>NC_139022.1:45962610-46562610 GCF_964662115.1 Mustela nivalis | reverse complement strand
CTCTAACCCTCACTCATGGACACTGCCTTGTATCCTCACTTCTCACACTTCAGACAGAAAGGCAAAGGAACAAGGATTAGCTGCCTGAGGGCCCACTCTGAGAAGTAGCATGCTCAGAAAAAAATGGTTAGTGCACCTAGGTCACTGGGCACACAAAAATGTAGTATCCCTGATTTTCACTTTTTCACTCTATTTTACAAAGTTATTGCATATGGGGAATGGCATAGGCTGAATTGTTAAAATTATAAATGAATCACAATACGTGATAGCTATAATGATCGTAACCGATATAAAATTTCAATCAGTCATAAAATCAAGCAGTTAAAAGAATAGAAGATTCAGGAACATAGTTAAAAATTGATGTGTTTGTGGAACCAGGGTGATTTCCTCTTGGATTCATAGTTTCCAATCTGAGATATTAAGTCTTTCCCTATTTCCAACCGTTTGATTTAACGTTATGTTATCCAGAGACAGAGGCATTTGGAACATATAATTTCCTTGCAGAGGGAGATAAGAGGTCAGATGCTATGATCATTTTTGCTCAAAAATGTTAATTTCTTATTAAGATGAATGAAGTCTCCTCTTAGCATGGCTAGCATAATAATACTTTTTGTCTTTCATTTGTGGCTTGTAAAGAAATTGATTCGTATCGTGCTCCTCAGAAAATACTGGCTTCCTGGATCAGTATTTAGCTATTTCAAATGTGACTACAAGATTTTCCTAATATAACTTCTTTTAATCCACACTGATTTCACAGTCTTTTAAAAACTCTTTTTTTTTTTTTTTTTTATTGAGGTAGAGTTGCCGTACAATGTTTTTAGTTTCAGTGTACAACATAGTTATTTGACAATTCTATATATTACTCAGTGCTCACCACAGTAAGTGTGGTCACCATCTCTTAACGTTGTAATACAACAGTATTACAATATTATCGACTGCATTTCCCATGCTGTACTTTTCATCCCTGAGACTTATTGATCTTATAACTGGGAGTTTGTACCTCTTAATCCCCTTCACCTTTTTCACCCATCCCTCTACATCCTTCCCCTCTGGTGGCCAATAGTCATCTGTATCTGAGTCTCTTTCTGTTTTGTTTATTTGTTTTTTTTTTTAGATTTGGCATATAAATAAAATAATATGGTATTTGTCTTTCTGTCTAACTTATTTCACGTAGCATAGTACACTCCAGATCCATACATGTTGCAAATGGCAAGATTTCATTCTTTTTTTGTGGTTCAGTATTATTCTCTCTATATATAACCATTTTTTTTAAACAGCTTTTTAAATTTTTAACTATTTATCAATGGACAGTTAGGTTGTTTTCATATCTTGGTTATTGTAAATAATGCTGCAATAAACAAAAGGGTGCAAATATTTTTTGAATTGGGGTTTTCATTTTCTGTGGGTAAGTACTCAACAGAGGAATTACTGGATCTTATGATAGTTCTATTTTTTTTAAAGATTTTATTTATTTGTTTGACAGAGAGATCACAGAGAGATTTGTTTGGCAGAGAGAGAGAGGGGGGAAGCAGGCTCCCCACCAAGCAGAGAGCCTGATTCAGGGCTTGGCGACCAGGACCCTGAGATCATGACCTGAGCTGAAGGCAGAGGCTTAACCCACTGAGCCACCCCGGTGCCCCGGTAGTTCTATTTTTAACTTTCTGAGGAACCTCCATACTGTTTCCCACAGTGGCTATACCATTCCCACCAACGGTGCACGAGGGTTCTTTTTCTCCACATCCTCACCAACCCTTGTTATTTCTTGTCTTTTTGATACTAGCCATTGTGATATGTGTGAGGTGAGATCTCTTTGTGGGTTTGATTTGCATTTCCCTGAGTGTGGGTGGTGTTGAGCGTCTTTCCACGCTATCTTACAGTCATTTAATTTTCATCGAGGCCTTCAGTTTTTCTGTTTTCTGTTAAACTCATCATTAAAGTATGCTTACTCCGTAATTTCCTTCTCTGACCATGTAAACTCTGGCATGTTATCTTTATAACCAAAATAGCTTTGTTCTTTTTTATTATCAAAACAATATAAATTATTGTAGAAAAATTAGCAAATACAGGGGTGCCTGACTGGCTCAGTGGGTAGAACATGTGATTTTTTAATCTCAGGGTTGTAAGTTCAAGCCCCATGTTGGGCATGGAACTTATGTTAAAAAAAAAAATGTAGAAAATACAGGTAAAGAAATGAATTCTGTCTCATGGCTCTATCCCTCAGAAATGAGAACAATTAATGCCTCAGGTCTGTCATTTCAATATTTTTCTATGGATAACTGTGGATTTTATTTTATGCATACATACATATTTAACAACACATAATCTTGCCGTTAAAAGTACTCTTTTTTCACCAAAATGAAATAAATAAATTCTTCCCATGTTGATAATAAATGTCCTGGAGCACATATTCTTAACCGTGGGCTTTGGAGTCTGACAACAACTGAAATCCCTCTTCCGGTTGTGTGTACTTGGGAAATTTCTTACTTTTACTAAGCCCCAATAATTTCATCTATAAAATGGATGGAACATTCACTACCCCCTTCATGGGTATATTGTGATGATTAAATAAAATAGTGCTTATACAACATCCAACATATAAGAGCATCACATAAATGGTAACTATTATAATTTCCCTATCATCAAAGATGACTATATTTTGTCTGGTCTTAAAAGTTGCATTAAAAAAATGAGTAGGGGTTGAGGTAACAGGGCCAGGGGAAATGGACTGTTTTTCTTGAATTGTCTTTAGAGATCATCGGTATGTTTGATAATCTGGTGCTGTAGCGGGAAAACCATGTGTAGTTTTCTTGATGACCTTTTGCTTGGTTAATGGGTTCTGATCCATTTACCTGCAGAGTTAAGGGTTACAGAGTGATTGTTTATAACGGAAGGTGAGCTACGATGTCCATTATTGGATCAGACTCTTAACTCTAGCCTTCATGAGACAACCAAACTTTTGTGGTTGGCAGCTGTGGAAATTTAATTTTGGTGGAACAGGGCCATTAATGATTAACAAAAGCACTATATGCTTGAGTTCATCTTAACAGCTCAGCTCCTAGTGGGTTTCTGGAGATGCAGAAGTCACGGCAAATTAAATCACATCTAATTCAAAGCAATATTTATTGCAAACTGGTCACTGACTCTAAATCCCATGCCATTTTTCTATTTCAGTGAAGAGATGTTTAAGTGTGGCAGGTAGCACATTTCTGGAATTTGATCAGTTTTTTGGTCATAAAACCAGTTTAGTCCTTTGATTATATACCACTATGACTTAATAGCCCCTTTAAATAAAGATTATTTTATGCTAATTTATTTTTTTTCTCTTTAGGCCTTCATTTATGATAACCTTATAGCGATGTGAAAGTTGGAATTTGTTTTAGTTAAGGGATAGAATATATTACTTTTTGGTCTTAATTAAATCTGCCAATTCACTGTGTTTTAATGGTACACTGGTAAGTTCCCTTTTAAATATATAATTTTTTTTAACATAAGCAGCACTCCCAGCATGGAACCCATCAAATATTAGTTTTTGACCATGCCTTTTCTCATCCCCACCTTTTTAAAAGTAAAGATACTACTAATTTAAGAAAAATGGTGTTTTAAGATAGTGAAATTGTCATAAATAGTATAAAGCAAAAGGGTTAGAAGAAAAATACCTATTGGAAAGACAGAGCTCAGAGGGCTAAATGAGTACTCAAGTTCACATCTGGTAGATGGGAGACCTCAGCTTGGCTTTTTATCCTCAGGTTTATGCTCTTTATGTCTTTCTTTCTTTTAAAGATTTTATTTACTTATTTGACAGAGAGAGAGATCACAAGTAGGTAGAGAGACAGGCAGAGAGAGAGGGGGAAGCAGGCTCCCTGCTGAGCAGAGAGCCAAATGTGGGGCTCAATCCCAGGACCCTGGGATCATAACCTGAGCAGAGGGCAGAGGCTTAACCCACTGAGCCACCCAGATGCCCCTATTTGAGGGTTTGATGGAAAACTTTGTTTGTGTGAGCCAGACATCTGTGTCTCTGATCTGTGTTGTGGTTTCTTTTTTTCTTCTCTCTGTTCCCCTTCCTGCTCGAGCCTGGCCTTCCACTTGCATTCCCCACTCGGATTAATGGCCTTTCTGCTATTCCCCACAGCTTCTTTTATGAATTATGAAGGACTGGCCTATGCAGATTTTGAAGAAAACATTACATAGAATGTAATGAAGTAAAATTACATTTTATTAAAATCCCTCAATTTTAGCATTTTCATGGACATCATTGATGATTATAATTCTACTGTCCCTGTGCCTTTCTGGAAAATGAGAAACTCATGTAATTTTGATTTCCAGTGTGTTGAGATACTCTTTTTTTCCCCAACTTTATTGAGGAATAATTGAGAAAAACATGGTTTATATTTACAGTGTACAACATGGTGATTGATATATATATGCACTGTGGAATGATTACAAGATCATGATAATTAATACATCCAGATGCTCTCTTTCAGTAAAATAATCAAATGGCTTTTTATTTTTTCAGTGTTCCAAGATTCATGCAATACGTGCCCTTCTTAATACCCACCACCAGGCTCACCCAACCCCTTACCCCCTCCCCTCCAAAACCCTCAGTTTGTTTCTCAGAGTCCACAGTCTCTCATGGTTTGTCTCCCCCTCCAATTTCCCCCAACTCACTTCTCCTCTCCATCTCCCAATGTCCTCTGTAGTATTCCTTATGCTCACAAGTAAATGAAACCATATGATAATTGACTCTTTCTGCTTTCCTTATTTCACTCAGCATAGTCTCCTCCAGTCCCATCCATGTTGATATAAAAGTTGGGTATTCATCCTTTCTGATGGAGGCGTAATACTCCATTGTATATATGGACCATATCTTCTTTACCATTCATTTGTTGAAGGGCATCTTGGTTCTGCCACAGTTTGGCAATTGAGGCCATTGCTGCTATGAACATTGGGGTATAGATGGCCCTTCTTTTCACTACATCTGTATCTTTGGGGTAAATACCCAGTAGTGCATTTGCAGGGTCATAGGGTAGCTCTATTTTTAATTTTTTGAGGAACCTCCACACTGTTTTCCAAAGTGGCAGCACCAACTTGCATTCCTACCAACAGTGTAAGAGGGTTCCCCTTTCTCTACATCCTTTCCAACACTTGCTGTTTCCTGTCCTGTTAATTTTGGCCATTCTGCCTGGTCTAAGGTATTATCTCAATGTGGTCTTGATTTTAATTTCCCTGATGGCTAATGATGATGAACATTGTTTCATGTGTCTGTTAGCCATTTGTGGGTCTTCTCAAGAGTTACTATGTAAGAATTTTCTTTCTTTTCTTTTTATGTTTTTAAAGATTTATTTTTTTGAAAGAGAGAGTGTGTGTGAGTGAGTGGGGGCAGGGCAGAAGAAGAGGGAGAGAGAATCCTCAAGCAGACTCCCTGCTGTTCATGGAGCCCAATGTGGGGCTTGATCCCAGACAATGACCTGAGGCAAAATTAAGAGTTGGATGTTCAAACAACTGAGTCATCCAGGTCCCCCCTCTTTTTCTCTCTCTTTTAAATTAAGTTTTTAATTTTAATTCCAGTATAACTAACATATAGGGCTATATTAGTTTCAGTTATACACTATAATGATTCAACAATTCTATATCTTTCTCACTTCTCATCCTGATAAGTGTGCTCTTTAATCTGCATCACCTATTTCACGCTTCCAACCTCTCATGTCCCCTCTGGTAGCCATCTGTTCGTTCTCTGTAGTTAGCAGCCTGTTTCTTGGTGCAGGGATGCCTGGGCAGCTCAGTCAGTTAAGCTATAGAGTCTTGATTTTGGTTCAGGTTGTGATCTCAAGGTCATGACATTGAGCACTGTTGTTGGCCTCTCTGCTGAGTATGGAGCCTGCTTAAGGTTCGCTTTCTCCCTTTACCTCTGCTCTCCTCCTTTCCCCTTCGATGTGCTCTCTGTTTCTTGGTTTGTATCACTCTCTTTCTTTTGCCTTTGTTCATTTATTTTGTTTCTTAAATTCTGCATATTAATGATGTATAAGAATTTTCTAGTGTTTATGGAGTTGTTCAAAAGCTTAGCTATTTAATACTGTTATGTCATAAATTATTAATACTGACTTCATATCTTCTTTTACTATGTTTTGTTTTATGCCCATTTTGTAATATATTACAATATAATAAATTGCAAATATATAAATATATTATACACATATGTTTTCCCAGGGACAAAAATGATAGCATAGCATCCCCTTGTATGTCTCTAACAAATTTTCTGCTGTAAAACACCATAATAACCAAAAAGTAGCATATAAAACTTGAAAGAAATGCTATCTTAAAGATTCTGAGTAAACTGTAATTAAGTATACTAGTTGTAGGACCTTTAATGGCAAACTTTTTTACTTTAGTGTTCTTCTGCTCATGATTATCTCTCACCCAGATGATAAATGTTTAATTTAATTCATTGGTGTCATTGTATTGTCTTATTTCTAAAACACATTATAATGTGCAACACAATTATATTTGCCCAGAGAGTATATTTGCTCTGGGATCTGTTATTATATATTGCATTAATTTTACCTAAAGCTACATATGAATGACACTATGTTGTCAGAGGAACTTGTGTTTATTTTCAAACGTGGCCTTTTAAGGATCCTTATCACTAAATAAGTTGCCTGATTTACTTGAGTCTCAGTGTCCTCACTGATAAAAATGGAGTGTGTGAGGATTAAAGTATGAAGCACATGTCGAAGACAGAAAAATGTCCATACCTGCTGATTGTCCTTCTTTCCTTCATGTCTGTCAGCTAAATAAATGGAAGAATGGGACCTGCCATGGGTTGAAATCCGTCACTCCCAAAAGACATGTTGACGTCCTGACCTCAGAACATGACCTTATATGGAAGTAGGGTTGTTGCAGATATAATCCGTTAAGATGACTTCATAATGGGGTAAGGTAGACCTTTAATTGAGTGCTCATAAGGAGGAGGAAATGTGGGCACAGACGCACAGAGGAAGTGGCCATATGAAGACTGAAGCAGAGCCTGAAGTTGCTCCTATAGACAAGGAGTGCTTGCCGCTTACTTCCAGAAGCTGGAATTGACAAGAAGGATCTTCCACCAGAGGCTTTGTGGGGAGTGTGTTCTTTCAGACACTTTAATTTCAGAATTTTGGCCTCCAGATCTGTGAGAGACCAAATTCTGTTGTTTTAAGCCACCCAGTTTGGGATACCTTGTCATGGCAGCCCTAGGAAACGCATACCAAGTCCAAGGGGACCTGGCGGTCCAAGGCATTCTAGATCAGATCCTGGCTTGTCCTTGGTGGTCAAGCACCTCGAGAATCTGGGACTGAGATACCACCCTGTGTGTGCAACTTGAAATGGGTGTGAGCCATACCAATAGTCTATGTTGAAAATCTTAAATTTGGGAGGTCATGAGTCCCTTTGGAAATCTTACGGGTACTGTTCATAACTTTCAAAGCAAGGGGAATGCACACATAGATATACAACATTTTACATGGAATTTTGTGGCATTCACAGTCTCTCTAGGGGATTTATGACACCCAGTAAAGAGTTCCTCTCAAAAAACAAGAATAAATGTAGCTAAATAGACACTGAACAAGTAATATAATCAAATTCATATTTAACAAAACAGTGGTTTTTAGAAGTTGGCAGGTGGAGAGATCACCTTGGGATTTTATGTATGAACACAAGAGTTTGCCTCTTAATTTACATATTTTCTCCCATGGCATTGTGGGAAGTGAGTAGGAACTAATTATAACAGCCAGCATTTATTCTATTCTGGCCACTGTGATACGTGCTTTTTCTTCATTATCTCCAAGTGCAGGCCTGTGTTAGGAGAGGCATCGTTTAGCGTTCTTTCACTCCCATTCATAGGATCTCAAATCCTGACTTTTGATGTTTTCTGCAAATTAGGATGTACTTACAGGCACAGGGACACATTAGGAGAATCTAAGAATGTACTCAGAATGTGATTTTATATGTTTGATCCATTAATAGGCCATACTGTCTGGAGTGCAATTTGAAGGAATTTTTTAATACATCTTGAAATTGTCATATGAATAGCATAATTATATACATGTATTTTGCCTATATGTATATATACAAAGATATACATATGATAATATATGCAAATGTATACACATGTATATTTTGCAGGTGTTTATTCAGGTTTTAAAAATATCTTACCATTTTTGAAATCTCATTTTCACATTTGTCCCTTTTTCAACCTGCTTGGAATCTCAGACACTAGTAGCAATCTGGGACTCTATTGATCTTGGGGAGGCTCTCCAAACCACAGCTTCTCAAGGTGCCCCATTCTGGGACGAAGGGGAGGGGCTTTCTCTCCAGGTCTCCTCAGAGTTGGCTTCAGCAGGCCTGCTTCAGGCCTGGGTGGATTGATTTTTAACAGCTTCTCTGCCAATCGTGGTGCACAGGACAGCTTGAGAACCTCTGGCTCAGAGAGATGAAAGAGAGCTTGAGGGGTCCATAGGGGAGGGATTTGGATTTCCCCATCACCAAACCCCAGAGTCGTTGGCTCAGAGAAACCATGATGCACACAGCTGTGCCCTCCCAGCAGAGGTTTCATGTTTGGAAAATCTCAGAGCAATGACAGTCGACTAACTTCAGAGAGCACCCAAAATACTTGACTGATTTTGTAAGGCAGAGAGGTAGAAATGCTCGGATGGCAGACTCCAAAATGGAAAAATAGAACCTATTTCCAAATTCTGCACCCCTGTCCCCGAGCAAATGACTACTTGGCTCCTATAAGAAGTGAGATAATTGTGATGGTCCTTTCATTGTTCCAAGAAAAAAAAAATGCATGCAAATTATCAAAGGAACTGAAGGTACTACATTAGACAATACTTGAATTAAAGCAGCAAGAATGCCCACATAATAGTGCAGCTGAAACCATAAAGACAACCTAAGATCCGTGTTCAGGCAACCTGGACCATTGCCGTAAGGCAGGTTAACATAGAATGCTGGCCTCCAGACTGTTATCATCATTCTGGTGTGGTTGCCTTTCAACAGCAACTGTTAAATCTCAGCCATCCTGGAGGTAAACTGATTTAGGAAAATGCTTGGAGCAAGGTTCTCATCCCTCCCTTAAAAGTTAGTAATTTAAAGGCAATAGTACCACAAAGAAATTGGGCACAACAAAAGCTAATGTTTCTACATCTGATAGCTTGGAATCCATAAGAAATAGTCTAACAGAAATTGAAGCAAATTTTCTTTTCTTTAAAAAGTGTGTGTGTGTGTGTGTGTGTGTGTGTGTGTGTGTGTAAATATTCTGGATCTGTTGGATATGTCAGATGTGGCTCTGCTACCTTTTCTCACCAAAAAGTGACTTCACAAAACAGTCAAAATAAAGATCAAGTTTCTTGGGGAATTGTACTGATTGCCATAAACCAATCTCAGTTTTCAGATTTCCAGAAACTTCTATAACTCTTACAGTATTCATTTTTAGTTTGTGGATGTTTTCCAATGGTTTGTAAACTTAAACATCCAACAAACTTTTAGCTTTTGTTGTAAACAGAAGATTCAAGTTTTAAGTCTTCTTGATTAAATCCCATGTTCTTGCTCCTGGGTATCATGTAACTGATTAGTAATACCTTATACATGTAGGAAAAAGACATTCAAACACATGTACTCTTTATTGCTTATGCCCACCAATTCTAAATAACAATCCTCAATGATTATGTGGGAGGTCTTAGGGCAACTCACAACAGATTTTGTCTATTCATCTGTGCAGCAGGTGTAGAAAAATGAGAGTGAGGTTCTGGCCATCTAATTTCAGCTTTGGAGGCCTTAATCCACTTGTAGTTCTCCAGTTAACAGAGAGTCAAGGCTCTAGTGACTCTTCAAATGACTCCTCCTTTTTTTTTTTTGAATAAATGAAGAATGTTCTTCTATGAGAGCATTAGACCTTTGGCTTTGCTAATTAAGAAAGGTGTTCCTGATGTGTTAAAAAAAATTTTTTTAATGCACTTGTATTCATTGTATAATAAAAATCTTCAAAACTTTAAATTCTTCCCTCCTGTGAAAGGGGGATTAAGGTTTGTTCTACCCTCTTAGGTTCCATGCCTGGACCTGCAAGTTTAACTAGTACGAGAAAGGCACACAAATTTTATTTAATATTTTACATGCACACAAGAGTCTTCATAAGATGAAAGAAGAGTTGGAGAAGCAGTTATAGAACCAAGAGCTCTTATACTTTTTTTTAAAACAAAGAAATGATACATTGGGGAGAAGTGAGGAGACAAAGGAATTTTGTTGGAGGGCAGTCAATTGTGGGACAGTGAGACTAGAAAACTAACAGAGATAACAGTTATTTTTAGTAGATTTGTTTAGGTAGTTCTATTTTGGCATCAACAGTCAGTCTGTGAGGAAAATATTCTTCACCTCCTGATACAGGGAGGACATGGTTCTCGGGGGAAATTTCACGACTTGCTAATAGGTAGAAGGGAGATGTCATAGAACTCTTTTTGCACTGGCTGTGTCTCAGGAGCTTTCTACCAAAGTGGCATATTTTGGGGGGGATATGTTCTGAACCCCTTCACCTGTTTGCACTCTTAATTATTGCCTCACTTTCAAAAACATCATATGCTCTTAGAAGCCATCGAAATAAATTCCCTTGAAAATTCGATTTATGCCAATTGACAATTTAAATAATTTCTCCAAAATCATTTATTTACAGTTAAGGGCCCTAATAAAATAAATTCTTAAAACAAATGCCTCAGAGATCTTTTGACGAGGGAAAATATAGTCCTTAAAAGAGGATTTCCTGGATAATCTGGGATTTCAAAGTACTGTGCTCAAGTTTTCTAAGTAAGGCATACTTCTTACTCTTAAAGACTTTGTAAGAGGATGGTATCTCTGGAGCCTGAATAAGTATGACACCAAGCCAATACAAAGGCTTTTTGAGAGGAAAAGCATAGCCGCCTGGAACAGTCCTGGGGGTGGCAGACCTCTGGGTAGGGGGGCCTGGACATGCACAGCCTCTTGTAGGTGCCAAAAAAAAGTCTAGTGTAAAGTGGAGGTCTGCCTTTTTTGTGTTCTAGGGTAGATTAAAAAGAGATTATGGGTGTGAATGGCAGGGAGCAGCCAGCGATTATAGAAGGAAAACTGAAGATTTCAGGAGCTATTCTGTCAGGTTAATAACACAAGCCAGTGATTATTAACTCTAAATGCTGTTTTATTTTACTGAGGAGCTTGAAATAAATGTTTTCTGGGAACTAATATTCAGACCTGCAGTTTTCAGGAAGGACGCCTTGTTTGAGGCAACAAATGTATTTCTGGAGAATGGCGGCTAATTCACATTTTTATAAATGGACTAATTTTAAACACAGCAGGGAGTATGCTTTTTAAAGGAAACCTATGGTGCATCCTTTCATAAAGTACAGAATCTCTTTGGAAAACAAATATGTTTTGTAAATCTCTCCTTTAGTGGATGGGAAGAGTACGCCCCTGTGCTGAGAGCCATGTATATTCGTATATACTTAGGATTCAACAACGAAAAAGTTCTTTCGAAAACAAGAGCCGCTTCCCTTCAAATGCTTTGGCCTGTAAATATTTTAGTCGAAGGCCCAATCTCTCCGTCATCTTGCTTATTTTTAGAGCCCTCATTGGCAAAAATAATCTCGGGTTTCATTTTTAGTGAAGATCACAGATTCTGGAGAATTCTAAAGAGGTATTTTCAGAAGAATGGGGCAGATGTCTATGTTTCAAGATAGGCACTTCCCTTTGTCCATGTTCTTCTTGAGGAGCTGCTCAGAAAACAAAACAAAACAAAACAAAAACAAAACCAAAGCAAAACCAGGAGACGTGTCTTTGTGGAAAGAGACAACCCTCATCTCCTTGATGACTCATCCTCAGGCAGTTGATGTGAGAGCATTAAGGCAATGAGATTCTGATGTGGGGTTGTGTTGTTGGAGCATCCATGGTGATTCTTGGCAGACATCACCTTGGAGACTGAGATTTTTTTTGGTCTTGTTTTAATCTTGGCTTCTAGGTCTACTTGATACAGAATTTATATAGAGAAGAGGATTTTTTTTTTTTTTCCAATGGCTCATCTTCCTCTGGGATTCATAGATTTCTAAGAAAGTTCTTATGTCTACTCTAGGGTTTGCTATGACAGGTATTTATGTTTGATACAGAATGAAACACAAAATATACTTAACCTTTATTCAGCCTGCATTATAAATGTATTCTGCAGGCTCTCAGCCACAGTGAATTTTATTAATAACCTGTTATTGTAAAAATGTCAAGAGTATTTTCCGTCTCTTGGAATGATTATTTATCTGCTGAAAGTACAGTGTTTATTTTAACACGTTTGACAAGAAGAAGAAAAAAGTGCCTTTTAGTGAAATAGTACTTTTCAGGCAGGTGTTTTTTTGTTTGTTTTGCCTTTTTTTTTTTTTTTTAAGATGAGTCCAAAAAATTGCTCCAGAGATGACACAGGGAAAATGTCTCAATAGTACCTAGAATCTGAAATCACCCTTACCCCCATTTGATTATACAGAACTTATAGGCTTTATTTACCTTATTTGTAGCTGCACTAATGCACTGATCTCGTTGTCCCTAAGTAGGTTTGTCCCTAAGTAGGTTTCATTTAAAAAGAACAGATGAAATGCTCCTTGAATGGAGAGGACAAAAAAACCAACCAACCAACCAAAAAAATGCTCTTTAATTTCCTTACCATCCATGTCCATCGGAGAGTACATTCTTTATCAGCACAGCATAGACAACACTTAAAGATTAGATTCTGAGATATCTTCATTGATTCTTGCCTGGGCACAAATGCTGCAAAGAATTAACATGAGAAGTTTGCCTTCAAATCTGAGTTTAGCGTGCTGGCAAACTTCTACGATCCCATCCTGCAGGATGTTTGCTGCTGGTGGGCAGGATGTGTGGTGTATTCATCTAGTGTTTTAGTTTTAAGTCCTCAGTATAACCTTTGATTTCTTCTTATAGGTAGTTGAACATTGTACACTTCTTTATTTTTAATATTTAAAAAATCACACTGGGATCTGGATTCCTGCAACAGCTCTTGGAGTGTCTTTTCTACTTTAGGCCCATTCTTTCCAAACCTTTCCTGTTGATTGTTGCCTGATTCCTGTCTCTAGCTGTGATTTGTTGATTCTTTTCTCAAGAACTCACAGTGGGTTCCTATTGTTGGTGGGGTATATATTTCAATCTAGCTTTCAGAGCTTCTGTGACCTTATCCAACTGTGGTTGATCCAACATAATCTCCACTTATTAAAAAATGAACTCTGAACCAGTTGGGAAGTCTCACTAGTAGACTGGTCTCCGTCTGCCAATATACCCTATGTATACTCCTAAATTCTTATTTTTGCTCATTCTGTTCTTCTAATTTTAATTCACTACTGAATGGCTTCTCTGTCCTGCCAACTTCTTGTCACCAGTGAACACACACTTCCCACTGGGTGTGCAGGAATGCCTTTCCCCATGATGAGGTCAAGATGTTGGTTTCTTAGCTATCTTATATTAAATAGCTGTTGGATTGTATATCTAACAGCCAGAGCAACCATTCTTTTTTTTTTTTTTTTAAAGATTTTATTTATTCATTTGACAGATGGAGATCACAAGTAGACAGAGAGGCAGGCAGAGAGAGAGGAAGGGAAGCAGGCTCCGTGCTGAGCAGAGAGGCCCAACTCCGGGCTTGATCCCAGGACCCTGAGATCATGACTGGAGCCAAAGGCAGATGCTCTAACCCACTGAGCCACCGAGGCGCCCCCAAGAGCAACCATTCTTAAACCCAAGTGGAAAAATGAAAGTAAGGCAAACCAAGGGTGGGAGCTTAAGTAAAACTGAAGGAAGACAAGTGGGAGATTTTTGAGAATGAGTGCTGTAGGATAAAGGAGATGAATGTCAGGTATACACCTCTTCGTGAACATCACTGAGGTCTAAAGTTCCTTGTGAAAAGGGATCTCCAGGGAAAGCTCACCTGAGCATCCCAACAGAGAGGTGTAAGACGTCTGTGAGTATATTGGGGTTTAGTCATTCTCTTTCCATGATTCTTCCCCCCGTCTCCCAACAACAGGTCCCCAATGTCTTGCAGTGAGAGAGAGCTGAAATGTACAGATACCTCTAGAGCTCCTGGCTGGATTATATAATGGGGGAAGTAGCAAGAAGTGATGTTTTGGTGAGTTATTACATCTAAACGTTGATTCCAGCTTTGTTGATCTAGAAGCTTCATACAACAAGATATCCAGAAGCTGAGAGCTTTTGAGACACTAACTCACACTTTCCAAACTCATGAGGTGTGTAACTCAGCTTATTAATTGACAGGGGTGGGTATTCCTTTCCAGAGACCAGAATGTATAATTTCTGGGCACCCCTGAAAGTAGGAGATCTGAAGGAGGGACAAGGGGTTGCCAGGTGAGCATCATAGCAAAACAAAGGGCCCTAGGCCATTTGAAGAGTACTTCCCTTAGTCCAGAGAAAAGTCTGGTGAGCTATTTCTGCACTACAAAAAGAGAAATTAATAATGGTCATGTGAACATGTGTCCTGTCCCTTGTAAGAGTCAGAGAAAAGCAATTTGGCTTGGAGAATGCTTGATGATGAAAGTTAGGGAATGGTGAAGAGGAAGACAAAGTATTACTTTTCAAAGAACGAAGTAGAACTTAAGTTTATAGGAGTAACAGGACTTCCTTCCTTCCTTCCTTCCTTCCTTCCTTCCTTCCTTCTTCCTTCCTTCCTTCCTTCCTTTGTAGGCTTTACATCCAATGTGGAGCCCGACACGGAGCTTGAGCTCACAACCCTGAGATCAAGACCTGAGCTGAGATGGAGAGTCTGATGCTTAACTAACTGAGCCACCCAGGTGATCCCAAGTAGGAATAGGAATGTCTAACGGAAAAAGGTAGGCTTATGTTTTTAAGATAATTTCAGGTTCAGAGTCGAAATGTTTTTAGATTTTAGATCATCTGGGGAAAGCAGCTATAGTTTCTCTCCTTACTGGATCTTGGGCTAGATAGACCTTACTTTCCATAGAGTTTCACTAACCCAAGAAACTGAGAAAAGCTGCTGACATTTGAAGCCAAGAGTGGTAGACTTACAGGACAGAAGGAGGGAAAGGAGGACCCTAGCTCGGAGAGTCATGGAATGTTCTGGGAAAGGAGTAAGGAGTGGGGTAGATACTCCCAGTGTTGGCAGTGGGAGGTAGATGAATGGTTGTGGGAAGAACAGAAACAAAAGGAGGAGGGAGAGAATGAGGAGTGCACGCAGAGTACTTGGAGGGCATCTGTGTTCAATGGAAAAGCCCAACCCAGGAGGTCTGCCCTGGCTGGTATTAAGAGGGAAAGTAGCTGACCAGCGTCTTATATCCTCCATTACCCTAGCCACCTGACATTGGAATTCCTATAGCTTTGGAACAGTCACTGAAGGTCCTTGAAGAATCACTTAACCTTTCTTCTGTCCAAATCTGGCCATGTTTGCTGTAGGAAAATTTGATAAGCTTCTAGCTAAACATGGAAGAAGCACTTTTTCAGCCTGAGCTCCCAGAAGCTCCAATTGAAATTCAAACTGGCTTAAATAAAAAGGGGATTTATCAATTCGTATATTCATTGGCTTCAAGTGTGACTTTAGGGACCCCAAATCTCTCACCAGAACTAGTCTCCTGCCGACTTTTAGCTCTTCTTCCCACTGTGTTGTCTGAACAAAGGGCTCCTCAGAGATCCAAGTTCACATTCACCCTATTTTAAGTTCCATGGAAAAAATGTACCACTTCTTGATAGTTGCACCACAGCTTCTAGGGTTTTATCTGGGGTGCCGTGGCTGGTCACTGGACTTAGCCCCCAACAGTCATGGAGGGTGGGAGATTTGGCTCTTGGATCAGACTTGCTTCACTGGTATCAAATGGGCTGAGGGTGAGGAAGGATACTTTCCAAAGGTAAAGTCAGAATGAAGAGTGGCTGCAGGGCAGGAGGAAACAATACCCGTCCCACTCTTCTCCAGAGACATGACCATTAGCAGCCCGTCTCTTGATGTGGATTACTTGGCCCAAGACTCATCTGGCTACAGAATAGACAGAACTGGGGAGCCGGTAACATGTAGCTCCCCAACTTCTTCCTCCCCATCGATTGCTGGGGACCAACCCTGTGTGGGACAGGGAAAAAGGTGCATGGCAAAAGTCACGTAATAACTTTAGTGATTAGTTGAGAAACTCCTTTGTACCAGGTGTTAGTTATGGTATCTAATTTAATTCTTCCAATTACATTATGTTTTAAGGACTGTTATGCTCATTTTAGGGATAAAGAAGCGTAAAGATAAAAGAAGCTAAAAAAAAAAAAAAAAGCTGTCTTTTCCTAGACAGCACTCTACAGTAATCTCTGTGTATTTATCTGTATGCTATCCATGTCCTTTGCTAGAATGTAAATTCCATTAAACAAAGACTGTGAAGGTCTATCTTTGACACCATGGAGTTCCCAGTGCCCGGAAAAGTGCCTACTAGCAGTAGTAGGTGCTTACAAACACTCCTTAAATATTTGCTAAAATATTGACTTTTGCAGTCTTCCCAAACCTTAGAAAATTAGTGACAACCAAATACAGTAGACGTTTGCAACTTTCATTGCCCATGTCACCAATTTCAAACCATTCTTGAGCTTTGCATTCTCCTTGACGTCTACCCGCCTCCTGCCCACAACCTGTAGCTCTATTCCTACAGCACAGGCTCTCTTCTCAAGCCAGGCAAGCTTGCTGGTTAGCCGTGTGGCACGCACTGACATGTCTCTGCCTGTCTGTGACCCTCCTGGAAACTTCCTTCCCACTTCTCTTCTCCTCACTTATCTGGCTGTGCCCCCAGAAAGAAGCACACAATTGCTAAAGCCCTTGATAATGAAGTAAGATCCTGATTCCATTAAAAAGGATTTTGGGGGGACGTCTGGGTGGCTCAGTCGGTTAATCATCTGCCTTTGGTTCAGATCATGATCCCAGGGTCCTGGGATCGAGTCCCACATCGAGCTTCTTGCTCAGTGTGGAAACTGCTTCTCCCTCTGCCTGCTTCTCCCCCTGTTCATGCTCTCTCTTTCTCCCTCCCTCTCTGGCCTATCCCGCTGACCTAAAAATAAATGAACCTGGGGGGTGCCTGGGTGGCTCCATGGGTTGAGCAGCTGACTTTTGGTTTTGGCTCAAGTCATGATCTCAGGGCCCTGGGATCAAGCTCTGTGTGGGGCTCTTCGCTTGGCAGGGGGTATGTTCGTGGATTCTCTTTCTCCCCCTGCCTCTGCCCCTTGCCAAGCTCGCTCTTTCTCTCTCTGAAATAAATAAATAAATCTGAAAAAAAAAATTGACCCTGTGGCTGTCAAAACAGGGCTGTCCTTTGTGAAGATCAAGTAAGCTGTGTTTTCTGCTGGTAATGGCAAAGCTTTGAAGAATTCCGAGCCAGGCTTTGTAGAGTTTGACAAGGCAGGTAATTGCTATTAGATATTTAAAGAGGCAAGGGGTTAGGTATTTGTGAGACTCCAAAGTGCAGAACTACCACAAGGACAAAAATGACTGGGAAATAGATTTTAGACCAACATATGAAACAACCATCAAATAAGAATCTTGCCAGTGGAACAGGCCACGAGTGGAGTGAGTTCATCATCACCGGAGGCATGTAAGTGTGTCAGGGAGGGGATTCAAGCATCCAATGAGGGACCACACTGAATTACCGCATGTTCCTCCCGTGTAGGTTTTCAGGTCATCATGGTGACGGACCACTCCTGGACGGCAGGGGCTTTGGGAAGGGCTGACATGTTATGCTGTGCATACATGAGACAGGAACTTTATTTCATAGTAAAGTTGAGAAGCTACCATTAAGAATAAGTGTATGAAAGAGCATGAAAGCAGGAATGAGAAAGGGAGCATGGGAAAGTGGGGGGGGGGGCGGAGAGAGACAGAGAGCGAGAGGAAGGGAGAGAAGCGCACTCTTCATGTAGGAAACAGAAGCTTTCTGCTTTTGTTCTTCATTCATAAAGGATACACATCTTTCCTAGGTACTCCAGCCCCACTATCGCAAGTATTGTGGGAGAAGGCCACGTTTCCTAAATGTGGGAAGGAAAGCCAGATTTTCAGGCTTTTTCTTTGGCAATCAGGAACACCTGGGAGAGGGACATGATTTGTGGTGGGAGCGGGATGGAGCCCGTGTCAGCGGGATAGGCCAGAGTCTGGTTTGTGTTGTACTATTTGTAATACTGAATACTGAGCTCCAGAGTACTTTGTAATCATTACCCAACCTGCACGGCCTCCCTGACAGGTAAGCCGTGCCGTTCCCAATTTAGAGATGAAACAATGGGGGTGATTGAAGACTCCAGGAGTGAGTTTCAGGGCTGCAAACAGAAGCTCAGATGCCTTGGTTTTCAGTTGGATGCCGGAGTTCCTTGATTAACACTTTCCAGGCAGCAAGTCTTAACCAGTCCTGGTCCCCCAGAGGTGCACTCTGCCAACAGGGCCGGTCTGATCCCCGCCCCCGCCACTGGGTCTGCTGACAGGGTCCTGGCAGCTCGAGGACTCCCACACATCTTTGAACCTCCTAAGGGCCACCATCTCTAACTTTGTCCAAATATCATTTGTTTGCTCAGAATGTTAATCGTGGGTTCCCTGGTATGTGATTCTTAGAATGGCAACCTAAGCCTTCATATGTTGGTGTTGTGTGTTTGTGTGTATGAGATCATATGTTTGTCGGTGTTGTGTGTGTGTGTGTGTGTGTGTATGTGTGTGTATAAATCTGTGTACGTCTGTGTGTGTATGTGCATCTGCAAGTATGTACGTATGTGTGTGTATTATACTATCCTTGCTTTACCTCTCCTTGTGTTTTATTGCTTAGTAGTTCCAAAGACAGATGGAACTTTTTTCATTGTATCATTCTGCTAGCAACCTTCTGAATACTAATAAGAGAAAATTATTTTTCCTGGGAAAAATATTGCCGTGCATCCTGACATTTTTGGCAAGTCTTTTTCGACTCCTAATGGAAAGTTTTGATAAAAGGAATTATCTTTTGTGCAGAGTTGTTTTCCTTTGTATTTCTCTGTGCCTACCATTCATTCAGTTTTCTATTAAATTATTATTTTCTCTGTATTACTTTACAAGTTGTAATTGCTTTGTTATCAGAAAGACAGAGGTAGGTTCATTTTATCCTTTTATCACCTAGCGTCTTGGTGAATGAATTGTAGCACTCCTCATTACCATAGCTTTGTTCGCCTCAGTTTTTAATGATAATTGGCCTTGTCATTTCTTGTAATGTAAGCTATAGAAATCTTCTGGTTAAAGAAGAGAGAGATTAACAAGTCAGAATATATTTTCCAATGAAGTGATAAAGAAATTTCATGTTTGATTTAAAAGCATTAATTAAATGACAAGGAGCTCATGAAGTGAAATAAACAAAAGATGGACAAATGACACTGTCACAGCACATTCAGGAAGGAAGCACATGAGCATGTAATTTACTGAGACAGAATACTAGGTGCGTGGGTCCGGTCATTCACACTCCCACCCCCCAATTTATAACCCTTTCCGATGTATTTTTACTTTCATCTTTTTTACATGAGTGAGCCTTATCTTGGTCTTATTTATATGCCACACTTTTTTGTGATTTTGTACTTCTGGGTGAGAGAATGTACATTTACGTATTCATACTCTGAATTGTTAACACTGAGTTTAACAGGGGCTGAACCTGGGAAGGCCAAAAAGCTCTACATTGCCCTCTTCTGTCAGGTAGGGGAATTGCCCATCTCACAGATTACATCAAGTAAGGCGGAACCTTCCAGAGTACCTAGCGAAGGATGCAAGGATGGGGTTCTTTTGGGGAGTGGAGAACATGGAGCAGTTGAGCAAGGAGCTTCTTACTCAAGTTGATCATAGGGTGAGTTTCTAAGGAAACTGCCTACTTTAGAAGGAGAATCCACTTTATGCATCTTTGATTTAAATCTTCTGCTATATAAACTATGTCACTATTGCCACTTTCTAAACTAGTCCAGGTCCAGGACCTTACTTTGTAGAAGATGTAGGACCCGCCCATCCTATGTTCCTTTGTGATTTTGACCAAGGTGGGAACACACTTGCCCAGTCTAATCAAGATAAAGTGGTAGTGTTCAAGATAAAGTGTAATGTATTTTCTGAAAAAAGCCAAGGGAAAGTATCCTAGAACTTACAAGAGCCTAGACTTGAGCGCATTTGTACTCTTCCAATCCACACTGTGTCTAGTTGCAGATGAAATCTGGCACTGCTCCTTCTAGCCTGAAGTAGGTACATGTTTTAACTACTTCCACCTTCTAAATCCTATGCAAAATCTCTTGCCAGGACCAGTGAAGTCGTTATCTACTCAAAATGGAAAGTGTTGATAAACAGCATTATCTTTTGTCCAGTTGTGTTCCTCTGTATTTCTCTGTGTGCACCTGCCCCCCCACCAAATCTCTCAGTTTCCTATGGAATTAATTACTTTGTATTCCTTTCTAGGTTGCGGTTCTAGGTTGTTTTGTTTGTAATCATTTTCTGCTAGAACCTGCTTCCTGGTTTTCTCCCAAGGTGTGGGTAAACAGATCAGCTCCTTCTGCATTAGGAAGATGGTCTCTGTTGGCTTATCATGCTTCTTCTCCCCGGTCCTCCTCAGCTGTAAGTAAAGCTCCCTTGCGTTCAAAACTATATCGATAGTGCCGTGAGTGTTAATGCTACTACAGTGAAGAACATTTACTTTTCCATCTCTAACACCTAGTGTGGAGTCTCATGCACATTAGGACATCAGAAGAGGTTTGTTGAATAAGTGAATTGGTATTACACTTTCGCTTACAAGATATTTATTTGGAGTCTGATGAAAGAACTAACAGGTTAGAGCTGTGGGCCCCAAGAACTCCTGTCCTCTCACTTGACCTTTTCCCTCAAACTTGCCTGGAGCTTATTCACGAGACGTTTCAGACTTGTTTAAATTTTTGATGATGCGTAGCAGTTCTAGCTAACATCTGGAGAGAGTTCACGGTAGGGGACATGTGGACCCAGTCAGTGCCAACTTTCCCCATAGCCCAGTGGTAATAAATTACTTCCTTGCAGTAACCAGAGGCAGACTCACACTCCAGTCTGGGCCTGGTTCCTTGTTTCTGTTTCTGGTTTGACGGATCCCTCCACCTCTCTGCTCAAGTACAAAGCAGAGGTGAGGGTTATGTCCTGAGCCCACTGGTTGAACAAGACATTGAATTTCACTCTCCTGGCTCTTTTTTACGGCCCACAACCTCCCCACTTCTTAGGTACTTTGAGGGAAGGATAATCCCAAACCACATTCCTAGAGTTTTACATCTTCAAAACTATTACTTTTTTTTTTTTTCACAGATGGATTTGCTCTTCCAGTTAAAGTTTGCGGTTAGAATCTAGATATTCTGATTCCTGACCTAGTGCCATATCCATATTATAACACTTAGGAAAATTCAGTGACTTTCAGAAATATGCGACTGACTTAGTGATTCTGTGGTATTTAATTATTAATCATCATGACACTTGATTGTGTTCTACATCTAATTTCTCTCTTTTCAATAATGGCCAGAAAACCTTGTAAGAATTGTCTCTGTGTATTTTTGCCATTTCATCCCCTTGACCACTTCTTTCAGGCTTTCACAATCTGGCTTTTCTATCACCTTTTGTCAGACTGTAATTGTTCTAGAAATGGATAAACCCAGGGGTTTTCCTGAGTGCTCTATTCCTGGATCTTTCTTAGTCCTAGAAGGTTATGTTCAGTTTTCCCTGCCGGTAGCATCAAAGGCATGGCACTCTCCAGATGATACTGTTATATTTCAGTAATTCCTTTAAAAAAAAAAAAAAAAACAAAAACCTTTCAACTATGAAACATTTCAAGTATCTACAGGAAAAGCAAAAATGGTGTAACGAATCCCTGTTTACCTATAAGCCAGTTTCAATAATGGTCAACACTTTGCTGCTTTGATTTTCCTATCTCCCCATATTTTATTTTTAAGGGGATTAAAGCACATCTAAGGCTGCATATTATTTGAATTATAAATAATTCAGTGTGTATCTCTAACATATAAAAACCTAAAAAAAAAAAAAGCCAAAAAAAACCCTGATGGCATTAGCACATCTAAGCATTAATGATAATTCCTTAGAATTATTCAGGAATCAGTCTGAATTCAGTTCCCCTGTTCATGCCATCTATTTTGGAACAGGAATCATTTGTCTGTTAGAATTTTATTCATACTGAATCTGGCTAATCGTACCCTTGGGTGTTTTCAATATGTCCTTCTATTCTCCCAATTTTTTGCCAAGTGGTGATTAGATCTAGAGGAGCACTGTCCCCTGGAGTAGAATGCAAACCACGGACATAATTTAAGGTATTCTAGGGGCACCTGGGTGGCTCAGTCAGTTAAGTGTCTGACTCTTGATTTCAGCTCAGGACATGATCTCACAGGGGATCGAGTCCCAACTCAGGCTCCGTACTCAGGCAAGAGAGTGCTGGAGATTCTCTCTCTTCCTCTCCCTCTGTCCCTGCCCCCCCCCCCAAAATAAATAAATCTTTTAAAAAAAGTATTTTTGGTAGTGCTAAATTCACCCCCCCCAGAGGGTTTGTACTATTTTTGTATTTCCTCCAGCAAAATGGGAGATCACTGATCACCTTAGAGCCTTACAAACAGTACTCTGAACTGCCAAGCCCAGGGTTTTCTATCATTCTAGTGAGAAATGGTATCTTGGTGTAGTTTTAACTTACATGTCTCTTATCAACAGCCAGGGTAAGCATCTTTTCCTGTGTGTTAAGGGCTGCTTCTACTTTCTCTTCTGTGAACTGTCCATGTACCTTTACCCATTTTCTCTTGGATTGCTGATCTTTTTCGTCTCCATCTTTAGAAAATCTTTTTGAGGAGTATTTGATCTTTGAGTGGAATGTAAATGAAAGTTGCAAGTGTTTTTCCCCAGGTCCCTCCTGTGTAACCTTCTCACCTTGGCTCTTCCTTCTTCTCCTTCCAATGGGCAGCCTTGCTTCACGCTCTGCTGTCAAATTGCTGATTATCCTCCGAGCTCATCCATCAAGAACTCAACATGCCTCTCTCCATACTGTGAGTTCTCACGAAGGAGACTCGGGTTTTATTAATTTTTTATTTCCAGCTTCTGATGCTGTGGTTAACTCATGGGAGATGTTTGATATATTGTTTCAACCTCTATGCTGTGATGTGCAAAATTTATTTTTAATCTCTACTTATATAACTTGTATATCTTGGTCATGTTGTTTTTACCACCTGGATTTTCTCCCCCTTTTTTAATTTTCTAGATCTGAACTGTTGAAATTTTACTTCTCTTTTACGGCTCATCTGTGCCATTTACTCTACGAAAGCTTTCCTGATTTCATTAAGATGATCTTTCCTTTCTTTGAAATCCTTCATACTTTGTATCTCTTTCTGGATCCTTATCATGTGACCCCTTCCCCTGACTCACATACTTTGCAGAGTCTAGTACACAGGCTGAAAGAAAGGGATAGTTGCTGAATTACATAAAATATGAATGAGGTGTTCTTTCTCTATTTTACATAGTTGGTTTATCTTGCCTATCTAAGTTCCCATCGTAAGTTTCCAGAAGGCTCACCAAATCAGACTCAAAGATGGGAAATATTTTAAGCACTCAATTAGCATCTTATTAAATACAAATTAACTTGTTTTAAAAATAAATAATAAATGAAATAAATAAATAAAAAACACGAATAATTTCAGTGTTAGTTACAGGAGTGGTCAATGTTAGTTTAGAGAGGAGAATCCACAGGGCAGAGCTGGGAGAGGAAACGTTTCTAGCATCATTAGTATGTAACTACCTTCACCTAGAGAAGTAAGTCACTGGATTAAGTTACTGCAACAGTCTGAAGATGTCTGTGTTCTTTTTCTTCCTTTTCCCCCCCTTTTTGGGGAGTGTGTGCAAAATTCATTTGCGGAATATTGAGTTACTTGATTGAATATTGAGTTATATTACCTGATTTATTGAACATTATTTTCATTGAGCTTTATAAGGCTCCATCTTTTTTGAATTATTCTTTTAATTCCTCTTCATCTCAGAGCTGCACCCCATTTCTGCCTACCCTGTCAACCCTTACTTGATCATAGTTGACACATGTCTTCAGGTAAACCATCCTTATAAAATAGATAGTGCCCTGTGTGTGACTTTGGGTTTGGCCCTGTGGCTGCTTTAACTAAGAAAAAGAGGGGGAAGTGGCTGTTTACCAGATTCCAGCTGAGGCAATCAAGAGGACTCTTTTCATTTATTTTTTGTGCGTTCATTGTCACCAAGACAAGTGTCCTGGTGGCTGGCCTTAGGAGGGGATGACTGCTATTTTCAGATTGTTGGTTTAGAAACTCATATCTTATTTCTGATGACATTTTGCATGTCGCCATGATGTTGGGCATCAGTAAATAAAATATGAGCTGGAAGCAATATAACATAGCATTCCCTGGAAATACCGTCATTCAATCACTTAGAGAATCTACTAAAAGTGCAGATCTTTTGACTTGCCCGGATATTCTGTATCAGAAACTATATGGTGGGGCCCAGGAATATAGAGTGTTTTAAAAGAAATAGCCAGTGATTCAGATACATGTGGTTCTTGGGTCCATTTTGAGAAATGCTAATTCTGTTTTCTTCTCTATAATATAATGGGATAAATATCTAAGTGTATAAAATGTAGCCATCATCAATCCATCACAAATCTAGTCATCTTACTCATATATCTCAAACATATTAACTTTGTTTAAAAAAAGATTCATTGGGATGCCTGGGTGGCTCAGTTGGTTGGGCAACTGCCTTCAGCTCAGATCATGATCCTGGAGTCCCGGGATCTAGTCCCGCATCGGGCTCCCAGCTCCACGGGGAGTCTGCTTCTCTCTCTGACCTTCTCCTTGCTCATGCTCTCTCTCACTGTCTCTCTCTCAAATAAATAAATAAAATCTTAAAAAAATCTTAAAAAAAAAAGATTCATTTATTTATTTTAGAGAGAGAAAGAGAGTGTGTAGTAGTGGGGGGTGGGGGGACGGGTCCGGGGAGAAAGACCACCTAGGTGCCCCAAACATACTAACTTTTAAACGTTCATTTAATATGTTTTAGAAAACACAAGCCTTATGGAGATTTCAAAATGAGCTTCAAACGGATCCTGTGTAAGAGATGTCTTGTTTAAAGATGCCAGTTCACCAGTTTCTGTCCACAGATTGAGTTTATCTGCTTCACTTCTCTCTCTGTCATGGAAAACTCTCTTCCCTGCCCTTTTATCATGAACTTCCAAGTCACCCGATAGAGTCCACATTGATTAGTCCATTTAAATAGACATTGCTGGTTTATGTGTAGGTCAGCTCGAAAATGGAATAAACGGTGTGACTCCATGGATCCTTAAGGCCCCTTGGCCCTGAGCTGTTTGTCCCGTTGACTCAGTCACAGGACCCCTGGGATGCCCACAGCGTGGAGGGTTCCCGTTAAATGCATCTGTTATTTGGGAAGGGCTAGCACTCTTCTTTACTGGTAAGTGATAGCTCTGGTTGAAATACTTCCTCAGATCTTTAGCTGGTCACCCCCAACTTGGATAATGGACAGTTTTGATTACAAAATAGGGAATAAGAGCTATCAAGAATGTGGGTCATTTCACAGGACACGTGTGTACCTGAACACAGTGAGCAAAGGCAGGACGGACAAGAAAGGGGGCTGACTGGGTGTTCATTTAGACCTACTTCTACTTTGCAATTTTTTTTCCTAGAGAGAGAAGCCTTCATTTATAATGGTGGTCTTTCCTATTTCTTATAATGAATGTGTATGTTCAGCTGAGCAGTGCTCCTACAGTTTTCAAATGTTGAAAGCTTTTGGGCTAAGGAAGAGTGTTTAGGTGCCAATTATTATTTTAATGCTAAAATTAAATAAGGAGCCAGTAATTTTGCAGGCAAGCATGCCTCATTTGCATGTTGATTAAAAAGTATCTGTGAAGATTGGGGTGAGATTTGAACAAATAAGCCTTGTGTGTGGATCATATATTTTTCTTCTGGTCAGAATTGGGGAATGTCCTTTGTCTATGAAGGATCTGGAGTGGCTGCCGAGAGAATTGATCATTCAAAAGATCTTCTTACTGAATCTCAAATAGCCTCCTTAGCTTTGTTCGTGTACATGCTAGTGTGTACCCAGGTGTGTGTTCATTGCGTATGTTCATGAGCTTAGTTTTCTCTAAAGCTACTGAAATAAAACCAAACACAACACAAAACAAAATATACTTTCCCAAAACCTGTCGTCTACTGCTGTACAACATTCGTTTTTAGTTAGAATTAAATCTTTTGTACACGTGCCAAGGGTTATTGTTGTCAGTCTCCTTCAAGCTTGGATATACTGTGATTTGTAAGATTTGGGTGTCTTTCCCCTTTGCACTTGGGCATTGTATTTATAATCAGGTAGTATCTGATAGGAGCTGCCCAAGTCAGTTTTGAGGATTCCTTTATGTGGTTGGAAGATAGCCTGATATCCCTTGTTACTCTTTTTTTTTTTTTTTTTTTTTTTTGGTCACATAGCAAATGTGCTTTTCCTTGTCACTCGTGATTTTTCATCTTTTTTGGTCCCATTTTAATGCTCTCTAAAATTCTACTTAGGACCCTGTTTCGCTCACAGCCATCACAAATATAATCAGGATTTTCATGTGGAAGGTTAATTTGATATTTGAATCTTGCTTTTTATCCACACTGTCAATTCATTAAACAAACTCACAGTCAGAGGTAGTATTCAGTTAGGCGCCCGGAACACCAAGTTGCTTCACAAATGTTATTTGATCGTGATTAAGGTTACAGTTTTCCATGAACCATCCTTGTCCTGGTCAGGTGCTATGGTCTCTATGTTTACCCAATGTCAGCTGTTTGAAGCTCTAAGCATCACTGTGAGCCATCTAAAGCTAGATGCCCTTGCCAACTGATGTTGAGAGAGTGCCACAGTTCTTCCTTTAACAATATTTTCAAATGTAACGAAAGTTGAAGCCCTTGGGCTTCTCATTTTGATGGAGAAATAGGAGATCAAATATGTTGGCTGACTAAGGGGTATTTCCAGGGACATGACTAAGGGGTATTTCCAGGGACAGCTGACTTGATCATTGTTTTTCTTTTATTGTTGTGTGAATGACGGGAAGAAAAGGGGAATGGAATGGGTATAATTGAGCTTTTTTTTTGACCAGAGCTTATTCAAAAGGCATTTGAACATCAGGAATTACATATAGCACACAAGTAGCCACAAGTTTTCCTTTTAATAATTGGAAATTGCCTTAATGTCCTTGATCTTTAGTTCAGGGGTGGGTAAACTATATTTCACCAAATACTGCCCACAGCATGTTTTGTAGATAAATTTTATTGGAACACACCCACGCCCATTCATTTGCATACTCTCTCCAGTAGCTTTCACGCTACAATGGCAGAGGTGAGTATAATCCACAAAGCCGATAATATTTACTCTCCAGTCCTTTAGAGAAAAAGGTTGCTAACCCACATTTTGGTTGAATCAAGGGTCTTAGGGGTGTTGTAGCCTGGTTGGGCTATATGCCTATTTTGATCATATTCTTTGGGAAAGATGGTAACAACATGTTTCCCATTTGTTCCACATTTTGTGTCTTGGAACACACAACTTATTTTTAGAATGAGTTGGTTTTATCCAAGGATTTATTATTTCAGTCTGTGAAGAAGTAGTCCCCACAGTGTGTTGTGTGTCTCAAGAGATATAGGGGTAAAATCATACGTGCAAATTCTGTGGGGTGTGTGTGTGTGTGAGAGAGAGAGAGAGAGAACAGAGACTGAATAAAAGATTTTTTTTTTTTTTTGTTTCAGTGCCTAAACATTTCTTTTGAGTTATTTACATTGGCTGTTGTACTCCTCAGTCAGTTTCTTGCAAGATTAAAATCTGCTTCCCACTCCTGGCTATGGCCCTAACTTCACTCAGCATTTGGAAAAAGGAGAAAGTTGGCATTGGTTTAATATTTAAGTTTCGGTGAATTTGTTCTTATGTATTTGTTTTTGCTTAAATAATATATACCCAAGGTAAGAGATCAGAAATACAGATGAGCTTATGATGGGGAGGGAGGGAAACCTCCCTGCTTTCTTCCTCACATTTCCGGGCTCATTTCCACCAGCATTTCTTTGAACCATTAAAAAGAAAATCTGGTAGCTATTGAATAAAAATCATCAACACCTATTTCTTAATTTAATGACCTAGGACCATTTCCCCTTATTCGGTGCTGTGAGAGATGGCAATTTGGCTCCCTCACCCTTTTCCTTAACTTTGGTGGTTACATTAGTATTTTCAGTTTTACTTTTGGTTCTTTTCATAACTTTAGAAAAAGTATCAATACTCCGATCTCTTGTTCCTTTTATTTTAGTCAATTGACTTGATTTTGCTCTGGGATGAAAATATTAGTCCTTTCCCTCTCTTGCCTGCTCCTTCTTTACATTTTTTTTTTCTTCCCATGTTCCTTCAATTTAATTTTGGCTTTTATATTGTCGAGGTTGATAACATTTACATTCTGTTCTGCAATTACAACCATACTTTCTGTGCTCTCTATGTTTGTTGCCTTTGAGGCTAAAAATAATCAATCTTTTATATTACTATAAGTATGTAATTATTTTTTACTGCCGAGACATGTAGTGTGCTAGGATTCCATTTCTTTTCTTCTGGATTCTATTACATGCCCCCAGGCCACTCATCAGGGTAAAATGGAATCTTTTCCTTTGTACCTCTGTGTCGTTTTTATAGGATTTCTGTTAATCAGACGCTGGCCAACCTGGATTGATTTTTATATGTCTCTTATCTTTTTGCTCACATTTTCAATTTCTTTGTCTTTTCTGCTCTATAGTCCAAAGGATGTCTCAAACTTTGTTTTCTATCCATTTTATGGCATTTAAAAATTTTTGGCAATTGGTCCTCCTGCTCTTTTTACTTGCTCTTTCTGGAGAATTCCACGATTAACTTCCTGCTTCAGCCCTCCCTCCTGATCATCGTTTGAGTGATGGCTCCCTCTGCTTTCATGTATACATAGAACCATTCTATTCCCTACTCTGTCATCCAGAAATCTGCAAAAATATCTGGTCCATTGATGTCCCATATGTTCTCAGCACTTTTATGAATTTACTTCCTTGTGTCTTTTTTAACTGCCATTTTAATGAGTTTCAAAGGAGAAGAGGCAAAGGCATATGCATAGTCTACCATCTTGAACTTTATTACTTTAAATTCATATCTCACTGTAGCTTTTTTTCCCTTTAAGAAGCACAGACTATTTTAGAGTTTATAATAAATAGCCCGCACATTTATCTAGCATATTTACATTGTCTTTTATTCTTTCAAGCAGGCCAACAAATTTTCCTCAAAGATTTGGTTATAAATCAGGTTCTTATCAATGCAGTAAATGCACCGTTGAATTTTTCCTTTCTATAATTTCTCTTTCTTCAAGTCAGTTTTATTTAAAACTATTCTACATACTTAGGTATTCTACAAACTCAGAGTTTTAAAGTTTAAGATCCTACATCATTTTTAACATGGCATTTACATTTAAATTTATTTCCCACCATAAATCAACCATAGACTTCGTATGCATTCAATTAGTTATATAGTTTCTTATGAACACAATAGGCACAGCTCCCTGTTTCCTTTTCCTCTTTTCCTCATTGTGATTTGCTTTTCTAATGAACTTCCCTTCTGGCACTTTTTTTGTACTTTCAGATCATTTACCATTTCTTTTCCTCAGAGAAGAGTTAAGCAGAAAATCAGATACTTTTTCTCCCCACCTCTTATCTTTAAGACATTTTGCATGTGGGTAGAGAGTGCCTATAATTTAGTTTTCTTCAGATGCCTTCTCACAATTAATTAATGAATTAGTTAATTAATTAATGAGACTGCTGTGGACGGAACTGTTTGCTCCCAGAAGTCAAAGGTGGAAGGCCTACCCCTCAGGGTGGCTACATTTGGAGCTAGAGCCTTTGCAGAGGTCATTAAGGTTAAATGACGTCATAAGGGTGGGGCCCTGATGTGAGAGGATTTGAGCCTGCCTGAGAGGAGACCTCCGGGTGCTCCCTCTTTCTTCCCACCCTGTGAGGACACTGTGACCAGATGATCAGTTGCAAATCAGGAAGAGAGCTTTTAACAGTAGCTAAACTGGTTGGCACCATGATCTTGGACTTCCTAGCCTCCAGCACGGTGAGAAATAAATTTCTGTTATTTAAGCCACCCAGGGTATGGTGTCTTGTTATGATGGCCCACACTGACCAATACAGACCCTACAAAGGTTTTGAGTTTTCTATTTTTCTATCCCTTTCTGTTGCTTAGATGTTGACTTAACTAGTACCTCCCGCTCCCCTCCTCCACTCTCTACTCTTTCCTCATGTGGTTTAATGAGCATCGTGACCCTTCCTCAGATACCCTGGATCCCAACAGTATATACTATAGAGGCTTCCTGTTGGGAGCACTTGGTTATAGTCAGTTTTCTTAGGTGAGGCCCCATCAGGCATTTCATGCATTTCATTTCAAGTTCTCGCCCAGCCACAGAAATTTCAAATTTATTTCCATTCAAGTCTGAACAAATGCTGTGCTCCCTTCTTGCATGGTAATGATTGTTTCTGTCATTGCCATTCGCCTTAGATGGCCTCCTACATTTATGCTTCCACGGGCATGAGGCTGCCTATTGAATTTCCCTCAAATGTAGGAATTTGTGTTAATTTCTGCCAAGAATTTTCTTGCACTCAGTTTCAGTGGTGGCGTAGGGCTGGCCTCTGATATCTTTATCAGGAAGCCATCTGCTGGCCAAGCACCTATGGGAGGCAGAGGGGAGCATTTTGCTATCACCTTCTCTACTTCTATGAATTCTCTTGAAATAAACTCCTTCGTGAATCTCTAGCCTACTCTTATGTGGGATGGAAGTGGGAGATGGACACTGATAGGCAAGTTCTGCCAACTTTAATAAGTCTCACGAGAATACTCGGACATCTCTCCGCAGAAGGAAGAATTTCTCCTCATCTAGTGTCCTCAGATCTGATGCTTCAGCCAACATCCCACCATTGCAGGGAAAATCCCAGTTAGCATCTTGTTGCTCTGCTTTGATAATTAACATTTGTTTCCACCAACGCTAGCTCTTCTTTCTCAGTCAGAAGTAGTCAGTGGAATGGAAAGGGGGAAAGAAAAGTTCCCTTCTCTAGAAATTCTCCCTCAAAGTGAGTTCACCCATTCGTGTAGAGATAAGATGAGTATTTCCCTAGGGTCCTTGGTGCTGTCCTCCGCACAAGGCTGTGGCGGCTCAAGAGTCTATTTACTGTTTGTAACGTGTTTCTTCTCTACCAGAAAATGGCCCCATCTCCTCCCACCAAGGTCCCTAGCACATAGCAGAGAACATGAATTATATAGCTGGGACTCGGTTAATGTTGGTTGCACTATTGACTATGAGCTGACTGGGGAGCTGTGAAGGGGAGCTTGACAGGAAATGGCCATTTGATTTTGACATTTGACATTTGACAACTTCGAAAGCTCTGAATGGAAGATGCAATTGTGGGAAGAATAAAGCAGTCCTGAACTTAAGTACTGCAACGAGGAAGGCCCTGTCTCTACCGGCAGAGAGGAATTGAAAGGGATAATCACCCTCTCCCCACCTCCAGTTAGCTTCCTGAGATATCCTAAATTTAAAAAAATTCTAAAGTCCCTTGAACAACTGTGTTAATCCTGAAAGAAGCAGTTTATAAACAGGCAAGGAGTGAGGGCCAGGAAAACACCTTGACTTACTTACTAAGATGCTTTGGAGAATCACTTAAAATTGTATTGAAGGCACAAATCTGTCAGTGGCCCCTGCTTTAGAGACCTGAAATCACATTCTTTAGGTGGGAAGACTTTTCCATTTAGGGCCGTGTACATTCTGCTGATGCAAAATCGACAAGGTTGGCAGCCTCTTTGGATGAACGTGTGGCAGCTTATTATTTTCCATGGTAACAGATTTTTGTGACACCAATATGGGATTGACTTTGCAGTAGGTTCAAGCAGAAGTACAAGCTGACTCGCAGGAAATAAGCCGTTATCTAAATTTAACCATTTGGAGCAGGTTACGAACCCAGCAGAGAAACCCGCGTTCTTTTTCAGGACATGGGTGTTTTGGGTCTGCTCCTGCTTCAGAAGTCTCGGTGTGGAAAACCCACGTTCAAACAGTGTGATGAGAGAGAGGATCGGAGAAAGCAAGTGACAGAGGGACAGGGATTGAGAGGGTCTGTGTGAGCAGTGACTGTGGGGAGGGAACGAGTCAGAAGTGCCTCTGCTTAAGAATGTTGAGGGAAGGGGCACCTGGGTGGCTCAGGCAGTTAAGCCTCTGCCTTGCGCTCAGGTCATGACCCAGGGTCCTGGAATAGAGCCCAACGTCAGGCTCCCTGCTCAGTGGGGAGTCTGCTTCTCCGTCTCCCTCTGCCTGCTGCTCCCCCTGCTTCTGCTCTCTCTGTGTGTCAAGTAAATAAATAAAATCTTAAAAAAAGAAGAAATGTTGAAGACAACCGACGTTGTAGGCTAACGGCACCCCTACCCCCCACGGTATCAAAAGGATAGCAGCATGGCAGTCTGCTGTGTATGTAAATAAAAAAGTTGAGGAAAGACGTGCATGCTCTTAAAACATCTGTTCTAGTAAAACACTTGAAAATAATCATGCACTAACAGGAGAAAAACAGCTGTGTGGGAATCGGTAGGCTCCACCATACGCACGCCTGGAATACAGATACGATAAAACCTTCAGAAATGGGCCCCTGGGGCATTTGGATCAGTGGACGGACTATTGATTATGTGTAATTTTACTGAAAGCTGTTTTTATTTAGCTGTACGGAATATACTGTGCCTAGGGTCCTAGGGAAAGCTTCTCCTCACGCATGTGTCACTTAAAGCCTTTTACACCAACTCTCACAAAGGAATCGAGGAGCAAAAATTACCCTCGAGGGAAGGTTTTGAGGCACCAAGTAGTGATGTTTCTGCAACTGAGTCATGGAGGTGACTCCGTGCTTAACTCGGGGCTTCCTGCTTCCCCTTGGCACTAAATTGTACCCCAAGCTTTGATCCTGTTCTCTATCCCTTGTTTTTGGTCAGCTCACTGCATTGTGATCAGACGTTCTTATTTGTAGAGACAGAGAGGCTAGGTAGCCTCCCAAGAGATAGCTTGTGTGGATCTTAGGAACCCGTCTCTTCTCACCCATCCCTGGAAAGCTGTTGGAGAAAAACACTTTTCTTTCCCCAGGCAGTAGAAAATGTGTAATATAAGCAGAATAAACTCTCTGTTTATTTCTCCCTGTATCTTTTAAGATTTTGTGTCTGGAGACACTCACTATTGAAATTAATTTGCTTCTAAATTAATAACCATTACTTATGTACTATAATTGCCCTCGTGTTTAAAAAAAAAAAAATCATTTGAAGTTAAAAAAAAAAATGTGGGTCAGCTCTTGTCCTCCAGATGTTGATGACGTGATGGAGGGGTTGGAAAATGCCCTTTTGCTTCTCCTTCTTCATGCCCCATGGTGAAAAGCCCCAATTTCGAGGTGTCTCCTGCAGGTGCAAAGCACTGCAATACCGTATTCCATCAAGATGCTATTTTTCTTGTGCTGAAAGAGCATTCCAAAATTTATCAACCTTTACTGGATTCAATCAGGCAGCCACTCAGAGCTGCTCAAGGCAGAGTTGTACTTCTCACCACTGACATGTGGAAAAGCAATCAGACACTGAATTATATGGCTGGCTTTCTTTGTCTTCATCTGTTTAAAGTACTCACCGAACCCCAGTGAAATAACAGCGCTGTGTGGAAAAGCCCTTGGAAAACCTCATTCATCATGAAGTTGGTAGGGAAACCTGAACAAATAGCTCAAGGGCCGACTTCACAAAAGGCAAGAACAGACAGTGTTCTGATGTTTTCAGGAATCCTGCTGTGAACGTCATTTTGCCTCCCTTCGCCCCCCACTCCCACCTTCCAGACTTGAAACATTTGGACCCTTAGACTCCAGGCAGACAGAATATGAACTTCTCATAGAGGGTTAGTGTGGCAGCTGTTATAATAATAGCATTTCCAGACCTTGCTCATCCACTTTGAGAGCCGCAAATGTACCATTAAAAGCAGTTTATGTGTCCCTGTGTATCAAGGACTGTGCCACCAGCAAGGCTGGCTAGGACCATCTAAGTCGAGGTAGAAAAGACAGACCTGCCATATCTAGAGGACAGAACAAATGTTGGCTTCAAGCTGACCTTCCCCGTGGGGATGAACTGCTCTGTAGGTTATTGTTAGTGGTTTAAATGGTAAGTTGGGCTTTCTCCAGGGAGCAGCGTGATTCTAGCTTATACTCAAGTCTCGTCATTAGATGTTTGGGCTTAGGGCGTGTAAAGAAATGTTAATATTTGCTGAAGCCAAATATAATTAATGCTATAATTTGGTCTCAGAAAGGTAATGCTTTAAACAACCCAGGATGTGTCGGTTTTAGATCATTTATAGTTTGGATAACCCACACAATGGATCCTCTATTCTGCAGATAATACGCAGTACTTTTAAAGGATGTTAGAAGCAATCTGTGAGTTCAGCTTCGATTTGGAAGAGTAGGGAAAGTTATTAAAATTGGATCTCTCAAGGAGATAGGACTAAATACCTCCTGCTCAAAGGAAAGATTGAGTTTCAAGAGTGTCTGAGGATAAGGGATGTGGCAATCTGGTAGGCTCCCAGTTTTGGCTTTGCAAGCAAATTGATCCTGGATGTGAGCTGGGTGTGTGTGTGTGTTTTGTGTGAGTGTGTGTTGTGTGCGAGTGTGTGAATGTGTGTAGTCCACATTTCCACACAATAGTGAATCTGATTTCAACTTGGACCCTAACAAGAAAGACAGGCTACTTGTCAAAGAATAATTAGTGTGCAAGACTTTCCATGTTCCTATCATGCCAGAAAATGAAAAACAAAAAAAAAAAGTAAGATATAGATTATTTAGAACACAAAATGCTCAAGTCAGTGAAGCCGTTCTAGAGAAAGTAGGTGGTCTCTTAGTGCCAGACATTTTGCAAAGCCTGTTGGAGAGAAGCATATCTCCCGAGAAATCCTGTTGGATTATCAGCATTTGCCAAAGAATTTCAGCAATTATTGGGTGAGTGAGGAGCAGTTCATTTCACAAAACAAGGTATGGCCCTGACATATGAAGGCAACATGAAGCAGAGGTAACATGGGACAAAAATGCATTCATGTGTAAACAAACACCGGCAGCACTGGACACTTCAAGAAGTAAAAGGTTTCAAACTGATCCAAGCTAGAGGCTAAACTATACATTGTTATAAAGCACCAAGGAATCAGAAACTGACACTTGAATGTGATGGAAAAACTTTGCTATGTATCCTTGTGTTAAAGTTAATGGTACATGTAGACAGTTCTCCTTGTATATTATGTTCATTTCCTTTCAACAGATCTTTTTGTTTTCCTCACATGGTCCAGAGTTAAGGAAATATTCTAAGTGCTATAGTTCTATGTATCTGTGAACTGGGTTCCGTTCAAATTCTAGACTCCAGAGCAGCGAAAGCAGCTATGCAGCACCGCTCAAAAGGATGTTGCTTTAGTTCAATATATTTTCCAAAGGAGGGAGTGTTAGAGTAGAAACTTCTTTGCTATATTCTCATTCCTCCTATCCTTATTCCATCGAGTCCGTTCTCTTAGTTAACTACCTTTTTTTGAGGTCTCCGTCATGGTCGGGCTATATCAATACTAATAAGTCAACAGATAACCAAATACAGATAACTCAATCAAATACAAACCTAGAATGATCTTTAGTAAGACAAAGCAAAGCCCAATCAATACAAAAGCGATCTATAACTGAAATGCCCCACCCAGTAATCGGGGTGCTATCAGCATAGTGTGGTGGGAAGGGCAATGAACTAGAAATCATTCTCCTCACTCTGCTGTCTGAGTTGGTTGACCTTTCGTGATCTCCTTAACCCTTGACAGAAGAAACCCATCTATCAAATAATGGTGTTGGATAGTAGTAATGGTGTTATTCTCTTCTATTGAGTTGTAAGATTATGGGAATTTGACACAAATCTGTTACACTGGAGCAGGGAATTTCATATGTACATATAAAATTCATATTATAGTTTCATATGTATATTTTATATACATCATATGTGAGGTTATATACTATCCCAGTTTGACTGTTTTAGGCAGAAAAGTAATTTCTTAAAATAATATGGGGTAAGTTACAGAAGCAATAGGAGGGCTTGAAAACCAGTTTGGGACTCTGCAGCTAGGAAAAAAAAATGCCCAAGATGGTGTCACAGAGCACGCGTGGTGAGAATACGGTGGAAGAACTTGGGCACGACAACCTCTGTGATAGACCCCCGGTGTGTCCTGCTGCCACTACTGCCTGAGGAAGGGGTCAGTTCACGCCACTTCTCCCCCAATGGGAATCCCCACCCCCCCACCCCAGTCCCTGCATCTTTGCACACTGCCTTCCAAGTAAAGGCTGTGGCCTGGGGCACATGCCCAGACCCTACCTACTGGAGAAGCCACAGCAGTGAGTTTCTAGATTTTTCAACATCTGTCTGGAATTCGCTCCTGTCTCCTATGGGGACTTTTCATATGGGGAATTCCCCAAATGTAAGCAAGGCTTCTGAAAATTGGCAAGCATCCGCCATATCATCTTTATGCCGTCTAGCAAACAAATATTCTGTTCTGAGGTGGAGAATTTATCCGTTGAAGTGCAGGAATACAGCCCATCCCAGGTTAAGGCTCTCTCAGAAGTCTGTGTCCCTCCTTCTTGTTAATTCTGCCTTCCTCCTCCTCCTGGTACATGTAGACAGTTCTCCTTGTATATTATGTTCATTTCCTTTCAACAGATGAAAGCCATTTCTCTTGGCTCACTTCTAATTTCTACCCAAACAATCTCTTTTTCTCTCCTCCTTCCTTCCCCTCCTTCTTGCCCTCCCTTCTAACCTCTCCTTTTTTCCCCCTTCATTACTCTTTGGGATAAACAAATCAGAAAATTATTTCTCTTTGGCCAACTGCCAACCTGACTTGGAACGTTTAAGCCTTAAATCCACACATGTTCTCTGTGAATTACCTGCATAAGAAAGGACTCAGGCATCTACAGTGATTTGAGAAAACATTATTCATTACAAGTACCACAGGCAGAAGGTTCAGAAGAGGGAATGGAAGGCTTGGACAAGGGAATAGTGGAAAAAATCATCCACATTTACATTGGGTAGGATTGTACATGTGAGTGGCATGGGGCTGAGGCAGTATGTTGGTCCTTTGTGGGGAAGCCCTTTGAAAAAGAGGATGAAGGTTAAGTTCAGTTCCATTAGACTCTAAGAATATTGCTCTTCTGTCCAGAATGTGGTTGGGGAGACAATACTCCAGTGTGATATTGAGCCCCGTAATGCCCGGAATCCATGAAAAGCTATTGTTATACTGTGTGTGAAAAATTGCAGTGTGTACACAAAAAATGCCACTCTCCAGCTCCAACTGGAAAATGCTATGAAGACACAATAAAGCAAATCAAAAGCCAGCCCAGTATAAGCTTGAAGAACAGTAATAAGTGAAAATGACTGCTAATAGCATGTTGTCAGTGATATAATGTTGCTGCCTTTTGGGTGTCAGAACTGGACCTTTTCTGAATTTATTACAATACTCATGGGGGGAAATGCATGTTCGTTACTAGTGTCTAGAGCATCTGGTAGGGTAACCTTTAATTCTGCTTAAATGGAAATCGACAAAGCAGATACATGTTATCCTGGTTCTTGAGAATTAGTCCCCGGGGATGGCTCTTCTGATACAGCATTCCTGAATTATGTGCCATCTTCAAAATAAGGCTTGAACATCAAATGACCCTCAGTGGTTCAATCTGTGTAAATAAATTGAAGCCATATGAATCTGACACAAATTGCTTCTTTCAATGAGCTGAGTGATTGCCATGGACTGCCATGGTCGAAATCTGCTTTATATATTGACTTCATGGATCTGAATCCCCTGCTTTTACAGGAAAGTAAAAGTTAGTGTCATCAGAGGTCCAGATTGCATTTTGAATAGATAATACTTATCTTTGGGATTATGGACCTTGAGAGAATATGAAAGCTAAAGGAGGAAAGAATCCCTTCCTGTAAATCAATAGTTATCATTCAGGTGTAGAATATGTGTTATAGCATCCTGGGGAAGGGGAGTTATTTTGTAGGGGATATTTCATATGTACAACAGCTAGATTTTGTTATGAAAACTCTTTGCTTTTTCCAGCAGGCAAGCCACCAGGGAAACTTCATTAAAACAAAAACAAAAACAAAACAAAACAAAACAAAACAAAAAAACCAACCCCCCCCAAACTATTTTACTTCTCTGTCTTATATTTCCTTCATCTACAGTAATTTCTATATGGCTGAAGAAATAACCTCAAGGTGGGCCCAGTGCTTTTGAAACTCGTTCCTGTGTTCAGGAGCTGGATTTTGAAATAATTTAGATGGAGGCAAGTCCCAGAACAGCCCCCACCTTGGTTGAGCCCTAGGTGATTGTGAAACGCTCCATCTGTCATCATAGATGCTCTGGAGGAGTATCTTGGTAGCTCCTGGCAGAAGTTATCAGGTGGATTGGGAGGAGATGAAGTAGAAAGAAGAAAGGAAGGAGAATGGTTTTATGTAAGTAACACAATAAGGAAGAGAGGGATGAATGATGAAAAGGCAGGTGGCAGTCTGACCTCCAGCATTTGGGCTGGAAAGGAAGTAGAAATGTGCGGATGGGGAGGTTGGCGGATTTTTCCTGGTGGTGGGTTTTTGTGCAGTGAGGAACTGGATCTACTTCTAGTGCTGCCACCGCTGTGGTCACTATCACCACCTCCTATCTGTGGGACATTGGGTCTTCTCCCATTTCCCAGTCCCAGAGATTCCTTCAAAATGTAGAGGCTGTGAAAAGTCTCAGGGCCTGGGGGCCAGGAGACCGAGCACTGACTTGACTGTGGTGACCAGCCAGCAACCAGGGGTAACTCACATAACTTTGTCTTTGGAAGATGCAAATAACAAGAGTTAACTCCTATGTGTGTTGTTAGGAATAAATGAAATAACTCAGGACAGTGGCGAGCACCATGTCAGACAGAGAGCTCACTGTTAGGTCAAGTTCCTTTTTTTCCCTTTCTAGTTAAACTCATTTTTTATCTACGATAATTAAATTTTAAAAATTACTTCCAGCTTGAGTATTTAATATGTAAATATTCCTTTTATACCAAATTACATCATTTTGGGGTTCTTCAACAGTCAATAGAAGCTGTGTTTGGTTTATTGCTATATGCTTGTTACTTATTACTTCTAAGTGTCTAATGTAATACCTTGCACCTAGTGAGTGCTCAGAATTTTTATTGAATTAATGGTGGGAAGGCCAAGACAGAAACAACCCTTTTGAAAATAAAGCTTTTCAGAGGAGACAGCTTTCAGTGAAGAAAAATATTATAGGCAACAAAAACATGATGAATGGAACATTTCACAGCCATAGTTTCTCAGGGGAACAAAGGTCCAGGAGGACAACATTGCCAGGTATGTTCTCAAGTCCGATAACAAGTTTCTTTTCTTTCTTTTTAAAAAATTATTTTATTTTTTAAAGATTTTTATTTATTTATTTGACAGAGAGAGACAGATCACAAGTAGGCAGAGAAGCAGGCTGAGAGAGAGGGGAAAGCAGGCTCCCCGCTGAGCAGAGAGCCCGATGCAGGGCTCAATCCCAGGACCCTGAGATCATGACCTGAGCAGAAGGCATGGCTTAACCCACTGAGCCACCCAGGTGTCCCACAAGTTTCTTTTCTGGAGCACAAAGGATCCATTGGGTTTTGCTCAGAACATCAAGATCTCAGAGAGAGTCTATGGGCACTTCTTAAGCTCTGAAAGAATTTAGCTTATCCGGATCCTCACCACCATTCTGAGGTGGACTGAAACACAGATGAAGGGCGCCTGGGTGGCTCAGTGGTTAAGCCGCTGCCTTCAGCTCAGGTCATGATCTCAGGGTCTGGGATCGAGTCCCGCGTCGGGCTCTCTGCTCAGCGGGGAGCCTGCTTCCTTCTCTCTCTCTCTCTCTGCCTGCCTCTCTGCCTGCGTGTGCTCTCTCTCTGTCAAATAAATAAATAAAATCTTAAAAAAAAAAAAAAAGAAACACAGATGAACTCACACGAGGAAAGTCTTTCTTTTTCCCCCACTAAAGTAACATGTTTTCATATTCACATTTCATTTCAATGCACAGTAGAATTTTTCTCTTCTTACCTTTTATATCTGGGTCCAGCGGATGTGTGCCTTTCCAAAGAATAAAATGAAATCTACTGAGTAGACAGAGACAGATTTTGGTATCTTTTGGTCTTTAATACTTTTTATCCTTTTGGAACGAGGTCTTAATTCACTATTCCACGCCAGTGGGTACTGCTGGTAATTGAAACTTATGTTTCTTGTGGATAATTTTGAAGGCCACAAACCACTTCATCAAAAATGTTAGTTATTGTAAAAATTGGCTGCCCTCACTAGTTTTAGTACATTTATACTAGTGGGTGATAGAGGAAGAAAGTCACAGGAACAGCAAAAAAAACCCTTAGTACTCTGGAGCTAGTCCCTTTCAGTTTGAATCTGGTTTGTGTATTTCCTACATATGGTCTTGTGCTAATTAGTGTACTTCTGTTTTGTCATCAACAAAATAAGGAAAATAATAGGATTTATCTTGTTGGATTTTTGTGAGGATTAAATGAATCAATATGGATTGAAACACCTAGAAGGATGGTCAGCCTTTAGTTGACCTAATATTCGCAGTATTTTTCCTGTATATTGGTGATAGTTTTTTGGCTTTTAAATTTTATAATCCTGTAACTTTTTTCTTCTTCATGATACTACCAGGACTTGGGTCCCAAAGTTGGGGAATATATGAGTGAATGTGTTTGTGCATGTATGTTTGATTTTTTTTCTTCTGGGTGAGTAGGCAGGTTTTATTTCATATAGTTAGAGGTATTAACTTTGAAACATCCCTCAGTAATCCAATTTGAAGAGCCAGACAATAAAGTACCATATTTTTCATTGAATGGGAAAATGTGCAGTGGGTATATGTAATAAATGAATATATTGTGCAGCGAGGATATAAAATTTAATGTATGTAGGTGGATAAGAAAGAAAGTCCACCCAAAAGGCTAATGACTTGGAATTAGAACTTTACAGAAGAGGTTTTGTATATCATTAAGTACACTGTGGTAGCCTTTTTCCTGCTCATATCTTCTTAGTTCTTCATACTCCTATTCAAAATCTGAGTATTCCAAGTATTGTTTTCAGATCCACAGTGCAATAGCAGACAGAATAAAAGGCTAAAGCTGAATTCTCAAATTTGATTTCCAAGGACACAATGGCAAGGAAAGGGACAAGTAGGCTCCTTGTCAACTGTCCAGCAGTGCAGAAAAAGACGATCTGTTCCTATGTAGATTGGCAGAATTTAGATGCAATGAAAGCATAGAAATATTCTTAAAGATCCACGTTCTTTTTAAAGTTGGTCTCACTGAGATAAGTCAAGCTTATTTTTCTCTATTCAAGTGGACAATGTGTTAGAATGCTTCAGTTCAATACTCTCTAATTTACCTTTTTTTTTTTCTCACTTAGAAAATAACATGGGGCTTCTTTTGGGAAGACCTGGCTTTGGTTCATGACTCTGTCATTTACTAATAGTTGGGCTGTGGGGAAGCAGCTTGCCCTTGTTGAACCCCAATTTTGGTATCTGTGAAACCGTGAGAACCAGATGCCAACTGCAGGGAGGAGGCAGTATTAAAAGGCTGGACCTGGGAAGTAGTAGGAGGCAGGCGCCGAACGTTAGCCCTCTGTCATAGTCCCAGCATCTAACCACACCTCCCAGCAGCCTTTCAGTCCTTCCCCCATTCCTACCTAGTATACATTTCAAAGCCTCCAAAAATAAATGAAGTGGCGCAAAAGATAAGAAGTTAAGGATTTCAGCAAATCATCTTATTTTCTCATTATCTTCTGCACTGTAAGGAACTGTGAGCATGTGGAAAAGAGAAAGAAGAAACTTCTTTTGGAGATTGTCATACCCCCTCCCTCTATATATTCTGGAATGTTTTTGACAAATGATCACCTGAAAGGTAAACAAATGGCAAATAGCAAGGAGGAGTGGGACACTTTGGTGGTACTTAGGGGCTGAAGGGTTAGCAACAGATGTTTATTCAGCCTTACATATATTCATATTTTACATCCGTTTCTCGATAACTCTATGCATTTTTTAAAAGGAGCATTTAAATTTGCTACAGATGTTTCATGAAAACCATTATTAGAGTAAAGAGAAAATGCATTTGGAAGCAATCGTGCAAAGGTTTAATTTTTATTTCTAAGGGAAAATGTGTGCATGCAGTAAAAGTAATAAAGGAAAGCTGAATTTCCCTTGAGGTACACTCGGCTGAATAAAATCTGCTACATTATCCTTCAATCAGCCACTTAAAAATTTTAATTGTGTAGACTCTTAATCACAAGGAAAGTAACCTTTGCGTGAGCTTTCCTTTGTGGAGGGGAGTTAGGGAGGGCTACCCCCTTTTCTCAGCTCCTTTGGAGGAATCCTGTCTTATTGCAACATTTCTGTGCCTCTCCTATGCTCCTCCAGGCTCTAAGCACTGACTTTCAGGCTCATTATGTTGTATTGCCTAGGAAAAAAGCAGAGCGGTAATGAACAGGGTTTGAACAAGCAGGTACTTGGTTACTGTAAAATGCCTCTCAGCTAACCCCACTCCAAATCCCTACAGTGTGTGTAGATGGGTCCCAGATCACTTGCTGTTCAACAGTCCCTGACTCAGCAAACCGAACACTGTGCAGGTCCCTCTCTGTGGCTCATGCCTCCCTCTTTCTTTTCAGCGTTGTATGCCATTTTGGAAGTGCACTGCAAATGCATAGGAGACGTAGATCTCCTGATTTTCTTTTTACACATTCAGTGGCAATCAAGGGAGCTATATAGTGTGATAACGTTAGAAGATGATGATTTTATGACTCTTAAAATTTGACTTTCCACATATCCCATAAAGGAACTTGCACTTAATTGAGATTCATGGGGTTTTCTGGGTATAGGATGAATTGGGAACCGTGAATTCTGTGAGATTCAATGAAGACACACACTTCTATCGTCCAAGGGAAGCAAGGGGCAAAGCAAATTACCCAGATCATCCAAGCAAAACATCTCTTAGAACCATTTGGCTTAGCCTCGGTACTCTGTGCCATTCGTCTCCCGCTCTGGCTCTCCTGGGTGAATTCTGATGCTGAGAGGCTGTGCCTTTTAGTGTCTCTGCCTATATTTCTTGGAGAGTCCCTAGGCGCCAGCCGTATTAGAACAGGGTCATGTCTTTTGTCTTGAGTCATCCAAAGCCGAAGGGAAATGTGAACCACAAAGCACAGGGACATCTTGTGGCAGTTTTTGCTTATTTTTAAGAAACCGTTTTACTGAGGTCTTATAGGCCTACAATAAACTACCGACATTCTAGTGTCACAATTTGATGTTTCGATACGTGAATATACCTGTGAAACCACCACTACAATCAAGACAATGAACACATTCAGGGAACATCACTTTCAAAATTTTCTTTGTGTCCTTGGCAGTCCTCCTCCTGTTGATGAGCAGCCCTCGATCTGTTTTTCGTCAGTATACATTAGTCGTAATTTCCTAAACTTTTATAGAAACAGAATTATGTTTTATGCACCCTTTTTTTTTTGTTTGTCTCCGTTCCACTCACATATTTAGTTGGATGTGTGCATGTTGTTTATAACACCCGTCATTCCTAACCTTTTACCACCGAAGAGTGTTCCTTTGTATGTATAGATCACAGCAGGATACACGTTCTCCTGTTGATGGGCATTTGGATGATTTCCAGTTTTTCGCGATGTCCAATAAAGATACTGTGAACACGGGAACACTTGGCTTTGCCACCTTCTCCAAAACAACTCCGGGAACACACTTCAGAGAGCTCTGCCTCCTCCTTGTCTCTTTCCCGTTTTTGCAAAATAGGGAAAATTATTGTTACCTATCTCCCAAGACTATTGTGAGGACTGCCTGGGATAAGGCATTATAGAGTGCTACCTAGAGTTCCTGGCTTAATCGTTCTCAGTTTTTTAAACGTTGTTATCATTATTACTCTTGCTTACTTGTAACGTTTCCTACGCTTTTCCTCCATTTGCATCAGCTTCCACTCGCTCCGTGCCAAGCGGTCCCACTTCAAGCACACAACACACTGAAGCTGGGCTGTGTGACTCACAGTCATTGTGACAGTCTGGGAAGAGTCACATCGGAAATGGGTCTTCTCCTAAATCCGGGCAAGAAATTATTGGCAGAATCATCCCCAGCGTCTGAATTCAGCAATTAATTTCATCAGCTGTGAAAAATGTGAGAATTATCTCGTCCTTAGAATCCACCCCAATGAAGCAACTGTTAATAAATCGAGAGAGAACATCAGCCGCTGTGCCAAGAGAGGCCCAGCTGTGTGTTGACAGGAGCCTTGGCAAGGACCGGGAGTGCTGGTTCGGGGTGGTGTGCCGTTCGTTCACGGCGTTCCCACCGCTGGCAGCCGGGCTGTCGTGAGCATTGCTGACAGGCAGTAATCTAATCTGCTATCCCATTTATTCTATTTTTCTCTTCAGCTTCCTTTTGGTTTAGCGTTTTGGCACTTATATGCAAGACATTGCATTCCATCTTGTTAACTTTTTTTGCCTTGGAATAGTTAAAATTGCGAATCTTCACAGTGAGTTTGGCTTGTCTCTTTGCCCGTGGGATCGCTATCTCGGGCAATAAGTGCGTAGCACTCCCCTCTCCCCACCCCCTCACCAAGTCCAGAGACGCCATTAGCCTCCTGTATGTGTGGGGGGTAACTGACATGAAAGTCAGTTTCCCTGGATGTCTAGGACAGCATTGGCACCTTCTAAGGGCTTATTTGGAAAAGAAGGCATATGCCAAACTTCCTAGTGTTTTCTTGGCATCTAGTTCTTGTCTGAGGCCTAAGAGAAAATATTCTGAACAAATGCCCAATGGGCTTTTCATAAAAAATATTCTCCTTCTGACATACTGTTTGTTTAGTCTCAGACTGCCCCCCACCCCACCCCAGAGGATGAATGCTACAAAGGTAGTAAATCTGGCTCTTTCATTTACTGCTGTATCCCTAGTACCTGGAACAATTCCTTCTAAGACCTCAATAAATATTTGTTGAATGAATTAGTGAAATCACTCAGTAAATGTTTTGAGTCTTAAGAACTAGTATTATGCTGAAACCTGGAAGTATCAGCTAACTCTAAAGACTAATTCCTTGTCCTGATAAAGCCGATATTTCAGTTGGGGCACGAGACACAGTAAGTGAAAAGTAATTGCAGATTGGGATTATAAATTACGATGAACCATTATGAAGGGCTATTTGATTAAATGATGAAAAATTACCTGGAGGGGATGGCAAAGCCAACTCAGGGAGATCTAAGTGATGAAAATAAACTAGCCACATGGAAAAGGAAAGGTCGATCATTCAGATAGTACAAAATTGTGTTGCGGGGGGAGGGCTTGGAATATCTGAGGAAAGAGAGAAGACTGATAGAACTCCACGCAAGCAAGGAGGGAAAGCAATGAAGTTGGAGAGGTGTAGGCGAACCACTTTATGAGACCCTGTGGACCCTGGTACGATAAATTGCAACAGTAAGCCAGGCCGCTGGAGGGTTTTGAGCCAGAGTGACATCTGATTTATAGTTGCAAAGATCTTTCTGAAAGCTACGTACAAATCGTATTGGAAAGGATTGAGTAGAAACAGGGGAGCCAGTTAGAAATTTCCAGAGTCCGGGGCCTTTGCTAAAGTGGTGCTGTTGGAGATGGAGAGAAGCAGATTGATTGGAAATACACCGGAAGGAAGTACTGACTCAGTCTGGTGATAAATTCAGTGCATGAAGGGGATGTGTTGAAATTGAATGAAGAATGATTTCTAAGTTTCTGTAGGTACTTTTAGGTAAATGGTAGAGCCATTCAGTGACTAAGGGGGGGGGGGGGTACCATTCATTGAGATGGTAATGACTCCATATATATGGTTCTCCAAGAAACCATATATATGGAGAGCGAGGGTAGTGGGAGGGGAAGGAGAGATTGATTTTAAGGAACGGGTTCATTTAACTATGGAGGCTGAGAAGTACCAAGTTCCAGAGTCAGCCTGCCAGAGACGGAGGAGAGCTGATGGTGTAAAAGTTCTAGTCTAAGGGCAAAAGACTGATGTCCCAGCTCAAATATCCAGCAAGAGTAGTTCCTTCTTACTGCGTCTTTCTGTTATTCGGATCTCCAATTGATTTGGACAAGCCCCACCCCCATTAGGGGGAGAGCCTCCTTTATTTAGTCTATCAATTCACAGGTTAATCTCATCCAGAAATACTCTCACAGAAGCACTCAGAATAATGTTTGACCAAATGTCTGGGCACCTTATTGCCCAGTCAAGCTGACATATAAAATTAGCCATCATCAGAGCTCATATAGGTTGACGGGTGCTGATACCCCTCAAAGTGGGGTGGGAGAAGGGAGTGATACATGCATTTATCAGATCAAAACCAATCCCCCCCACCACGAAAAAACAGAAAAAAATAAAAGAAACAAACAAAAATATAATCATCATAGAGGGACAGATTGTATGTGGACATTCCTAGCTTTGTTTTTATACATATTCAGCTTGAGGGGTCTGGAATCCACAAGTATGGAGATTTTAAATTACATGTTTGGTATATGAGTCAAGAGATTGGAGGTGAGGTCTGAGCTGTAGACATAAATTTGGCAATGTGGTGGTGATGGTTAGTTTGCCTACCTAATGGCAATCTTCCTTCTATCTTATGAATACAGTTCTTACTTGTTTGGTGGTGGAAACAGGTCCCGCTGTGAAAACTATACTACCCACTTTCCCTTGCACAGAGGGTGGTCACATGGCAGGTCTGGCCAATAAAATGTATGTGGCAATTGTTGCGAGGCAGTTAGATGAAAACTATTTAAAAGAGCAGCAGATTCATTTGCCTTTTATTCTTTGCCTTTTCCTTCCTTCCTGATTGAAATACCAACCCAGCTCACTTTTGATAATAAGGTGGCAAGTACCTGTTAAAGAAGGCTGAACAAAATGATTGAGTGAGACTGCACTGTAATTACTGTATCAACCCAGGACTACGTATCCTCAGGAGAGAAGTCAAACCTCTCATGTGTTTAAGCTAGCATTAGGCAGGCAGTTTTCTGTCCCTTGCAGCTGACTGCAATTCCTAACTGATACAGGGTGTCATGAACATAGAGACAGCATATTAGGGTGTTTTGGGCTGTAAGTAAGAAAAATGTGACTTAAACAATAACATTTTAAATTCTTGTATAACTGGAAATCCCAGATTTCCAGTTCTGAGAAATTCCAAGATTAGTTGTTCTAGGACTCTGTGAGGATATCAGAAATAGACTTTTCCTATTTTTACTCTACCATGTTTTATTTTTGTTTCATCCCATTGACTTCCTATTCATGTCCAGTGGGAGAGTAAACAACTTTCCACCAAAAAGTCGACATAAATCCAAACCTTTACTCCATGGAGACAATTTAGACAATTTACTCCATAGAAACATCCTCATCCTAAATCACTGGCATAAGAGAAATTTGCTGATTGGCTTGACCCTGGGTTTTGAACTGATCACCAGCAAAGGAGAAAAGATTACCTTCACTGACTTGGACAACTCAGGAATTATTTCTGAAACAGGGTCAATAATCAAGCTCTATTGCTATTATATAATAGAGAAAGATTGGGAGGAATGTGGAGGATTTAAACAAATGTTAAATATAGTTTTCTCCTTTAACTGCTCAACGTTCCACTTAGCTCCTCCTCAAATAAATATGCACCCTGAAAATGCTCACACCAGCAGGAACTACATTCAGCCTTCCCCGAAATGGGACAGCTCTAAGTCTCCAGGATTTCGGTTCCAGGGCTGTGTGGTTGAGGTGCTGTTTCTCCCATCACATCTAGATGTAGCCTCTCATTGGATTATTGCTAAAACACGGTTATTATCCGTCTTCAGCACGTTTAGTATAAAGTAGTGGAAAAAGAACAGGACAAGCACAATGAAAATTCTGTTTGGAAAAGGGCAGTAGCACACACAGCTCCCTAGTATGCAGCATAAACCATAGCCTGCTGGCTGGGAACAGTGAGAGCCTTCTGACCTGGGAATGCAGTGACTTCTGTTGTTACATACAGCAGCCTCTTACTCTCCTCTCCTTTCGATAAACTCACTTGTCAGTCCTCTTCTATCACTCCATGCTGTGCCCTAGAAAGACACACACTTTTCATTGTCTTTCATCCGAGGGAAACATTAGGTCGGATGCCCCTTGCGGAGCTGCCCAACTTGAGGTGACTCACTGCCTTTAAGTGTGTGTTGAAGGGATTTAAGTTTTAAGTCGTGGCTCTTGATGGGCAGGCTCAGTAATTTTCACTGTGCAATGCCATGCTGGGAGATTTTAGTGTGGTCATGTTTTTGTTTGTTTGTTTTTTTAAGATTTTTTTTTTAAAGATTTTATTTGTTTATTTGACAGAGAGAGATCACAAGCAGGCAGAGAGGCAGACAGAGAGAGAGAGAGAGAGAGAGAGGAGGAAGCAACTCCCTGCTGAGCAGAGAGCCTGATGCGGGACTCGATCCCAGGATCCTGAGAGCATGACCTGAGCCGAAGGCAGTGGCTTAACCCACTGAGCCACCCAGGCACCCCTTTTAAGATTTTTAAAGATTGTATTTATTAATTTGAGAGAGAGAGACTGAGAGAGCACACAAGCAGAGGGAGAAGCTGACTCACCACCGAGCAGGGAACCGGAGGCAGGGCTTGATCCCAGGATGCTGGGATCATGACCTGAGCCAAAGGCAGACATTTAACCATCTGAGACACCCAGGCACCCCCTGGGTTGTGGTTTTTCAGTGTTGGGCTTTGGACTCCTAGCAGCAAGACTCTGTCTCCTAGAATCTTAGTTTTATGCCTCCAATCTATGTTTGCCTTGTCCTTGGAAGAGATTTGAGGCCTTTGCCTTGGGTTAATGGACACCAGTATGTTGTATTCTTTTTCAGGCAGAGAACACTTAGCAGGAATTGTTGGAATCTTGTAATTTTCTTATGCTTCAATCTTACATCCTATCTCCTACCTCCCAATCTTTACCAGCACTTATATTTAAGGTGGTTAATTCAATTTTTTCAACCTATAAAATTCCATGATTTTGGAACATACAAAGGGCCCTTCTTAATGAAGCGAATTGTTTTTCTTCCTTCTGTATTTATAGTGGGCCACATTCAGCCTGTTGGTCTCTTTCCTGTAAGACTTCATTGATTTTCTCAAGAAATGTTAAAAATAGGATGCCTGGGTGGCTCAGTTGGTTAAGCGGCTGCCTTCGGGTTGGGTCATGATCCCAGGTCCCAGAATCAAGTCCCGCATCAGGCTCCTTGCTCAGCAGGGAGCCTGCTTCTCTCTCTCACTCTGCCTGCTTATGCTCTGTCAAATAAATACATAAAATCTTTAAAAAAAACGTTAAAAATACTCTAAACACATTTCTTACCGAGCCTCTCATTGCTGTAGACTTGGTAGGCAAGTCTGAGTTTCAACACAATAGAGACCATTGTTTAATGGTCTTCAAAATGGTGTGATAAAATTGCCAAAAAGTAATAGCAGAGTAAATAGTAGGGTCTTCTTTGTCCCCTACCCTTCATCTTCTATGAAACTAGTGTGTTTTCCACAGCACCTCATTTCCTGGTATCAAAATCTATGGTAGTTAAAATGCTCTCAGCTGAAAATACAGAAATTTTGCAGGGGGTGGCGGGCAACGCCACAATTCAATCAGGGCTGAGCATCAGCCTCAAGCTGTAGTGATTCAGGGTTCTATGTAGCAGCCAAAATAACCCAGTTGGAGATAATCCTGAAAGATTATGATCCTGGAGCTATCAGGGCCCATTATGTAAAGCCAGAGAAAGACACCAACTCAGTAGAAGATAATGTGAAGAGCTGGAGAGAAACCAAGTTCTAATGACATCCCTGGACCTCTGAATCCAATCATGTATGGAGCCAGCATATTTCTGGCCTTCTCAATTAAGGGAATCAATAATTTTTTTTTCTTCTTCTTAAGCTTGTTTGAACTAGAGTTTCTGTCCAATTCACCATTTTAGACTGCTGGGTTGATCTTAATAATTGGACTATGGAAAATCACTCAAATTCATCTGATCACATAATTTTAAAGATAAAAGGGATGCTTAAAATTAATTAATCCAACTGCTCCATTTTTATGATGTGAGCTCACATAGTCTGGCCATACATACAGCCTCAAGAATCACAGTTCTTAGACATAAGATGCTGCGAAGGGGGGTGCCTGGGTGGCTCAGGTCATGATCCTGGATTCCCAAGATTGAGTTTTGCATAGGTAGGAAGTCTGCTTCTCCCTCTGACCCTTCCCCTTCTCATGCTCTCCCTCTCTCATTCTCTTTCTCAAATAAATAAGTTAAAAAAAAAAAAAAAGATGCTGGGAAGGTGGCATACTTAATTCTTTGAAACTTGAGGATTCTATTTCTTTGGCTAAGCCATGGGTCTCTTGGAATCAAATTAATATCTAAGAGGGATGTACCAGTAAGTTGAGGATTTTGTGTTTTACAGTGTACCTCATTGCACAAATATTTTCTTGAGATTGATAGGTGATCTAGTACCAATCTAACCCATTCCACCACACTAATTTTATGGCTTTGGCTTTTGGGAGTCTTATAACCAGTAGATCTATTATTTCTTTTCTGAGAAGGGTTCTTTATTGTGGTGGATTCCCTAATGGCTTTTAATAGTCTGAATTGTGCCTATTTAGATTTTGATGTGGCATTTGTCCAAATAGTCCGAGTTTCTTGTCTTAATTTATTTCCCCAAGTTCTCTAGAAGTTTATGCTATGAACTTACCTTGAGGCTTTGTAAGTCCTATAATGGCTGCCATCTTGTTTTCTTCAATTGAGATGTACCCATTATTTTCCCTTGTTGAAATAATCCTCCCTAATTCAACCAGACTTACTGTTTCTAGATGCCTGTGCACAGCTCTTGAGGCCTGTGAGGACTGCCCAGAGATGTTTACTTTGTAGATGAGGTTGGCACAAATCCACATGTTGCAGTCCACTAAGTCTCATGCAGAAAAATCTGGACCCTCTTACACCCCAGTTTTCCACCAGGAAGGATCAGGTCCAGCAAACCCGAAGAAGGCCAAATAAGCTCAGCTCCACATGAGAGAAGCTTACCAGGGATCTGGGAGAGAACCAGAAAAGGCAGCCAACCAACAGGACTATGGGGCACCTTCATTTAGGAGCCATTCCCAGAATCTTCAGCAGCTGTCTTTGGTTGGTCCCATCTGGGCTGCCAAAACCACCAATGACAAAACTAAAACAAGTTAGTAATGAGCTTGATGCCCTTTATTTAAGGGAAAGTAGTCCCTGGATTGGGGGCCTACAGTGTCTCACAGGCAGAGAAACACTGTTCCCAAGAGATTTGGGGCAAGAGTGAGTTTTCTAGAATGTTAGAAGAGGCAGTATAGAAACAGGGCCTGATTGATCTCCTAGATCAAGGTTTTCCTGATAAGCCTACTGGTCTTATTTTCTAGGTAAAGTTAAGCTAGGAAGAGCTGAGTCAGAGGACTGTGCTTGGTGTATATTAGGTTTCCTTGGCAGGGTTTTCCCTTCAGTGAAGCCTGATTTCAGTACAGATTTTCTGATGCGGGGTGGGTCATTGACAGCCCTACATTGCAGATCTTGATATGTGAATAAACTTTATCCCTTCCTGCCTTATCTATTTTCTCTTTGTTCTTTTTGTTGTTTTGTTTACTTTCATGAAGGAGGTTCCTTCACATGTATAGTGATCTTTTCCAAGAATAACTCTTCTTCTTCTTCTTTTTAAGATTTCATTTATTGTGTGCCTGGGTGGCTCAGTGGGTTAAGCCTTTGCCTTCAGCTCAGGTCATGATCTCAGGGTCCTGGGATTGAGTCCTACATCAGGCTCTCTGCTCAGCAGGGAGCCTTCTTCCTCCCCTCTCTCTCTGCCTGCCTCTCTGCCTACTTGTGATTTCTCTCTGTCGAATAAATAGAGAAAAATCTTAAAAAAAAAGATTTCATTTATTTATTCAACAGAGAGAGAGAGAAAGAGCACAAGTAGGCAGAGCAGCAGGCAGAGGGAGAGGGAGAAACAGGCTCCCCAGTGATCAGGGAGCCCAATGCAGGACTCAGTGCCAGGACCCTGGGATGATAATCTGAGGTGAAGGTGAACGCATAACTGACTGAGTCACCTAGGTGCCCCTTTTCCATGAATTCTTAATCTTGAGAGACTAAAAGCCCCATGGGTGTGTTTGGGTGTGTTTCAATGTAGGATGATGGGGTGGCTATCTATCTTGTTAAAGGACACTAAAATATATTTTTCTGGAGATCTTTTGTCTAACAGGATTAACTTTCTCCGAATAAGAATCCTATAACATCCAGTCTTCACATAGGCTCTTTATTTCCTTCTGTAGAATGACATTTTTAAACAAAAGTTGTTAAAGGTTTGGTCAGATGTTACATAACTCAGAGTCAGCGAGGCCTCCAGAGACTGAAGTTTGTATATAAATTCTTTTAATATAAAATATTCTGAAAATGTCTTGCAAAGTAAAAAATCCTTTAATAAAGATTTTGAATTGTGGTCTTTAGACTTTTGAAAAGACAATACCCCTTCTCATGGGATAAAACTCTTGCACAATGAGGATGATAGTAAATTCGTTAAACAATCAATAGTGAAATCAGGAAAATGCTTCTTGTGTTATCTATTAATAGCAAACTTGAAAGAAACCATTTCCCCCCCCAGCTTTTATCTAAATATAAAAGAAGAAAAGTAGTGCGAAACCAAGGCAAAAAACATTGACTGAACTTTGAAGAGGTTAGTCAGTTTGTAATTATCTTTGAATGATTCCTATAAGGTAGGAGGCTAGTATTTCTTGGTGGGGGGCATGTTTCCTTTGCATTACCCATTATAGCCTGAAGCTGATTTATTGTATTAGCTCAGTAGTTTATATGTTTGTTTTTTGTATGGCTGCCTCAGTCTGGCTCATTATTTAACATCATTAAATAATACTATAATTTTAACCTCTCTTTCTTTTTGTATACTCTCTAACTGGATGGAAAATCAAAATATTGGAGTCATCACCTACCCTATTCAAGTAAGGCCCAGCCAGTTAATGGAGAATTTCTATTCTATTGCTATTTTAATGACCCTTAGTACTGAACTCCACTCTTAATTCCTTGGTCATACCATGTCAGAGAAGGAGGAGGCACTAAATGCTCCCTCCATTTTATCGTTTTATCTTTAGGTTTGCTGTTTGTTTCTTTGCAAGCTGCTGTTTTGAATTGGGAAAAACAAGAGCTTGTGCAAGAAGACAGTTGCTTTTACCTAGCATACAAATGTTTATGGCACTTTTGATTAGTTGTGGATTTCTTTGCATTTCAAAAAGCTTGGAATTCTCATCTAACTTCATGCAGATTCAACAGAACAGTAAATAAACATTTTCCAGGTATGTAAGAGTTCTTCCTAAGACAGATACATTGCATTATTACATATGTCATGCCACATTCCAAAATGTCCATTACATGTTCCAGAAATTAAAGCTTGAGAATTTAGATTGGCAATTTTTGAGAAAGTTGGCGACTGGAATATGTAAGTGAATTTGAACTCATTGTTTGGTGCTAGCAGGGTTGAAAGGCACTATGCAACATTTTCATAAAGTAAAACAGAAGTGAAGAAAATCCAGTGGGCTACTTGTTTCAACTGCTGTGAGCCCACACATAAAAGAATTGTTCAACCTGAAAAGTCTTCCTAATTTTTCAAGCCATCAACCTAACTGATGATCTTAATGTCCATCCTCAGTCTGTAGCTGGCTGAAGGTGGTTCTTGAAAACAAAGAAAACAAAGTGTCTTTCAGGCTGCTCTGATGTTTATTTTAATCTATTTTATAATATTCATAATTAGGGAGAAAGTAGAGATTTCCACTTAGCCTAGCCTTCCCAGTGCCCTAGTCAGTAGCTTTTGATATATTGTGGAAGAAGGCCCAACCGTCAGGAGTGCTGGGAATCTGGGTAAAAATGCGCATTTTTATATCACACCTGTCAATCACTGGTCAAAACTTCTGGGAGTGGCTCCTTGATATCTGTGTTTTAAACAAGTTTCCAAGGTGACTATCTTGTGCCCTAGAGTCTGGGAATCACTGCTTTATGTATGACACAGCTTTCAGATACTTATTAACTTCTGCCATGTGCACATAATTTCTGGCTCTTATCACCAATAAATTTATTATCTAGTAGAGTTGCACTAATGAATATGGAAAAAATAGTAATATATTAGAGATAGAAGTAGAGGTATAATGTACTGGAGAAACTGAGCCTTGCATCCATCCATCCATCCATCCATCCATCCTGTAAATTATGTACCAGAAACTCTTGGGTGCCTTATGAATATTTAGGTAGCTACTTGGTCCTTCTATTCCTCCCTATGTAGGCTCTACCTATTTTGCCTATGTCTAATATGTTTTACAATGCGCTTGCTTTTATATTTAGTTTCATATATCTTCCTTACTGGTCTTATTCTCTACAGCAGAATTGAATATTCCTACATAATACAGCAAACGCGTATGACATTAACAGAGACATTCCTTAATAACGCTAACACGGAAATGATCTCAATGTGAAGAGAATAATACACTAGTTGTCTGAAATCAGGCTTCTGAAAGTGGAGTCTGGAGAATCTTAGGAGCATGTGGGTTGATGACCTTTGGGAAAGTAAATGCAAAATTGCTTGTATGGGTTTCTTTCTGGGAATAAATAGCTTTTAATGGAGTTTCTAGAAAACTTTAGAGCTAATAGTCTGGATTTCATAAAGCTAATGCCTGCAACAGCAGGCAAGTAGAATAGATGGCTGAAATAGTACCCAGGGCCAGAGGCTATCAATGGATGTTCCGGTAAATAGAGAATATTAGGGAATGCATGTGTTCCTCTAAAGGGAGCAGCTCTCTCTGCCTCAAGACCACTGTTTTGCACTGTGAGAACTCAGGCCCGAATGGCCAGGTATTGAAATTTTTCAAGCAAATCCAAATATATGGCATTTCTTTCCTCTCTCCCTCTCTCCCTTCCTTCTTCCCTCCCTCTCCCCTTCCTCCTCCAACTCCTCCTCTCCTTTGTGAAACTCCCCATATGTTTTCACTGGATGTAGAAATCTGGTTTGATAGTTCTTTTTCCTTCAGCACTTAAAAAGTGTTGGGTGACTCCTTTTTAGCTTCCATTTCTGCTGGTTAGAAATATTTGGGGATTTGAATTGTTGCTTTCTTATAAGTAACATGTTGTTTCTCTCTTACAGTTTTCACATTTTTTCTTTCTTTTTTTTGGGGGGGGGTTCAGATTTTTTATTATGATAGACCAGAGAATTGCATTTCTTTGCATTTATCCTGTTTATGGCTGCTCTTTTTTTTTTCTTTAAGATTTTATTTATTTGACAGAGAGAGATCACAAGTAGGCAGAGAGGCAGGCAGAGAGAGAGGGGGAAGCAGGCTCCCTGCCGAGCAGAAAGCCCGATGCGGGGCTCGATCCCAGGACCCTGAGATCATGACCTGAGCCAAGGGCAGAGGCTTTAACCCACTGAGCCACCCAGACACCCCATGGCTGTTCTTTTTTTTTATAGATTTATATCATTTTTCAAATTTGGGACTATTTCAGCTACTATTTCTTCAAATATTTTAACCCCAACCTCTTCCTTATTTCCTTCTGGGACCTCAGTGACATAAGTGATAAATCCTTTATTATTGCACCACTATTCCTCTACACTTTATATTTTTATATCATTTTCTCCTTGTTCAGACTGGATCATTTGTATTGATCTATGTTTATGTTTACTGACTTTTCCCCCAGCTCTGTTATCTCTATTCTGCCCCTGAGCTAATCTAGGGAGTTTTTCAATTCCAGTTACTCTATTTTTAGTTCTAAAATTTTTATTTGGTTCTTTGTTCTATCTTCCGTTTCTTTGCTGGAGCTCTCTCTCTCTCTCTCTCTTTTTTTTTTTCCCATTTGTTTCAAGAGTGTTTGTAATTTCTTGTTGGAACATTTTTATTTTTTTTTAAGACTTTATTTATTCATGAGAGACAGAGAGAGAGAGGCAGAGGCAGAAGCAGAGGGAGATGCAGGCCCCACACTGAATAAGAAACCTGATATGGGCTTGATCCCAAGACCTTGGGATCATGACCTGAGCCAAAGGCAGACACTTAACCAACTGAACCACTCAGGTGTCCCATTGGAGCATTTTTATGAGAACTTCTTTAAAATTTTTGTCAGATAATTCCAGCATTTGGATTATCTTGATGTTGGCATCTGTTGATAATCTTTTCTCATTTGAATTGAGAATTTATTGCTTCTTGGTATGACACATAATTTTAGATGGCATTCTGGGTTTTTAAAGTATTAGGTTGTGATGCTATTAATGGATGCTACTTAAATCTTCTGTTTCACCAAGCAACAGACCTGTTTAGGTTCAGAAAGCATGACTTGGGCCACTTTTGTAGGTGGATTGTAGTTCCAATGTCAATTTAGTTTTGAAACTTCTGCAGTATTACCTAGAATATCCAACTTGTGTACTACTGAGGCCAGTTTCACCCCTGAGTGCTATCTTGCCCCAAGGTTCACTTCTCCAAACTTTTGCTGTATTGATGCTAGTCAGTTTCACACATGGGCTGCTTGGGGGTGTGATCATGAGTTTATGTTGCGATAGAAGAATCTCTTTTCCCAGCCCGCTGCTCTCCTTTATCTCATCTCCCAATCTGCCCATTCTGACCAGGCAGAGGTTGGACTGCCTCTTCTTGACCAAAGATGTTTCCTTGGTGCGGAGCAGGGACTGTAGATGGGGTTCCTTCCATAGTCTTCATAGCGCCTAACGTGGAAAAAGGAGGGATGCTGCCGCTATTTATATTCACGTAGAATAAGATGGGCTTTTGGCTGGGGTGGGGGAGAGGGCTCAGCCTCTTCTGCAGTTATTGTTTCACAGTGGGGCTTATTGACATGGGTCTACACCATAGTATCCCCAGCACCTAGGGAGGGGCAGGGGGGAGGGTCACACTGTGGCCTCTGCTTCATTAGTGAAATGTGGGGAGTTTGACTCAGCTTTGCTCCCCAGTTGCTGCAATGCCTGATGGGAAGAGGGATTGGCAGTTTCTTTTGAGGTGTCTGCTGCAGTAGGGGACATAGAGTTCAATGGGTCTGTCCTGAGGGGATGCCTTCTTCCCCATGCTTTGGCTAGCAAGGGCAGTCTGTTATTTAATTTTTGCATCTTTTATTGCTTTGTCTTTCAGGTTGTAAGTTGTAAGGTGCTCTAGGGTCAAGGCCAAGAGATACAGGAGACAAAACCAAACCAGGGCTCTCCCCAGTACATTGTTCCTTTAAGGTGTGGGTTTTGAGCCAGTGGCCTCATCTCCCTCTCACAGTCTTCTGCTACTTCCTCTATATATTTTTGTTTAGAGTGTTTAGTTGTAAATAGTGAGACTAGTACAGTGGAATGTGCTTATCCCATCTTTTGTAGACACCTGATTCCTTTCTGGTGGCAGTGTGTGTCCAACTTCATAAAAGAGGTTCTAACCAAGTATCTTCAGATTCTTAATGAATTTTTAATCAAGGACTATAATTATAAGTGACCTGTAATTTCAAGCACTCAGTGAAGCAAATTCATTGTAAATATGATGCTATGTGTGCTGTTAAGTTAGGAATATAATTTAAATAATTTCACTGTGTGGAGTTTGCTTCAGGTTTTTAATGAAATATTTTGGACACACAGAAAGATAAATGAAGGACAGCTTTTCTTTTCTTTCTTTATTTCTCTTCCTTTCTCCCTCTTTCTACAAATTACCTCTTTCTTTTTGAGGGGCTGTCTGTTGTACCTTAGCCTTCATAGGTTTGGGGTGGACATGGGACCAAGGTTTGGCCAAATGTGTGCTCTCTCTCAGGATTTGAATCAAGAGCAGAGGAACAAAAACAACTGAAGAGATTTGGAATTTATCTGCTGTGGTAGCGACAGGGCCCTGCATGTAAGTTTTGTTTTAGTTGAGATTTCCCTGAAAGAATAGAGCCTGGCACAGGGTTTGTGGGCAGGAAGTATGTCTTGGGAGGTGGTTCTACATCAAAGGTGCAGAGGACAGAGAGGGTAAACAGGGAGAGTTCAGTTAGAGCTGCTACTTCTGGCTGATCACTGCCCTAAGCGATTGAGATTTCATCTTGCTGGGACCATATGTGGAACCATGTGGAAAGCAGCTCAAAATTACCCAGATGGGGGATGGAAGAGGCTAATATTTTTCCAGCAGCTCATGTCCCACTAATTGCCAGATGAGTTTCTACTTCTTCCCATCTCCATGTTTTTGTGTATGTGCCTGAGTGAGCTCTCCTACCCATACAATGGAGCAGAGACACCCCATACAGAAGGGGCTGTTACATTACACCTGTGTAGTTCTATTCTGTAGCAATGGCTGGAATGAAGAGTTGACCCAAGGGGATGTGAGGTGGGGCCGAGCAGTCTCCAATATACATTTCCCTCAGTGCCCTTTCTCAAGGCCTCACGGATACCTTGTTGTCCTTCCTCACCTTAATCCAGTGAGCAATTCCCAAATCTATTTATGATGAATTCTTATTTTTGCATGTTAGCCAGAACAAGTTTCTGTAGATTGCAACCAAAGAACCCTGACACTTCCATTAATCTGCTCGCTTTCCCTGCGAGATGGTTTCATCTGCGGGAAAAGTCTGTCTCCTTCGCTGAATCTTGGCATGTCTATCAAAATGCTTGAGCTGTGCCTTCAAGGACCATATGCGTGTTGTTAAAATAGAATCCTCTGGCCCCAGATGCTGAAGTTTCCCCTGTTAGCTTCACAGTTAGGCCTAACTTATTTACATAGTATTTAATGACAGGCAGCACTTCAAGTTTTGAATAGATGTAAACAGGCAGCAAATTGAAAATACAAGTTAAAGAGGTACAGGTGGATGTTATCACGTAAATAGTATTTGGTTTTCTGAAATTACAATTATGACACTCCTGAATGATCTCCGATCCCACTGTATTATAATGTGACAGATGTATATTGCTGTGATTTCTCCGGTGATGCTCGCCGCTGCTTCCTTGTCATCTTTAATAACAAAGCGACCGGACAGATTAAATGGAAAAGATTTATTCTCTGAATGCCATAGTCAAAGCATGCTGTCATAGTAACAGGTGAAAGCGTTTCCACTAGGAGGTTATTATGCACAATAGGGTGGTCCCGCTAGCAACCTCTTTACATCCATTGTACCAATGACACAGTATATGCATTTCTAAGTAGGACTTGATGGAGAGGCCTTTTGTGATGACTAGCATCAAAAATTTGAAATGCTAATTATGTTGAACCTACTAAAAAATGCCAGTGTCATCGGTGTACTTGAAATTTTACAAAGTAAACAGCTCGGCACAAACAGTACCCAGATGAGACAGAGAACATTGTCAGTCCTGGAGAGGCTGCTTTGTTTCTTTCTCACGTCCCAATTCCATACATTGTGTAACTACTATCTGGACTCTCATTGCGATAGATTCATTTTGTTGGATTTATTGACTTTTTGGTGCATTTATTTTCTATTTTTTGTTGAGGTGTAACTTACTTTCAGTGAAATAAATCGTAAGTGGTACAGTTTAATGAGTTCTGGGAAATGCACACGACCACATAACCAATAACTGGATCAAAATGGAAAACATTCCCGTCACTCCAGATTTCCTTATTATTCTCCAGCCAAAAGGAGAAAGCAGCCCTTTTCCTGAAAGCAACCATTTCTCTGAAATCTTTTGCTATACATTGCTGCTTGAAATTCACAGAAATGCAATTGTATCGTACATTTTCTTGTATCTGGCTTCTCTTTGCTCATCATAAGGTTTTTTGAGATTTTTTTTATGTTGTATGTATAATCAGTTTGGTTTTTCTATTGATGAGAAGTAAACTTCAATATAAATATACTACTCCAACATCCCACAACAAAAGTTCGGATAAAGTATAGTTTTACTTCTTCTTTTTCAATCTTTATAACTTTCATGTAGGTTTCTTGCCTTATCTGTTGTCTAAGACCTCTAATACAATGCTACCTAGACTTGTTAAAAGTTAATATCCTGGTGTTATTCACAGTAGTAAGGGGGAACGAATTCATTGTTTCACCATTAAGTATAACAGTAGCTGTAGATGTTTTTAAGAAATAGGTGCCTGGGGCGCCTGGGTGGCTCAGTGGGTTAAGCCTCTGCCTTTGGCTCAGGTCATGGTCTCAGGGTCCTGGGATTGAGCCCCACATCAGGCTCTCTGCCCCCGCCCCGGCAGCCTCTGCTGACTTCTGCCTACTTGTGATCTCTCTCTCTGTCAAAAAAAAAAAAAAAAGAAAAAAAAGAAATAGGTGTCCTCTATGAGATTATGGCAGTTCCTTTATTTTCTGGTTTGATGAAGGATTTTTATTTTATCATGAGTGGGTGCCAGATTTTGCTAGAAAATTGTATATATTTTGAGGTATTCATGTATTCCCTTTTATTGAGTTAATATGGTGAATGACATCAATTCATACAAATGGTAAATTAATTTTGCATCCCTGGGATAAATCTCACTTGGTCATGTTATTCTTTTTATATATTTCCAGAATGATTTGCTGATATTTTGTTGAGGATTTCTGCATTCATGAGAGATATTGGTATGTAGTTATTTTTCTTCTAATATCTAAATTAGGTTTGGTGTCAGTGTAATGTCAGCCTCACAAAAATGATAGGAAATATTATGTCTCCCTTTATTTTTTTTCAAATATGTATAAAAATTACTTTTTCAAATATTTGACAGAATTCATGAGAGAAACCACTTAAATTAACTTTTTCTTCTTAAATATCTGATAGTATTCACAAATAAAACTATTTGAATCTGGAAAGGTTGTAAGTGAAAACTCAATTTTTAACAGATATATGGCTATTTAAATTTTTTCTTTGTTCTTTTCTCCCTTTCTTAATTTGTGTATTTTGTAGAGTTGTCTATTTTACCTTAGCTGTCCATTTTATTGATATAAGATACTTTTTAATGTGTGTAGTATATGTTGTGATAATCTTGATACTGGTAATTTGAAATTTTTGTCCTTTTTCCTTCATCAGTCTTACTAGGTATTTTTTAATTTTTAAAAAATTTTCCAAGTATTAATATTTGGTTTTACTAAGCTTTTCTATATGGTCCTTTCTTTGTCAATGACCTCCATTTTTTGTCTACACTGTTTACTTTCATTACTCTTTCAAGTTTAATTTAGTCTTGTGTTTCTAACCAAAAAAAAAGTTTTATTTTTCAAAAAAGATTAATAAAATTTTAAATCCCTGGCAAGATTTGTCAAGGGGAAAAAAGAAGATACACAAATTATCAATATCAGGAATCAGAAAGAGGACATCAATAGGTATATAAACTATAGATGTCAAAATGAAAACACTAAGATATTTTGGATAACTCTATGCCAATAAGTTCTACAATTTGGATGAATGGGCAAGTTTCTTAAAAGACTGATATTACCAAAATTAACATAAAAAGAAATCAAAGATATGAATAATGCAGTATTTACTCACTCAAGAAGTTGAATTTTTGAAGACTAAATCCCTCTCCTCCCCATACATCGCTCTCCATCCTTGATGTCTTTTCCCAGGCATTCTAAGAAATATATATATATATATATATATATATATATTTAAAGATTTTATTTATTTGACAGAGAGATCACAAGTAGGCAGAGAGACAGGCAGAGAGAGGGGAAAGCAGGCTCCCTGCTGAGCAGAGCCCAATCCCAGGTCCCCAAGATCATGACCTGAGCTGAAGGCATAGGCTTGAGCCACTGAGCCACCCAGGTGCCCCTCTAAGAAATATTTTTTAAAAATGTAATTGCAATATATATAAGCTCTTTCAGAAAAATGGCAGCAGAGGAAGACTCAAAATTCTCTTTGTCTTTTTTTTAAGGCCAGCATAACCTAAATACTAAAACCTCCCATAGACCACAAAAAAAATTTTTTTTTCAAATATATTATGAATATAGACACAAAATTCCCTTTAAAAAATTTGCAAATCAAATCTAGTAACATATAAAAAGGATAATACAACATGACTAATGAGTTCATCCCAAGAATCAATGAGGTTGATTTGCCATTTGAATATCAAACATTATAATTCATCTCATTAACAGAATAAAATTTAAAAAATCTATGTAATCTTTCATTATGTGCAAAAAAAAGTATATAACAAAATTTGATGCAACTTCAAGACATTACCTCTCATCAAATAATCGAAGGTGAGTGCCTTAAATGATAAAAGTCATCTGTGAGAAAACTATAGCTAATATTTTATAATAGCTAATATGGCTAATGTTTTCCCTTTTCCCTTAAATTTTGGAAAAAAAGCAAAAATATCTATTCTCACTAGTTCTATCCAACTTTTTCTAGAAAACCACATCAAATAGTACAGAAAAACAAAGATAAACAAAATATGGATTTAAAAACAAGAAGTAAAACTGTCATTATTTGAGGATGACATGATTGTGGTTCTAGAAAACTACGGTATTTATAAGAAAAATGATTAAACTCAAAAGTATATTTTGAAAGATCAAGAATGTAATATTAACATATAAATCAATTACATTTCTATATACATTCGGCAAACCATTTGAAAATTAAGGCAAAAGCCAATACCATCATAATGTATTTAAAAACATTAAATCCTAAGGAGTAGACCTAATGAAATATATGTTGGACCCCTAGATGGAAAACTATGATACACAGCTGAGAGAAATTACAGAAGTCCTAAATAAATATATAGTATCGTGTTCATGAATTGAACAAATTATATTGTTAAGTTCTCTGTTATACCTAAACTGATTTATATATCCAATTTCTATCAAAGTCCCAGCACACTATTTTGAAGAAATAATAAGGTACATACCTTTATGTGTATGGAAATGCAAACAACTTAGAGTAGTCCAAAGAACAAAGTTGGAGAACTCAACTGCACTTGATGCTGAGATTTAATATAAATCTGTAGGAGATGAGATAATCCGTCATTAGTGTGTTCAGATGAATAAATTAGCAGAAGAGAATAGAGTCCAGAAAATATATGTATGAGATATATACACATATTCCCGTATATGTGTTTAATAAATAAATAGAAATATGCATTTCTATATAAATGAGGATAAGCTATATTAAGGCAATGAAACAGAAGAGTAAATCTAGAAAAAGAACAATATGAGTGTGTATGTGCCAGTACACACATTGCCAATTGATACTTGAGCAAAATGTTAGGTTAAATCAATGAAAAAGCCAAGTCTTTGTCAAACACGTAACTGGAACACCTGGATTTCAATGAGAAAAAGAAACCTTGATATCTGTCTCAAATTTTTACACAAAAATAATCTATGTAGGAGAGCTATATGCACAAGAATAAAATCGGACCACTTTCTGACATCATACATACAGAAAAATAAACTCAAAATAGATTTAAGACATATACATGAGACCTGAAACCATAAAACTCCTAGACGAAAGCACAGGCAGTAATTTCTTTGACATCAGCTCTAGCAACGCTTTTCTAGGTATGTCTCCTCAGGCAGGCAAGGGAAAGCAAAAACAAGCTATTAGGACTACAAAAAAAGAAAAATCTTTTGCACAACAAAGGAAACCATCAACAAAATGACAAGACAATTCACTGAATGGGAGAATGTGCTTGAAAGTGATTTATCTGATAAGAGGTTAGTATTTAAAATATATAAAGAACTTGTAAAACTTGGCCTCTTGTGGGACTCACCTGGTTCCGCAATGACTCATGATTTTGGCTCAGGTTGTGGGATCTCATGGGTTGTGGGATTGAGACCCACATGGGGATCCCAACTAAGTGGGGAATCTGCTTAAGATTCTCTCTTTTCCTCTCCCTCTGCCCCCCCCATCATGTGCCTGCATACTCTCTCTCTCGCTCTCAAATAAATGAATAAATCTAAAAAAAAAAAAAAAAACACCAAAACAAAACAAAAAAGAACTTCTACAACTCAATACCAAAAACCCAAACAGTCTGATTAAAACATGGGCAGAGGCGCCTGGGTGGCTCAGTGGGTTGAGCCTCTGCCTTCAGCTCAGGTCATGATCTCAGGGTCCTGGGATGGAGCCCTGCGTCAAGCTCCCTGCTCATCCAGGAGCATCTCCCTCATCTTCTGCCTCTCCCTTCCGCTTGCTCTCTTTCTTTCAAATAAATAAAATTTTAAAAAAATATTTAAAAAATGGGCAAAGGATCTGAATAGATGTTTTCCCAAAAAGACATACAGATGACCAACACACACATGAAAAGATACTCAGTATCACTAATCATCGGAGAAATGCAAACCAAAACCACAATGAGACAGCACATTTCATTTGTCAGAATGCCTTGAATCAAAAGAACAAGAAATAACAAGTGTTGGCAAGAATGCGGAGAAAACCCTTGTGCACTGCTGGGAATGTAAATTTGAGCAGCTAATGTGGAAAACAGTATGGAGAGTCCTCACAAAATAGAAAGTAGAATAACCATATGATCCAGGAATTCCACTATTGGGTATTTACCCAAAGACAATGAAAACACCAATTCAGAATAATATGTGCACCCTTTCGTTTATAATAACATGCTTACAAAAGCTAAGCTGTGGAAGCAACCTAGGTGTCCATTCATAGATGAATGGATAAAGAAAATATGGTATATATACACAGTGGAATATTACTTAACCGTAGAAAAGAATGAAATTTTGCCATTTGCAACAACGTGGACAGAGCTAGAGAGTATATTGCTAAGCAAAATAAGTCAGAGAAAGACAAATGCCATATGATCTCACTCAAATGGAATTTAAGAAACTTTCAAATGAACAAAGAAAAAAAAAGAGACAGATTTTTTTTTAAAAGAAACAGATTCTTTTTTTTTTTCTAAAGATTTTATTTATTTTTTTGACAGAGAGATCACAAGTAGGCAGAAGACAGGCAGAGAGAGAGGGGGAAGCAGGCTCCCTGCTGAGCAGAGAGCCCGATGCGGGACTCGATCCCAGGACCCTGAGATCATGACCTGACCTGAAGTCAGAGGCTTAACCTACTGAGCCACCCAGGCACCCCAAAGAAACAGATTCTTAAATAAAGAGAACAAACTGATGGTTGACAGAGTAGGTGGGTGGGGGAAGACTGAAATAAATGAAGGCGTTTAAGCATACACTTATCTGGATGAACACTGGGCAATGTATAGAATTGTTGAATCATTATATTGCATACCTGAAACTAGTGTAATATGTTAACTATATTTCAGTAAAATAATGAAATAATTGTGGTGGTTAATTTATTGAAAATTTAAAGCAGAACATAAAGCTTATTCTAGAAAAAGAAAATGAGAGTATCTTTGTGAGTTTGGTGGAGTCAAAGATTTTTTGCTTGATGCATAAAAAGCACAAACTTTCAATGAAATTATTGATAAAACGGGTTTCGTCGAAAGCCATCATGAAATAAATAAATATAAAATATAAAACTAATATGAAAAAAGTTTAATATAAAAGCCAGAAACTGGGAAAAACAGAACACAGACATTTGACTTGCATAAAAAAGTACAAGGAACACTTGGAATTCAATAATAGGAACATAAATGTCCCAGATTTCAAAAACGAGCAAATCGCTTGAATAGACATTTCACAAAAGATGATATATGAACATTCATTAAACACATAATAAGATGTTTATCATCATTTCTCACCACAGAAATAGGAAATAAAATATTCAAACCATTTTGTTTCACATTTATTAGAATAGCAAAAAAAGATACCTATATATCTAACAACAATGTATCCATATACCTATATCTATGTCTATAACTATATCTTTATCTAAATATGCCCAATATTGATGAACATGTGGAGCTCCTGAAATTCTCCTACTTATTTTTATGGATGATTAAAGCAATACAGCTTTGGAACAATATTTGTCAGTTTCTTTTTTTTTTTTTTAAGATTTTATTTATTTACTTGACAGAGAAATATCACAAGTAGGCAGAGAGGCAGGCAGAAAGAGAGGGAGGAAGCAGGCTCCCCATCGAGCAGAGAGCCCGATGTGGGACTCGATCCCAGGACCCCGAGATCGTGACCTGAGCCGAAGGCCGAGGCTTAACCAATGAGCCACCCAGGCACCCCATTTGTCAGTTTCTTATAAAGTTAAACATAAATCTCCCTAGGACCCAACAATTTCATTCTTAGGTATTTTTCAAGAGAAATAAAAACATATTCACAGAAGGACTTGCAGAAGAATGTTTATAGTGGCCTTGTTCATAATAGGCAGAAATGGGATACAACCCAAATGTCTTTCAAAAGGAATATGGATACACTGTGATATGTTCACCCATGGAAAGTATATACAGCAATAAATCTATGGATATAGGCAACAAGGTGTTTGAATCTTAATGTTTAATCATTACATTATGCAAATAAAACTGAACATGAAAGTACTACATATTATATGTTTTTATTTACATGAACTCCAAAGACAAAACTAAACTATGATAAAGACATCAGAGTGATTGACTAGAAAAGGGTATTAGGAAATTTTGGGGGTGATGAGAATGTGCTGTATCTTGTATTTTTGTGTGTATATGTGTGGCAGTAGTGGATATAGGTATACATAATTTTAAAATTCAAATGAACACCTAAACTGTATTTTATTTTACGTCGATTATTTGAAATGTGTCCACCAATGTTTTGGATTTGATTCTGTCCATTTTTTTCTTTCCAAATTTTTGAGCTTCATTGGTAGGTTTATACACATTTCAAATTCCTTACCCCTTCTGCCAATAGATTATGTTGTCTTCCTTTGAGTGTTGGTGGGTTTTTTTCTTCTTCTTTTTCTTCTTTTTGCAGGGAGTTATTAGTGAATCCTTTTGTACTTGTTGGTCTTGGTTTTAGGCTTATTTCCGTTTTGTCCTTAGTCCTTGGTCATGGCCTTCAATACAGGGCATAATCCTGAGTTGTAAGATGTGACCTTTTGGGATCTCCACAGAATGGCCAGTGTACATGGTGACCTTCCTGCCTCTGGCTTGGCTGGGGCTCCAGTTTTTCTATGCCCCTTCCACCTGTGGCATCTCACTGTTTACACGCACAGCCCTGCTCTCAGCCAAAGGCCTGAGGCAAGCTGTCACACTGACATCTGGGTTGCTGGATTTGTGATTCCTTCTCTTTTTTTGCTCCTCTATCTTAAACAATCAGCTGTTTCTGCAGACCCAGACTCTCATCTTTTCTCCTCATCTCAGATTGTCTTTCCCACCACTCTTTGCTTGGGGGCTACTTTTCTGTGCATTGTCAGGATGGTGTCTGTAGGCAGAAAGCTACAAGAAACGTGGAGCCAATTTCACGTGTCCCCCTTTTCTCAACATATTCAATTCTCGAAAACCTTTGTCTCAGATATACGGTTCAGTTTTGGAATTGTTTTCCCAGAAGGGTTAATTGATATCAGTTACTTCATCATGGTTGGAAGCAAAAGTCTCACTGTTAGTGATACTTAACTTTTAAACTTTTAAAGTTCATTTACTCTAGAGGAAAGTTCTATCAGTCTTGGTGTTACGAAGATAAAAGATTTTTACACATAACTTGTTTTATTGAGTAGGAGACTAAATGAACTGTCTTCTTTGGGAACAAAAAACCTGGTGATTACTGTTAGCAGGTTAATTTTCTTTGACTCTGATACTGAGTGATTGAGTTGTGGTGTAAAGTAAATGACTTTGTAGCACTATCCATCTTTATATCTACAGTGACACTTGGAACCAAGAATGCCAAAAAAAAAAAAAAAAGCAAAGCCAAAACACTAGAAGTTGTAATTTTGTGTGTGAAAAACAAAGTTAATTTTTTTATTAAAGGTGGGGTGATTACTATTGAAAATTCCAAGGTATCATTTTAATTGATTTCTTCAATTAGAAAAACCATTTGGAATTTTGATTCTCTGATTTTAGGTAAAAGTGATAGAAGATACTGTTACAGGATTTTTTTTCCTTTGGTGCCCACTGTTCTTGGTCACACCACTTTAAAGAATGAAGAGGTGGACCAGGCGAGTTTTGGGCAGCAAAACAACATTTTATTGAGTGATATGATAGTAAAAAGCTCCCAAAGAGGGAGGGGACTCTAGAGAATTGCCCCTGGAGTTACTTTTTTTTTTTTAGGACTTTATTTATTTAAAAAAAAAGATTTTATTTATTTATTTGACAGACAGAGATCACAAGTAGGCAGAGAGGCAGGCAGAGAGAGAGGAGGAAGCAGGCTCCCCACTGAGCAGAGAGCCTGATGTGGGGCTTGGTCCCAGGACCCTGAGATCATGACCTGAGCTGAAGGCAGAGGCTTAACACACTGAGCCACTCAGGTGCCCCACCTCTGGAGTTTCTAAGTCTAGGGGTTTTTCTGGGCTTGTTGGCGGGATGTTTTAGTCTGATTAACCTTCCATGGGTGTGTCATCCAATCAGGCTTTTGTCATCTATCACATGGGAAAGGGTGGAGGGCACTTTCCAAGGTAGTGTTCAAGTCTTTTTGAGGGTGGTTTCCTCTTGAGGGGTGCAGAGAAAAAGGGGGCTGGCGGGCTTGACCTGTCTTCTAACTATCCTTCACCAGTATGTGACCTGAAGAAAGAACATTTGTGACTCTTATTTCAGGGTAAACCCCACTTCAGAAACATCACTGGAAAATAAGCAACAAACAGAATCCTATTTCTCATTTTTAACTTCTAAATTGAATCCTAGGAAATGACTTGAATTCCTTAAAGATATGCAACTTGCAAATGAAAAGTTCACTGTACTCTGGTTTTTGTCCATTCCCCCCCTTTGGTTTTCTAAAATTGAAGCATTTCCAAACAATGTGCAAGAAAATAAGTTTCACAATAACTTTATACCTTCCTTCGTGAAGTTTGGTTTACCTAGGATATCTTGTTAAGGAACAAGTCTGCTTGGTTAAACTGATATATGGATATTTAACTGATTTTTACAATATTAGCAAATATTAAGATGGGCTAAATTTGAATGCTGGGCTCTTAGGCTTCTCCCTTCACTGAGGAAGTGAAACACTGGGCATTGTGTTCCAGTGATTCTCGATCGAGATGGGGATGATGGGTTGAGATAGGTGGGGCATTAAAGAGCAGGGAGTGGGGGAGAGTTTACCCCACATGGGATATTTGACAATATCTGGCATCATTTTTGTTTGTCACGGCTGAGAAGGGGTTTCACTAGCATTCATTGGGTAAGGATGCAGGACAGTCTACTCACGCCAAAGAACTGTTTGGTCTAAAATGCCAACAGCATCAAGGGTGAGAATCTCTGCTGTATCCTAATGGACTTGGGTTCAAATTCCAGTTGTGCCCCCTTATTACTGTTAGGTCTGTAATCTAAGGAGCGAGACTGATAAAAAGCGAAGGTCAAGCAGAGCTTTATGTCATGCCAAGCATCGAGAACCAAACCGACGGGTCAGGGCCGCCTCTTACAGAGAGGGCGACCCCTCCCATCCTCACAGACTAACTTTTATAGAGCAAAGGCCATGTGGTTGAGCCTGGCCACACACAGGTGGCCAATGAGATTGTAACACACAGAAGAAGCTGCACGGTCATGCTAGGCCCCACACGGGTGACCAATTGAATTACAATTCACCCCCTAGTAGCTATTTGAACTAGCCTATCACCTTGGTCAGAATTGGCACCCAAAAGGTGGGGCCCACACTCCTTGGTAGCTAGGGAAACAGTATGCCCCAGTGATTGGATGTCTCCAGCTGGCCCGACCCACCCTTGTATTTAGGCTTTGTTACCTGGGACTGATTTCCCGGACTTGCTTTTAAGCAAGGGCAGGGGGGATGGGCAGGGTCAGTTTAAGTTTTACTGCATAAACAACAAAATCACTGTTTAACCGGATGGAATCGCTCTGGCTAAATAGGCCCTTACATTACCTAAGTGATCTTGAGAAAAATATTAAAATGAGACTTAGGTTTACTTTCAGTGTTGTTTTCTTTCATTGTTTGGTGTAGTGCTAGGAACATAATAGATCCTTAATAATTGGTATATATTATTATTGCTACTGTTGCTTTATATTGTATTAATTTACATTTTTATAAGAGACTCCTTAATGTTGAGTTTGAAATCATCTCACCTTTGAGAAGAGAGAGGGAAAAATGTGAAAAAGCCTATTAGCTCGTGAATCAGAAGTTTTCTAGAGTATTTTCCCTTGGAGGGAAAAAAGAGACCCAAGGTTACCTTGATAGTATATAGGGATATATATTGAATATATTTTAGCTTAATATGGACCACAAATCACAGACAACTTAGTGGTACTCACAGAGAACTGACAAGATACATGTTTGTTTGTTTTTGTAATATTACTAGTCCCACCTTCAAAAGTAAGATTATATAGTTGGACCAATAACTGAAACTCATTTGTCTGGAGAGAAGTAGATGATTTAAAATATAATTTATAATATGTTATATATTTTAGAATACATATTAAATATTTTATAAGTGTTTGGGGATGCAAATGCTGGTCTGCACATCATGGTTATTTGGAGAAAATGAGATGAAACTTCGTCTCTAAAGATTTCCCATGTGTAAAGGCCAACTGAACATCTTGGGGTATATGCCATCATGTAATAAATATTATCTAATAGACTTGCTCTGTTATTAGAGAGTTTTCTTGTCTTATAAAGTAGGACACAGAATCTTTATTTATTTATTTTTTTAAAAAAAGATTTTATTTATTTGACAGACAGAGATCACAAGTAGGCAGAGAGGCAGGCAGAGAGAGAGAGGAAGAAGCAGGCTCCCTGCCGAGCAGAGAGCCCGATATGGGACTCAATCCCAGGACCCTGGGATCATGACCTGAGCCGAAGATAGAGGCTTAACCCACTGAGCCACCCAGGCGCCCGGGACATAGAATCTTTAAATAGAGTTTTGGTGTCTATTAATTTACAGAGCTACCAAGACAGGAAGCATTTATTTTTTGATCAGTGTTTAGTGAGTGCCTACTATATGTTTGGTCCTTTTCTATAAGTTGGGAGTATTGCTGTAAGTAGAATAATCTAGTGGGGGAGGCAGTCATTAATTAATTAAATTGGTTAAATACATATATACATGTATTTTCAAACTATAACAAGTACTATGAAGAAAAATTAAAGGAGCTCACATGTGAGATCAGAAAACACTGTTCTGAACAATTCTAGTAATTTCTAAAGACATTTTTTCAGTATTTCCTCCCTCCCTTCCTTCCTTCCTTCCCTTGAGAAAACGGTATTAAATCTACCCTAGTTATATTCCAGCTAACAGCTGGGAACAAAAATTGTAAATAAAATAGTCATGATGCCTTCTTGAAATTTATGATTTAACTATTCAAGTGACCAGATGTTTTATAGAAGTAGAATTAAACATTTCCATCCCCCTTGCAAAATCACAAGGGAAAAAAAAGAAAACCAGAGAAATTATCTGCAGATGAAATGAAATCACACAGGTATTATTAGCGATGCCAATTACACACTGACCTTTGTGACAACACATGAACAAGCCTGCCATTTATTGTCAGTGTTTACAAGAAGAAAGGGGAGGCTCTGTTGCCATCATTAAGTAATGACCCTGATTACTGAAAAAGGAAAAGATGCAGAGAAGAAAGTCAGAAGAATCTCCTGATTGCATTACGGTTTTCTAGCAAGCAATAGATTATCTTTCACTGGAAGACTTACCCTATGTCATCTGTTCCTGAAATTAATTCTATTTGTTTAAATATTCACAAAACACATAATTTCTTACTTTGCCTCTAGTAAATAGATACTATAGATAGATTTTAAAATAAGAGGTCTCAAATTCAATAATATCTTTTTATAAATGATTATTTCAAATTCCATTTATTAAGGCTTAATTACCATCTCTCTATATAATGAGTCCACTGCATACCTTATAAATGCTTCCAATAATAACATGAAATTTTAATGAATACACAATAATGGTCTTATTAATTTTAAATTAAATGTACTTGTTCATTTTTTAAAATAAATTTAAAGTGCCACTATAAATAATTCAGGAAAGGGAATTCATTTTTACATGGGAGAGACTATGAGTTTGGAAGTTTATAACTGTAAATACTCTTGCTCTTCTCAAAGAATAAGGGTAGTGGGTAGAATTTGATTTTTTTGATCTGTGTGGTATGCATATATAGTCATTACTGGATATTTGTTACATGGATTATTTAGTTTAATTTTTATGAAAAGTAAGGCTGGCTTCATATTATATTCAATTTAGAGATGTAGAAAATGGTTTACAGAGGTTACTTGGCAAGCTCAAAACCATGTCGTCTAAGAGTTGATCAGATTTCAGTCTGAGTGTCTAAAATCCTAGGGACTTAACTACTGTTTGAGTAGTGTAACATCATTGACTTACTTTCTAATTTCTAATTTATTTACACTTGGTAAGGGGTTAATCAAAGCTGCAAATTTTCTTGGTGAAAATGTTGCTGGAAAAACTTTGACTTTGTCAGTAACAATAGGCAAAATGATAACAATGAAAGGTAAACACCTTTGTCTTAAAGGGGGAAAAGTGTGAGGGAATAGCTCATATTGACCCACAGAAGAGGGTTGTTAAATACTAACCTGCACACAACTGAGTATAACTCTAATCAACAAAATTGGGCTCTTTGCCCCTCCCCATTTGACAGACAGATGCATCTTCTGGTGCCGTCACAGCTGTGTCCCTAAGACACGATGGTGAAAGTCGAATAAATGGATTTGGCCATACTGGGCACCTGTCACCAGGGCTATTTTTAACTCTGGTAAAGTGGATATTGTCACCATCAATGACTGATTCATTGACTTCAACTACATGGTCTGCGTGTTCCAGTGTGAGTCCATCTATGGCAAATTCAACAGAATAGTTAAGGCTGAGAATGGTAAACTTGATATCAACTGATAACCATCTCCATCTTCTAGGAGTGAGATCCCACCAACATCAAATGGGGTAATACTGGTGCTGAGTATGTTGCAGAGTCCACCATGGAGAAGGCTGGGGCTCACTTGAAGAGTGGAGTCAAGGGGGTCATCATCTCTGCACCTTCTGCTAATGCCCCCGTATTTGTGATCAGTGTGGATCATGAGAAGTACAACTCCCTCAAGATTGTCAGCAGTGCCTCCTGCACCACCAGTTGCTTGGCCCCTCTGGCCAAGGTTATCCATGACAACTTTGGCATCATGAAGGGACTCATTACAACAGTCCACACCATCACTGCTGCCTAGAACACTGTGGATGGCTCCTCTGGGAAGCTGTGGCATGATGGCCAAGGGGCTGCCGAAAACATCATTCCTTCTTCTTCTGTTGTTGCCAAGGCTGTAGACAAGGTCATCCTTGAGCTGAATGGGGAGCTCACTGGCATGGCCTTTTGTGTTCCCACTCTCAGCATGTCAGTCATGGATCTGACCTGCTGCCTAGCGAAAGCTGCCAAATACATGACATTAAGAGTGTTGTGAAGCAGATATCAGGGGCCCCCCTCAAGGGTGTCCTGTGGTACACTGAGGGCTAGGTTGTCTCCTGCAACTTTAGCAGTGATACCCACTCTTCCACCTTTGATATGGGGACTGGCAATGCCCTCAATGGCCACTTTGTTAAGCTCATTTCCTGGTATGACAATGAATTTGGCCTTATGGTCCACATGGCCTCCAAGGAGTAAGAGCCTTCTGGACCAAAAAGTCCAGTGAGAGCAAGAGGAAGAGAGAGACCTTCAGCTTCTGGGGAGACCCCACCCCAATCCACCCCCCACCACACTGAGAATCTCCCAACCTCTACACAGTTTCCATCCCAGACCCCCTGCAAAAGGGATAATTTGGGGGAGCCCTACCTTGTAATGTACCATCAGTAAAGTATACTATACCCAGCAAAACAACAACAAAACAAAATAAAAAATCCAAGATACATGTTAAGGAAGCAGGTCCCTGATGCCTTTTTCTATTGCAGGTAATCATAATGCTTTTTGATTATTCACATATTGGTGGAAATTTAACTCTTGAGAGACATTTAAAACTTCTTTCCATTTTTATATTCAGTCTGATGGAAAGCCATAGGTAAATATCCTATCAAAAAACCCAATCCTTTATTTCTGTAGAATGATTTTACTTTCATATATACATGTATTTCTTTTTCATTTATATTTTATGACATGTCTTTAGAAGAGTATCATCTCAGACCATCCATACTGGCAAAAATCAACATCTTGAATATTTTATTTTATTTTCACTTATTCCTCTTTTGATGCTCTTGTTTATTTTATATAGCTCTGAATTTCTAATCTACATTACTATCCTTCACTCTAAAAAACTTCTTTTGGGGTGCCTGGGTGACTCACTTGGTTAAGCAACTGCCTTCAGCTCAGGTAATGATCCTGCAGTCCCAGGATTGAGTCTTGTATCAGGCTCCCAGCTCCACAGGGAGTCTGCTTCTCTCTCTGACCTTCTACCCTCTCATGCTCTCTCTCACTCTCAAATAAATAAATAAATAAACATTTTTAAAAAACCACTTCTTTTAACATTTCTTACAAGGCAGGTCTAGTGGCAACAAATTCCTTCAGTTTTTGTTTGTCTAAGAAAGTCTTTATTTCTCTTTTATTTTTGAAGGATTTCTTTGTAGGGTATAGAATTCTAGGTTGGTGTTTTTTTTCTCTCAACACTTCAAGTATTTCACTCTACTCTCCTTGCTTGCATGGTTTTTGAGGACATGTTGGATATAATTATTATCTTTGTTCTTCTATAGGTATGGTATTTTTTTCCCTTTGGATTCTTTTTTTTTTTTCTTTATTTTTGATTTTTTGTAGTTTTATGTAAGTTTTAACAAAGTTGGGGGAAAAGGTGTGTGTGTGTGTGTTTGTGTATTGCTTTAATCAATTCTAAAACAAATTGTCAGTGATGCTTAGCAGTAAGGCAGATAATGTCTTTTTTTATGTATAACTTCTTTGGAATATTACTATTTCTTCTCCTCCTGCTTTTTTTTTGTTGTTGATATCTTTTTTTTTTTTTTTTTTTTAAGTAAACTCTACCTCCTATGTGGGGCTTGAACTCATGACCTTGAGATCAAGAGTCTTATGCTCCTCCAACTGAGCCAGCTAGGTGTCCCATTCCTTCTCCTCTTTACTTCTTTTCCTCCTAATTTTCCCTTTTCTTCTTCCTCCTTTCATATTTCTCATCTGCCTGTTTTTGTAATCATATGACAATCTAACACTGAACTCTTCAAATGAGGCCGGAGCAAAACTTGGCTATTTTATGTGACTATCTTGAGTTGCATATACTCATGGTGCTCATAAGGGCAATAATTAGTTTTTGAGTGAATAAATGGTACTGTTAATGAAAATGTACTTAGGAAGAGGGGTAATTGAATAGGAAAATCATATGCACAGTTTCTATAGAAAAATAATTCTTTTCTCCCCCATGTTCTCATGTCGCTTTGATTAAAAAATGTAATCCGGAAGGGCAGGCTTTTTTATACAAAACTAAGTTTTCTGGGGTGGTCTGTTTGATTGCTTGGCTAAAGACAGATCAAGAAGCTATCATTTGAAAGATTCTTTTCTTAAATTTACATGGTCAAAAACTCAGAAATACTCATTGTGTTTGTGTTTCCTCTGTGTGAAACATGAGATCAAACTGACATTCAAAGGGCAGCATCAGAATAAAGACCATTTTCTGAACAGACTGCTTTTCAATTAACAAGTACAACTCTGAACCTCAGTCTAGGAAAGCTGAATGTTGTGACACACATATCTTATGAATGAAATGTAAAATCTTGGTTGGGGGAGGGGTTTAGAATCAGGGTCTGTGAGAGTTTGGTGTTTAATTTTTAGACCAAACTGTTTTTTCCTTTGTAACCTCATGATTTTTGTCTGTATAGCATCTTAAACTTCATTCTTATTCTCCTGTTGCTTTGGAAGTCAAAAAGGAATCTTTCATAATTAAATTCCTTTGTCAGCAACACCGTTGCTTAAATTTTATAGTAATGATGGATGATCAATGCCATTGAAAATGATTTCCTGTGAGGGGATTCGTCTACCCTCTTGAAAGCCTGTTTTACTGTTTGTAATCATTCTTGCCATGAAATGTTCCTATGTCCACCAAAAAAAATCAACACCAAAACCAGAACCAAAAACAAACAAACAAATAGAAAACTCCAAAAGAAACAAACAAGAAAAACTGGAGTTGAAAAATTCAGCCGGGGTCAACATACATTTGTTAAGCATTGAGTAAGCAATAGGTATTGACCAGATGCTGAGTTACACGTATAAATAAGCCCTCAAAGATGTTTATGGCGATAAGAGAGAAGCCCCAGAGCTACACAGTATAATGCTGACTAATGGGTGCCTGGGGAGAGGTATTGATTGTGAGGGTGCTTTAGCTCTGACATTGACCATCTCATTGATTAGTAAGGTTGGTTTAGTTGACTTGGCTAGCTAGTGTATACCTCTTTTCTTCTTTACCTTTCTGTCCCTGCGTCTGGAGGATCTTGTCAAAGAGTGAAACTTTCCAGGGGAGAAAGGGTTATTTATTAGCCAAAGCATAGTGTAATTATAAATAAAATATTCAGGGGAAAGCTACAAAGAAAAGGTGTCATTTAAACAAGTCCTTGAAAAATGAATGCTATTTTGACAATGAAGGATGAACATGAGTGTGTGAAAGACATTTCATAGATGAGGAACAGCATGGACTTGATGGTAAGATACAAAGGGTGTTGCAGAAGGCAAAATTACTAGGGAATGCCAGGGCATGACTATAGCAATAGATTCAAAAGAGTGGGACCATCCATCTCTTAAAAAGTGAGCTCAGTATCTCAATTTTAAGTGGATTTCAGAATAATGTGTTGCCAAGAATTCAATTTGAGGAATTTTTTTTCAATTTAATTTTATTTTTTCAGTGTTCCAAGATTCATTGTTTATGCATCGTACCTAGTGCTCTATGCAATACATGCCCTCCTTAATACCCACCACCAGGCCCTCCCAACTCCCACCCATCTCCCCTCCAAAACCCTCAGTTTGTTTCTTAGAGTCCACAGTCTTTCATGGTTCATCTCCCTCTCTGATTTCTGCAACTCACTTTTCCTCTCCTTCACCCAATGTCCTCTGTTACTCCTTATGCTCCACAAGTAAGTGAAACCATATGGTAATTGACTCTCCAACTTGAGGAATTATTTAATAACAAAAAGCTTACAGGGAGCATGAGGAAGTATAGAGATTTTAAGGGAAAAAAAAAAAAGAAATGGAAACGAAAACTTAAAAGAGTAAGAGATGAGAAAGATGTTGAAGACAAGAACATGCTCAGAAAAATAAGTTGGAAACATCTTCTAGATAATTGACCTTTATGCAATTGACTGTGGGTGTGGCACTTGAGGAATTGGGTAAATCCCAAGACAATGCATGACTTTATTTACTCCTTCAAGACCTGAGACTGTGTGGTCTTAAGACGTCCCCTCATATGCAGTGAATTCCAGGATCTGAACAGCACTTTTATTTTTCAGAGAGTAGAGAGCACCCAGTCCACCATAAGAATGAGAATACTGGGGTGCCTGGGTGGCTCGGTGGGTTAAGCCTCTGCCTTCAGCTTGGGTCATGATCTCGGGGTCCTGGGATCGAGCCTCGCATCGGGCTCTCTGCTCAGCGGGGAGCCTGACTCCCCCTCTCTCTCTGCCTGCCTCTCTGCCTACTTGTGATCTCTGTCAAATAAATAAATAAAATCTTAAAAAAAAAAAAAAGAATGAGAATACTTTTCCTCTGGTTAGCACTTTCGGCTGTCAGGCCTGGAGAAAAACACGGCTTCCTTCCTGGCAGCAGCATCTCACAGGGTGACTGATGTTGATTAGGGGAGGCTATATTAAAATTACCCAGAAAATTGTCCCCCTTTGAGATGAATACTTGTGAAAATGAGTGGACATTAGACTACGTTTGGTATCTGAACGAGCACATGCTCTTAAAACAATGTTATTTAAGAAACTATTTCAATTAGGATGAAAAAAAATCTGCTTCAATCTGGATCTACTACTAATCCCAGTACTAAAAACACAGCTACACAATCTTGTTTTTTTATTTCTCTGGGGCTCAGGCTTCACATGTGGTTAGTCATGTGCAAAGCAGAAGGAAAACTTCCACTGTCAATTTATGTTGAGTCCCATCTGCCATGAATGGTAACCCATGATCTCTCCTACGTCGGGTATTTTTGTTGTCTTCTTGTTGCTATTTTACAAAGAATCTGCAATCACTTATTCTGTGCGTCTCACCCAGTTCTTGAAAAGAGACAGCACTTGAAAACATAATGGCCAGATGATCTCAGGATGCAAGAATCCTTCAGATGTTTGCTGGGAACTATTGAAAGATGCGTCAGTTTGACAAAAGCAGGAAATGTTAATTTTCAGCTCTTTTATAAATAGAGGGATGATCTGTAAAGGGAAAACTGTTGTCACAGCAAATGTACACTTGAGTGATTCAAACCTAATTAGTGGTTATATGATTCACTTTGAATATATTTACTGTAACAACTGGTAAACTCCGTTTCAAATGCGGCTTTTGAATAGATTTTTTTTTTTTTTAAGCAAAACACTTCTGAAAATTTCTTCTTCTTGTTTTTCTTATCCAAACCAACATTTTTCTTACCTTCGTCCTTGATGTATGTGCTATATATAACCAATGATTAGCTCCCTCTGTCTTCTTTTGGTTCCGACTCTACTCCATGCAAAATTCCTAACATATTTAATGAAGAAAACATATTAGCATTGCTTACTTGTTCTCAGCAACAGAAGGATGTATTATCTGGTGAGAGCGTGTAGTAAGTAGAGAGTTACTAGTCAGGATCCCCAAAGACTCTTGAACAAGATGTTTCCAAAGCAATTGTTATGTGGTAATTCTGTGTTAAGCATTCTTGTTTTGTTAAATACTTTACTAGGTATGACCAAGAAAAGAGGAATTCAAGCCGAGTGGTGATTTAGTGACTGTAAATGCAAACAATTTGCAATTAAAAAAAAACCCTATATAAAGCAGATATAAGGGCTGCCTGGGTGGCTCAGTGGTAAAGTGTCTTCCTTTAGCTCAGGTCAGGATCCCAAGGTCCTGGAATGGAGCTTTCGTGGTGAGCTTCCTGCTCAGTGGGGAGTCTGCTTCTCTCTCTCCTACTCCCTCCCACCCTGCTTGTGCTCCTTCTCTTGCTGTCTCTCTGTCAAATAAATAAATAAAATCTTTTCAAAAAGAAAAAAAAAAACAGACATAATTTATCTCTTGGATGTACCACAAGTATATTTGGGAGAAGTCATTTTCATAACCAAATACTCTAAAATTCAGGTAATATAGGCTTCAGATCAGCAGTAATGGAAAGAAGAGTCTTCTCTTTCATATGCTTTCAAAAAATGTGATTGTAAAAATAGCAAGTTTGTGGCAGATATTTTGGAAAACATAGGAGCAGATAGGAAAAAAGAAAAAAAATGTAATTCTTTTACTCATAACATTTAGAAGTATTTTGTTCCCTGTTTCTCAGTCTCAGCATGTGGAATTAAAAAAAAAAAAAAAACACCAGAATCATATTATATATACACTTCTGTAGCTTTTTAGAACACAGTTGCTTTTCCAAGTGCCTGCTTGGATTTCTGCATGCCTCATGGCGCTCTTTGAAAACCCGGTTCCTCGCTCCATAAATAGACACAGATTCACAAAGAATACTGCTGTTTCATAGCTATGCCAACATGCATTTTCCTAGAAATGTGAGACACATGTTGATAATAGTAACTTTTGCCTTGTGGTCTGTGAAGGCTTAGATATTAGACATGAACAATATTTAAAATAAACATAAACTTTAATGCACATTTTAGCAAGGAGAGTTGAGGGCAGGCAAGTTTCTAGAAGATTCTTCAGGACAGTCAGTGAAGAGTCCTTGAGATATGTTTCAAAGCCATAGTCATCTGGGTGGTGAGGAAAAAGTTAGCGGAGTTGGAAGGATTTCACCTCATTTGGGTTTAAGGACAGTGTAAATGAGGTCTTAATTTTGACATCCACCTTGGCTAGTTAGCTTTCTACAGAAAAACAGATGACACAAAACCAAACAAAAAACCCCGTTTCTTGGCTGCAAACATGTGTGCCCTCATGAGTTCAGTCACATCACTTTGTTTTCTTTTTGAATTGGAGCTGGAGAAATGAAAAAAGGATCACACTGACAGCAAAGAGAAAATTACTTTCCCAGAGTGGGTGGAGAATGTGCTATGAGGTCAGATTCTTAAACACCGTGGTTGGAATTTTTTTTTTAAATTTTTATAAGGCTGAATGATTTTATTACCACTAATAACCTGTGAGACTCTGAAAGCTAAAATAATCTGGGTAATCAAAATTTATGCTTTAGGACAGACGATGATTACCTGCAGGTGAGAGGGAGGGCATTCTTCTTCCCTCAGTTTTCTCCACTAACGACACTGTGGGTGAGTAACCATGTGACACTTTGGGCTAATGGTCTGTGGTGGATGGGCAGGGAGGCCCTTCTTCGAGATAGCACATGTTGGTGGCTGTAGGCAGTGAACTGTACGTTGATGGAGTGATCAGAAACTTAGAGCAAAAGGACCCCTTGGCGAGACTGCAGAGGAGGCTGATGTCAAGGTGTCTGGCCTCCTCTTTGAGAAGGCCGTTCCTTCAACTGTTGAGTTTCCATTTCTTTGCAAGTTTACTTTAAGTGAAAACGTCTTTTTATGATGGAGATTGTATTGATTCCATCTTATAGGAGTCACACTGTTTTTGAGAGTCTTGATTCCCCATGTTCAGTAAAATGGCCATTTCGGGTGTTTTAAATGAGGAGTTGGGGAGAATAATATTAAAAATATGCTTGCTAAAAAAAAAATATATATATATATATAAAATATATATATATATGCTTGCTAGTTTTAACCTGGGTTCATGGAAGACAGGACTTTCTATTATCATTCAAATATGAATGGATTTGATTTGTGGATTTCAGTTCCAACAGTTAAAGGAAAATTATTTGGAGCAGAGGTAATAGATTAAAGTATGTGGATTTCCTCTGGAACTCTCTAAATCAGATTAAATTTGGACCCAGAACCTCCTCACGCGAGGGTGGCAAGAATCCTAACCTCAATCACTCTCCATTCTTCCAGAAACAGTCTGTATTCCAATGGTCCTACATAGTTTAGAAAAGTGATCTCTCAAAAAAAAATCTGTGCATCTGGTGTTCTATTAATATATTTATTATAAAACATACAAAAATAGAAAGACAGAGACTTCTGTACCAATTATTTTTTCAGTATTTAAATTTTAGTATAATGGATTGCATCTTTGTCATATTATTTATAATTATTAGTGAGCAAAACTTGATTGAGTGTGCTTTATAGTTTTGAAAATATTCCTTTTATCAGTGATGCAAATGTTGGCTTTTAAGTCCAGTTTAATTTCACACTTGGTTTTAATGAAAACAAAGCTGGAAAAGATATCTAATAAAGATAAGTAGATTCATATGGATGAAGTGCAAACTTGATTCCATTTTTGAAATTGTAACGTTTTTTCATATCTAATAATAGAAGGGTTTTGTTGAAATTATCTGGTACATTTCCATGTTCCATGATGTCATTGAGTTAGTGGTTCTTACCCATTAACACAAAGGTTTTCCTTTGTTACATTTTTGCTGAAGGGCTTAAATTCAGTGAACGTCTTTGCGTAGATGATTTAAAAGCAGCCTAGAAAACTGTTTCTAAGTTGTTGGTTTTTTTAAAAGATTTTATTTATTTATTTGACAGAAAGAGAGAGAGAGAGACAGCGAGAGGGGGAACACCAGCAGGGGGAATGGCAGAGGGAGAAGCAGGCTTCCTACCAAGCAGAGAGCCAGGCGAAGCCTGATGTGGGGCTCCATCCCAGGACCCTGGGATCATGACCTGAGCTGAAAGCAGACGCTTAAAGACTGAACCACTCAGGCGCCCCTCTAAGTTTTTAAAAGTGTAAGAAATGAGTTTTTGTTTGTTTGTTTGTTTGTTTGTTTTTTAAGAATACTATGCTTACTTAATTTTGGCAGCAAAGTCACATGTTTCCTTTTCCAAAGATCTGTTTTCAGAATGCTGTGTTTCTGCCTTAAGATTCTTGCAGCATGTAGTCATTTCTTTCCACCCACATTTGAAAGGTCACTTTTACCTTGAGGGAGCAAATACGGGTGGTTGCCTTTATGTTTGTTTTTGGGGTTTCTTTTTGAGAGAGAGAGAGGAGGCGGGGCTAGGTGAGAGAATCTCAAGCACATTCCACAGTCAATGGAAGCCTGAGGCAGGACTGGATCTCACAATCCTAAAATCATGACCTGAGCTGGAATTAAGTCAGATGCTTAACTGACTAAGCCACCCAGTAGCCCTGCTTTGGTTATTTATTTATTTATTTATTTATTTATTTAAAGATTTTATTTTATTTATTTGACAGATAGGGATCACAAGTAGGCAGAGAGGCAGGCAGAGAGAGAGGAGGAAGCAGGCTCCCTGCTGAGCAGAGAGCCTGATGTGGGGCTCCATCCTAGGACCCTGGGATCATGACCTGAGCCGAAGGCAGCGGCTCAACCCACTGAGCCACCCAAGTGCCCCTATTTATTTATTTTTAAATCTTCTAGGTGTCTTAGCATTGATATTCACAATTATTATCACAGGAAGGCAAACAATTTGAAATGCATTTTTTTTTTAAATTATAGATGTGTAACTTACCTTTAAATTTGACAGTCCTGGGGCACCTGGATGGCTCAGATGGCTAAGCGTCTGCCTTTGGCTCAAGTCATGATCCCAGGATCCTGGGCTCTCGAGCCCTGCATCGGGATTCCTGCTCCGTGGGGTGCCTGCTTCTCTCTCTCCTTCTGCTACTCCCCCTGCTTGTGCTCTCTCACTCCAAAATAAAGAAATAGCATCTTAAATATAAATGAATAAATAAATTTATTTGGCAGTCCTCTTAAATACTTTGCCATTAGCTAACATGAAACAAAGGATGGTCACACACCATGTCATTCCACTTCACAGAAAGATTCCCCATTTGAGATCCCATAAATCTATGAACTGATGTACAGAAGCTGCAAAACATAGCGACACATGGAAAGTCAGTGAGAGCCTAGGCAAGCCTGGTTACCCTCTGCTCTGTAGACCTAGCACTCTCATATCAGGTAGCTAAATACTGGGGCTGCTGGAGGAAAGTCTGACAAATGGATCATGTTTAAGTTCTTTCTTTCTTTCTTTTTTTTTTTTTCCTTAAACAAATCTAACCATTAGATACAACTATAAGAGTCTATTTATACCTGGGAGATGACTGATATAGAATGTCTCCTCTGACCTTTGACTCACATGCACCAGGAGACAGTATTCAAACCCCCAGGGGTCTGTTGCTTCTGTGTTGTTCTGGAACTTGGGAGCATGAGGTGAGGCTGGGGCTTGGCTGCCCAGAGTTCAGCCTCCCTACGGATAGTTGGTCATGTGTGAGGGCCAGCTACCTCAGCACAGTCTTTTTATTTATTTATTTATTTTCGGCATAACAGTATTCATTATTTTTGCACCACACCCAGTGCTCCATGCAATCCGTGCCCTCTATAATACCCACCACCTGGTACCCCAACCTCCCACCCACCCGCCAATTCAAACCCCTCAGATTGTTTTTTAGAGTCCATAGTCTCTCATGGTTCACCTCCCCTCAGTGCAGTCTTACAGGCAAGTGGAATCATGGCTTTCTGGACCCATGGAATGTTCTACTAGGGATCTGTGGGTGTTTGCCCCACAGGGGAAATTCTTTATGCAGTTTCGGTTAACTCACCAACTCACCATGAGGTTCTAGACCCTCAACTTCCTACAGACCGGAATTTTTTTTACAGTCTTGAGAACATTCATTCAGTCTAAGTTCCGTGTAAGGGTTTGGTGCAGGGGTGGGCAAGCCTGGATTTGAGGAGTTTGAGGAAGGCAGCCTTGTGTACCAGAAAGCCAGGGAGTTAATCAGTCAGATTTGCATTTGAATGCCAGATCCAGGGCTTACTAGGTGAGGGACTTGAACAAAAGGTTTAATGTGCTGGAAACTCAGTTTCCTCTTCCATAAAATAAGCATAAAAGTCTTATCTTTCAGAGCTGGCAAGAGGATTAAGGATAATATATGTGAAGTGTTTAGTACACTATCTAGGTATTCAGTAAATAGTGGCTTTTAACCCATTTTTTCTTACCCCTCCTTTTCTGTGTGGATCAGATCCCTTCTTCATGTTTGGAATGAACAAGCAGAGTATTATAGACTGAATATGTCTCCTCAAAATTCATTTGTTGAAGCCCTAATCCCCAGTGTGTTGGCATTTGGAAGTGGGGCCTTTGAGAGATGATTAGATTTGTTCATGAGGTTGGGGCTTCATGATGGAATTAATGCCTTATCAAAAGAGGAAGAAACACAAGATCTCTCTTTGTTTCTCTCTCTCTCTCTCCCCTCTCCCACAATGAGAGAATGGAGCGAGAAGTTGGCAAGCCGTCTTGCAAACCAAGAAGAGAGCTCTTGTATTTGATGAAAAAAATATACTTATTTCTCACAGTGGGAGCTTGGGACTCAGAATGTCTGGATGTGAATCCCAGCCCTGACACTTAACTCTGTGTTACCTTGGAGAAATTATGTAACCTCTTGAAATGTATTTCCTCATCTCTAAAGTGGGTTTAAGTAATGCCTTATGGAGTGCTTGTGAAAATTGAATGAGATCATTCACATCAAGTTATTGACAACAATAATAATATTATCAGAGGTTGATGTTATTCCTTGGGGGATTTTATGTGACGTGAAAAAGACTTTGTTCCCACTGTCAAGGATTTTATGACCAGCATACGCTACTTCTTAGCTTGATGAGTGTTTCTAGATGCAATAAGACTGTCATACTGGGGTCTGCATTGTCTGTAGTTTACGGTGAAGTTCACGTGTATTTCTAAGTGCGTTATCACTGTTCACTGTGCCAGATGTCCTTCTCTGTATCATTTATATTCAGCATGCTTTTTCTGATATGAAATCTTTCTTATATATGGCTTTTTTTTTTTTTTTCCTGTAGCAATCTTTAGTTTGCTACACTGAAACATGTCAAATAATTTGAAATTCCATTCTTGGGATTATCATACTCTACTCATTTCATGAAATACAAATGAGAAATTCAAATCCCAAGATAAACAATTATATTAGGGTTTATATCAATAAAGTTCTTTTTAATCCTTATTATTTTTAAAGGTAAGAGATGAAGAGAAAAAACAAGGAAAGGACATTTTCTAGTTTGTTTGTTTGTTTTTTTTCCCTTACTCCAAATTTTAGATCTTGGTTACAAAATACTTCAGTTACATTGTTGACATGATGATGTAGTCTTTTTAGCTAATAAATTCAAAATAAATCATGCTACTGAATTTATAATTCAAGTATTTTACTATTGTTCTTCATGTAAATCTTCATGTATACCTTTTCTTAAAGTGGGACTGTTTATTCAGTGTTGTATCTGAGGGTATTTTGGTTTCTTACAAATATATACAGACACACCCCTCCCCGCCCCCAGGAATGGATTCTGGATCCAGAAGCATGAACTCAAATTTTAGATCCACAAAAGACTTATATTAATAGTTACAAGATGTGCCCCTTCTGGGTTCATGGGCCCTTATCACTCAAGCACAAAAGGCATAAGTGGAAACGATCTCTTCTATTCTTCCTTTCTTTTCTCTTTGTCTTTTTTTTTGGGGGGGGGGAATAAAAAGTCTAGGATTCTATTGAGAATCACAAAAAAGAGGCTAGATGAGTCTACATAGTATTATGCCTATTGTTTCTGCATTGGTTATCTTTCATTTTCTCTTAAAATCCCTATAAAAGAAGACTTAAAATTATATTTGTTTTTCAACATTCAAGAGAAGGAACGATTATAGTTATAGTAAAAGAAAATGTTCTTAAGATTCTGAGAAAATCCCTAAACTGGAAGCAATGTGTTTACCGAGGGGAAGACATTGTGCTATATTACCAGAGGGATTTTATGGGAATGGAAAAGATCTTATTCCTGTTCTCAAGGAATTTATGACCTAAAGGGAAATTAAGAAAAGATGTAACTTTCACTGAAAGTCTAGACTGCACTTTCCTATAGTATTTCCCCTTTGTACCTTTCTGGACAGAGGAGCACTAAATGTGAGTAACAATTATTTTTAAAATTCCCCTCTGGGGAGAATTAGCATTAAGAAAAATATCAAAATGTTGCCTCAGAGATGAGCAGTGAATAACAAGATAGTGAAGAGTTCAAACTACACCAATTTATTATATTCACTGTATGAATCATAGAGAGTTAATATTCGGCTCAATGTCAAGTCCCTGTGTCCACTGTCCCCGAGTCAGAAACATTATTATCCTTATCCTGAATACCCAGCATCACTGTTCCTCCCAAAGAGCCCATATCTTCCATCTCCATGGGTGTTGTTTAATTGTTCATCAGCTCCTTTCAGGGAGAGAAAACTGTACCTGTTTATGTATTTATTTGTTTATGATTTTAGTTTTAAGTGATCTTTATGCCCAATGTGGGGCTCGAACTCACAACTCTGAGATCAAGGGTTACATGCTCCACTGACTGAGCCATCCAGGTACCCCAAAGTGTACACATTTAGGAGCTAGTAAATTTTATGTGTGGTTAGTAGTTAGGTTGTCTAGATATTGCCTCTTTCACAGTTAAGCTAACATTACAACAAATAGCTGAAGTGTAAAATAGAATCTGTCATATTAATCTTTTTCTTATTTTGAAATGGTACATGAATTGATTTTGAGAAATTGAATTGACTGGATGAAAGTAAAAGTTTTGGAAGCTTATTTAGAAGTCAAAAAATTGAAGACATAATAGAGGTAAAGAGTGGAAAATTGGAAATAACGTTTTCTGTCTTGCAGCCACGATCCTTCCAACACTCTAGCTTTGTATAAACTTATTTGGCAAGTATTTTAGGATCTCCCTTTTCTTATGTGACTGTATTTTGTTATCAAATAGATATAAATGGGGTCCTTTAATTGTTTCTTACCCAATGGGTATGATTTTCTGCTTTAACTAAAATGTCTGTAACATTGATGTGAAAATGAATTAAAGTAAGGCTGGATTGGTATAAAGAGTTAGTGTGTTGGAAATCCTAAAATCACCAAATGCTAGGATTTATTGATCTTGTACCTTCCACTTAAGTTTGGTTTCCATAATGGAAAAGTGGCGATGGGATATTCCTCCCCCAAACCCTCTCAACCAGCTTTTTAAAAATGCAATTGACATATATTTAAGGTTTGCATACTCTGATGTATTATAATATGATTATCTCTATAGCATTAGCTAACACCTCCATCACATCACAGGTCACCATTTCTTTTTTGGAGCAAGGACATATAAGATTTACTTTCTTAGAATTTTCAAATATACAATAGGTACTTTTAACTAAAATCACAATACTGTGCATTAGATCCTGAGATGTTATTCATCTCTCACTGCAAGTTTATACCCAGTGACCGACACATACCTTATCCCCGCTCCCCTAGCCCCTGGTAACCACCATTCTTCTTTGTATTTCTACCAGTTCATCATTTTTAGGTTCCACATATAAATGACACCATACAGTCTTTGTCTTTTCTGTCTGACTTATTTTACTTAGCATTATGCCTATATATCTCTCTCTCACATCTCTCTCTCTGCATATGCTATATCTTCTTTATCCATTCATCCATTGATGAGCACTTGAGGCTGTTTGCATATTTTGACTGTTGTGAATAATGCTGCAGTGAACATGGGAATGCACATAGGTCTTTGAGATCTTTATTTCATTTTCTCTGCATGTATACCCAGAAGCAGGATTGCTCATTCATACAGTAGGAATATTTTTCATTTTTTTTAATGATCCCTCCCATACTGTTTTTTGTAGTGCTATAGCAATTTATGATTCTATCCATATTACATAAAGGTTGTCAAAGGGATGTCTTGTCAGGTGAATGCTTCCCCAGTCTTGGACAGACCATTTTCTAGCAGTTTGTCTAATTTTCTGCCTTTGACAGGGCAACTGCAATGAAAATCTTAGGCACCCTTTGTCTATACCTTATGGGAATTTCAAACCTAGAACATCTCCTAAGCAGCTGAGTCTCTCCTTTTGCTCCCTCTAGACTAATCGCCAAGCTCTCCACTATCAAAGGTATCCTTCAGGTGTACCTGTATTTGTGTAATAGTGAATATTAGAGACATAGTAGATGGCATGCCAGTGAAGAGACAATAGGAGAGTCAATAAAAGAAAGTAAAACAAGACATGTGTATTTCCAGAGTCCACAGGCTAACTGATCTGTGCCCCAACCACAGCCCCAACCATACTTCATCATGCAGTTTTTGGATAGTCTGAAAAACTGTCCAGGTTTTTAGTGGAATGTCCCAAACAACTGTTACCGAGTTGTTGTAGTCTTGATGTTACAAGAGGAAGAATTATCATCTATTTACCTGTAATTTTTTTTCATTCTGTATAATGATTCCAGGGTAATAATAATTACTATGAACCTCAGAGGGGATATTTTAATAATTAAAATGATAATGTCCTAAGAAATAAAGCAAAGTGAGTAAAGTAAGATGTATTTAATGGGTAATTTAATGCAACAGATCCCACTGTCCTTGCAAAATAAATTAATAAGATACAGTGAACTTCAATTTATTATTTTAAGTGTTTTCTCTTGAAAGTCATTAGAGTATTATCTTCAATAAAACATAGAAAAACTAGGTAGCATTCTCTGTCCCCAGAGCTATGATGCTCCCTTTTGCTTTGGAACTCATAAGAGTTGTATTTCAATATAGAGTTCATATGATAGCTTAATTTTTAAAAACAATGTCACTGAATAGGGAAGTTGTAATGTAATTTTTGGGCAGAATTCTTTTCCTGACTATTCCCTATTGAGAAAAAGTTCCAATTATGAAGTAGGTGTTTTTTTTTTCTGTTATGAATGGATGTAACTTTACATGTGCACAAACGCCTATGCACATGTGTGTGTGTGTGTGTGTGTGCATATGTGTGTCTGTAGCATACAGATGTGCTCTGCCCTCATAGTGCCCATGCATCTAATATACTGAACCACTTAAGTAATTTGGTCCAAACTCCCCTCTAGAAGATGGTAGAAGACCCAGCATCTATAGGCCTTAGGAATAAAGAGGTTTCCATTCCTCTCAACTCTGCCCATTAGTGTTGCTTTTACTGATGCAAGAGTTGAAGTATCTGATAAGCTTCAGAAGGTCCTGCTTGGCATGTCTTCAATCCTATCCTTCCATAATGGTCACTAGGTTAAGCCTATAGGGCAACCAGACTTTATTGAAGATTTTCAGAATATATTAGTTAGGGTATAGTTTTCGGTATGTATAAGAGAGACCCACATTAACAGGATCCTAAATATTATAAAAGCTTATTTTGCTTGTTTTGTAATAACCTGGTGACCTGATTCTGGTATGTTGGCTTTACTTCAAAAGGTCAACCAGGGGCGAGGTTTCCTTCAATCTTGCGACTTCACCATCCATAATATGTTAGCCTTGTTGTCATGGTTAAAGATAATTCACTATAACATCCACATCCTGGGGGTTAGGATTGAGGAGGTAATGAGTTAGCTTCCTTCCTTTTAAAGGTACATCACACTACTTCTTTCAAATTCCTTTGGCTAAAAACTAGGCCTATGCCTTACCTGGCTGCAAGTAAAACTGGGAAATATTTCTTCTGGGTGGCCATGCACTAAGTTAAAAACTAGAGTTCTGTTTTATCCAACAATAGCAAAACACACATTCTTCCCAAGTGCGTACAGAACATTCTCCAAGTTAGATCATCTGATAGGCCACTAAACGAGTCATAACAAATTCAAGAAGGTTGAAATCATACCAGTTATAATTTTTAACCATATGGTATGAAACTATAAATCTATATCAGGAGGAAAAATGGAAAATATGTGGGAATTTAGAAACACACTCTTGAACAACCAATAGGTCAGAGAAGAAATCAAAAGGGAAATGAAAATATAGCTTGAAACAAATAAAAATGGAAATAAAACATACCAAAACTAATAGGATACAGCAAAAATAGTTCAAAGAGGGAAGTTTATCGTGATAAATGCCTACATTAAGAAAAAGAGAAAGATCTCAACCAGGAAGTCTAACTTTATACCTCAAGGAACTAGAAAAAGGATAATTAAAGCCCAAAGTTAGCAGAGAGAAGGTGACAATAAAGATCAGGACCAAAACAGATGAAATATAGAATAAAAAATAATAGAAAAGGTTAACAAAACTACATTGGTTTTTGAAGAGATAAATAACATTGACAAAATTCTAGCTAGACTTAATGAGAAAAAAGAAAGAAGACAAATAAATAAAATTATAAATGAAAGAGGAGATGATACAACTGATATCACAGAAATACTAAGAATCTTGAGACTACTCTGAACAGTTACACTCCAACAGATTGGATGACTTAGAAGAAATAAATAGGTCCCTAGGAACATATATCCTAATAGCAATATCATAAAGAAATAGAATATCTGAACAGATTAATAATGAGTGAAGTTTGAATTAATGATCAGAAAACTCCCAAAAAAGAAAAACAAAGGACCAAATGGCTTCACAGGGAAATTCTACTAAGCATTTAAAGAAGAATCAACACCAAGTATTCTCAGACTCTCATAAAAAATTGGATAGTACCTTCCCAAACTCATTTTATGAGACGAGCATTTTATGAAAACAAAGCTAGATAACAATACTACAAGAAAGAAAAATTATAAGCCGATATCTCTTGGCAAAATACTAGCAAACTGAATTTAACAGCATATTAAAAGGATCATACACCATGATCAAGTGGGATTTTTATCACTGGGAATCAAGAATGTTTCAATATTCACAAATTAATAAATGATGTACCACATTAACAAAATGAAGTATAAAAACCATATGATCATCTCAATAGGCACAGAAAAAGTATTTGACAATATTTAACATACTTTCATGATGAAAACTCTCAACAAAATGGGTTGAGAAGGAATGTACTTCAACACAATAAAGGCCATATATGACAAGCTCACAGCTAATATCATGCTCAGTGGCAAAAGGTTGAAAGCTTTTCCTGTAAGGTAAGGAACAAGACAAGTGTATATACTCATACCACTCCTACTCAGTATAAGAAGTCCTAGCCAGGACAATTTCCCAAGGGGAAAAACAAAACAAAACAAAACAATAAAAGGCATCCAAATCAGAAAAAAAGTAAAATTGTCTTTTTCTGTAATTAACATGACACGTCATGTCCCCGTCATGACATGACATATATATAGAAAAATCCTAAAGACACCACTAAAAAATTGTAGAACTTATAAATGGATTCAGTAGAGTGTCAGGATACAGTCAATGTACAAAAGTTAGTCGCATCTGTATACACTAATAATAAAGTATCAACAAAAAGAAGAAGAAAACTATCCTATTCACAATAGCATCAAAAATGATAAAATACTTAGGAATAAATTTAACCAAGGACGTGAAAAATCTCTACACCAAAAATTACTAAACATTGGTGAAAGAAATTGAAAAAGACACAAGTAAATGGAAAGATATCCCGTGGTAATGTATTGGAAGAATTAATTGTTAAAATGTTCATACTACCCAAAAGCCATCTATAGATTCTGTGCAATGACCATCATAATTCAAATGGCATTTTTCACAGAAATAGAATGAACAATCTATATTCATGTGGAACCACAAAAAACCTCAAATATCTAAAGCAATCTTGATAATGAACAAAGGTGGAGGTATCACAATTCCTGATTTTAAACTGTATTACAAAACTGTATAGTAAATAAAACAGTATGGTACTAGTATTAAGACAGACATAAAGATAAATGGACCAAAATCAAGAGGTTAGAAATAAACTTTCAAAAATATAGTCAACTGATATTTGACAAGGGAACCAAGAATATTCTGTGGGGAAAGGATAACCTCTTCAATTAATGGCTACAAAGACTGGATATTCATATGGGGGGGGAGGAAAATTTTGGATCCTTATATTACACCACTCACAAAAACTAACTAGAGATAAATTAAGACTGGAAGCTCTAAAACTCTTAGAAGAAAATGTAGGGGAGAAAGCTCCTTGACATTTGTTTTGACAGTAACTTTTTGGATATGACATCAAAAGCATAAGCAGCAAAAGCAAAAATCAGCATGGGACTTCCTTCAACTAAAAATCTGCACAGGAAAAGAAACATCAACAAAATGATAAAGCAACCTATGGAATGGGGGAAAACACTTGTAAACCATATATGTGGTAATGGGTTAATATCCAAAATATACAGAGAGTTCATGCAACTCAGTAGGCAAACAACTGCAACAGCAACAACAACCCAATATGATTACAAAATGGGCAAAGGAGCTGAATAAACATTTTCCAAAGAAGACATAAAGGTGCTCAACAGACCCTGGAAAAGGTATTCACCATCACTAATCATCAGAGAAATGCAAATCAAAACAAGAATGAGATATCATCTCTCATCTGTTGGAGTATCTCTGATCAGTATAGACAAGAGATTACAAATGTTGGGGAGGTTTTGGAGAAAAAGGAAACTTGGTGCACTGTTGGTAGGCATGTAACTGATGCAGCCATTGTGGAAAACATTGTGGAGGTTCCTGAAAAAATTAAAGATAGAGCTACTCTATGATCTAGCAATCCTACTTCTGGCTATATCTCCAAAGGAAATTGGAATCAGGATCTCAGAGATAGGTATCTGCACTCTTGTGTTCTTTGTAGCATTGTTTGCACACTAATGAAGATATGAAGACAACAGAAGTGCCCATCAACAGAAGAATGGATAAAGAGGAGGTATACATATATATGTGTATATACCCACCAAACAGACCACTACAAAGAGATACTATTCAGCCATGAAAAAAGAAGGAAATCCTGCCATTGTGACAACATGGATGGACCTTGAGGGTATTATGCTAAGTGAAATGAGATAAGAAAAAAAATACTGTATAATTTCCATTACATGTGGAATCCAAAAAATCCAATGGCATAAAATCAGAGAGTATAGTGGTAGTTGCCAGGGACTGGGGAGTGGTAGAAATGGGGAGACGTTGGTCAAGGGTACAAATTTCCAGTTACAAAAAGAATTAAGTTCTCGGGATACAACACAGAGCCTGGTAACTATAGTTATACTGTATTGTATACTTGAAAGTTGCTGTAAGAATAAATCTTAAATATTTTACCATAACAATGATAACCAAAAGGTGCTTCTGTGAGGTGAAAGATGTGTTAACTAACCTTGTTTTTGTAAGCATTTCACAAGGTATATATACATAAAATCATTACATTGTACACCCTAAAGGTATACAAAGTTATTTGTCAATCAAATCTCAGTAAAACTGGAAAAGAGAAAAAAGAAAAAAAAACCCAAACTCTAAGAGTTCTTTTTAATGTTGGAGGATGATATGATAGGAGGAATACTTAGAGGTGTCTGTCCTCTTTAAAGCCCATTTTTGGCACAAGCTTGCATCACATCATGGCATAGCATGGGACAGCAGAGACATTAATGTGAAAATTCGTAATGTTGAGTCTTGACATTCCTTATAGCATTTCATGTAGCAGGGCAATCTCTCAGGTCTTCTGTTCTATTCCAGCTTTGGCGTCTGACCATGTGGCAGAAAGTGTTACATTCCCCTTCTCCTCTATTCCTTAGCTTTACATCCTTTTCTCTCAACCCACAAAGTTTTCTTTTTCATGCAAGTGGGATTCATTTATCTATCTCTGTACCCAATGCCAGAACAATGGCTTCAAACTCAACTGTTACAGAGACCATACTGATAAATGAAAGAAGTGAAGTGGGCCAGGTCTGAAGTAGAAGGGAGTAGTGGAGACTATGGTAATTAGAGAGCACATGCCCCATCTTTGGGGAAAAGAGCCTGTTCACCTTGGGAAGAGTGACATTCCAGAACATAGCCACGGTGGGGCCACATCTCCTGGCTTTTAAAGGGGAGCTGAAAGTTTGGATTTTTACGTTACCTTTTATTTAAGTGTTAGCAAGTGATTCATATATTTTCCAAAACAATATGACAGCCAACAGTGAACTTTTGCTGGCTGCCCTGGGACAGCTGTTTTACAGATGTGGCTTTAGAACACCAAGAGAACTGATCTTCAAAACTGTCCAATCTGGGCATTCTCCTAATGGAAGGCTTTCTCTCTCTTACTGACTGTTGCCATACATGTCCCATGGATATAACAGTGCCCTGATTTTACTGTGTACTTGATAGTTCCCTAAGAGCTTTTGCACACGATTGCTTATTAACCGTTAACAATAACCCTGAGATTTGGCAGAGCTAACATTATCCTTACTTTCAAGGTGAGGAAACTGAAGCTAACAAGGTTTAAATGCCTTGCCTAAATATTATAACAGAAATGAGGCAGAGGTGTAGCAAGCATCCATTGCTTCTGATACCATGCTCAGGACACTTCTTACTGAGTTCAGTTTTTGGAGAACTCTGAATAGTTTAAATATATAATATATTCTGAAATCTTAGCATTCAAGCCCTCAAGAAGTACTTGAAAATCATTAATAAACTCACTTCAGTTTCCTGGGAAGTAAACATTATTGTGCTATTTTATAAAAGGAAGAAAGGGACTCAAGTTCAATCATCGTGGGAATGCTGTCAGTTTCAAATTGTATTTCTTGTCTTTGTATTTCCCAGTTTGATACTCCACTGGCTAGAATTTTATGTTTATTGTTATTCTCTACTGTGATTCTATGTAGCACCTTCTTTGACAAGAGAAATCATTTTAAACATATAGCAAACGCCTAGTGCATAGTAACAATTGCCAATGAACCAGAGAAGATAAATTAAGACTCGTCTTCGCATGTGATAATTATGAGAGGAATGCACAATCTATCACAAATAAGGTGAATATTCATAAGAATTTTAAAATAAAATTAATGCATGCATATGGCAAAAAATAAACAAAAAAAAACCATGTGGGATGCAGAAGAGAGGTTTTGGTCTGAGTTCTTCTTGTCAGTTGACTCTAATGTAAGGGCCTCTGGTTATGTCGTTTTTTGGAAGGTTGTTGTATAGAGAAGGGAGAGATACAAAACATTAAAATGGAAAGAAAAATATATAAAGGGAATATTATTGAGTTGGTCCCACCTTGGGCAGCTGCAGCCCAATCACAAAAGGTTTTGTGAGGAGTCTCTAGAATGTCTCTCAGAATGATCTATCTGACCAAGGAGTGTCTGGAGAAGCATTTGTCCAATGACGTCCCCCATCTATAAGTTGTACATCCATGCATGAGAGGGCCTCTCCCTGGTGTGGCACTCTGCAGCAGTGTCAGAGAAGCCCAGAGAGTGAAGGGCAAGTCATTAAAGATGGTATACCCTTAAGGTAAGGAACCATCAGTGTGAAGTGACTTGAAGCCTGCACAAAATGTTCACCCAGGGGGCACCTGGGCAGTCTAGTTTGCTGAGCATCCGACTCTTGGTTTTGGCTCAGGTCATTGGTTGATTGATTGGATGCTGCATCGAGTTCCACACTCCACCGAGTCTGCTTGAGACTCTTTCTCTCTCTGTGTCCCTCCCATTCTCTGTCTCTCCTAAAAAAAAAAAAAAAAAAAAAAAAAAAAATCACTCTGGGAATGGCCGGAAACAAATGTGGGGTCAAGAATCTGCTAGACTGGGGTGCCTGGGTGGCTCAGTGGGTTGGGCCGCTGCCTTCGGCTCAGGTCATGATCTCAGGGTCCTGGGATCGAGTCCCACGTCGGGCTCTCTGCTCAGCGGGGAGCCTGCTTCCTCCTCTCTCTCTCTGCCTGCCTCTCTGCCTACTTGTGATCTCTCTCTGTCAAATAAATAAGTAAAATCTTAAAAAAAAAAAAAAAAAGAATCTGCTAGACTCTGCAAGATCTTGAAAATAAGAACAACAGTCCATTTGTCTATTTTGGTCTTCAGTCTTACAGTGGGCAGTATATCATATAATTCTAAGTTGTATAAATATTTCACTGTTTCTCAATGGATCAACTTTAAGCACTACTTCCACACCTTCCTCTAAGTTGTTGTTATCTTCAGTAATTTTACTGGTGACTTTGTACTTTTAAATAATATACTGAAGTGCACTATCTCTTTCTTTTTTAGTGATTTTATTTTTTTTAGCTTAATTTAATTTTTCATTAAGCAGTTCATTTTGACTTCATAATAAGTTGAGATTTTTTTTTTTATTGCTACCTTTGCCTTCCATCTATCTCACTGTATATTTTCCTCCTGTGGTTATTAGATATATTTTTTTACTATTTACAGAATCTATGATGATAACCTTTAGATTCTACTCTATGCTTTAATTAAGTTATCTGTGCTTTTTCTACAGTTTGATTCTAAGAGTTGCTAATGAACAGCCTTTAACTATTTGCCTGTATAAATATCACTCTGCGCAAAGCAGAGTGATATACTAGGATTATCTTTTTCTCAACTGATCCAAAATCATGACTCATATACAACCTGAGAAAAAAATGTTTCTAGCATTAAGGTTCAAATCAGTTATCTTTCTTACATGCCATCAGAATCTGAAAATCATGCCGTGTGGACTTCACTCTATGCATATGTGTGTGTGTGTGTGTGTGTGTGTGTGTGTGTATGTGTGTATTTCTCTAGCGTTTCTAATTGCCGTTCATTTCTTTCTGTGGAAAGAAGAATAAGGTCTTATTTGCTGTATCACTTCTAGTCTCTTGATCATTCTATCTATGGAATGGTGTTTATCCCTTACATTTTCTTTTTGAAGACCTTTTTGGTGCTATTTTCTTGATGCAATTTTGACCAATTGCATTTTGAACTTAGTCCACTTTGAAGATTTGAGATTGTATTTACCACACTTCTATGTTAGATCTAGCATTTCGTGGGTCTCCTGTTAACCTTTCTTGATTTTAACTGAGTTTGCTTGTTTCAGTATGTTCTCAAGGAACTCAGAAACATTCTTGGCAAGAATTCTTATGAGTCTTAGACATCTCAAAATGCATTTTTTTTTTTGCACTCACATTTGATTGATGATATAGCTTGTCTGAAAATCTAGCCCAAAATAATTATTCTCAGTTGTTTGAAAGTACTGCCCCATTGTCTTCTTGCATAAAGTTTTCCAAGTGAGAGTTCTAATGCTACTCTAATTCTTGGTCAGTTTTTTTGTTTGTTTGTTTCTTTTTGTATGAAATCTCTTCCCCCCAACCTCTACCATGGAAACTTTTAGGATCTTTACCCCCGTATTTCTGAACATTTAAAACAAAACGTCTTCTAATTCATTGCCCAAGAGCTGTTCTTTATAATAGGACACTTATTCACGAAACTGTTTTTGATCTTTGCTTGTAAATTTCTTTTTATATTAGCTAGAGTCCACTGTGGCCTGGATCCTAGAGGTTCCCCATTTAAATACCACATTATAAGTGGTATACTACTGAGGGAATTTCAAGGCTTGTTACTGTGAACTCTTTGCAGTCTTATTTTTGATGGTTACTGTTGAAACAGTTTTGACAACTGAAGCCTGGATAACTTTTGTCCTTGAACTCGTTCTTGGGTTGGGTACTTTTACTCAACATGGATCTTAGAGCGCCATGCTGGAGAGGACTGGTCAAGGGCAAGCACAGCCTTAGAGCACCAACAGGCGGAATGAACCTTCACCTTGACCCAAAGTGTGAGAGCCAGAACCAACCTCTGATCCAGCCTTCTGTGTGTAGCCAGGGCTCAAATGTGTCATAGTTTTATGGATTCCTCTCAAGCCCTGAAAACATTTTAGGTTTTAATCTAAAAGCAAAAGATGTTATGTGTGTCTTCTGAATCTGTTTGAGACTCAGACGTCCCTGTGAGTCCAAAGATGCATGACTTACAGTGGTTCATTTTTATTCCTTTTTTTCCTCCCCATAAAAATATGATGCAGAGTCAATACTCAAACCAACAAGCTTCATCCCCCACCCCCACCATCAGTTTATTTCAATCTTTTCAGAGAACATCCCTTCAACATATTTGCTTGGACTGCAAATTACCACCATGGGCTGCTGTTGCCCTGCATATGGGGAGGGAAGGAAAATTGTGTAGGTTTTATATTTTAGTCTACCTGTTTTAATGCCTACTTCTGCTCCTGCTTCTGAGCCTAGGGTCTCTAGAGAGAAGCAAGAAGACTGAATTACGCTCCGCCTGCAGCCTGTACCGAGGCATAATTCCTCACTTCCTTCATTCTCAACATGCTTTCCCCCCAATTCTATCTTCCAAAAATTTGTTGAACTCCTTTAACAGGCTCTGGATCTCTTCCCCAACTAATCCTCTCCACTTGCTGGGTTTAACTCCCCCTCATATTCTCTTGAGGTTGTTTCTTCTGGCATCTTCTTAGGAAGCTGAAGTCATGTCTTTCTTATTTTTGTTTTAATTTCCTAATACAAACTGAAGCCCTTTCTTCCCTGCACTTATTTTTACCTTGGAAGACACTGACTTCATATGTGTTTTCACTACTGTCTTGATAATAGAGATATTGGTATTCACTCTTGAGAGGGAAATAGATGTGATGCTTAGGAAGACAACCAGCACCTTTTCTAATTATTTCTTTTTTCATGCAAATGGTAACAAAATACTTTCACCCCTCCTTCAAAAGATTTGATATCCATTTAGTGCATGGGAAATTTTTTGATTTATGAGCTCAGTGTAAAAGGAGAGAAAAATGTAAAATTAAATGGTAATGTTTTACAGAAGTTATTGTTATGTGGTGAGCCTGTTTTTCTGTCAGTTGGGAGTCTTGTGTAGATAATAAATCCCCATCAGTGATTTAGCATGTATAAAACACATCAATCCTTTTTTATTATATTTTGTGAGCCTTGACATTTATGATAATTTCCCCATATCTACTTAAAACTCTTTCTCTTATGATTGCATTATTAAAGTGGATTTTTTGCCCTTGTTGGCTTATCTCATTAGCATGTGTTTATCATATATTTTCAGGGTAATTACCATTTTGGAATAATGCACGCAACATTAAATGGATTCCCTAGTTTTAAAAGGTGTCAAGATAAAAGCGGCAGCTTTCACCCCTCCCCTCTCTAATCCCCATCCCCTTGAAAGTCTACAAAAGACATTTTGATTTCTTGTCACTTGGGTCAATTGGATAATGGCAAGGATAATATGCCCCCCTACTGTGTGTCCACAGTTGGTCCTGGTAGGAAAAAGAAACGATGGGAACATATTTCTATGGTATTCTCATTTTCAATGCCTCTGTGGTCCATCAATCAGGGTCCTGATTTCTGGACTTCAGAATGGACAGTATCCTAATTGCTATTTGTATGCGAGGGGGAGATCTCGTGCTTTTTTTTTTATCCTCTCTTAGTCAGAATGACAGTTTGATATGAAAGTACAATTTAGGGGAAGGATGATTTGCGAGCTTCTAATTATTAACAAAAGTGAAAAGCTATACTCCTATTTGGTCAGTGTCCAAATAATTAAAATGGCTCCCCCTTTCTCCATTCATAAACTTATATATATGAAGCTGGAGCTTCTGCTCTCCACTATCATGAAAGAGATACTGGAGGTTGTTGATGTCTGAATTGTCAAAAATCTGCCAAAGAATGCTCTAGGTATTTTACCATTGTATTTGTACTGCATAGCACTGGATTATTTGAGGTCTGTTATCAATTTGTAGCCTTGTTGGCATTTTTCAGTTTATCAGAGGGTAATGAATCAGAACTAAGTTTTAATGCCTTCTCTCTGTTCCTTCTTTATAGTGTTTTTCTTGTTGTTTGTTGTGGTTCCATTAGAAATCTTGGGTTAGTTTTAAGTAACATAAATTATAGAGATTAATTTCAGCATGCAACATAGATTTGAGTTATAATCCTGTTGGAGGCACAACATTTGAAGAACCAAATTTAAAAATAATTATCCATCCATATACAAGGATGAGAATATCTTCAATTTAACTTATTAGACTTGTTGTTATTCAATAAATAAATTCGTCATGACATTTTAAATTCTTGCAAAAGTCCAAAACATGTGTGTAACTTTCTAATTTAAAGGGTCTGCAAAGCAAGATAACAGTGAGAGTGGCAGACTAAAACGGCCATCTGGCAAATTTCTGCTGAAGGCCTCCCTTGGTCTAGGCACTCTGGTAGATACTCAAGATATAAAGGCAGATATTGGATCCTGCTTCCTAAAAGTTACAGTTCTGTGGAGCAGACAGATGAAATAAAAGTCAGAAAATGAGTAAGAATAGCCACAACATGTAAGTGAAATGAAGAAAACAAATAATGGTTAATACCTAGTAAAGTAGTGACGGTATAATCTGATTTTTAAATATAGAATGATATGGAGAAGACTATGAAGAAATCATATTGAAGTTGAGATACAAAGATTGAGAAGCAGTCTGCTAGAGGAGAGGCAAACGCAAACGTGGGGAGGCAGGGCTATGTTTGAAATTTTAGTGGACTTCTTAGAAGCTGTTTTGGTTGGGAGTGAAGAAGGAAAAAAGAAGGGGATAAGATCACCGCTGAGGGGAGGAAGTACGTGACGCAGGATTTGGAGAGGCTGAATATACAAATGGACAATGGCCAGATCCTATATAAAAATAAAACTTTGACCCTACAACTGCCCCTTATCTACAATAAACACTCCAGGAAGCCTGCTACCGACCAGAGTTGCAGAAAACCAGATTGCTATCCCCAGAGATAATCCCAGAAACTCAATGATAGCTTCTTTTTCCTTTTTTAAAGATTTTATTTATTTATTTGAAGACAGAGATCACAAGTAGGCAGAGAGGCAGGCAGAGAGGGAGAGGAGGAAGCAGGCTCCGCACTGAGCAGAGAGCCCGACATGGGGCCTGATCTCAGAACCCTGGGATCATGACTTGAGCCGAGGGCAGAGGCTTTAACCCACTGAGCCACCCAGGGGCCCCTCAATGTTAGCTTCTGTAACGATTCCCCCAAAGGGTCAGGACTTGATTAATAACTTGCCACTTTCCTAATTTTTGTTCTCACTTCCAACTTAGGCCAAACAGGTACCCCAAACCAATGAAATAGGATTCCTCCCTTCTAGTTAGACTGTCTGTAGCATCCACATGCCCATAGTCTACAATAAGGCATGGAAACCCTCCCTTTTTCCATCATGAAGCTTTCCCACTCCTCTGTCAGTTTGAATCTCTACCAAAATGCAAGTGTTGGTGGCTGACTCCCTTGCTATATAGCAAGCTCAGAATAAATAGCCCTACTTTTCTCATAGGGTTGGTTGGTGGTCTTCGTCGATGTCTACACTTTAGAGGTGAGAGTAAAGGATCTGAAGTTTGTTCTCAGTTCAGTGGGAAACCCTGGAAGGACTTGAAGCAGGAGAGTGTCATGATCGGAATGACCCTTAGGCTCATTTATGCAGGTTTGTTTAGAAGAGAAAACAATAGAGAAACAGGATGGGAGGTTATTGTGGTGGTTTGGGTAAGAGGAGATATGATGAAGGCTGATGGCCACTGTAGAAATGGAAGAATCAGCTGCATGTGAAATATACATGTTGGAGGAACAATCATCCATTTAGAATCACTTCTCAGGAGTCTATGTTCATGAGTATCTATTTTAGCTGGTTGCAATTAGAAAGAACCAGGGAACTAGCATTCGTGAGTCATGTGGCATCTGAAATAACTGGAATTTCAGGAACTTTCGACTTACAGGTCTAATCAGGTTTCTACTCCCTGTTTATGCTCATTGTTCTGGTTCTATGCTTCAATCCACCTCTATTTATGGCCTTTTGTCTAGTCCTACTGTGCTTCTAAGCCCCAGATGGTCCAGATAACCTAAAGCAATCCAGGGAGAGTGTCATAATTTAGTATTTCAGCAGAGAAATATGCCCCCTGCCCCAGCTTCTCTGGAGCCAGTCATACACGCCTGGGTATTTGTAAAGTGTCCTTGATAAATACACATAAGAAAACACTAATGAAGAGACAAACACTCAAACCTGTTTTCTCTGCTGAGGGTTAAAGAAATATATCTACCTTGAATCCTGAAGCGGGAGGATTCTCATCAGCATTTCTGCTCGGTCTTTCCTCTCTGAGGAACTAAATGCTGCAGCTTATTTGCCCAAATTGATGTGGGAAGGAAGATTCAGAATGGGAATAACGGTGTAAAGAAGCAACAGGAAATGTCAGGGGAAATATCAGATAATATTTTGTTGCCTAAAGAATTCATTCAACAAATACCATGCTAAGCTTATGTGTCAAGTACTGATCTTGGCCCTGGGGATATGTGGTAAATAAGATAGGCTAAATTCCTAATCTTGTGGTATTTACATACTAACAAATATATAAACAACATGAAAGTAAATACATAGATATGTTATCATTTAAGATAACACAGAGTTACTGTTCTGGAGAAAGGGGAATTCAGAAGGGCCTAGCTGAGAGGGTGAGTCTAGTTTATCTACAGCACAGAATAAACTCAGCTGTTGAAAGGATGTTTATAGAACATTAAAAAAAGGTGTAACATCATTACTCTAAAGTGAGATACAAATCCAAACTATAACAAGATATCATTTCATATCCAAAAGAATGGATAAAATAAAAAGCATTGAGAATACCTAATGTCGGGGAGGACCTGAAATTACTGGAACCTGTCACATTGTGTTGGGGGGTAGTACAGTGATATAAACACTTGGAAAAACTGGCAGATTTCTATAAAGCTAAATGTATACCTACCCGATGACTCAGAAATCAGAAAATATGTCCACAGTAAGACTTACACAAAAATGTTCCTAGCATCCAGGGCCCCTGGGTGGCTCAGTCAGCTGAGCTTCGCACTCCCGGTTTTGGCTCAGGTCGTGATCTCTGGGCGGCCGGATCGAGCTCCATATGGGGGCTCCAGGCTCAGCAGGGAGTCTGCTTGGGATTATCTCTCTCCTTTTCACCTTGCCCTCACCCCACAACTCGTGCGCGCGCGCGCGCGCACACACACACCCACACAAACTTTCTCTCTACTACAAATAAATCTTTAAAAACAATGTTCATAACATTCATAAAAATTGGAAACAACCACACGTTCACCAACAGAAGAAAGTGCAAATTAACTTAAGTGTCATACAAGGGAATACCCCTTACTAATAAAATGGAACTATGATATTCAATAACATGAATGAATCTTAAAAACAGATTGAACTGGGTGCCTAGGTCACTCAGTCGATTAAGTGTCTGTTGTTAGCTCAGGTCATGATCGTAAGGTCTGAGGATCGAGTCCTGCAACCGGCATTCTGCAAGGCAGGGAACCTGCATCTCCTTCCAACCAGCCCTGTGCTTGTGCTCTCTCTCCCTCAAATAAATAAATAAGTAAAGTCTTAAAAAACAAAAACAACAACAACAGATTGAACTAAGGAAGCGAGACATGAAACAATATATGCTGTATGATTCTGTTTATATGAAATCCAAGTTCAGGAGAAAGTGTTCTATAGTCATAAAAATCAGAAAGTTGATGCCTCTGAGCGGGTAGTGGTAGTAACTGAGTGGAAACAGGCATAAAGGAACTTTCTGGGAGTGATGAAGGTCATGTTTTATATTTTGATTTGTGTTTTTGGTATATGAGTATATAAAAATAGCAAAATTCATTGAGCTGTGCATTTTTATTGTATGTGAAATAGTCCATTATAGTAATAGGATGCAATAAACTAAAATAAAGTAGATTTGGAAATGAAAAATGATTTATAGAAGGGGAAATGTTTGCTATATACTGTCAGTAAGTAAGATAGCTACAAATTTGTGTAGGGTATGATCTAATCCTAATCTATGTGAAATGCATGGAAAGAATGAGTCTAGAATGGTTAACAGCCATGATTCACATTGTTGCTGATAAGGTTATGGTTCATTGTTACTAAGCATCATTATGACAAGTGGTTGATCAGTTAATTTAAACTCTCTTGAAGCAGAGAATCAAAAGAAAAATACATACATATCATAAACATTTTATTTGGACCTTTAAGCAATAAATATTTATGGACTATTCTTGAAGGATACAAGGATACAGGCTTTTTTTTTTTTTTAACTGATTTTTTTAAAATTTTTTTTTGTTTTTTTTAGTAAAGTTTTGCTAATTGGATGCTGCATTTTTTTTTTCTTATAAAAATGGCCCCACTTTGGCTTCTTTAGTACGGACTTAAAGAGGTTTTGGAAACAATTTGAGTGCAGATTATTTTGATTAAAAAAAGTTATTATACCCACACTTAATTCAACAGCAAATTTTAATTACTTATCTTTATCAAGTCTTTCCTAAGAATTAAAATTATTTTTATAGACTCAATAGCTCTCTTTTCATACTCATATTTTCTTGGTTTATGTGACGTTTAATTATACTTGATAAACACATTAATAGGTACAACTGGCATAAATGAGTTTGTGAATAAATAATCTTATTCTGGCAAGCATACAAATCAACCCATGAAGGGAGACATTGCAAATATGTCAGAGATAGACCCACTGTCCACAAGTAAATTAGGTGTGTCCTAGGCAGTTATTTTTTACAGAGAAAATGGAGAATCTTGAATAATTTAGCAAGTCTGTTAAATGGGTATCAGTTAAGAGAATTCTACTAAACTTTTCCAATTTCCCACATTGATCAAATAATTTGCCAATCAGAAAAAGCAAACATTTACATGATAAAAGTTTATATTCTTAGCAAAAAGAAAATTAATAATACAAGTAAAAACCATTTTTAAAATCACTATTTGAGTGAATTCTGTAAATCTTGAACCTGTGAGATTACCTGTGAGATTACCTCATGTTCCTAGGACTCATTAGACATATTTTTACCTCTGAATTTTGGGACAGGGAAACACAGGAAAAGGAGAACATTGGCAAATCCTCTAGAACCGGAGTGCAGACTTTTCAAGGATGGGGATCTGGGGTTCTGTCCTAAAGACAGCTTTGGGAGGATGGCATTTAGGAAATATGAAATCATATCAGTGTAGGGCCAGTGTGTTAATTTGTTGGTGCTTTGGGCCATAGCAGAAGGACCCAGTACAAAGTGAGAAGCAATTCTTGGTGGAGAGTGGATAGGACTTTGGGATCAGCCCTTTCACTCTGCTTCCTCCTGGACTTCCAGAACTTAACATTTATGAGCCTAAATTCTGACTTATAATTTCAAGTACAGTTACCCAACTTAGAGGTGCTCTTGTGTGGGTTAAATGAGATAATTTATGTAAAGAGTTGAGAAAAGTGTCCAGTGCACTGGAAATGTTTAAAAAGCCATTTTTATCCCTAAATCCTACTCCATCCTAAATACCCCTTAAAAGTGTTGTGCAAGGCCGATGGGGAGTGACCCTAGGTGTTTTATTTGTGACTGTTCTATAAGGATACCCTTCGCATGTCCCTGAGAAATACAAGTGAATTTTCTCATCGCTAAAACCTATGGAAGCAGGAATTTCTGAGTTCTAGTGAGAGAAACCAGGGCACGTGTACATCAGTTTCCTTCTCTGCTCCTGTTTACTAGTCAATTCAGTGGGCCACCAAGGCTTTCTGCCTCTGTGGCTCTAGCACTCTCCCTTCCATAAGTCACATTCAATGGCTTTATTACTAAGCCTGAGGACAATTTTAGTGCTTATCTTACTTCCCTCTTAATGACATCTGAGAGTTTTGATTTACCCTTATCTTTTTAACTCTTTCTATCTTTTGGCTTCCGTAGCAACTTTTATTTCTGCTTCACTTCCTATCCTCCTGCCGCCACATTTTAATCTTGTGTTGACAATGCATTCTTGGACCATCTCTATAATACCATTAGTTGTCAAGCATCTCTACCACCTCGCCCCCTGCATGTTATTATTTTTCAAACTGTTATTGAGTGAATTTACCTGTTCCCAGAACTTCAGCAGTCACATGGTTTCTGAGAACACCCAAAGCTTGCTATTAACCAGAGATTAACTTTAGAATTTAAGATACCTGTATCTCCCTGCTTACTGGGCTCACCAGGTAAATGTCTTATGCGTTGTTCAAAACATATTCTGATGTCTTGGTTCCATCTCCGTCCACCTACTTTATGAAAGTAGCAATTCTTCCTGTATTCCCTATTTTGTGGAATGACAAATCAACAATTGACTATCCAAGACAAAAATCAACGAGTCCTTAATCTCCAGCTAAACAACCAAGAGGCTAGGTTGTTTTATTTCTTTTGTACCTTCTAGCTCTACCTACCCGAGTTCACAATTTCAGGCATCCACCTCACCTCAGTGTAACTCAGGAATACACTCCGAGGAGTCTAAACCAATTATTTTCTCATTCCCACCACCTACATCTTTCCATTTTAGCTTCCTGTTTGAGTAAAAGCCTTCAAAGGCCTCAAGCCTTCCTGTTGCTTATGTTTCTCAGGTTAAACACATTGGTGTTTTCTTTGTTTGTTTGTTTGTTTGTTTGTTTTTCTGCAGTAGAATTAGCAGGATCCAGTAACTTGGGCACTTAGTATTACTATTTGTGCTATTTACACTGCGATTTTCTTAATGAGAGTTTACTGGGATGTTTACTACTGAAGTTGGCCTCTAAACTCCATGCCGCCTACATTTCAAATTGATAGCTATTTGTGGTATAGATAAATCTTATAACTGTGTAGCTAAACCCAGCAGTGCTCTTTTAGATCCTCTATCAATAAAAAGTTTCTAATTGTGATAGAATGTTTCAGAATTCCTGTAGAGTTACAATTAGATGACTTTGAAGACTATTATGAGTTTGTGTACATGAGTGTATACAAATGTTACTTTGGTAGTTTAGAGCCTACTTGCTCCAAATCTTACAGTATTTGGTTGAAATACAAACTAGGTTGCAAAACAAACACTGCTATGTCAAAGACTATGAATATATGTGAGGTTTTCTGCTTTAGAATAAAGGGCTTGGCAATTAGCTCTGTGATACCTGAATACGATTGATGCTAAGTGTTGATTCTGTAAGGCTTGAATGTGACCAAAAGCTGAATTAGTGTCAGGAAAGGAGTTAAACTATTGAAAAGTTGGCCCATATTACAGAAAGAAATAGAAAGAATAGTTGTTCTTCCATTTTAATTGCTTTTGACATGGGAAGCAAATCTTAGCTCTATCTCAGATTGTTAAACATTAAGGACTCAAAGAAAGCCTTAGAAAAATAAAAGAAAAATTTTAACTTTTTTTTAAACTAAATTATAACTTTTTCCCAAGCTACTCATTTGCTTTTCATATGAAAAAAAAAATGGTATTGTTTTGAAGATGCTGCTTAACTAATATTAAAAATATTCTAACAAAGAACAATACCACATGTGAGTTTCCATTTCAAAGAGGATGTCAGGCTTGCTATTACAAACAAGAACAAAAACAAAACTTAATTATATTCAAGTGTCAGGCTGGTTCTTTAGTGTTGCTGATGCTGTTTAGTGTGCGTATGTGTGTGTTTGTGAGTGTGTGTGCGCGCTTGCGTTTGTGGTTGTCTAGCAGATAACCTGCCCTGAGCCCACACATATCAGTACCTTAATTATGTATTAATTAATGATTGGCAAAGACCTGAGCCTAAGGCAGATGCTTAAGCAACTAAGCCATCCAGGTGTCCCAAAGAGAGAATCTTAAGCAAGCTCCACGCCCAGTGTGGAATGCCCTGCAATCCTGAGATCATGACCTGAGCCTAAATCAAGAGTTGGATGCTTAACTGACTGAGCTACCCAAGTGCCCCTCTGATGAGTTTTTAAGGTTAGATAAATAGTCATTGAACCTATGATGTGTTACTGTGTTTGATCATTGGTTAAATTTGAGTTAAAAATCTATATATCTTTGGGGTGGTTTGGCTGTCTTAGTCCATACAGCATGAGACTCTTGACCTCTGGGTCATGAGTTCAAGCTCCATGTTAGGTGGAGAGATTACTTAAAAAGGAATTCTGTGTATCTATTCAGAGGTTCCTCTACCTGCTCTGTTAATAATGGACTCTTCCCAAATAGAAGTCACCATCTCCTAAGTGAGCTCCTAGGAATAGTATTGTATTTGCAAAATATGACTCAGACTACAAGTTATATGCACAGAAATAATACATATTTTTATTTTATGTATTAATGAACAATCTTTCTCATCAGTGTCCACCTGCTGGAGCCTCCACCACCTGGAAAATAAATGTAACAACCTTGAATCTATTGTTAAGCTTAAATCTAATAATTTAATCAATCTCTTTGGTAATTTCAGGCAGTATTTCAGATTTCTCTGTCTTTCATCCTTCCCCAACACTTCTGGAAGATGATCCCATGGGAATTATATATGCCATGTTATGGAAGGACAGGAGTCTGAGATAGCCAAACTCTTGATTTTTTATACTCCTTGGGTACTAAAGCTCAAAAAACCAGCAAAGCCAGTAGTCATGGAGACAGAAACAAAATTTTTGTGAGTCATTTAATGCAATAGAGATATGTGATGTATTGTATGCGTCATTGTTTTCATCTACTAGGGCTGCGGTAGCAAGGTACCATAGACGTGGTGGCTTAAACAACAGAAATTTATTTCCTCACAGTTTTGGAGGCTAGAAGTCCAAATGAAGATTTTAGCAGGGTTGGTTTCTTCTGAGGCCTCTCTCCTTGGCTGACAGATGGCCATCTTCTTGTGCCCTTGCATGCTCTTCCCTCTGTGTGTATTTGTGTCCTGATTGCATTTTCTTACAAGGATCCTGGCGATACTGAATTACATTTGTCCATATGATTATATTTTACCTTCATTACTTTGTTAAGGTCATATCTCCAAATATAATCACTTTCTGAGGTATGGGGGGGCTAGAACTTCAATATATGAATTTTGGTGGACAAAATTCCGCCCATAGCCGTCATGGTCCCATGTTTTAGGTGTGAGATGCAGAATATACAGTTGACAATAATTCAGAGCATATTTAGCACCAAGGAAGAGTGTTGCCCAAATTGACTTATACTGTCTGCCTGCTTCTGGGTGATGTTGAGCATGGGAGGACCGAGGAGTATCTGCTGATCCCCTTATTTCTTCCAGGAAAATGGGTAAGTGGTTTTTTGTTGAAAAGAAAAAATGGTTTTTGAAATGTCACTAAGTAAGAACGCTGTTGCTGTTCACAGTTCAGAACAAGAATCCTTACCAATAGGGAAAATTGCTACCTGTCCATAATAGAAAGGGTTCAGTGTAACTGACTGGCTATGTGGGTCCCCTAACAGCCACCGATGGCTCAGTGTTGTTCTCTGTTATTGGCCTGTGAGATGTACATTAACCGAGTCTAGTTTTGTGAGGGAAACTCCCAAAGCTAATACTATACATGAACTCTGACATGCCAACATGGCTACTTTATAACACATATAGCAAGCATGGGGATAGCCATACAAAGCTCATCTCATATCTGCCTGTTTACTGGGAGCATCTTGTTTTGAGAGGGGAATGAAGAGTGGTTAACGTGTAAGCATCAGTTATCTCACACTATAGGCTCTTCCATCTACTTCCCCAAATCTTCTTTAACCCATTTTCTATCTTGTTTTTGAAAGGTCTTTGGCTATTTATAGGCAACCCATTAGCCACCATATCTCCGAGTATTGCTATAGATCTCTGCCTCAGACCACAACTCCTTTCAGGCAAAGTCAACCAAAAACTCTACAGCTCAAAGATCAGCCCCTCATTTCTCACTATGTTAGACATACGCTACAACATGGCCCAGTAATTCCACTCCTAACTATCTACCCAAACCATCTGGAAGCACATATCAACGCAATGATTTGCGTGTGAGTGTTCTGAGCAACTTTATCCGTAATAGCCAAAAACTGGAAACAACCCAGTGTGCATTGATAGGGAAGACGTAAACAAATTATGATATATGCATGCTATGAAATACTACTGAGTAACACTAATGAATGAACTGCTGATTCATACAGCAACATAGATGAAGCATACAGATGTTCTATTGGCATAAAATCAGACAGAGAAGAAGGTATATCATATGATTTCATTTAAATGAAATGCTAGAACAAGCAAAACTAATCTAAACTAATAGCAGTCACAGTAGTGGTTCTTTGTGGAATGATGGGCTTGGGGAGATGGGCTACGAAGAAGTACAAAGAACTTCTTTGGAATATAGGCATGTTATGTATCTTGATTGAGATGTTGGTTAACATTGACATTTGTCAAAACTCATCAATCTGTATACTTAAAATCTGTGGAATTTATTGCATGTGAATTATGCCTTAATAAGGTTGATTTAAAAATGAGTTCTGTCCATTGGGGTTTTCTCTCTTTTTCGCTATCATTCAAGGTGATCCGTGAGTGGGGCTATAATTACTACAAGAACGTATTTCCAGCTGATGCCAACATTTATAAAGTGCCATCTGCAAACAAGGCTTGAGCAATTTTCTTCCTAGTCATAGAATTTCCCCCCAGGCCCTGTGTGTAGATTTGGGGAAAGATGGCTGTGTGACAGGCACCACGGGAAATGGATCCATCTGTTATGCAAAACATGTATGCCTTCATGACCTTCTCAGGCCCCATCTTGTGTCTGTTACTTCTATTTGGTAATGAGAAACTGCTGGGCATTCAAGTTTTGGGGGTTGAAGCATCAGATAATACCAAGTTCATTATGAGGAGCATGGATCATCAGTGACTGTTTGCTCATGTCCTGTGGGCATGTGTTTACTCTGTAATGGAACTATTAGCAGCCAGACATTTTTAAAAATGATTTGTTCAAAAGTGTATAACTAGTTCACAGCCCAGGTGTCACTGTTGGGATTCCTCTATCCAGTCGTGCAGAAGACTCCATGTAGGATTCCTGTCTGCCTCGGAGAGTTGGAGCAGAGAAGCTCTGTGGCCATAAGGAGCAACTGGCAAACCTATGTGCCCTAGATAGATTCCTCTTCAGATAGGCTATTCTCCATGTTAACGGTTCCCTGGGTTACTCAGAAAACAGTATCAAATAGCATCCTTGACTCTGGCATATGTTGTTTCCAAAACCCAAAGAGGGCCTTACATTCCTATGCCATTTAGAAGGAGACAGTAAAATATGTCACTTCTGGATATATCAGAGCTTCAGTGATGGCAGGCCTCGACTTTTCTTTCAAATTATCTCTTGGATTCCAGAACCTAAGTGTCAATCCAAGACATCTAGAGTGTTCGCTGCCGCATGCTCTCCAAGTCCTATCCATGCAATGCTATCCATATGGTGGAGCGATATAATATTCTATGAGAAATTTGGTGGTTGCAGTTTTTGCTAACTGAATTATGACATAAAGCCAGAGAACTGAGCAGCCTTGGTGTAAGACCATAATCACATGCCATCGTCCCCTTATCTGTATCCCCTATAAATCAATCACTGTCTACCATGTTCCAGGCATGTACTCATTTGGTCTAGTAAACAAGCTGCATCTTGATTTTAGCAGATAGGCTTACACAGTCACCCACTGTAACTGCCAAACTTTGATTTTATTTTTTCACAGTGGATATGCATGGGTTTAGCATTTGGGTGTTCTTGCCTTTGTGCCCCTATGCTAGCAGGAGACACTAACCCGGAGATCTGGGAGGTTGGCAGGTGACTGGGATGAGCAGTCAAGTACATTGCACCAATGACCAATGTCTGTTCTATATGTCCATGTCAAAAATGCACAGAAGCATGACCTACATGTTACAAGTGTAAGCCACAAGCTCCCTGTTACACTTGGTGATTCATAAAATTTTTTACCTCTGTCCTTATAACTGTTAGCCTGGCTGGTTTAGAATTCTTAGTACCCAAGGAGCATGAAAGAACCCAGAATTCAGCAATCTTAGTGTCCCCAGCCCTTCCCCAACTCCCAGCTTCCTCTCCAGGAAAAATTATAAGACTGCCTTAATATCTGCTACGCCAAAGTCAGGGGTGAAATACTGGGTTCATACCAGAAACCTGTTCTCTTTGCTTCATTAGTTCTCCCATAGATCTTTACATAATCCCAGGACACTTGAACATCTGATATTCTAGTTCACAGACTATTAGAAACAGCAACACACTAATGGCATGAGGGAAACGGAAGAAAATGACTCATACTCTTCTGGTAATGGACAAGAAAAATATTGTTAATACAACTTAAGAATTCAGGCTGTTTTCCATAGACTTCCTACGTGTTTTAACAACTCTGCAATAAATAGGTATTACTTTTATACCCATAAGTATAAAGGTATTATAAAAGTCTTCTCCAAAGGCTTCCCAGGTAGCTTGTATTTAGGAATATATCCTTTAGTTGATATTGAGATATATAGAGAATAATACAAAATGAACATTGACAGTTATGATCTTGAGACATAAAGTATGAACAGAGTTACATTTATTATCTTCTGTGTAATATGCCAGCAAAGAGTGAATTGTGTTTTCAGATGTTTTATGCAAGAAAAGTTCTTTTAGTTATTTTTGAGGTTTAAAGTTGATTTTTATTTTATTTTGTGAATGTGCTTGCACAAAGGAGTTCATACTCCACTGATCATGGATAAATAAAGTATGATTGTATTCACTAAATTCTTAGTGTCCTGTGTTTGACCGGGATATGAAGAAGTGCAGTTTTGGAGGTAGCTGTGTGTAGAAAATTTCCTGGTCCCTCTTCACACTGGCCGAAGGAGTTGGATATAGCCATGGAGATAACTACTAATTTTAGGATGACTATAGGAATATCAACAGTTGAGTCATAAAAATAATAAATGATGTAAGATTAGTTAGGAGACAGATTTGGCTGCTGTAATAGAAGACTAAAGCAATAATGGTGGAAGCAAGATAGAATTTAAATCTCTTATATAAGCTCCAGTGGCAACTCTGCTCTGGAAAGTCATCAGGTGCGTGGTCATCTCTTTTCAAGCTCTGCCATTCTGATGGTTTTTCTCTAGTCCGTATGGTCCAAAAGGGTAGTCCCCTTCAGAAGTTAAATACATCATTTCCATTCACATTCTACCTGTCACCTCTTAGTCCCACGTCACACCTACCTGCAAGGGAGATTGGGCAGTGTAGTCTTTCCCCTGGGTGTTCACATGCTCAGCCAAAAACAGAAAGTTCTGTTGTCAAGGAAAGAAAGGGAGAATGGGTATTGGAGGATAACCAGTCATCTGCCCACAATTATTGTGGCAGTAGATGGTTAAGAGAGCCCTTCCTGGACATGTGACACTTGGGCTTTGATGACTGAATGGAGTTGGGGTTGAACCAGGTGAACAACATGGAAATGTGCAAAGGATGGAAAAGAGGCTGACAAGTTCATAGGATATGTCAAGGCTAGTGTATCTGTCAGAAAGTTGTAGGAGAGGGTTGAAAGATGAAAGCGGAAAGCAAATTGCATTTCATTATAGGGGCTCTGAAAGCAGATTAAAGAATACACACACACACACACACACACACAATCCATAAGAATACAAATATATTCTAATCTTAGAAATATTCTAAATGGAGCAAAGTGAAATGGAAAGTTACTTCAGTAAGGATCATTTGATTCTGGTATGTTGTTTGGCCTGGTGAAGACACAATGGGGTGTAACCAGTCAGACACGGGTGGAAAAGGATATGAACTTCAGGAATTGTCTGGTAAAGCAGGGAGGTGTTTTCCCAATACAGAACTGGCGGGCCTTGCTCATTGCCCCGTTTTGGAAACAAAGTAGGTGTCATTGATGTCTCCAGGGTTTCAAGCCCAGTTGGCTGTGGAAGAGAGAAGTCCAGGGAGAATAGTTTAGGGAGTTTAGGGAGAATATGATCAGCACAGCTGTAGTTTAGAGTGAGGGTGCCTATCCAAGAAGAAATACCAGGAAGGAAATTAAGGATGTGTGACTGGAGGATGTGTAGAATGTGTGAACACTGTACCGGCATCACCAGTCAGATGAAATGGGAATAAATTCTCTGAACAAAAGGCTGGGATCGAAGGAATGCAGGCGGCTCTCTTACTCTCTTCATAAGCTCCCGTGCCCAGGGACTTAAAAGATGATGATGTCTGTGCGCAGCAGGGAGGAAGAAAATTATATCTCGACATAAAAGAGGCAGGATCCTGAAGGCAATTAGCATGGAGACAGAAGGTGGCAAGCTGGTGCTGTCCATCATTCCCTTTCAAGCCTCCTCACTCGACCACACTTGAATGATGGTGGTATCTTCACTTAGGGGCAGTGCTGCTCTGGCGGAGATACCGATCAGAAAAGAGCAGTGGAAGGAAAGCTGTCTTGCCAGCCTCCTTCACTCTGGCTTCTGTGAGCACTTGGCTCCGAGACTTTGAATGAGGCTTATGGTAGTTCCTTGAACATCGTCCGTTCCCATCACCTCCTCCCTTGATGGCTACTTCTGACATATATATTATAAACTAGGGTCTGTGCTACCAAAAAGATGCTATGGAAGCAGTTCTTGATCATCGGAGTCCAAAATTGATGAAACATTTATCAATTATCTTTGATTTTTAAACAACAAAAAAATGTTTTTCATAGAATTATGGCAAATGTATTTGGTGGTAAAATCAGATCTGAATTCTTGAAAGGATATTTATCATCTTTTTTTTTTTTCATTTGTAAAACCAAATTTGTGTGGACATTTATGTTTCATGGCAGAAATTACACTGTTTGATACTGAAGAGTCACCCTACTGGTGGTGGTGTGATGCATATCTGATATCCATATCATATTGTGTTTTCAAAATCCTCAAGAGGGGGCCTGGGTGGCTCAGTTGATTAACAAGGCAGTTGACTGCCTTCAGCTCAGATCATGATCCTGGAGTCCCAGGATTGAGTCCCACTTTGGGCTCCCTGCTCAGCGAGGAGTCTGCTTCTCCCTCTGACTTCTCCCCTCCTCTCATGCTCTGTCTCTCATTCTCTCTTTCAAATAAATAAATAAAATCTTAAAAAAAAATCTCTAAGTAATTAAGAATGCTGAAACTCTTCTGTCTTTGAGGATTAAGGAGGAGGAACTGTGGGTGTGTACCTTGTATGTTTTACCTATTAGTGTTTTTAGGTTGAAACAGAAGTATGATATGTCAGTATATATGAGATTATATTATACTTATATAATACATTATCACATATAATGTTATATATTTCATATAATATATAATATATTTATATATGTATGCATATATATATGCCTATATATATATATATGTTTACATATACATGTAACATTTTCTCCTGTGGAGCTCTAGCTTTGGGTATGGTCTTGCTGAAAGATAAAGAAATCCAGCAAATTCTTTCCTTAAGTTAGTTCTTTTAGCCGCCTGTGAGGCCTGCCAGAATCTTCAGAGATGCTGTTAATATATAGCATTCTAACCAGGGAACAAATGATTGGGTCTGCAAAAGGGAACTTGGGATCATGGAGAAACCATGTTCAGAATCCATGAGATGCACATTCCTCTACCATTATTTCTTCCACCTACATAAATACTCTCCCCTTTAGATGTTTCTGCTCCTCCCCAAAACTAGTGTCCTCTAAGCAGTGTGTTACCTCTATCATTTCTATGCGCTCCTTGTACCTGTGCTCAAGAATGCATTTTTCTTTTTCTTTTAATTTAAACTCAATTAATTAACATCTAATGTATTACTGGTTTCAGAGGTAGAGGTCAGTGATTCATCAGTCTTATAAAACACTCAGTGCTCGTTACATCACATGCCCTCCTTAATGTCAAGAATGCATTTTTATCAACCTGTTTATATTAAGTTGAAAATGACTGCTAAGGCTTAACTGTTCTTTATGTTGAAATTTATATACTATGGGGAAATAAACGAAGCAGTTATTACTAATTGTGGCATTTCAAGAATCAGTCATTTGGGTTGGAGGAATTTTGGAAGGAGTAAGGTGAGCATTTCCTCCATGTCCTTGAAACTGTACCATTATTAGGATCCTACTCGTCTTAAGACCAGATCTGAGGAAGCTGAGCATTGATATGAATGATTTTCTAAAAATGTGGATGGAAGCTGGTCAATGAATTAAGTTAGATCTAACTCAGGATTCACATTATAAAACAATAGTGAATAATTTTATAGCTATATAATAATCTGCAGATATAGTGATATATATCTCTATATCTGTAACATCTCTCTGTAAGATTCTATCTATCTATCTATCTATCTATCTATCTATCTATGTTTGTATGTATGTTGCTTGTCTCTGGAAAGTGTCTCTGAGGATCATGTATACTTGCCAATACCATAAGCAGCAAATGAGCGTAAAGGAGAAGCTCATGTTCCAGGTTCTCATTTTCTGTGACTCTCTCTGAGAATGAAACAGCACAGAGCTTAGATCTCTCAAGAAGGCGATCCACACGCCTCTCCTTTCAGCAAATCCTGCCATTACACCGAAATACCCAAAACGCAGCCACCCCGCCTTTTGCAGCTGGGGAAGTTGGGAGTAATGAGTTGAAATACCTGAGAAAAATCTGCTCAGAATTGAACAAAGGTTCGCACTTCCCTTCACACATGAACGAGCGAACATTTGCCCCAGATCAATAACAGTTCAGCAAAGCGGTAAGGAGCGCTACAGCATGCTTCCTCGCCCCCTCCAGGAAGGACACTGCAGACCATAGTCTATTAAACTAATTTACTGGACGTGTTAGGAACATGCCTTTTACCTGGCTCTAGCGAGGAGTGTGGTGGAGGAGGCGTCCTCTGCTGGATGTTACAGCGCATTTTGTAGAAACCCTCACGCTTACATTTCAGACCGGCCTGATGACTTTTTATTGTCCCTATTACCTGCAGTCTTAATTTACGCCTTTGCAGCTTTATGAAATACATTGTTTGCTTCATCTCTGTCATGGGCCTCCCTTAACATTCAAGGTGATATATTATCACCGATCACTGTGAGTCGTAAGTTATCTCACATCCTGACAGAAAGAGCCTTTTTATCCCCTTGTTTTCTTGAGCCGACACAGTATGTAGAACGGTTTGGGTGGGGGTTGGGGGGAAGAGAAGGATTCTGTCAAGAATGTGATTAAGTGATGCCTGAGTGTCATGGTTTTTGTTGGTCAAAAATCTGTTCCTTTTTATTCTCTAGCTTAATAATTCTTTGCGTGGTACAATGATGAGTAAATAAAACTCTTATGGTTATTTGATTTGGCCATGAAATGAATAAATGGAGAAACAGCTTCAGACTTACAATGAGGTTGTGGTTGAAATATTAATAGGGATCTTACTCAAAAAGACTTCCTATTATTTTCTCCCTTCTTTTTTTTTTCGCACACATGGACTAATTACTTGGAAGAGAAACATATTTTAAGTGAAAGAAAGTTGTTAATGTTTAATTCAGTTTCAGGTACAACAACTAAACTCTACAGCTTCATGAGCCATATTATTCAACTGTAATGCAAAGAGAATTCTGAAGTATTCTCCAAGCAAACATGAGAGGCTTCTAAGTCGGAGAACTATCCACTTATATAAATCCTTAAAAAATGTTGATGAATGACTGTGGCTTTGTGGTTGATAAGTCTCACAGTTCACTTTGTGGGCAGTTTGACTGTTTAGTATTTTTAATGTGGGGAACTTATAAAATGGAATATGCCACTGTTCCTTGAGGAATTGCTATTTATATGAAAGTATTTCATGTAATCCAAATATTTAGGGTAGGGAGAGGTGCCAGAAGTTGAGGAAAAAGCATCAATTGTCTCTGATTTAGTCCTTCTTCATGGCATTTTATTCTTTTATAAGAAGATACATTCTGATGATTCATTTCTTCAGCTACTTCCTGCTTATGGGCCTAAAATGTTGGGTTTCTCCTATTCTGTGTTGGTCCTACATGATATCCAACAACCAATTTGATAAAAAACTGACAGATTGACCTTATTTAATTGGCCTAGAAATGAACTGATTTAATTGGCAAACCAAGGGTCTCTTAGGGGTAAAGACTAACTAGACAGTACACAAGGGATGGGCATTTTTCCAGGACTTGAACAATCCTATTCAAAAGAAGGTATTCAAAAGAAGATATGTATCAGAACATGGAAGGACACACTGGGGACCTTTTTATTTGGCAAGCAGTGTGACTGACTTGAATCTGGGCCAACGAACTGTCCCTTAAACATTCCTCAAAGAAACCAATGTGTCCATAAATCAAAATGAGAAAAGCAGAGCTTATTGCAAGGATGAAACCTGGATGGAAGTTGGTGTGGAATTTATACTTTCTTCAACCTTTATTGGTCCTTTCCTTGGAAGAAAGGGAAGACATGACTTCTTATTGTTGTTGCTAAGTTTATCTGGTTCTGAGAGGGGAATCTGAACAGAATTTAATAGGCTTTATCCACAAGAATGGAGTACAGGACTCATACCTTTGGAGAAAGCACCAAATTTTTAGACCTATAGAGTGACATTGAGTTTACTAAGAAACCCCTCTTTCCTTCCAATGGGATTATATCTCATAACTACCACAATAAGAATGAGGACTGGACAGTGAATTCTAAAATTTCCAGCATGGTACTCTACCTCCAACAACCTAGAGTAGATACTCTTTTCCTCTTCTCGTAACCACTGGCTTTTGTTTTACTTCACTGCACAATTTATTTATAGTTTTACTATATATATGTGTGTGTGTGTGTGTATGCATGTATATATATTTGCATGTGTCTATATGTATATAGTTAAAAATACAAGTCAATTTTTTAAATTACAGTTAATGTTAATTCATATGTCCCCATGAATTATTTTTGTTTTCCTTTCCTATCAGCTTTTGCAAGAAGTATGTTAATGTCTCTGCATTGTGATTGTGCCCATTTCTCTTTTTATGTTCTGTCAGTTTTATGTATATATATATGTATATACATATATATACACACATTTATATATATATACACATTTATATATATATATATATACACAGTTATTTATTTTTTTAATTTTTAAAAAATATTTTACTTATTTATTTATTTTAGAAAGGGAGTGAGAAAGTGGAAGTATGGCAGAAGGAAAGAGAGAATCCAAGCAGACTCCCCACTGGGTGCAGAGCTGGAAGCCAGGCTCCATCTCTTGGCCCACGAGATCATGACATGAGCCAAAGTCACTAGTCGGATCCTTAACTGCTGGGCCACCCAGGTGCCCCTGCTTTATGTATTTTAAAGATATTTTATAATGAACATACAGGTTTTGAATTATTACCATCTTCCTGTTGTGCCGGCTGCATCATCATGGTGAAATAGTCTTGTTTCTTTAGTTATTCTTGTTGCCTGTTGTGAACTCTGTCTGCATTGGTGTGGTTGCTCCAGCTTTCTTTTGGTTAGCATATGATTAGTATATTTTTCCATTTTAGGTTTACCATTTTGTTGTCCTCATATTTAAGGCACATTTCTTAAGGCACAGGCAGCATGTGGCTTACATTTTATTTTTATCCAACCTGATAAATTTAGCCTTGGATTTATCTAATCTTCAAATTTTTTCACTTTAGCTTTATTGAGACCACCACCATTTCTCTGTTTTTGAGTCTCAGATTCTGTCCTATACCCAGGATTGGTAAAGGCCTCCAGGGAAAATGCAGCTTCAGTCTGTTCACGATCGCCCCCAGGGTTTTTCAGCTAGTATCTAAGCTCTGTCACCTTGTGAGCTTTTTTCTTCCATATACCAGGAGACTGCTTAAAATTTTCCTCTGTTTTTCAGAAATTTTCAGTAGATCTCTAAAGCAACCAACCCTACTCTGTCTACTTCAACATTTGGCAAATGGCTCGAGGGGGAAAGTAGCTGTGTGTTGAGGTCCTTCAAAGCCTCCCGTTCTGTTACTGCTTTCCCATAGCTCCACTCGGCCGGTTTCACTGTCCCCAAGCAGTGACCCTCTATCTGGGCCAAGCCTGGATTGTCAGCCTCTAGCATATGCTGAATGTCAACAATTTCCACAGGGAACAGACAATTGCAGCTCATTAGCTCAACTTCGAGAGTTTCCCCCTTGAACAAACTTTCAGCTCTCAAAATCTCATTGCTTCCATAGCTACGTGAGGGGTCATTTAAGATAGAGAGTGAGAGCCAGCCTTAATTAGTTGTTTTTGTGGAGTGCTTGTCCATTGGAACCTACTCCATCTTCTCTCCGACTTTTCATTTAAACTAAAAGAATTTCTCCAGATTAGAATTTATTTGTATGCCAAGGAATTTTGCAATTACTGTGGAAAATTGGAAAATGCCGGTAAGAAGACAGGTGAAGTCCCCATTAAAGATGCTGTTTTGGTTATCTATAGCTCTGTAACAAACTACCTCAAATCTAAGAGGTTTAAAACCATTTTAGTTTTACTCATGGCTTTTTTGTAGGTCTGATAGTGTTTAGTTGAATACTTTGTATCCATTTAACCCGGTATCATTTTCAAGATGACATCCTCATTCATGTACCTGGTGCTTGGTGAGACTTGTTCTGTTTTTCTCACCACATAGTGTCTTATCCTCCAGGGTTTTTCTTAAGGTGGTGGCCTAATGGTAGGTTATCTCCCTACTTAGTGACGCAGGGCTTCTGAGACTGCTAAAAAAGCTGCCGATCTCCTTAAAAGCTGGCTAAGAATCAGGGTGGCATTGCTCCCATCATACTTTATTGGTTAAAGTAGCCAGAGGCCAGGTCAAGTTCAACAACAGTGGAAATAGACTCTACTTCTCAATGGGAAGAATGTTAATTTACAGCCATCTTTCATCTGCTATGGTCCATTCAGGGAATCATTTACAGTATCTTGGCAAAACAGAATAATAATAATAGCTAACAATCATTCAGTACTTATATTTTGTATTACTTCACTTAGTCATTATTATAATGCTGAGGTAGGGACCTATGAATTTATGAAAGGTTTTCATTAGAATTTTATTTTATTTTATACATCTATTTATAGTTGACCTTTGAACAAGGCAGAGATTAGGAGTGCTGACCATCACCCAGTCAAAAATTCACATATAACTTTTGACTCCTCAAAAACTTAACTACTATTAGCCTACTGTTGACTAGAAGCCTTAATGAAAGTATAAACAGTTGATTAAAGTATATTTTGTATATTAAATGTTCTATTTATTATATTCTTACATCAAAGTAAGCTGGGGAAAAGAATATGTTATTAAGAAAATCTTAAGGAAAATTCATGTACAGTCCTGTACTGTATTTATCAAAAAGAATCCACATATAAGTGAACCTCTGTAATTGAAACCCATGTTGCTCAAAGGTCAACTATATTTAATTAAAGAGGGAAACATGAACACATGTTTATTAGAGAAAAAGCTAAATTGATGTAGAAATTTATATTTTGGAGTGCCTTGATGGCTCAGTGGGTTAAGTGTCCCACTTTTGCTTTTGACTCATGAGGTCACGATCTCAGGGTCATGAGATCGAGCCTTGCTGGGCTGTGCAATGGGCATGGAGACTGTTTAAGATTCTCTATCTTCCTCTGTCTCTTCCCATGCCCCCATGCTCCTGCACTCTTTCTCTCTTTAAAAAAAAAAAAAAAGTATATATTTACTCAAAGATAAATATGGTCAATAGTCTAGTGGGTATCTTTCTAGAACTCTCACATCTGTGTATTTGCTACCATAGCCCATTTGACCCCGATACCTTTGGTGCCAGATGCACTCAGGCAGAAAATGTGGTTCAAAGCTGTGATCCAAACAGATGAAAATAAGAAAGCCCTCCCCTCCACCAGTTATTCACCTTTCTTGTCTTCCCTTTCATCAATAAAATATTGTTAACTGTTCTACAGTACTTTGATGACTTTCAGATGCTTCCACTGACAACATGGTTTCTGGTCCCTGGAGACTATCTTGTTTCTCCACCGTCACTGGTCTCTAAGGCATGTCAGAAGCATAGGTGACCAGTGGAGTAATTCAAACAAGGGTAATGTCAACAAGCTTGCCATCCTATGTAAGTGCAATTTATCATCAAGTAATTATTGAACAAGTCTTAGTGTTAAATATCTCCCTCAGAAAAAACTGATTCTGAGCTTTCTGAGACTCTAATACATAATCTATTTATTTATTTATTTATTTGACACAGAGAGAGAGAGAGAGAGATCACAAGTAGGCAGAAAGGCAGGCAGAGAGAGGGGGAAGCAGGCTCCCCGCTGAGCAGAAAGCCTGATGTGGGACTTGATCCCAGGACCCTGAGATCCCGACCTGAGCTGCAAGCAGAGGCCCAACCCACTGAGCCACCCAGATGTCCTAATCTATTTATTTTTAATATGATTTACATATATAATGAGTTCTACCTTAACATTCTTATGTATAGAAGTATTCAAAAATTTCAGACTAATGAAGCACATAGAGGGAAGCATTATTATTTTTTTTTAAGACTTTATTTATTTAGTTGACAGAGAAAGACACAGCAAGAGAGGGAACACAAGCAGGTGGAGCAGGAGAGGGAGAAGTAGGCTTCCTGCTGAGAAGGGAGACCAATGCGGGGCTCAAACCCAGGACCCTGGGATCATGACCTGAGCTGAAGGCAGACACTTAATGACTGAGCCACCCAGGCACCGCTCATAGCATTATTTTGTTTTAGGATTATAAGTCAGCGCATGTTCAACAAGCCTGTGTCATCATGGCCTGGAGGGAATTGTCTTCACCAGATTCCTAAATAAGAATTACATGCCTCCAGGCGAAATATAATTGTAATGGCCAGTTTTAGTTCTGATTCATAAAATTTCGGTTTGTATTGTTTTGTAAAGTATGTTATTAATCATAAAGCTCACAAACATTGTTTCCCGCTGTGATCCTTTCCAAATTCAAATATCTGTGTCTCTGATTTGATCTCATTCAGTCGTGTGTCCCTGTGAACGAGAACTAGACTTTGTTTCCTGTGGAGCTGATCCTTCAGTCTGAGCACTTGGTCCCACATCCTTGGCCCTTCTTGGGTGATGCTCTCCATCATTTATTTTTCTCCTTTTCTTGAATAGGCAATCTCTTTTCCTCTCTACAGGACTCCTCATTTTTAAGTATTCCGTCTTTCTCTGCTCTAAGTCAAGTTTAACCTTTCTTCATGCCCACTGAATCTGTGGGTGTGGCTTTTTCTTTCTCTTGCCTGTTGAATTTCCTGGAAGAGTTCATTAGATCCTTCTTTTTTTTGCCCCTCTACTCCTAGTTCAGTGTTTATTTGCAACCCCAGGGAACTCAACACTGCTGATTGCCCCTGCGTGTGTGTGAGCGCACACATGTGCATGCATGTGAAAATCTATTTTCCTTTGGCCTTTGTGCCATGACCCCCAATCTCCTCTGATGGGACTTCTTCCTCTATGATATATCTTTGATGGCTCTGCATGTTGCTGGCTAGGCGTCTGTTCACAGAACTCTTCTCATCATACATGCCACTCTCCTGGAATAAATTCATCCACTCTTAGTGCTCTCACTCCTATCTGACTAACACAACTTAAAAAAAAATCTTTAAAAAATTATGGACTTACAAGAAATTGCAAAAATAGAGAAGTTCCACATACCCATCACCCAGCGTCTCCATTGGCCACATTTCACATAATTTTAGTGCACTATCAAAACCAGGAAATTGAATGACACAGATGATTAATTAGACTATAGATCTTACTGGGACTTCACCACCTTTTTGATGCACTCATTTCTTTTTTGCATGTCTTAGTGTATAATTTTATCATATTTTATCACATATATGGGTTCATATGACTGCATGATAATCAAGATGCAAAACTATTCCTTCAACACAAGGAACTCCTGCTGCCTCTTTATATTCACATTTTCCCTCCTCTTCTGTAACCTTTGGCAATACATGTCTGCCCTCCATTCGTGTAATTTTCTCATTTCACAGATTCCATATAAATGGAATTGTACAATATACAACTTTTTTCGATTGGCTTTTGCACTCAGCAGAATGTCCTTTAAGATCCATCCAAGTTGCTGCATGCGTCCGTAGCTTTATTTTTTCTTTTATATTGCTGACTAGTAGGCCACCATATGAATGTACCACAGATGACTTCATCATTTACCTGTTCAAGGACATTTGGTAGATTTTAGTTCTTAAATGTAAAAACTGATCATTCACATGTAGGTTTTGTGTGAGTCTAAGTTTCCACTTCTCTTGGACAAATTCCCAGCAGTGCCATTGCTAGGTGCCTTCAGCAAGGTGTGGGTGAGTCAGATTCTTTACATTGATGGTATCACTATTAATTAATTACCATGTTATAGATGTGCCATGGTATCCTGTATTTTTAACTGGCTTTCCCCTAATGCCTAGTAATATTGAAGACCTTTACATGTGTTTATTTGCCACCCATATATCTTCTTTGGTGAACTGTTCAACTTCTCCATTTTCTAATTGAATGCTTGCTTTCTCACTGTCAGATTTAGGTAGTTCTTTGTATATTCCGGCCATGAGTCCTCCGATGGATACGTGATTTGCAAATGTTTTCTCCTAGTTGGTGACTTCCTTTTCAACTTCTTGACATAGACTTTAAGAATCAATGTTTTGGTTTTTCTCTTAATTTTGATGAAATCCAATCTGTCAATATTTCTTTTTATGGATAGTGCTTTTGGTGTCATATGTAAGAGCTCTTTGCCTAAGCCCACTGCAGAGATTTCCTCCTGTGTTCCCTTCTAAAAGTTTTATAGTTTTACATTCTGCCTTTGTATCTATGACCAGTTTTGATTAATTTTTGTATGTGATGTAAGGTTTTAGTCAAGGATAGTTTTGTAGGGGAGCAGTTATCGACGTCCAATAGTGTTAGCACCATTTGTTGAAAAGACAATCCTTCATCCACTGGATTGCTTTTTTCACTCTTGTCGAACATCAATTGGACACATTTGCGTGGGTCTATTCTGGGTTCTCTATTTTGCTCCATTGATCTACCTGTGTCTGTTTCACTGCCAATACCACATCGTCTTGATTACTGCGGCTGTATAGTAAGTCTTAAAACTGAATAGCATGATTCTTTCCACTATATTCTTCTTTTCAGTAGTGTTTAGCTATTCTAGTTCCCTTGCCTATCTCTGTAAATTTTAATACATACTTGAATAACACATCTTTAATCTTAACCCCTTCTCTTGAGTGGAGTTTGCAGATTTAGCAAGAAAAATACAGAATGCCCAGTTAAATCTGAATTTCAGGAAAACAGAAAGGGGATTTTTAGTTGATGTATGCCTCACATATTGCAGGGGGAATACTTATACTAAACAGTTATTTGTTGTTTATCTGAAATTCAGTTTTAATGTTGCATCTTGTATTTTATCTAGCAATCCTACTGTTATGCCTCAGAAGAAAGAAAATTTTTTTACATGCATGTCATGCAGATAACATCCTTTTAAATTTTTATTTTCATGCTTTTTAAAAAAAATGTATTTATTTCCTTGAGAGGGAGAGGGATAGAGGGAGAGGGGGAGAGAACCTCAAGCAGACTCCACACTGAATGCAGAGCCTGACATGCGGCTGGACCTCAGAGATCCCTGAGATCACAGTCTGAACCCAAACCAAGAGTTGGATGCTTCAACAACTGTGCCACCCAAGTGCCCCTTTATTTCCATCTTTATACTTGCATCTTTTTCTGAATTTCCTGTCACATTAATGGCCTTACCACCCACCTCAGAGCCCAAGTTTAAGATGAGACTTATCTTCAACTGATAATACCTTTCATACCATATCTCATTAGTCAACAAGTGTTTGTGCTATTGAAGCATCTTTTAGACATCTCCTGTCCCTTCTGGATCTATTTTTATTCATTTCTCCATTCTCATCATTTCTCTCTGGAATGCTGTCCCATCTTTCAGAGTCCTCCTTCTCCAGGCTTCCTCTGTATTGGCTTCCTCTGTATTCCTCTCCATATCAGAGGATTTTTTATACCAGCGCCTTTAGTCTCCATTTTTTTGGTGTCTCTACTTCTCTTTCCTCATAGTCACTTTCTAACCTCTTATGCCTCCTTCCAGAGTTTTTGCTTTTGGTAGTCTCAGTAATGCAGGTGTGCCTGGACTGGTGTTTCAGGATTAACATCAGGGTCTAGATTATCAGGAGAGGGAGCCTGGTTCCATCATGGCATGTGGTTGGACCTGAGAGTTCACTGAGACTGAGGTTTTGTATAGTAGGAGCCATAGACAAATGTATACGTATGAATGGATATGAAGTAGGGAATGTCTGACAAGGAGCCCCACTATAGCGTAGGTTGAGATGTGGAAATGTAAAAATGCTGGACCAATAAGCCTCATAATTCACAGGGCCGATCTTTAACACCAGCACTGTGTGGAAATAACAAAGGCAAAGGCAAAGGGCAAGAGGCAAATAGGGCTCCCGTGGTCCCATGCATTATATTGTATTTGTTCTTTTCCTTGTGCACATTTCTTTCTGCAGCATGTTGCATTTGCCTTAGCAGAGCACTGTTTTGTTAACCAATTGACATTTCTCCTGTTTCTTTAAAGATGCACTTCCATCCTGACCACATAGCTAGAGTGTCAATATATTAGCTGATCAACTTCTATAAATCCATTGCCATGGAGAGGATCTGTGACATCAAGGGTCATATTTCCTATGCTATTCCTGCTGAACACCCCTGGCCACTTTGATTGGACTCACCAGTAGCCACAACTGAACATTCTTTCCGTGGCCATAGGTGGCTTTGTATTAATAGTTTGACCTTTTCGGTGTGGTTATCACCCAGAATCTTCTATTGCTGTTTTGCCAATCTATAGGATTTGAAGGAAGTATCAAAGAAAATCTGTTTGGGGCTGGTAAATAATATTTCTGATCAGGGTACCACGAGGAAGACTGTCTCTCTTAAAACAACCAACTCATGATCTTCTCTTGCTGTTTCGCCAGCCCACATGATTTGAAGGCTTTGTTTTTCCATCTGTTTGGGGCTGGTAGATAGGACTTCTGATCAAAGGGCAGCTAGGAAGACTGTCTCTTTTAAAACAGCAAAAGGCCTTTGGTGTATTCTTTTCTGGTTTTCTCCTTTGAAACTTCTTCCTCTGTCATAGCTGAGATTAAGGCCAGTCTCTGTATACATCAAAATCCTACTACAAATAAGGGGAAAGCCTCAGAGCATATTTTGAAATTTTTTTCCCTATCTTTCTTGCTTTCTCTCCATTTGATTGTACCAGGCTGCATATCCAGAACCCTTGCAACCTTTTGTTTGTATTCAGGGTTCAGGCACAACTGACTGTGTTTGGAAACTGTTAAGACAGTCTTTGAAGGTTCTTTTTGTGTCAGCTGCATAGCCTCCTAGGAAAGACAACGCACTATGTCTGAGGCTGAAATTTAGAACTATCTGGGCAAAGCTGATGAGTTATTTGGGACAAAAATCTATTTAAAGGGGGAGCTAGAGAGGCTCCCAGGTGAGGACATATCCCAAGGGAAGAAAGAAGGATCTAGCTTCATCAACTTGACCTACTGCCTCATGCATTCTTTCCTGGAGGCAAGTATAGATCGTGATTATAGCATTGTTCCATTACATTAATCTACCTCCTGGCTAACTCTATAGAAGTGTGTTTAGGTTCTGGGGAGAGATACAGGTTACAGTAAAAAATAAGGACTATAAAAGTAAAGTAAAAAGGAAGAAGAGCATTTTAAGGAACTGTGAACCTGTAGAATAGCCAAGTTATTCTCAGGGTGCCCAATAATAGGGTTAAATGTCAAAACTAAGAGACACTCTTTCTTATTTCATCTCAGACATTCCCAAACCTCCTGCGTTCTAAGGGCTCAGACCAGACACGGGATAAGTTACTGAGTCACTTAATTACTCAGTTACTTAGTTACTGAGACAAGGGCAGGAGGGCTGTGGAACCCAATGAAATAATACAGGATAAATCCAGGAACCTAGAAAATAACAATAGGGGCGCCTGGGTGGCTCAGTGGTTTAAGCCTCTGCCTTCAGTTCGGGTCATGATTTCAGGGTCCTGGGATGGAGTCCCACATCAGGCTCTCTGCTCAGCGGGGAGCCTGCCTCTGCCCCACCCCTGCCTGCCTCTCTGCCTACTTGTGATTTCTGTCAAATAAATTAAAAAAAAAAAACTTAAAAAAAAAAAAAGAAAAGAAAATAACAATAAAGCTGGGAAACTGTCTTCTTTACCCAATGGACTAAGTGGGGCCACAGGCAAGGAACTGCTGAGTCTCGTAAGGTAGCATGGCTGCATGGGGATGGGGAATTGTTCTCAAGCACCTGTGAAATCCCTCTGTGGTAGTCCCAGGAATACTTGAAGGAAGGGGTCCTGAACCACAAAAACACCGGTGACCTGATAGGTTAATGCTTACATTTAATTACGTTTAGTCAGTCTGGTCATTAGGGATATTTACAGACATTATGACTTACATTTAAAAAAAATAATAGTGTGATAACCACATAAAAATAACAATTTTGGCCAGAATTCCATTATTTTCAAGCCTGGGGGCAGTATGTGGCAAATGTTTCATACAATATAATACAAAGCACAAGGTTGAGTCTAATCAAATTTGGCCACTTAAGCAATTACTCCTATATACATTCTTGTGTTGATTTTCAAATGCTTTCATTCCATTTACATAAAAGAGTTATCAGCAGATAACTTCACAGACTGCAGGTTTGAACAGATTTTATTCATTGCACACATAATAGCAAGAAAGCAGTGATTGGGTCAAGTGTCTGCTTTCATAGATGGAAAAGACTTCACTCAGTGTACGGCTCTGATGTGCCTACGTCAAGAGCACATTTGATTTTCATCATTTCTGCCTCCAACGATGTCTTCCATCCTGATAAGCAAGTATGTCCTGCGAATGACTTTGAAAAGTCAACCCATTCACATGAAAGAGGAGGGAAATAGGTTTCCATTTTTTGCCAAGTGTTTCCTTATCTGGCTTTTATCTTCACTTTCATTCTTGAAGTTGGTTTAGAAGGACAAGAGTAGAAAGCGAGAGCATTCTTTTGGAGTGAACGTGTATAGGTTTGATATGCTGGTTGCCCAGTTCTCAGTGAGAAATTCCAGAGAGAATACAATCTCTTAACCTAAGGGGGAAAGGCTGTTTGCAGTCCTATTCATCTCTCACACATATGTATTAGCTTAACTTTCCTGTGTTAATTATCTAAAGGCAAAAATGACCTGAAAGAATGTATTTGCTTCCTGCTGAATATTAAAACATTTTATACCACAATAATTTAAACAATGGAATGCTGGCCTAAGACTAGACAAAGAGTTCTATGGAACAGAATAGAAAACCCAGCAGTAGAGCCAAGTAATACAAGAATCAAATAGATCTTAAATTAATGGGGGGGAACCATGGGCATTGTTAGCATAACAGGGTAGTTGTTATCTTAAAGAAAAATAAATCCAGACTCTGTAAGCTAGGATAAATTCTAATCCATCAAAGGTTAAAAACAAACAGAAAACCACAAGAGTAATAGAAGAAGACACGAGATGTTTTTAAAATGTAATTCTAAATATGATTTTTTAAAAAATCCTGAGGCCGGAAAGTAAAAGATGTAAGTTCAAAAAAATTCGGAAGGAATACCCTACATCAAAAACAAACAGGGACTCCTGGGTGGCTCAGTCAGTTAAGCGTCTGCCTTTGGCTCAGGTCACTATCCCAGAGTCCTGGGATAGAATCCTGCATCAGACTCCCTGCTTGTTGCTGGCCGGGGGTGGGAAGGTGGGGGGATGGGTGGGGGGGGTCTTCTCTCTCTTCCTGCCACTCCCCCTGCTTGTACTCTCTCTTCCTCTCTCAATCTCTCTTTCCCTCTGACAAATAAATAAATAAAATCTTTTAAAAAGTGGCCAAAGGGAAAAGAAGGAAAAATTTGCAATTCATATTACAAACGGACAGTTTTGTTAATATTTTTAAGTTTGTGAACATCCAACAGGAAAAAACCAATAACCTAACCATAAAGTGGGCCAAGGTTATAATCAAGTACAGAAGTATAAATGTATCTAAACCATGTAAATATATAAAAATGCCCTCATAATAAAAGAAATGAAAATTAAAAGTATAATCTTAATTTGAGTGTAGTTGACACACAATGTTATATTAGTTTCAGGCACACAACATAGTGATTCTACAACTTTGTATGTTATGCTGTTCTCTGCACAAGCATAGTTCCCATCTCTCACCATATGATACAATTACAATACCAGTGACTATATTCCCTATGCTGTGTCTTTTATTTCCATGACTTATTCATTTCATAACCGGAAGCCAATACATTCCTCTTCCCTTGGTCCATTTTGCCCAATGTCTCTTCCCGCCTTCACTCTGGCAACCATCAGCTTGTTCTCTGTACTTGTAGGTCTGTTTCTGTTTTTGGTTTATTTGTTTATTCATGTTTTTGGGTTCCACACATGAGTGAAATTGTATGGTATTTGTTTTTTTCAGTCTGACTTATTTTACTTAACATAATATTCTCTAGGTCTACCCATGTTGTTGCAAATGCACAATCTAGTTCTTTTTTGTGGCTGAGTAGTATTCTAGTGTGTGTGTGTCTGTGTGTGTGTATGTGTGTGTAGCACATCGTCTTTACCCATTCATCTATCCATAGACACTTGGGCTACTTTCGTATCTTGGCTATTGTAAATATCATTGCGGTAAACATAGGGGTGCATATCTCTTTTTGAATTAGTGTTTTTCTTTTCTTTGGATAAATTTCCAGCCATGGAATTATTAGATCATGTGGTAATTCTATTTTCAGTTTTTTGAGGAAACTCCATACTATTTTCCACAGTGGCTGCACCAACTTACATTCCTACCAACAGTGTCCAAGGGTTCCCTTTTCTCTACATCCTCAAATAAAATTATAATTTTTTTCATATAGTAGATTTGCAAAGGGCTTTTCAGCAATGGTATTGACATGGGTGTAAAGAAATTATATATGTATATATGTGTGTGTGTGTATATATATACATATATATATGGCAATTTGATAGTATCTATTAAAATTTAAAATACATATATCCTTTTAACAAGCAGTGCCACTTCTGTATGGAAAGAAATATGGTTAGGGACTCCTGAGTGACTTGTCGGTTGGGTGTCTGACTCCTGATTTTAGGTCTGGTCATGATCTTGGGGTCCTGGAATCGAACCCGGCATTGAGCCACACCCTGGTCTCCATGCTCAACAGGGAGTCTGCTTAAGGATTCTCGTCCTCTCTGCCCCTAATTAAATCTTAAAAAGAGAAATAATAGTTATAATCACAAAAGCAAGAGGTGACCTATGTACAGTGCCAATATTGTAGCACTATTCTTGATAGCAAAAGATTGAAAATAACTTAAATACATTTAACAGGAAATTGGCTAATATGGTTATTTTCATATGGTTATTTTCATTTAGTTCATATTCCATTTCATATTTTACATTTTTTTCATTCATAATTCTAATTATGTAGCAATTAAAAATGAGTCAGGTATAATAGACCTGCAAGATATTTTATTGGAAGGCAAAATTTAATTGAGAACTGTGGTGCATGATCTATTGTCATAGGGATGTAGCTAGACATCTATGTGTATTCACTGCCTAGATCGAAAGGAATAACTCTAGAAGCACTCCCCAAAATCACAGAACATGTTGAGAAAAGAACCTATGAAATTTGTTTCTAGGAAGATTAAAAGGGTGGCTGTGGGATAGGGGTGGGAGAGAGAATTCACTTTTACTGAATACTCTCTTGTACTTTTTGAAGTTTTTACTTCATGCATTCATTAACTATTCTAAACATGAGTTTTACCTCAAACTTAAGTACACTAATGATGGCTGAAGATCTTTGCCATTTAAACATCCAGACTACCCACTCTCTCCCACTAACAGTGATAGCACTTTTCTTGGCACTATCGAGCATTAGCTAGTGTCCCTTTCTTCTATTATAATTCCCTGAAGGAGCATCTACTTGGGAGGTGAGTGTAAGTATTTTCATGTTGCTAGTTCCCCCTCCCCCCAAAATGGGACATAATGTTAAGGGATATTCTCTCAAATTTTATAAGGATTAATGAAAATTTAATGTTATAAGTTTAATTTTTGGTGAAAAACAAGCAAGTAGAGGAGAGTTTTTCGATCTTGACCCTAGTGATTTTTAGGGCTAAACAGTTCTTTGTTGTGGAGGCAGTCCTGGGTGTGAAGGAGGGTTATCATAATTCCTACCCACTACCCACTAGATTCTACCCTCTAGACGGTTGTAGAATTTACCCTCCCAGTTGTGACAACTAATAGAACTTTTCTTCCCAAATTGTGGCATCCAGAAGTGTCTCCAGATATTGGCATATGTACTCAGGGAGCAAAATCCCTGCCCTGCACCTCTCCTTTTTTCCCTTATGTGAGAACTATTGAATTAGAGTCAATAATCATTTATTGGGTCCTGACGAATGTAAGGGACTAAGACTGTATATGTGAAATCTTGCTGCCCTTTTTGTTGTTAAAGACTTATTTTATTTATTTGAGAGAGAGAGAGAGGAGAGAGAAAGAGAGAGAGAGTGTGTGTGTTTGTGTGTGTGTGTGGATGCGCACACGGGCGCGTGCGGGGGAGGGGCAGAGGGAGAGAATCTTCAAGAAGACTTCCTGCTGAGTACGGAGCCCCACATGGAGCTTGATCTCATGACTCATGAGACCAGGACCCATGAGATCACGACCTGAGCTGAAACCAAGAGTCAGATGCTTAACTGATTGAGCCACCCAGGAACCCCAACACTCAATACATCTTTAATGCCTGAAGGAACAGTGTAGTCGCTTCTCTCCATGTGTGATGTTATCCTGTAACAGAAATAGCCACTCTTCTAAATATTTGGCCCTCCGATGAAGAGCTAGTTGATATTTTAAATGCAAAATAATAGAATTTTGAAAATAGTTATTTTACTTGACATCACGTATCAAGCTTTGAGAGAAATGAACCCACTTGTCATCGGAGAATTGAAAATATGGCTCTTGCAATGTGAAGCATAAAACATTTTTCTAGACATCATGAAAACAATTTATTTTCAAGTTCTCATTCAAGAATAGTACATGCCTTCTTATTTTACTTTGGAAACATGTACCTTCTGAGACTCTGAGAGGGTTATTCCTTGGGCTCTATAGTAAGTCTCAGAATGTATATATTTCAGACCCCCAGGTTTAGTTATTGATTTGGAATGGTATATTTCTTTGTTAAATTTGGAAGAAATGTAATCATTCCTTCCTTGTTTATGGTTTATGGCTGTATGTGGTTTTCTAAATTACTTCATGTATCTCATTTGAGATGTGTTTAGGAAGTACATGGAACATGGGAGTAAGGATTAATTACCACCCTACTTTATTTAAACCATCAAGGAAAATATTCCAAATTCCTGCACTCTAATGAAAATAAACCCTCAGTTATCTTTATATTTCTGTCAGCAGTTGTTATTTTTCAATTCATGACATGTTCATCCCAAATTTCAGCGCACACTTTGACAATTCTCCCTTAACTTCATTGCAAATGCTGACAGGCCATTGTTGACCGCCTCTCCCCTCCGACATAACCTGAAGAGAGAATATACTGCCCTACACCTTGAGTGTAACTTGATTAATGGCAAACTAATAAGTGGAAACAGGAAATCATTCACGCATCTGCACTATAGGATTTGTATCCTCCAAAATAACTGAATTCTGATTTCATTTGGTTTCATGTAAGTCCAAGAACATAGGATCATACCATCTGCCTTAGTTTTGATAGACTTTGTTGTGTTTTGTGTTTTAGCCACTTCAGAAAAAAAAATACAACTGAAAATATAGTTCATAAACAACATGAAGTAGATCCAAGCCTGGGTTTTCAGGAAGAGCATATTGTCACCAATTGTTACGAGCCAAATGAAATGGGGTGTCTCATTTCCCACTGATTCATACAGAACAGGACTTGCATAGTCAGAGTTCTGTGCTTTATCTGCACTGCTGTAATTCCAGGCAATGAATGAAGATCCTCAAATATGCATTAAGTGCAGTAACAACAAGAAACTGCACAATGAACAGAGATAGTGCCGGATTTTCTTGGATTTTGGATAATGGGTGTACTAGGAATATTATTTCCCACTAATTACTTTTATTTTTACTGTAGAACATCTTGATGATGTTTTTTGTTATAAACAATGAATGAAAATTTTTAATTCATTAATTTTTTAATAATTCTAGACAGGTTAGAATGATGAATCTGAGAAACTAAATAAAAATAAAGTGTTAATTCCAATTTGGCCATCAGAGTCTGCTTTTTTAAATATAATAAACAAATAATAAAATCGAGTCTGGTACGTAAAAGCCATTCATTACATCATCAAGAGGTTTCTAGAGAGTGAATGTGAATTGATAGTAATCTAGAGGAAATATTTTATCCCCAAATGAAACTTGCCCCTCAAAGCTACAGTGTACAGGCTTTTCAAAGTAAACAGCAACCAGTTCTAGTCTTTAGAGATACATTTTGTGTGAGAATTGTTATTCGAAATAAAACACTGGTCTTACATTTAAAATTAAATATCTAATTCACCTCCAAAGTTGCTGATTTGTTTCATTGCTTGTAAACCAGAAGACTTATTAATAAAGAAGCCTTCTTTGATAATATGCTCCATTAAACTGCGTTTTCCAACGTGTGGTTAATTCTTGAGACCATTAGGTAAACAGTGTCATGTTTGTTTTTGTTTTTTTGTTTTGTTTTGTTTTAATGCTTGAACCATCCCAAAATGCCTTCAGAAGTAATTGGCAGTGCAGTGTCTGTGTAAGCAAATAGACTTGCTTGTATGTTCTTAGCAATACCCAGAGGCAGCCTCATCCATTAGAGTTAGTTTTATTGAAAGGAGGCGTATTGGCTAAGACATCCATCTGTTTCTAACTCTTTTGAAAAGACATTACAGAATCTTGATCATCCACCTTGACCATCTCTAGAGAGCAGACCCTTGGTTTTCCAAATACCATCTGCAAACTGGACTGGTTAAATTTCCATGAGATTAGATGTCCTTTTTCATCAGAGTTTACGGGCCTTTTTTCAGCTTTGTTAATGAAGGAGAGTCTCCTTGCATTGAATATGCTCATTACGTACAAATTAGAGTTAAAACAGTGGCTTCCCAACCCCAGGAATGTAAGTGCTAATGAACAGAAAAAGGGTCGCCCATGAAAAATAACTCCAGCAAGTTCCGCCCCCTCCCCCACCACTGTTTGCAACGCTTGGGAAAAGGTTCTAATATTAATGCCTCTTGTCAGAAAACCCCTTACAACCTCTATTAAATCATCTTCCCTATCGAAGGTGCTGTAGTTATAAATAGGTTCACAATGAATTCGGAATTCTCTACATGTAAATCACACCACATACCATTATCTGATATCCTTGAATTAGGTATGCGTGGCCTTGGGGGCAGTGAAGGATAGGTCGATGATGCCGCCAGCTGTCTCGTTTAGTAGTAACTGCCGCACGTTAAAGACTAACAGTCAGACAATAAATAACATTTTCAAATCTGCATCTAGACTTTGAGGGGGAGAGAGATGAATAATGATTTTCTTGTGTTAGATTGGACTTAAGCAAAAGGTCAAACCTTTCAGCAAAAGGAACAACAGCTGTACAATCCAGTTAATCATAGACAAAAGTGTGTGTGTGTAAACCTGTAAGCAGGATAATTAACAGGTCGACTTGCTTTCAGTGTATTCCATTGTGCCATTTTATTCTTGCAAACTCCATTTTCTTTCATGTCGATTCTTCATTCTGACTCTCTTTAAAGGAAGGTGAGAGGTTAACAGATTAAATCCAATTTAGAACAAGGAGCTGGGAGTAATTGATATTATATTTGGACATTGTATTTAAATAAATCAAGTGTATCTTTTCAATGCAGACAAGGTCTTTGTGTATGGATTACATTGAGTTAGCGTTATATATTTTATAAGTATAGTAAAATATCTGAGTCTATTTGGGATCTTCTATGAAAACATAAATATTTCTGATATTGACTGAGTTTTATAGAAAAGCGATATGCAGGAAGCAGCAATGTTCTTAAATGCGAAATAATAACAACCTCAACAAGAATAGCAACAACCAGGGATAAATTAGTTCTGTGAAAAAGCTGCTGTGAGATTTTCATTTTCTTTGCCCATATAGCTCTGGAAAGATCACCTATATCCAAAGATTGAAGTCATATTAATGTTTCCTTTACGTGAGGAATAGACCTAACTGACTGTAGCTTATTTGGAAATAATTCTTTATTTTAATTTTATTTGCATGATCACATTGTGTGTTCTGTGTGTGTCCGTTTGTCCAAGTCATGCTTTAATTAACTGTGGTAAAGGATCTCAGCTACTAAAGTATATTCTGTTTAACTGCAGATAAATAAGTCCAGACTCTTAATGGTTTACTTCCCCAGACCCCCTCTATCTCTCTGTGAACAATACAATAAAACTTCTGCCCCCCCCCACTTTTGGGAGGGAATTTTCAGTAGTGATAAAAATATTGTTGTTTTTGCTAGCAAGTAATTCACCAGTGGCTCATTTCCATCAGCTTTTATTTCACAGCAATTGTAAAATAAACCACTCGTAGCGTATGCTGTTAATGTCTGGTCCCTGGGGTGTAACTGATGTTCGTGGTATGGGTCATGTACTAGCTAAAGCATGCATTCAAATAGGAGAAATTAATAGTACTACCACTGATTCGCGCTAAATGGTATTCAATGGGCAATGTCATCCCTTGAATAGTATCTTAGCATATTATTTCGTGGGTTTGTCTTAGAGTCTGATTTTAATGCAAAAATAAGTAAAAAAAAAAAAAATTGGAGCATGCTACTTTAATGAATTCTTCAGAGGCAGAACTGGTCCTATGCTGAAGTTTCATTTCTACATTACATTTTTTTCATTTCATTTTTGACCTTCATTTTGTATTTGATGATGCCATAAACCTTGTGGCACAATCACTAGATTCTGTGCTTCTGCAGAACTTGGTATAAATAATGCTACTCTTTGTATGCTTGGCTATTTATGTATTCCCGTTATGCATTTTAAAAGTAAAAAAGATAAGCATTTGTTCTTAATTATGTATTTTTCAGGGATGGATGGATATAAATCACATAATTGGTTTCAAAGATGGGATACGTATATAACATGTTATGTTCTAATTTTAATTGAATATTATTTTATCATATTCCATTTGGCCATAATGAACAAGTCCATGAAAATGCATTTCTTTTAAAAACATTCTTAACACTTTCTAGATATTGTCACTCTTATGCTGATAACGTTCCCCCAAGATTGATAGCTGGCACACCATTCATCTTCTAGATAAAGATGTGATCATACTGAAGAGGTTATTTGAACACACAAAAGCATGTTTTAACTGCCTGTCAGTATCAAGTTCTGGCTAGCTGCTTTCCTATGCGTACAGAACTGATGTTCAAGCATCACGCTGCCCAAGATTGCAATCCCGGGATGCACCTGTGTGAGCTGGAGTGCAACCTTATCTCTTCCTAATTTACACTCGTGTCTCTATTCAGAGAGGGGTAAAATTTCTCTGCTGAGACTCTCGCATGCAGCACATAATATTAAATCCAGGCAATTCTTGTTTTTGTTTTGTTTTGTTTTAATAGTATACAGTCACTGTGAACACCGAATTAGCAAAAACTGGATTATTGCTTGTTGGAGAAACAATAGGTTTAGGTTCCTGCAAGCCTTTTGTTGGTCCTAACATTTTCACCAACAGATACTACATAACCATGTTTTCTGCGCGTTCCTGTTTAAGGAAACACACATGTATCATTTAATTTATATTGATATCATACATATTATATTTATAAAACACATAAAATATTTTATTTAATATAAATTGTGATTTATTAACATTGTGCTCATGGCCAACCACACTATAACTCATGCGTGAACGAAACTTCTCCGGCACAGTGTTTCCCTCTGGAAGGCGCATCACAGCCTTCTCAGGTTTAGGGGCCGTAGACGGTACCTCAGTGCTCTGCTTGGGAGCCATTTTAAACAGTGGACTCAGCAAAAGGCACAAAAATGAGAAAATGTGCCACTAAATAGTTGGTGAAAAGGACACTTGTTTACAATGACAGCTGACATAAAAAATGCCATTGCCTTGTTCCACCTCAGCTAGGAATGTAGGCTTCCTGCTACTCAAGGTTTTCATTACTGCATGAATGTTTGCCAGTGACTGTGAAAATACCTCTATTGCTCCCTTTGGGGTTATGAATATATTTTTGCAAGTAGGTGACTGGCAAATATGGAATCTCTGAATAATGAAGATCAGCTTATATAGTGATACAAAAAATAGCATAGTCAAAGCAAGCGGCGGGGCGCCTGGATGTCTCAGTGGGTTAAAGGTCTGCCTTCAGCTCAGGTCATGATCCCAGGGTCCTGAGTTCCATATCCACATGGGGCTCTGAGCAGGGAGCCTACTTCTCCCTCTTCCTCTGCTCCTCGCCCTGCTTATGTGTTTGTTCTCTTTCTATCAAATACATACATAAATAAATAAAATCTTTAAAAAATCCCAAACAAACCAAAAGCCATAGGAACTGCCCAAAGTTCGATTGATACATTCCTATTTTTAATGTATAACGTATTAATTTTAAATATACATCATTATTTGATTATGTATGTATTGTGACATGATGACCTCAAGTTTAATTAATACCTATCCCCTCACATAGTTAAAATTTTATTTCTTATTATGAAAACTCGTAAGATCTACTCGAAGTAACTTTCAAATATACACCACAGTATTGTTAAGTAGAGTCAGAATACTGTATACCCCCAGGACTTACTTTTCTTGTGACTGGAAGTTTGTACCTTTTGACCACCTATACCTATATCCATTCCTATTCTTGAAAAATCTGTTAACTATTTCCTTCCTTTCATCGCTCTTCCCCTTTCTAAGTTTTCTGCTCCATTCTTCCTTCCTACAGTTTGTCTTTCTTTCCTACCAACTCCGTGTGTTCTTTTTTTTTTTTTTTTTTTTTAATCTTTTAAGGAACAAATTGAAATTCTTCATTAATTCTTCCTAGGTCTTTCTGGCTATCACCTCTACTCGACTTCCGGCCTCTAGATTGGATCCTGAGACACAGAGCAATAGTTAACTCTTGCTGTTCTTGGTCGCTGAGACATTTTTGCTGTAGAACACTATTGGAGGTTTTGCCAGAGGCTTCCAGTGTCTTCCATTGACCTACACTTGCTTCTTTGAAACACGAGGCTCTAGCTCTCTGTCCAGGCAACTAGAATATTTCACCCACACTGTCCTTGGTAATCCAGGAATGCTCAGAAAAATAAGTTAATTGAACTTCACCTTTGAATTTCAAATCAGACCCTTGATGCTAGCTAGCGGCAGAAACAAGAACTCTGAAAGAGAAGGTTTTTCTTTTTGATGTGTAAGAGACTGGTTTTGGGGAGGTGTCCCTATTTGGGCGCCCATAGCAGCCTTATTAACATCAGTTCTTAAACTGAATACAACCCAAATTGTGTTATATTTGTTTCCTAGCCTCCTGTACACTAAGGAAAGGAGCACATTATATGCAGAAATATGGCTAAAACTCATAGTCACATTGTTGAATGGAAGAATTCAAACACAGTAGCATACATACTGATGATTTCCTTTATATAAATTTTTAAAAAGGGAAAACTATGATGTTAAAAGTCAAGATAGTAAACATTGGGCTGGAGGGTAGTGATTGTGAGGGGGCAAGGAACTTCTAAGGGTGCTGTTTTATTCTGTTTTTCATGTGGTTGAATATGAAATAGATGTGTTCACTATGGGAAAATATATTAAGCCACATAACATTTATAAGGGTAGCCCTCGTCTGAATATATAGTTGTAAATTCACCATGAATGGTGTGAACCTATTTATAGAAAATGTACTTTATGGTGCATGATTAGATCAGAGAAATAAATTTAGACTTATGAATGCTGATTTGTAAGGTTACACAAATTACACTGTTAGGTGAAGGAAGCAAGTTGCAAAGTACATATATGTTAATGGGGTGGGATTAGAGCTTTGGAGCCTATGCAGGAGGGAGATGATTAGCATTACCTTTTTGCATCTTTTATTGTATTATTTGATTTGTTACAGTAAGCGTGTACCAATTGGATAATTTCAAAAACATCAAGAGAATGGAAATGTTTTACAAAGAAAAAAACGAGTTGATGTCTGATTTCAATAAAATGCACATAAGAATGTAGAGATCCACCAGAGTGAAATATTCCCACCTGCCCCAGAACCGAGGAAAGGTCCAAGATCTTTGGGGAGGAGATGAATATCAGAGAGGAAGCGAGGAAGTCAGAGTCGAGGGGAATGAAGAAGCATGACCACAGATATAGATATTATTGGTGATATCACAATGTACCCCAAAGTCACCAGTTTTTACTAGCTAGTTTTTTTTTTAATTTTATTTATTAATTTGAGTCAGAGAGAGAGAGCATATAAGCAAGAGGAGCAGCAGAGAGAGGAAGAGGGAGAAACAGGTTCCCCAGAGAGCAGGGAGCCCCATGTGGGGCTCCATCCCAGGACCTTGGGATCATGACTTGAGCTAAAGGCAGACGCTTAACCGACTGAGCCACCCAGGTGCCCCAACCAGCAAGCTTTTTATAAAACTGAAGCCGCTTGTTCTTATTGCATCCTGAAAATACCCTAAACTATTTCTGGGGACCGGCAGTTGCCTCCTAGAGACTCACAGACCCATTGGCTAGCCAGTCACCACTCAGTTCTCACAAACACTCTTAGGACGAAATGCCCTCAGCCTGGCCCCTGCCTTCTCTCCACAAACTAGTTCTGCAAAGCCTGCAGTGCCCTCCTTGTCTGCCTGTCCACTTCATTGTCCCCACAACAGGTCTTGTGCCTCAGGAACAGAACAACGTGAAGTGTAAGAGAATCGTTTACAAAGTCTCCATAGATCGTAATACATGTACCTCAGTGCCCCAGGGGGTTCCCAACCAGAGCTTCTATAATCAGGCGGATGAACTCTGCCTCTGGGTTGGGGCTCAGACAGTATGCAGCTCTGCAGAGATGGGAATGAAGGGCTGTCTGTAGGAACCTGAAAGCTGCTGGATGAAGTAGTCTGCTCCACATCTTTACTACTTAGCCCATCACTGATCAGAGTGATTTTTAGATATTTTATGGACCTTCTATCTTTCTAGGAATTGTGCTTGCAGACCACAGTAAGAGGCTGTTTTCGTTTCCCCATCGCTAATATCCCTACCTCACCGGGTCTCTAGCTTCCTGGTCTTCTCTCATGGGTCCTCTAGAAACTGTGTTCTCAGCCTACTCTTTAGGCAGTGCCGCTCCCTATTTTTTTTCTCATTCCGGGCTCTCACACTTTTTATTTGTTGTTGACTAGTTATTTTGTTTCTGAGGTAAATCTGTTCAAGTGTTCCATCAGTTCTTATACTCCTGCCGGGCCCTTTTGAGGGGACTGGCTTCCTCAGGGCCTGGAGCCATATGAAAGTTTCTGTCCCACCTCAGTCACAGCAACCACTTATTATCAGCTCACTGGGGTTAGGAATCGAAGATGTCCCGAATGTCCCCTATTGCCTCTACACCCCATGGGAACCTTAGACATGGACTGACCCAGTGTTTTGCACTTGCCTGTTAACCCAGACATGCCAACTCTGAAGACAGGGCTTGGGTCTCATCAGTTCTGAATCTCTAGTACCTAGGAACTAAGTTTGAAATGGTGGGCATGCGAGAAAGAGGATGACCTCATCAAGGGCCATGATGTCTTTAGCATCATTCTGCTCAATGAGAAAGCAAAGATGAATACAAGTCTGTCGAGTGGATTGGCGCCAACGTTAGTGTTCAACCATCCTGTGTCTGTGTGTGCCTCTGTGTCCTTTCTGGTTTGGCATATAGGCCTTGAGTGGTTCACTTTGTTCATGCCGTGACTTGAGTCATTTCCTTCTGCATGTTTTCCAGAGAAAGACAAATGGAATCGGGGTCAGGGTGCCCTTCCGAATGGTCCTGCTTCCACATCTGCTGTTGTTCAAGCTCCTTCTCTCCATCATTTGTTTTTATTGAAATTATCTGTAAGAGCATCTCTTTAAAAATCCCAACCATTTAGGTGAAAATAAGGGCAGAAAACAGCTTGAACTTCGCGGAGTGTTCCATCAATAGATCACCAAGCTTTGTTACCTCTAAGAAGAATTCATCTCTTCTCTTAACATGCAAAAACTGTAATCACTGAGTACACATATAAAGAAAGTGGTATCACTTGGAGGGATGGTAAATTTTCATAATCCTTTTTATTTTCTAAGATAGGAAGAGACATCTATTCCCAGCTCTGTCAGGTCCTAAAATGAAAGGGAATAAAACACAATAAATTGCAAGCCAAAGAATCAATTATTAAGGCAGATTAACGCTGCATCCCACAATGTTGTCAAAAACCCAGATGTGTCATGTTTGAGTTGCATTTTCATTACGTGCACATACTTGGCTTTGAGCAAAATTATATGAGTTGGATTAATTTTTTATATGGCCCTCCAGCAGCTCAGTGCAGAACCATATGGGAGACATTTGGTTCTCATCAGCTCCCTTTTATTCTTCCTTCCACTCCATTGCTTTAAACGGAACTTTCATTCTCTTTAACAATCTGCACGTTTTATTCTCTTCAGAGAGAGGAGCCACTAAAATATTATGACCTCTAAGTGACGGGCGGTGAGACAGGGTCACTTTCCAAAGCCAGCCCACAGCTGTGCCTTGATGGTTTGTGTCCCTGGCCTGGTGGACGCTGTGGGACGGGTCTGTTCTCTTTCATCTCACTGGGAGGATCCTTACAGCATGGTTGGCCTCTCTCTTGTGGTTTATAAGGAAGTGGAAGGATTCAGTTTCCAGCCCAGTTATTATGGTGGTTTTGCTTCAGCTTGAAACTTGCTTTTCAAAGAGGGGCGATGTTTTATGAGGGGAATGGTTGTGAGGAGGTTTTCTGAGCTTCAGCTTCAGTGATAACTCTTTCTAGGAATATCAAGGCTTCCCTGGAAAGGTTTCAGACATATCAGCAGGATTATTTGCTAACCACTCTGCAGGGGGGGAGGGAAGTGGCAAATATCAATGACTTTCTAGAATGAAGGAGCCTGAGACTGGGAAGGTGGTAGAATGCCAGCCAGCATCGGAACCTAGGTTTTCTTCCCATTCAAAATCTTTCTCTCTTCCTTGTCCAGACCATCCTGTTTCCTCCCATTGTGGGCAGAGGAAACACTGAGAGAAAGAGCACAAAAGTTCTCCCTTTCTGTGCATTGTGAACATGTGCGTTGGGATAGAAACGTGAGGCTAGGGCATCACCTATAATCATGAGGTCCATTGTCATTTGACGTAAGAATTGAAATAAACTGCTGCTGGACACAGTATCCTGTGTCAAGTGAATGGAATTTTAATTCCAATCAGCATGCAGTTGTTTGGAAAATGATATCATGAGCCAAAGCAAACTTAAAAGACAGCTGCCATTTCAAGTGACTTACATCATGTAGGTAAATTCCATCAAAAGACAGCATCCCTCTTAATGAACTGAAAGTACTCTATGAGGTTCACTGTTAGTATTTTTATTTCGCCTCCTGCTCCGCATACTAAGTGGCAGGGACTTTTGTGCAATATATTAAATCCCTTGATGGAATTGGAGCGCAGGCTAGAAAGTTCTTTTCAATATTTTTGATAAGTCTCTATCTTGCTCAGGTTTAACATTTATTCACGATGGCACCTCGTCCCTCGCCTTCCTGCTTAAATGCCAGAGGTTAAAATTTCTTATGGAAATGCTACTTAACAGAAAGCTTTATTTTGCATAATTACAATCTGGCTCAACCTCAAATCATCCAACATTTATTATAACATTTAAAGGTCTCAGAAATTCCTCTGAGATGTTTTTTCTCTTTTTTCTTCCTTAACAAATGAAACAGTTTTCATAAGTCATATACCCAAGTTCGTTCGTTCTCTCTCTCTCTCGGTCACAGCAGCACTGGGCAACTCTCCTCTGATGAGCTAGGTTCTCATTCATCATTTCTCTTCAGCCCCGATCTGACCTGAGCCTCTTTCAAACTTACTGCCATCAGTGTATTGCTTCACTCAGAATTCTTGGGCTGAAGCCTGCATATATTTCATGATTTGCAATGTAGTAATTTATTATTAGTAATTCTACTTCTTGTCTCGATCCATTAAACAGCATGATGTCTGGTCACGCAACTCGGTTAAATGAAAGTTTGAACATTTATATAGTTAGAGTTTATAGCAAAGCTAATGTAACTGACATGTTTTGAGCTATGGTTCTGGACAATTACGTATTTTTTTTTGTAATATAATTGCTAACTGGCCAGAGTAATTCTAGAGTCTGGAAATAGGAGAATATCAATTTAAACTGAAAATAGTAAAGGGCCAGGCTCTTATTTTTCTCTTATCTAAATCCTCAGGATAAGTGGTTTGATTAAATATAAATAATGTTAAGCTGTTTGAATTTAAGAATTATCTGGAAGGTTGCTGCATCACTTAAGATATGTCTGACACAATTAAGGGTGGTGAGGGAACCTGATTTCCTTTATTAAAACATTTTTTTCCCATTCCAACTTCTCTGAGGAAAAAAAAATGCTGCTCTCACCAATTTTTTTTTTTTAAACATAATCATTGCTATGCCATCAATAACCCAATTGGTGCCTGAGAACATCAAATGGTAAATCCAAGCATATTAATTACATCATTAAAGTAGCATTTGGTACACTGCTGAGATACATTACAATAACAATAACCTTTCTGCTAATAGGATCCGGCTGCCAGCGTGTAATGCCCAAGTTGCATACAATGAGGATATCCCGGTCCATCACCTCATGGTATAAATCAGTATAGCAACAAAGAGTGAGTATTTCCATAAAAATGACATTAAACTCGTGTGTGTGTGTGTGTGTGTGTGTGTGTGTGTGTGTGTGTGTAATGCCACAATTTAAAACCCAGATAACTGCTCGAGAGAAAGCAGAGTTGCTTGGTTACATCCGCTGAAAACAATCTGTGCAGCGTATGAGAACTCATGTCAGCTCAGTAATTACCACAACTGAGATAAAGCCTGTGCTAAATGTCACCTGCCGCTGACAAGCTGGGGAAGCCAAGCACCGCTGAATGAGTCGGTTACTCTGAGAGTATTTAGCTCTCCTTGTGGGCTAAATGCATTTGTCTTGCATAGAAAAAGAAAAAAATATATATATGTATATATGTATGCATGTATATGTTAAAGGAAAAAATTAGAAACACGTTTATCATGAAAACCTCACCAAAAAGTCCTCACTGCCCGCTCGTTAGTTGAGAAGTACATTAGCTAAGAAGGCTTGCAGAGGCAATCAGGTTGCAGGAGGAAGATTAAGGCATTAATGAGAATTTCTGTGAATCAGGCACAGCCTTCCACGTTCTGCCAGAAATTGGTCATTAGTCAGTGCAGTGCAATTTCCCTGAGTCTAGAAGGATGCCCCCAAAGACAGCTGAGGTTCATGTTGACAACCACAAGCCAATAACACACTTGAAGAGTTTGCTGTTTTCTACATGGATACCATGTGTATTTAAAAAAATCTTAAATAGCAGGAGTTTACTGGTGCTTTAATAAGTATTTCTGACTAAAGCAGAATTAATGGTGTTGGTGTAAAGATAATATCTCTCCCTCTCTCCTACTTATTTTCTTTATCGTTCCTTTAAAAATTCATTCTTTCCAGTTAAAATATTATTTTAGCTGCCTTGTAATGTGATGTGATTACAAAAGACTCTCCATACTTCATCACCTAGCACTTTGCAGACACTTACGTGGGAATTTCTAGTACCCGGCAGAGGACCTGGAGTGCAGAAAGAGCCCAGACCCAGGAGAAGCTCATATAGCAAGGACAGCTTACGGACCCTCGACACGGGGACGATGATACCAGGACGGTGATAAGAGGTCTTCATGACCACGACTGTCTCTCGTTACCTTGGTGAATTTTCCAAGTTTCAGGGTCTGCCACTCAGCCCTCAACCGCATCTTTAGGATCCCACAGGTGGATTCAACTCTTGGGGTGCTCTTTCATGAACTAGGCTAACAACTACTTGCAAAAATGAGTCTTTACAATACCACAGTAGTATAGCAGAGCCTGAGACTAACTGCAAATGGGCTACACGAACAGCCATATCATTATTCGAGGATGTTTTCTGATGAGTAGAGAGCCAGAATTGGGGGAATTGGATGATTTGAATGTTTAATTGCATCCTTCTCACCGTTGGGCTGATCTTACCAATGGGATAGGAATATCAGGAATCTGCTGGTTGTAGCTACCAGCATCTGTTTTCACATTAAGGATGTGCTTGCCTATGGGATCAGAGACTCCCATGTAGCCTGTTAATAACCTATCGTTTATTGAACTCTTACTATGTACCAGTCCCCTGTCCTAGATGATTTCCATGCCTCTGGCTTACTTATTCATCACAAAGTTCTGTGAAGAGAAATACAATGATAATCCTCCTTTTGCAACTAAACTTACCGAAGGCCACACAATTCAAGCAGCATTTATTTTTGTGTTTTACTGGCGATGTATTAATTGACCCACTTGGGAACTACTCATTTTGGACAAACTGAAAAATTTTATCACTGTGTAATCGATGGAAATAAATCATGATTTAAACTTTAATGATCATTTTCTGAAGTTCAGAGCAAGGGTGTTCAAAATGTAGCCCAAGGTCAAATACCACCAGCCTCCTGCTTTTTCACAGGACCTGTGAGCTAAGAGTGGCTTTTACATTTTTAAATGGCTTCAAAAAGGACAAGTATTACTTTGTGACCCATGAAAATCATTGGAAATTCAAATTTTGTGTTCATTAATAAAGTGTCCATTAATAAAGTTTTATTGAAACACAGCTACACGCATTTATTTAGGTATTGTATAAGTATGCTGGTTTTCTGCTGCAATGGTAGAATTTAGTAGAATTTAGTAAATGTGACAGAAACCATATGCTCCACGGAACCCAAGTCAACTATCTGGCTCTTCATAGAAAATACTTTCCCACCCCAGATTTAGATAATCTATTGCAAACCTTTTATCACAGTTTGTTTGTTGAGCTTGATGATAGTGAGCTTAAACTTTAGGTAGCATTGCACATGGAGATAGTTATTAACTTTTTATTTCTGCTAAATCAAGAAAGCTTAATGTAAAGAAGGGCATTGAAATGGTAGCAAGTATTTGGTGGTTGTAGCATACGGTTATGAATATTTGGATCAAGCATGGACACAGGAATGATAAAATGAGTTCTTACTGAAAACTACCTTCAAAATTTTCTCCGATGCTCCTACAGCTGATCTTTCTCTGTGGAAACCCAGTGGGTGGACCCCTTCTCTCAGCTTTTGCATTCAACTCTGCAATGTATTTCATTACATTTGGATATGGTTTTTAAAAATTTGCTCCAAAATTGGTCATACATTTATTTCTCCTATGAATAAAAAAATAATCAAATGGGGAAAGTCAGGTTCTTGGGGATAAAAAACATTTGGAGCCTTGTTTGGTCTTGGTTTAAAAAAAAAAAATCCTGACAACTTACCATGTATGTTAAATATTGTGCATTTTTTTGGTCCTGAAAGATAGTTGATAGATTGTTGAGATCTGCTGCTTAACTGTTTAACGTGATAGAAATGGTCTTTAATTGACATTATCAATTATACAAAGAAATGTATCACATCCCATATTTCAAAGATTCATGTGAGAATCTTTCCCTCAACTATTATGGAAAAGTTTATTCAGCTTCATTGGGAAAATTAGTCTTGTATACATGGCTCATTTTTTTACATGTGTAAAAGCAGATGTCCTTGGTGACTGTAGTGTAATTATTAATAAATTTTGCTATTTCCTTCAGCAATTAAATCAAGAAAACTTTCAAAATTTAATATTATTTTAAATTCTAAAAGTCATAAATGAATATGTGATCATTTTAAGAATATTAAAACATCAGAAATAAATTGAAAGTACCTTTTAACTATCATATATAATTCCATTGTCCTCTCTAGAAGTGATCACTCCATTAACTCAATAAATAGTTTCTCAACATTTTATATGAATTAATACATAGAAATACGGCTCTTTTGCAGTTGCTTTTTTCACTCAATAGCTTATCTGCTGTTTATGTTACCAAGCATGACCTGTAATATATTTAGTAATTTCATTGAAAAAAAGCATTGAGATTGTTTTCTTTTTTTTACTATTACAAACATTGCTGTAATAAATACCTTTGTTTATATTCCTTTGTGCATATAAATCAGTGTTTCATTAGAGCTGATACCAAAAACGTAGGTTTTCTGGAGGTTTAAGCATTTTACGTTTAATAGACACTCTCAAATTGGCCCTTATACTGATGCATATATTTCTATTATTGTGAGGGTGATGTGAGGGTCCCCATTACCCACATCCTTAACAACGTTTTAATTTTTACAAAGTAGTAGGTGAGAAATGATATCCTGTTGCTATCTTATTTTGTTTTTAAGGAAATTAAGCATCTTTTATATGTTCTATTAATCATTTGAATTTTTTCCCTTTTTAAATTGCCTACTCATAAACTGTCCCCATTTGTCTGTTGGGTTCATTGTTCTTTATGTCTACACCTTATATATTTTCAATATTTTGGATAGAAAACCTTGTTTTCCCAGGATAGACCTTCCTTTAACATGAATGGTGGTGTCTTGCATCGAAAAGAAGTTTTAATTTGGTTATCAAATAGATCAGTCTTTTTACATTTGTTTTTGCAGTGCCTGTTTAAGAGCATTCTAAGACATGTGAAAATATATTCATTTTTTCTATGTGATTTTACAATGTTTTATTTAAGTAGAATTTATTTTTATAAATGGTGTGAGATAGGGATCTTTTCCCAAATTGTTAGCAGATTGCTTCCAAAATTTATCAAGTATTGATTTGAAATAATACTTGTTAGAACTTATATTTCCATATGTACAAAAGAATTTCAGGACTTGAATTCTGTTCCATTCATTTGTTTGCTATAACTTTGTATTTTTTGGCAAATATGATACCATTTTAATTTCTGTACCTTTATAATTATTTTTAGTATTTAGTAGAGTGATTTCCTTGCCACCATTTTAGTTTTCAAAATTATCCTGGTAATTCTTCCTCATTTCTTTGTATAATTACAGAATTAGCTTACAAAGTTCATGGAAAAAACTAAAAAAATTTATTGTGCTTTATTTGGATTTAATGATAAAATTTCATAAGATTTTAGGGATTTTTATTCTGGCAATTTTCCCTTCTAAGGGCATGGTTTATCTCACCATTTATGCAGATGTTATTTTATGTCATTTAGTAAAATGTTGTGTTTTTCCTCACATAAGATCTGTATATTTTATGTTATCTTAAACATATTTTAGTTTTTCATTTTATATGAAATAATGTATTATCTAATTTATTTTGTTTCTGCTTATTGCTAGTGTCTAAGTACAAATTTGTCTTCTCGTGGTAAGATAATGTCCTTAGACCTTGTATTTAAGGGATTATCATTTGCAGCCACAGAAGGAGGTATGGGGTAGACTTGCCGAATTGGATGCTCTCACCCAGGACTCTGTCTCTTAAGAGAACAATTCAAATAGTAAATGAAAGTTGAGGAGTTCCTAAAGGAAGCACAGAGTTCAAACAGCTCTGGTGGTGTTGGTCAAGTGGTGATTCTACCAGAGGCATAGCTGTGATTATTCTGCATGTCCCCTTGGCTGTGTCCCCCCAGTAGCCTTCCTGAGACACTGCACTGCATGCAGTCTGAGCCTGTGTTTTCCAGGCATCTCACTGATCCCATGACCTACCCGTTCCTCTTATAACAAATTCCTTCTCTTTAAATTCACCAGAGTTTGTTGTCTTTCTTGCACTCAAGAACACAGGATGGATAGATTTTGGCACAAAAGACTGGGTTTCAGGAGAAATGAGGCTGTAGGGAGTCTGAGTTGGGTCATCTATTCTGGGTTTAGGTACAGGTCATGAAAATCCCATTAACATCCAGTGGTGATATTCTGGAAGCTCACTCCCAGCAGGGGCCAAGAAGTTAGTTAAATTATCATCAGCAGTCACCTTGAGCGAAGTGCTTACTGAGGTCAAGGTTTGGAGCCATCATGGTAGTTTGCCATATTGCACTGTAAACGGCAATAACTGCTTCTAATAATGCTGCACAGCTTAAAGTAAGAATAACCAAACTCACATCCACAAGTTCTTGTCACAGGGATACGCTGAAAACAAGATCTACCATGACTCGTGTCAACAGGAACTTTTGATCTGTTATTTACAGAGCTAAGGTGACTAAATTCCAGCTAAAAATTGGATGCAGCATATTCCTGAAATACATTGTTATTTGGATCACAGCCTCACCAGGTCACTTTTGTGAATGCTAAAGTATTCATTAGCTAAGCGTTGTCCTCTGCCATTTAGATGGGGACCAATTAGAGTAATTGAAGGACTCTCACTCCCCACTGAGCCTTTGTTGATCACTTCAGCACATCTCTCCCCTTGTTTGATGAAAGGTATTCTCTCTTGCCTGAAGGTATTACACCTCCCTCATCTGTGGGAGCTGCCTGGCAAAAAGAGGACATTTCAGCTCTCCTTATGTCTCCTTCCCTCTGAACAATCAGACATATAGGTACAATCAAATCCTAACAGGACCTATGGGTCCAACTATAAAATCAAATCTGGGGAGAAGTGAGAAACTAACAATTGTACAACTGTGGTAATGTATGGGAACAAAAACCTAAGAAATCTATCAGGAAATGAATTCTGAAGTTTCACATCCACACAGAAAGGGACATTTTTAGCTCAGGCTGAATTTAGCAAATGTTTATACACCCACCAGTGTGTGTATAAACATTTATAGGTAGCTCATGGAGCCATTAGCTCCACTGGCTGATGGAACACTGGGGTCACACACTAAGGGAAATGGTCAGAAATTAATTTTTGTAAAATAAAATATTAAAAACCATAAATCATTTTATTTAGCTGTGGTTAAAATTCTAATTGAGAACTTCAACCCCACATTTCAAGGATACTTACTGAAAAACACTCAGTGAAGTAATTGACAGAAGTGCTTTTGAGAATGGATGAGTCATTACTTTTGGTGGGGGAGAAATTTGGAGATTGTTAACCAGCCATTATAAAGCTTGAGTTAAATCCACATTTATTCTGTTTCTAGTCTTCATGAAGTTGAATTTCTATACTTGTTCACTAAAAAGAGCAAAATGATTCTTCTATGTATTTGGAAATTGGTGTAGTATTTTCCTAGGACCGCTAACTTAGTAATTTATAAATAACTTATATTTGTTATGGAAAGCTACATTTGTTAAACTGTGTGTTGTAAAGAATTATGGTTTTTTCACTTCTCCACTAGAGTTGATTAAATTTGCTCGTTAACTTTGTGAAAATTAACCTGCTAAATATGACCTCCCTGACCTGTGATAATTAATTGAACTAATATATACTGGTAATGCATTCTTTTATTTTTGAAAATAAAAGTGACATATGCCTAATAGTTTAGCTTTATAACACCATATAAAATTTTGTTCCTCTACTTTGATATGTTGTGGAAGAAAAAATTACTGGTGTGAATTTATCATTGCTCATTGCCGAGTAGGCCTTGCGACATTTCCTGCATGAGAGCCTTCATAAGTATGTAGATAATGACAGTACTGACATCTTTACGAAGAGCTTTTGTTGCTCTTCTCTCTACTATGGGGAATGCTGGTGGGAACACTGCAGTTTAAATGGGCTCTCTGATTTTGATGGAAAGGAAACACCCAGGGGACAGCAAAGGCTAAGAAGCAATTTAGTTAATAGCTAAGTTAATAGCTCAACTATTAAAAGCACAAAGAGCTAGTTACCATAATAGATAGCAAAACCAATCTCTAAACTAAATAATCTAAGCCATATGAATCTTTAGTAGTACTTAACTGATCATGGGAAAGCTAGATGAATACAAACTAATAAACAATATCATAATCACCAGAGTCTACTCTTTTGGATTGATTCTATCTCTAGGAGATCCAGTTGGATCCCAAACTCATCTTGGGGGTCGTTCTCTCATTTCTGAGTACAGAGCAGGAATCATGAATGCAGCAGATGCTTTTGGTGACTTCTGTCACATTCTCTTAGTTACCCCGTATTTCTTAAAATATTATAATTTTTTCCCTCTATCTAATCTCTACTTAGGAGAAAAGGTGAGATCTGGTATTACTGGTCATTGGGTGAGATCTAACAGATCACTAGAGCTTGTAAAATTAAAAAGAGAGAGAGAGAGAAGGCAGTACATACAAACACAAATACAGGGAGCCAAGAGAACTTGCCGAAGTTCACTTCTTTTTTTTTTTTTTTTTTTTTTTTTTTAAAGATTCATTTATTTACTTGACAGACAGATCCCAAGTAGGCAGAGGCAGGCAGAGAGAGAGAGGAGGAAGCAGGCTCCCCTCCGAGCAGAGAGCCCGATGTGGGGCTCGATCCCAGGTCCCTGGGATCATGACCCGAGCTGAAGGCAGAGGCCCTAACCCACTGAGCCACCCAGGCGCCCCCGAAGTTCACTTCTGATTGCGTCTTCTCTCCCATTGAAGTAGGAAGCAAGAAGTAGGAAGCAAGTTCATCAGCTGAGAGAGGGGAGAAGGAAGGAGAATTTAAAATTTGAGTATAGGGGAAACTGCCTACAATCATTTAGGTGAGTAGGAGAGTGAGCGGTCTGGGGAAATAGAGTAAAATTGCCAGACAGCTCTATGGGCCCATTTAAAGTGATGACAAATTCAAGTAGGTACAGTCAGCGTGGTTCCAGTAGTGATGTGTGAGCGTGTGTGAGCCTGTGTATGTATGTGTGTGTCTGTCTGTTCTCAACTTCTTATCTTACTCATCTACTTAGGTACAAAGGTAAAGCAGGCAGACCATGGAGCTGAACTAAGATGAAACTAAGGTTTTGGTTTCGCCAAGGGAATGAGAAAAAGGGTGAGTGAAACCAGAGTGGGCATATGAAGTGGAGGGATTTTAATGACCTACTAATGTAAGCTGCATACATTGAGAGGCAAGGGCATGCAGGCGTGAGAGAAAAGGAAGAGTTATGAGAAGCAAAGAATTGTGAGCAGGGATTGGGAGAAAGAATTGTTGTGGTTGGTGTAATAATGTGTGTGATATGCAAAGACAGGAAAGGTTAGAGATTGGAAAGACTGAAATTAAGATTTGGGAGGAGGGGGTTTAGTGTTGGTAATGGCAAGATTTAGGGTAGGGTTGTGGGAATGAATAATCAAGGTAAACTATAGAGCAGTATCATCAAAGGAGAAGAAATAAGAAATGAAGAGTTTGGAGGTTGAAAGAATCATCTCTCTGTTTATCCCAAACACCAGGAATTATGGCCACGACCAAGGTGACTATACAATTTCTTGACCAAATGGGAACACTTTTAAGAGTAAATTGTGGGTCTTAATAGACACTTTGGGTCTATTAAGAGTTACAGAAGGACAACAAATGGCTTAAGGACCATAATGGCTTAAGAGGTAGTAATGGAGAGGGTACAAGGGAGCAGAAGATAAAATCTTCAGAGAATAGGAAGAGTGACCTTAGGGTTATCAGAAGAATGAAGGGCAGTGGAGAGTCTGATGGGATGGGTTTTAAGCTGGTGTTGCTTGTTATTGATATGAACAATATTAAAGTGTCTGATGAGTATAACGGTGGAAAGAATTTGGTGTTGAGGTGAGGGAAGAGTTTGGTAGGACCATTTCAAAGCCAGAGGCTTCCATTTGACTTCTGATCACAAAGATGTGGAATCAGAAGATGTAGGGCACACCATCTGCCTTCTTGCCCTGTCAAGAGTACAAGAGTAGCCTGCATCCGCTAACCGTTATTATCTTGTCCTAGATTAGAGGCTTTAAAGAATCACTGGAAAAATATACCAAACATAAGGAGAAAGAGGCAGGAGGAGGAATGATCTGATGTGTAGACCACATAAAAATGAAGTGAGAATGATCTTCCCTGGCTCACGGACTTGCCCTGAGGTTTTCACCTGTGGTTTAACGGCTTTGTTTGTTTGTTTACATTTCTTCATAATTCAGTTTATTTCAGAAAGGTTAAAAGGGTATTCATTTAATTGCCTGTATGGATGCTTGGGCAGGAATCAGAAAAATATCGCAGAATTGAATGGAAAAATGTGGTTTGTTAATAGTTCATCTTCCAGACTCAAATGAAGACTTGAAAAGAACATTAAAATAGGCAAAAATAATAGACAAAAGACATATCTCACCAAGTTGGTTTTATATAACTTGTAATAATCAGCTTTCAGTAACAGAAGATAGTACATGGCTGGCTTCCTTTGTGTCTCTGTCATTAACCATGTGGAAGTACTGGGGCAGGTGAAATTCCAGTTGCATTGTGGGAAGTGCCTTGTCTTGAACAACAGCCTGGTTGATGGTATTGTCTGACTCAGAAGGAGACCTCATTCTTCTGAGAGAGAGAGAGAGAGAGAGAGAGAGAACTTAGTGCTGATAATATACCAGGAATCTTGAAGCAAACTCTTTTCAATATGTAAAAAAGTGCAAATCATTCACTCTTTGTCACTGTTTCTGTCTTCCATACCACCTCATGAGGTTCCAGACACACATTTAGCTACTGAAATTACTTGGGCTACAAATAAGTATACTTGAAAAAACAAAACAAAACAAAAACCCTCTGCATCTGTGAAAAGCAACTCCAACTAGAATATAAGTAAGTGCATTTATTTAAAGGTAAAATCCATTCCAGGTTTTGAAAAGCTTCAAGTTTGGTTACTTTTTGCTCTATGACAGTGTCTTTCTGTTCACATCAAATGAAGGAATTGTTCTTTTTGGTCCCTTTGTTTTGAGGATTTTCGCAGGTAAAGAAATGAGGGGTGAGAGATGATGTGTAAGTCTCTTTTGCTGGGAGTGTATTTAACTACTTAGTCAGGGATGCGATAAACACACATCAAAGGTCATTGTGAAACACTCCTCTTCCCTTCCTTTGCCCGGATAACACCTAATTACCCTTCAAACCTTAGGTAGCTGTCGTTTCTTCTGGAAGTCCTCTCCAAGTCCCAGGGATAGATGCTTTGCACATCATAGCCCTTTACGTTTTCCTCGTTCACAGCACTCATCGTCACATTATATGGAAATTACAGTCCTAATTCATTTTTATATACATGGTGCTCTCCGTTATATGTGCCTATAAGGAATGCTCAATAAATGTTGGTTTAATTAAAATGTAGAGAAAGGAGCTTTTGCTCTTTCTCCTACAGTCTGTATATAGGTCCTCTTTGTCCCATAGAGCAGTTATTTATCGCAGTGGCATTTTTGGATCTGGAAGTGAATCTTCCAGAAGTGTTCTGCTTATAATCAGAAGGTAGGTTAAGTGTTAAGAAAACAATAAAAGTCTGTAATATGCTTGTGCTAACATGCAAATCTGTCCCAGGCAAAACAATGAGGAAGCAGAAAGTTTAAAAAAACAAACAAACAAACAAAAACAATTTTCAGCCTCAGAATCCCCTAGAATGGTGTTTCCTTCTCTTTACTAAGGGTCTGTTTTGTCCATGTTGCTCCCTAGATTCTGATGAAGGCCAGAACACCCTTCTCTTCTTCCTCCATCAAAACTTGTTTTTACTGACACAACATTTGGAAAGGATGTAAAAAAAAAAATTCTTTCTAATGTGTCATTCATTGATAAGTATGGAATGGTGCGTATTTGTCTCTTCATGAAGGCTTTTGACAAAACCCAGCTCTGGATAAACCAGTCTTCTTCATCTGTGTTTATAGCTGAACAAGAAGGTAGAACTTAGGAATCACTGAAGTAAATGAGATGGTTAATTATGTGTTATCCAAAGCCTAAATGGGTCTTCAGATTCAAATTTCCTGGGTTTTTTGTTTGTTTGTTTTCAGATTCTCTAGAGCACGGAGTTTGAGGCAAGGATTAATATACTGTTCTTAATGGGGATGATGGTGAAGTGAGGCATGAACAAATGTAAAACAACATAATGTAATGAGTTATCACATTTCCTGCCTGTTTTGTAGAGGCTGGGAAGTGACACAGTCTTGTCACTCAGCCAATGTGTTCTCTCAGCAGGCAGGGTATTCCATGGTTGGGTTCTAAAGATCTTTATCTCAGACTAGTCCATGGAAAGGAGAAAAGAGGGAAAATGTAATATCCAGTTCCCTTTTATCTCTCATTTCCCATGCCTTTTTGGGGTGCATTTGCTTGCCCTGCAATGGATGGTCTGGAAGCCCTAAGGTGTGGCATTTGACTCAAGGCCAGAAGTGGAAAGGTGGCTTAGAACAGATAGCCCAGTGTGTGGGAAGGGCAACCAACCACACGGCCCCGTACTCAGAATCCACCCTGGGAAACCTGCCAAAGGCAACAGTGGTGGGTACGGCATGGTACAGGAGGGAATTTGTCCTTTATGGAAAAAGTAATAATCAAAGGAATTTAAGGAGGGTATGGTGGCATTGTAATGTCAGCTTGGCTAGTTTGAATAGGTTTCCCAGAATTCCTCTTCCTTTCAATTTCCTTTCAGATGGGCCACAAAAGACATTTTCACATGAGATAGAAAAAGACAGACGTAAAGCACCAGACATTTTATAATTTACCCTCAGAAAGTTGGGGCAGGAGCTTTTATAGCTCTCATATGTTGTTGCTTATCTCCTGGCTCAGCTCCTTGACTGCAAGTATTCTACCATCCTGTGGATTTTCCCTCACTTTCTCTTCTGGGCCAAGTGTGCGTTTAGTTCTTGATGAAAGGTACCAGCTTCTCCTTAAGGACACTTTCTCCGTCCAGGTTGGGGTTGAGATTGTCCTCCTGGGTTTCAGTTGCTTCCTGCTCTCTCCTTTTTGCATCCATCTTCCTTCTGTACTGCCCAACCCCCAGTTCCAACATCAGACATGAACATGACAGGTTTACAGTGTTTGACCAGTGTCCATAATTGCATAATGTCAAATACTACCTTGCAGTTACATCCTTATGAACCCCTGTCTGGTGCAGAGGGGAATAAGGTTTTGGACACTACTTGTATCTCCATGAACTTCTTAGATGCTCTCTTAAGTACAGGTTTCTTCTATGTTGTGTGTAAGACTGGAGATGCCCTTGCTCCTCTCCTGAAGAGTCTAATAAGCCACAGAGACCTTTCCAAGGTGGTGTTTAGTCTTCATGTTCTGGATAACTAATCCAAAAGGGTCAGTGAAAAAAGCTCTAGTCTTCAGAGTTGGGAAAAAAAAAAAAAAAAAAAAAGCAATGCTGCGGCCATGCTCTGAGTTAACCTCCCTCATCATGCAACACACCTTCTTCAGGTGAGTTCATTCTTCAATTTCTAGGGAAGGGGCTGTTTTCCCAGTAAAGATGGCTCAGTACTTTGGGGGCTTTCAAGATTATTGGGTTCACTTGCCAGAATATCCCATTGTGGATCTCAGTGTCCTGCTCTTTCTTCCCTACGACCTTGACTCTAATGTAAGACATCTGAAAGCTGCACATTTCGCATCCATTGCAGTTCTGTTGCCCATGAGCCAGATCCTGGGATTGATCCTCAGTAACGGTCTGCTACAAGTACAAAGATAAAAGTCTCCATTAAAGCTACCACTCAGGTAATTTGGTTCTTAAAACATGCTCTGTTTTGGAGGGAAATGGATGGGATAGCTCTACATCTACCATTTCTTCTTGCAGGGTCTCTAGGGTTATTGTAATGCACATTTTTATATTAGAATATTGGTCATACTGATTAAGTGCCTCGGCCACTGATTTCCCAATGCCTTGCTTTTTATACACACGTCATTCCTTAAGTATCACCCCAACTCCCACCAATCGGGTCTCTGTTGGTTTTACACAACTGCCAATTCAATACCAAATTCCCTTTCTGAACATCCCTTTTTTATACCACTTCCTGTACTTCCTGTACCAATTGTTCTAGTCCAGTTTTTATTGAAAGCTAAGAGTAAGTAAAGGTAAATGTGCAGACTTTTTGTGTGTGTGCTAGTCAAGCTGAGGTAAAGAGGTCAACCAAAAGAAAAACCAACAAGGGAAATACCTATAGAATAATACAATGAGCTATACCATCACACTGGGTCCCACTTCATGATTTGTTTTGAAGAAACACATCAGGGCACTCAGCAGTCATGTTTTCTTGATATGTGCTTCTACCAGGAACTACACACGTAAAGAGAAAAAGAAGTGAGATTCATCTACCTGACCCCATCCCATCTCTTGTTTCCCATTGGTCAAGTATCACGTGACAAGAGATAATGACTTTGAACTTTGGCTGATCCACCTGGCTCCTTGGTGAGTGCTCTGGAAGCCAGATCCTCCCCTTGCGGTGTATTATTTTACCAATCTAGAAAATGCGGGGTAAGAGCATGGACTACATAGTGTGTGAAGTGTACCGACTATGGAGTTTACCTTGGGTTTTAGCATGAACGATAGCCAGCTCAGAGGCTCTGCAGCTGTGACAGTGAGAGTGGAAAGGCGGTCTTGCCGGCAAGTGGTAAGTTCTGAAAGAAGAAAGCTGTTGGTGAAATTTGGGGAGGTACATTTGTGTCGATTACACTGGTGTCACTGATATGCTTCTCGGACCAACTCGCGTTCCATCCTTTTTAACCATTATTTCAGACTGTGCCTGATCCACCTGCAAACCATTTCACTCTTTCACACTCAACAGAAAACCTTGGCTTCTCTTTTACAAAGACTACAGGAGGAATGAGAGAGTTAACTCCTCATGCTGTAGACATCAAAGGTGCAAGCTCACCTCTAACTGTATTCCTTCCATAATTGTTTCCTCTTATTACCATAGAAGGGTTTTCTTTTATTTTATTAAGATCAGTTCTTCAGTTTCTATGTCATGTCCCATCCCCTCTTCTCTTTCCAGGAACCTGAAACACAGTGGCTGGCCTTTCCCTTCCTTGCCCTTACATTCAAACTCTCCCTCTTCGCTGGTTGCTTATCTGGAGATACATGTGTATATGGTGTCAAGGTGGTTGTGTATATGAACATCCCTGATTTTAACACAATTTTATCTCATTTTTAAAGGTGGCACATGCTTATTGTTACAAGTTAAATATTATATGTAGAAATGTTCATAATCTTTACCTTCCTACCTATTATTACTCTTCAATAGCAATTATTTTAACAATTTAATGTGTTCATACTAACTATACAAAATATATGGTGGAAGAGATAATCAGTGCTCAGTGAATATCCTTTGTATTTGCCAGCTTCTCCTTTACTGTTAGCAAGGTTCATGTGATAAATGCTGGTCAATGAAGTCTGAGTAGAAGTGATACATCACTTTGGGACTGAGACCCTGCCGGGACAATCTTAGAGGCTCCAGGCTCTGGGTGACATAATTTCGAGATGGAGGAGGCCTCCTGATAGGCCTGGGTTTTGTGTGAGAAAGATATAAGCCTTTACTGTGTTAATCTACAGAACTTCCAGCGTTTTCTATTGAAGTACATTCTGATACAAATGGGTATACACTAGGCATATTATTCTGTAAATCCATCCATCCTTCCTTCCTTCCTTCCTTCCTTCCTTAACAGTGTTGCTAGGACTTATTCATCTTTTCTGAAAGTTGAATCACATCCTATAGTATGACTAGATCATGACTTATTTTACCATTTCCTTACTGCTGGGAGTTCAGATAGCTTATGATTTTTGCTCTAGTATGCTTTTTGCCTCCAGAAACCACATTGCCATCAATACCTTTACACAAACAGCTTTACATACAGACACTTTTTTGTAGTGTAATTTTTCCCAAAATGAGATGCATGGGTCAAAGGATTTATGCATGTTTATTTAAGTAGGGATTTCTGGGCTGCTTTACAAAATTATTTTGAGCTTTTCACACATCCCTCAGAAATGTATGCGTGCCTGTTTTTCTTTAATCTTAACATGGAATGATATTGCTTTTCACAATTTTCGCTAATATAATATATAACAATAGTAAAAACTTCTTATAATATAGATTAAATAATTAGGATGCAAAATTATTTTTTGCCTCCTTTGTTCAATATATTTTTTTGAAAATTTACTCTAAATTTTTATTTAAATTCCTGTGAGTTACTTTGTTCAATATTTTAAAATACTATGACTTAATTTGTGGTGTTCACTAGTGGTTTTCAAACTAACATTTATCCAAGGCACTCAGAGGGCTTGTTAAAATACAGATTTCTGGACCTCACAAGAATTTGTGTTTCTAACAAGTCCCAATGTACTGCTGATGGTTATTCCCAGACCTTCTTGGAGAACTGGCTGAGACAATAAAAAGAATAATATGAGTAAAGCAAATTAGTAATAATGAGATTAGGTTGCTTATCTCTGAATTTATCTCACTGTGTAGGGCATTCATGAGTTCTTTTTTATTTCCCTAGGCATGATTTTCTGGTAGGTAATAATTTTACGCATTCCTTAAGGACACTTAGGAAACTCCTGTGAATTATTTGTAGGAAAAATAGCTTGAGAACAATAGGGTTAGAATCTTATTACAAACAAGCCATAGCTTTTAAAGAAGTATCTTGAAGTATAAAATTGATAAAACATATTAATAGAATGTTTTAGTGGGCGTGCAATGCAGAGACATTGGAGGAATTTAGAATATGTCTCTATTTAAATCCTATAGTCTATGTCTATGACTCTAACTGGGCAGATGAACACTTTCAGTTAACTTTCAATCATATTGAATGGACTCTATCAATATTTTATAAGGTCTGTTCATTGATTCATTTGCCCTTTAACATTATTAAAATAATGTCATAAGTTTTCTCTTAGGAACAACCTGTTTCCTTAACACAAAACATTTAATTCCTACATTAGCATGAGCAAAGTCATCTTGGTTTTTCCAAGATTCTCTTGAGAAAGTTAATACAAGTTAAATGAAGTGACATTATTATAGGAGTAAACTTGATTCTGCTCCAATGTATATATTTTAAAGCAAGTCATTTTCAAGTTCTAAGTCTGTAATATATAATCATTACTAAGCCAGTTTATAATATCATATAGCAATATAGTTATATTATGATATGATTAACAATTATTTAACTGCAATTACTACTTTCATTTAAGTGTTAGTGCCAAAAAAAACTTGTTATACTCCTTATATCTTGATAATACAATTTCAAATACAATAGGATACAATGTCAAATCCTGACAATTTAAATTTGTACCCCAAAAGTGAGAATTATTACTGTGGAGATGTTTTATGTTAGAACAGTGAATGGCTTATCCTATAGGCCTTCCCAAGGACTGGATCTATTATGACCACACAGAGAAGTTGTCAACAGCCCTCAGTGGACATAAGAGATTGGTCTGGCATTTGGCCTTCAAGAACTTTAAGGTCTGATCCAATTTAGGGCATACGATTTTAGAGAGTCCAAAATGGCTAGGACTGGGAAGGACCACATTACAATCCCATCATTGCAGAAGAAACAGGTCAGAGAGAGGCTGAAGGGACATGCCCAAGATCACAGTTTTCTAAGGATCCAGGCAATAGTATAATAAACACTGATGAAATACATCAAGTACGTTGTGTCAGGCAGAGTGCTTTAGATGTATTGTTTCATTCAATACTTACGTTTTGATAGTTTAGTAATATCATCTACTCTGAAGATGTGAAGATTTGGATGCAAAACAGGTGAGAATCTTTTCCAATATCACACAGGTGGTTGATACTGGTAGTGAGTTTCTGTACAAGGCTGAGTCCCCCATCCCAACGCCTCTCCTTATTCCCAGTGTAGTATCCTGTGGTCTCCAAACTCTCTGTGGGGTGCTCAAAAACTAGCATCCAGTATCAGAAATGACACTTGGTAGTGTACAGATGCTAATTACTTTGTTGGAATGTGAAAAATCTGACTTATAAATCCTTACACTGTCCAAAAGATGACATTATGAAAGAAGCTGAGTCTAAGTAAACAAGGAATTTGCTGATCATAATCCCATGCACCTCCGCACCATGATATACACACGGCCATCATTTCAAATGTAGAGTAGGTTGTTGACATTCTTTTTCTTATATTGCTTCCCCTCTTTCCTTTGTATAAGATTGAATTTTATTTTTAGCCTATTAATACATCTGAAATTTATTGTGTTTGTCCAGTGGGAAGGAAATCAATAGCTTTCCCTACTCGGCCTTTATACGGTGATCAGATTATAGTTTATACATTGCACATTTCACCTTCCCTCACTGTTTTTATAGGCAGATTATTTTTATGGCCTAATGGTTCTTTAATAGGCTATAAACACCTTATACATTTTCAAGTTCCCTGATAACAAGCAAAAGGAGCATGCCAGTTCTAAAAGTCTCAAAACCAGGCCTTTGATAAAGTGTTAATAAAAAAAAAAACCTGTAAATCATTAAAAAAAAAAAAAAAGAAAGGTTAAGTTTTGTTGCTGTCATATTCAAATGTTATTTTTGGCTAATGTTACATGCAAATATAATAGGTTTCTTTAATAATTACTTTATGAAAACAAGACTTACTGGAAATTTTGCTCAAATGGACCAGTGGGACTTTGAGCATATTTGGGGGAAAATCCCTTGCATGGAGTTCTCTTTTCTTTGCTCTGGCTGACTACCGACTTTGTCACAAGAAAGATCACCCTTATGGGGACACTCTATTTTAAGATTGATTTTACCTGTAGTTAACCATATTATATCTGATTCCATTTCTTTATTTTAAATAGCAAAATATGAACCAGATGCAAAGAATGTGGAGGTGGAATTTTCTCATGTTCCATTAGAACCTCCATTAATTCCCTGTTGTGGGCAGGCTTTAGAAATAGCCTAACACATGGGAGACACTGTTTGCAGCGTCTTATTATTTGCCAGTGAGTTTTGGCATTGTTCCATTTGGGATTTTCTGGCTATGTGATGTGTGTGTGTATGGATGTGTGTGTATTGCGTACTCGTGTATATGTGTGTATTCAATAAAGCTAAATCTGTAAACCTCTGGTGGGGGGTGGTCAAGGAGAAGGTGGTGGTTTAAATATCTTCTACGAAGTAGGTGCCGTGGTTTTCTTTCTCTCAAGGTACGAATTGCAGAGCTGCCTTTTGTTGAATCGCAGCTGAATTTTTGGATGAACTGGCCCCCCGATTCGTCTTACTTTACTGGAACTCGTAAAGCGGTTGTAGAGGACAAGTACTAACTACACCTGTTCTGAAGGCCCAAAGACCTGAATTTTTCCTGGAAAAAGTAGAGCACATGTTCAGCCTGCAGGCAGATCCCATGTTGTAGTGAATTTCGCTTTTGTGGGCAGCTGGCAGCCTGCTCCGTGGTTGTCTGCTGGGGCTTCTGCCAGCTGGAACGTGGAAACACGGATCGGCTTGCTCTTCTGGCCAATAGACCCCAAACATCCCCTCATCCCCTGTAAAAACATCATTATATAAAGCAAAGTAATACTTGCTCAATTTTTCCTCTCTCTCCCTCTCTCTCTTTCTGTAAATGGCAAGAATGTTTCAAAATGATGTCTCTTCATTGAATGCTCCGGAAACATACTTTCATGAATTAGCATGAAACTGACATTTTCATTTTATCTCTTTCTGTTGTGTAGAATTCAGTCAGCGACAAGGACCTTGCAGAACACACGTATAGAACGTTCAGAGGTGCTGCTGGTTTCCTCATTCCACCCTCATATTTTGAGGTTTGTCCATACAAGTCAGCTTGAATTTGATAATATCCTGTCAATTAAACTAAACCTTGTTTTCAAAGCCAAAGAGCACAAGTGCCCCAGGCACCTACAAAAAATCCCAAGCACACAGGCTCAAGTGGATAGTTAGGTGTGCAATTATTTGATTTATACACACGTGTGTTTCTGGAATTACAGCTGCAGGGTTTGTGGTCTCGGTGGGGGTGTGAACAGTTTTGCTGGCAAGCCCTGTATGCCTTACTTTGGAAATTTGGCTCCCAACACGAATTCCCCTTCCATCATTGATGGAGAACAAAGTCTATTTGTCACTTTTCCATTTGCCTTCCACAATGATTCAGAAAGAAAATAGTGTTATTTTGCTGCTGTAAAGGGGAATTGCTGATTCATCTCACAAGTGCAATTATCTCTGCTATTCATTATACGAACACAAGCTAACGATGTGCATATGTGGTAGAAGTTGGCGTGGGGAGGGTGGGCTCACCACCCCCCATTACTGACCCGAGTATTTATAATTCGCTTGAGGGGCCCCAGTCCTTTCCACACAACTGCCCCATTTCAGTTTAGGGGTTGAAAACTTAGGAATTCATACAAAAGAAGGTTCTGTTGTCCTTTGAGTTTTGCAGCTCTTTAAAAACAATCCTTGCCTTCAAGTTCTATGTCTACTTTTAACCTTTGGCTTTAGCTGTAGAAAAGCTTATTACTACAAGCTGACTCAATCACTCCTGATAGCCAACACCCGGGAGACCTTACCCATGCACTGTCTAGCTGAGTAATTAAATGCACGGTAGATTTACAGTTCAGTGGACTTGCTCATGGTAGGGTGGCCGCCCTATCTTCTCTCCCTTTTGAATGTTCCCACTTCACATGGCAGCTCTGTATCAGGATGAGTGGAATCAAATGTGAAATAAAATATTAAAGAGCAAACATCAACCATAAAGGGGGAGGCACACTGGGAAAAGAGAGACAAGGACATTGAAGGATTTTGCCATCCAAGCAGAGGAAAATGATTCCGACTTGTGTAACTTTGCAGCTTTGTTAATATTCGAAGATGTAGCTATTATTAGATTGTCTTTTCATAAGGAAATTAAACAAGGACATTTCAGTAACACTTAGAAAACTCACACTTTCCGCAAAACCCCTATTTCCTCAAGAGGCTAATAGGAGCTCAACATGGATAGAATAAAAACCTACTCCTTTCATCTATTCTCAGAATAGTTACCTGGATTCATAAAGACTGGAGATTGAAAAGGCCTATTCAGCTCTTGGCAGCAGCCTCCAGGGATCTGGACAGCATTTTTCCTCCTAGTAGAGTACATTCCCCACTGTTTTGTATGGTTTTATTTTAATGGCCTCAAAGCCTTCTCCACTTCTACGGAAAACTCATTCCAGACTCTAGCCAATCTCATCATGAAAATTACTTTCTTAACAGAATTGAAAAGCTATCTCTGGTTTTTTTTTTTTTTTTCTCTTTGGTAAGAACGTATATGAGACATATAAAGGTAGCTAGAGAGACTTAACATGTCTTGACCAATTTAGATGTATCCGAATTGGTGCAAACCTATTTTCATGCCAAAATGATGATAGTAAGTATTTGAGAATGACTTTTAAAAACAGATTTTATTTGTTTTTTGTTTGTTGGTTTATTTATTCATTTATTTCTCAGAGAGCAAGAGATATGTAGAGAGAGAACATAAGCAAGGGGAGCAGCAGGCAGAGGGAGAAACAGACTCCCCGCTGAGCAGGGAGCCCAGTGTGGGACTCGATCCCAGGACCCTGGGATCATGACCTGACTTAACCAACTGAACCACCCAGCCATCCTGAAAATGACTTTGTTTGTTTGTTTGTTTACAAGATGCAAATTTCAATAGTATATATGAGGTATGAGTCATTGTCTTTTGAGTTAGTCAAACTGGAAAGAAGCATAGGTATATCAAAGAAGACAGTAAATAAAATCTTTTTTTTTTTTTCTTTTTTAAAGGGGTGCCTGGGTGAGGCACTTAGTTGTGTCTGATTCTTGGTTATAGCTCAAGTCATAATCTCAGGGTCCTGGGATTGAGCTCTGCATTGGGTTTTGCACTCGGCATGGAGTCTGCTTGAGATTCTCTCTCTCCCTCCCCCTTTACCCCTTCTCCTTTTGCTATCCCTCTCTCTGTCTAAATAAATAAATAAAATCTTTTTTAAAAAAAAAAAAAAGAAGAGAGAAGAGGCTTGATATCGTCACTCTTGAAATGAAAAGAAAAAAAAAAAAAAACACAAAACCCTCCCAGTTTTTATTAACTCAAACATCCCCTAACCTTGGCACTGCCCATTTGTATGTTTCTTAAAATTATATTAAAAAAAAATTTTTTTTGGCGGGGGGGGATGTCTGGGTGGCTCAGTTGGTGAAGTGACTGCCTTCGGCTCAGGTTTTGATCCTAGAGTCCCAGGACTGAGTCCTGCATCGAGTCTGCTTCTTGCACTAGGCCTAATCCCCTTTCATGCTCTCTCTCTCTCTCTCTTTTTCTCCCCCTCTTACTCTTTTTCTCAAATAAATAAATAAAATTAAAAAAAAACACAAAATTTTCATCAGTTACTGTTTGAAGAAAGCCTTATTTCTCTGTTCCCTTTCCTCTTTTAATGAAGATTTACTCATATTTTATAAAAGCAGTTAGACCACATTTTTTTTCCTTCATTAAAGACAGAATATTCTGTACTCAGTTTATAAATAGCAATACTATATACATATCAGTTGCCTCAGATCATTTTTGGGAATAAGCAAGTCATAAATACTACTGAATAATGAATAAATACATATATGGAATATTTATATCATAGCTTGTTAACATGTTTGATTTGTCATTGCTAATTAAGCAACTATTTTTATCCTCTGGGAAATTTCCTAAATTTAAATATTGATTTCCCTCATTTATTTATTCATTCATTCAGATAAAACTTGTTGAGTACCTACTAAATGTTGAATGTTGTTGTAGGCTCTGAGGATTTAATGATGAATAAAACCAAGTCCCTGTCCTTGTGAAACACATAGCTGAACGGTATGAGATGAATGTCTGCAAACAAATAAATGCATAGTACAACAAATGGTGGTATAGGCTATGAGGAAGAAAGATCAAGTAAGATAAGGGAGATCAGCCCTCCCTTAGAAGTCTATGTGTACACCCTTGTGTGGATTCATGTGCCTGTGCATGTATGAATTTATGTTGGAAGAAGGTGGTTGTGTTACACGGGTGGTCAGTAGGACAAAGCGGCCATAAGAGAAGAAATCCCAAACTAGGACTGAGCCTAAAAATCAGCAGATTGCTAAATATAAAAAAGTCAAACGCTGCGTATATAGTAATATGCAAACTGACTATTGGATTTAGTACAATGCAGAGCATTGGTCAGAAGCCTAGAAGAATGAGAGAAGTGAAGTAAGACTATAGTTAGTGGTCATGATCGTAAAATGAATCCAGTCAGTGTGGTTTTCTTTTCCTTCGTATATTCACCTCTCAGGGGCAGAAACAGCCCAAGTGGTTAGTTGAATTTTACTGGGGTTGGGGTTTTTCCAGGGAAGTATGATGAAGTGGGGGGAGCATTGTGAGTATGGTGGTTAGGTGCAGGCGCAGGAATGATGATATTGTTTGAACACAGAATTGAAGTTGGCTTCAAGAGGGATGTGAGGGTAAGAAGACGGAGACGGAAAGCTCAAAAATGTTCTGATCACTGTCCCAGTGCGAGGTTGGTGGGGTGGGGGGGGCACAAGTCATGGAAATCAAAATCCTGAGAGAGGGAGTTGGATCTAGGAGCAGTTGAGTCAGAGATGAGGCCCCTTGAAACATCATTCTAGATGAAGGATGTTGTTACATGAAAAACTTGATTTGTAACCACAGATATTAATCATCACTTTTTCTTGCCTTGTGATATCCCATATCCATCTTCGTGCCTCTCCTTTGGTAAAATAAACTTCCTAGAAGAGACCTTGAGATTCAGTTCCCCTCTCCACATGCTGGGCATAATTACAGCTACCACAGTTATTTTGTGTCTTATGGTTAAGAATTCCTTTCACGCACAGTTTCTTATTCAGTTGTCTCCAAAATGCTGTGAATCCATGTTTTACAAAAAGAGGAAATGAGGTCTTGGGTTTAGAAACTTTGTAAAGGTCAGAGTGTTACTTTAACCCCAAAGGCTCCCATGATTCATCACACTGGACACACACACACACACACACACTCTCAGCCTCACCTCCCCCAACAGACATGCACATGCATGCACAAATGCAAGCACACCACATTTTCAGAAAAGAAAATTAGAAAATTTCAGGGGCACCTGGGTGGCACAGTGGGTTAAGGCCTCTGCCTTCATGATCTCAGGGTCCTGAGATGGAGCCTCACCTCGGGCTCTCTGCTCAGCGGGGAGCCTGCTTCCTCCTCTCTCTCTCTCTGTCTGCCTCTTTGCCTACTTGTGATCTCTGCCTGTCAAATAGATAAATAAAATCTTTTAAAAAAATTTAAAAAAGAAAGAAAGAAAATTTCAGCCTTCCTTTGCACTGGCTTTTGGCATCTAATAAACTTGGGCTTGTCTCTCTGTGTCCACTCTTTGGATATCTTCCGCTCTTCCTTGGTCAATCCATTCATCTCAGTGCAGCCAGAATAATCTTTAAAACAAGCAAAACCGACCCTCGCTTGCCCATTTTAAATCTTTCAACAACTCCCCTGTATTCTTAGGGTTAAGTAGAATTCCATAATTTGACCTACCATACCTTCTATTATATTAAAGTACTTTTCATTTTCTCGATATTGTAATCCCCAGCATCCAGCCCTGAACTCTGGGATATGGTTCAGGGACCATGAACACTTAGAGGGCACAGAGGCCAATCTTTGTTCTAGGTACTATATATTTGTAAGTGTGTTGTCATCTGTAATTATCAATCTCTATTATCTATCCCCTATCTCTCTATCTATGTTCCATCCATCCATCCATCCATCCACCCATCATCCTTCTCTATCTCCCTCCCTCCATTTATCCATCCATCCATCCATCTTTACCTGTCACTTGTCTGTCATCTATCTATCATCTCTATCATCATTTAATGCTCACAACAACCTAGGAAGTAGGCATCATGATCACCCTTTACAAATACAGACCCTGGGGGCGCCTGGGTGGCTCAGTGGGTTAAGCCTCTGCCTTCAGCTCAGGTCATGATCTCAGGGTCCTGGGATCGAGCCCCACATCGGGCTCTCTGCTCAGCGGGGAGCCTGCTTCCCTTCCTCTCTCTGCCTGCCTCTCTGCCTACTTGTGATCTCTCTCTCTGTCAAATAAGTAAATAAAATCTTTAAAAAAAACAAATACAGACACTGAAGTACAAGAGAATTAGACTACTTGCTTAGACTTCTATAGTTCTCAGTTGGTGGAGGTAGGAGTTATAGCCATATAGGTTGGCTCCGGTGCCCATACGCTTCACTGTGACACAGAGTGTCACTCATATAGTACATGAATGAATGAACTTTTACTAGATGAATGAAAATAGGGTCCTCTGTTTAACCATCCTACAGGAGTTACACTGGAAATTTCTCCTCCATTTTTCAGTAAGAGTTACCTCATCCCTTGCTGTTCAAACTTGTATTACTGGCAGCGTTCTAAAAGACACCTGGCTTCATTGCTGCAAACTCAGAAAACTCTTCTCCTTAACATTTTATAACAAGTAGTCCATGCTTGTAATACAAACAAAAATTCACAGGCTCTAGCTCTTGTGAAAGAAACATTTTTCAATGTTATTATTAATCAAATGAAAAGGCATGGTAAGCTGTAGAACTTGAAACACATGTATGTTCTTAGTACTCTTTCTGTAATTCAGAGGGGGTAGATCAAGGTTGAAAAATAAACCAAATTCTAGGTAAAATTACCTTACATCATTAAAACTGTGCCCAACAGAAATTTGACCAGGAATACAAATAGGTTAAATTCAGTAGAAATTACCACTTTCTGCATGGACAACACAAACATACCATTAAGAGAATTTATTCCTTTCCAAAGAGTTGATATATTTATTGTGAAAATAGAGAACTTCAGGTATTTTTGAGTCCCAAGGGGACAGACGTCCTGTTTTGCAACTTGGGACATAGATGGACTGCTCTCCAATGACCTGTTCTTTGTGGGAAATTTCTTTTACTGCATCAGGAGGCCATCTCTGCTGGAATAGTCTTTTGTGATAAGCTGCTATTTTGAACAATTGTTTTTAATTAATTTTTACTGTTAGAAATTTCTTTTTTTATCTTCTTTCAATTTCTGCATACTGGAATTTCCAGTTATTGGTTTCACTTTTGCCCTTTTGAAACACATGGACTATCCATCTCCCCACTCCACCACCGGACAGGTGGTAACTCCTGATGTCTTGAGGCTTCATGAGCTTGCACTACTCGACCATCCTGAAATCCCAACTATCTGAATAAGATGTTGAGCCCAGGTATCCTTCCATCCAGAGGTCCTCCCCTTCTCCCCATTTTTCCCGTTTTTCTTCATAATTCTCTTTATATTTTGGCATCTCATAACAGAATACAACATTTAGGATGAATTCTGACTTTTTCTAGATATTGTGCTAAAAAAGGTATTAGATCTCATTTACTGTTTGCTTAATTTTCTTTCTTTCTTTCTTTTTTTTTCAGCTGTTGGTCCATATTGAGTTTACTGTCAATGAAAATCCCAACATAGCTTTAAATCTGTGTCATATGGATGATCAGATTTTAGAATAGGGTACTCCTACGAATTTTTTACTCTAAGACTTACATAGTTTCCCTTCTTGAATCCAAGGGTTATTGAGAAGTATTTTCTTCTGGACATTAATTTTTTTTAAACTACTAACTGATAGATAATTTTATTGCTTTATAGATAAAATCTATGTAGTGTTGGTTGGGAGGCATATATTGAGACTTTGTGCTTTGTATAGGTTAGTTTTCTAAATTTTTAAATTTTGCATGAAGCAAATGCATAGACTCTGTTGATGTAAGTTTATTAATTCGAACTTTTTTTAGTCAGTAAGGAATATATTTGCTTTTTCTTGGTCTGTTAGCATTTTTGGCAGTAATTAGTCAATAATCTCCAATTATAGTTGTTGATTTATCCATTTTCCCCTTTAGGTCTGTCAAAGCTGTTGTGTAATATTTTCGACTGCACTGTTATATGAAGATAGATTCATGATGATTATACATAGCCAGCATATATATCTCTGTTTTTTCTTGTGATCATTTTGTAAAGATTTATTTAATTTGAGAGAGAGAGAGAGAGAGAATGAATGTGTGAGCAGGGGGAAATGCAGAGAGAGAGAATCTCACCCAGACACCCCGTTGAGTGCAGAGCCTGACCCGAAGCTGGATATCATGATCCTGAGATCATGACCTGAGCCAAAATCAAGTCAGATGCTTAACTAACTGAGACACCCAGGTGCCCATCCTCATGATCATTTTTATTCTAAATTATTTTGTCCAGTTCTGGCTTTCTTTTGGTCCATGTTTGTGTGCAGTCATCTGTTTTCTCTCCCTTGATTTGCAAACTTCATGTATTTTGCATTTTAATATTTGGGAATCTTTTAAAAAATCCACCAGAGATTTTTGGTTAGTGGTAAAGGCCATTTCCATTTCTTTTTAATTACTATTACATTGGGACTTCTGACATATGTTTTGGTTTTTTTTTAGTTTATTAAACGTGTTTTATTTTATCCCCCCCCCACCTTCCTTCCCCTATTTTCCTAATATTCACTGAGTAAGGTGAATTTTCCTCTGCTGCTCCGAAAAGTGATTATCTTTTATTAAGACTTATGCTAGGGGTACCTGAATGGCTCAGTCAGTTAAGCGTTCAACTCTTGGTTTTGCCCCAGGTCATGTCTCAGGGTTGTGGGATCAAGCCCTACATTGGGCTCCGTGCTCAGTGGGAGTCTGTTGGAGATTCTCTTACCTGCCCCTCCCCCTACTCTCTCTTTCACATAAACAAATAAATAAATATTTTAAAAATGACTTATGCTAAAGCTGATTTTTTTTCTAATCAGCTTTTTTAGTAAGTAAGGTATTTAATCACCCTTCCTTCCCACATGTTTGCAGCATCCTCCCAGAACTAATGCTTTATTTGCTGAAGAACATGTCAGATAGGTTTTTGTGTGATTAACTTTTTGAAGTCCTTTTTGCCAGGTAAATTTTTTTTTTTTTTTTTGGCCTGGCAATATTTTTATTTCACACTTCTATTGAAAGAAAATGTTGACTAGAATATAGAATTCCAGTATCATGTGCTTTTCTTTCAACACTCTGTTGCCTTCTTGACTGTGATGTCCTTGAAAATTTCAATGTCAGTTTAATTCTGACTCTTCTATGAGTGATTGGATTTTCCTCCCTGGAACTTTTTATTTTGGCTTGATGTTTTTAATTGTCATCAGAGCGTGTGTCAGTGTAGGTTAGTCCTAATCTAACCAAGTTTGCAATTATGTGTTCTTTCAATCCGAGGTCTTAACATTTTTCTTCAATTCAGAGAATTTTAAAGTTATTTCCTTTTCTAAAATGTCTTCTTTCCCTCTATTTATTTATTCATTCCCTATAAAATTCATTTATCAACTTAGGTTGACATTTCTATTTCTATTCTCAATACATTTACAACTCCTCTTTAATTCTTAATGTCTATTCACCTTTTCTTGATGTTTTGGGACATCGGTTTTTACTTGACCTTAGACAAATTACCAAGAAGGGATTTTCAGGATATGTTTTCAGTTTGATTATGGTAGATACTATTTGTGACCTACCTATCAACCATTTCTGCTTCTTTCTTGCCTACTTTGTGTGATAATGTACCCAGGGATAGGGAATGCATTATTATTGATCTAAGGCAATTCAGAAAGCCCCATTGACCATGGGCATCTAGAAGTGATAAGATGACTCTAAGAATGAGTACATTAAGACTTAGGTTTCATTATGAAGTCGGGGACCAAAGAAAACAAGAGAGAAGGAACCAACGTGACTCCACTGGTGAATGGATTCTCAGAGTTCAGGTTAGATGTTTTTAGGAAAATTAAGAAATATAATATTTTTATATTTTGTGAGTCACTGAGCATTTCATTTCTAGTATTAACATATTTGAGTGTGTTATTTCATTTAGCTAGTTCTGGCTAATAAGATATGAGGGAAGTATGTTGGGGACTTTGTGAGATATTTTTCTTTACTATTCCTGATATTAGCAATAATGCTAGTAATTGTTACTACCATTACCACTATGAATGATGATTAATATTGTAAAGGGATACAAAGGAAAAGCTCTTTAGGCCCTAAGACTGAGCTCTTTTTTTGGCTCTTCTCCTACTCCTTTCTCTGGTTTACTTGGCTGGGACACTTAAGTGCCCTCACCACACATCTGTCTCTGAAGTGTAAGCCACCAGCTGGCATCTAGGTTCAACGTGATTCAGTGGGAACCCTTCAGGTCTAAATACTGTCAGTAGCCTGATGCCAAGTTTCACCACTGCCTAGTGATTCCTGTTGAAAACACCCACAATACTGAAATAGATTTCTCAAATGATTAGTCAATATTTTCAGGTATTGGCCTCAGGTACAGTCTGGATCTTGGTTATTTTTTGCCTTCAAGTCCTCTTTGCCATCCTGTTATTATCATCCAAGGTGTTCCAAAGTTGAGACTTGTGTCCTACTGGAAACATATTTATAAAGTAGAAATAGTGTGGGTGCCTGGGTGGCTCCGGTGGTTAAACATCTTTTTTTGGCTCAGGTCTGGATCCTGGGGTCCTGGGATTGAACCTGGCCGCTGGGTTCTTGCTCAGCGAAGAAGCTGCTTCCCCCTCTCCCTCTGATTCTCCCCCACCCACCGCCCCACTCTCTCTCACCTCCTTGATCTTTATCAAATAAATAAAATCTTTAAGAAAATAGAAATAGAGCATATCCACTAGGAGATGATAATCTATAAACAGATAATTATAATATAATCTCAAGTAGATTATAGTAGTAACATTAAAATGCTATAGAAGGGAAGAGAGAAAGTCTCTTTGCCTAGAGAAGTTAATAATTAATTAATAGAAATGTTGACATATGAGCTGAGCCTTGATAATTCAGCATTTTCATTTCAGGAGAGAAAATGTCATGTACAGATAATGGAAATAGGATCATGAAAGAGCATGGTATAGTTGAAGAACTTAGCTAGAAATTCATCTCCATGCTTTTTGAATGCTTGTGGTCAAGGTGGAACAGGGTGAGATATTGAGAACTTAAAATTGCAGGATGTGCCAAATCAACCATGGTTATATTTTCTTCTGCCTTTAAAGGAGTAGGTGTCATCCTTGGGGGAGAAGAAGAGGGTATGCATTTTTTAAAAATTGACTTTTATGTTTTCTTTTTGCCTCAGAATAGGTAACAGGTATTTTCCAATTTGAGAGTATGGAGCCTGACTTGAGTCATCCAGCACTTCTCTGCACTATCATACTCAAAGCTGTTACAGGAAACAACCAAGGGAGAGCTATTGCATCTCTTATACAGTAAGAACGAGGCTGGTAGTGCCCATGAGAGGATACTTCTCAATAAAGAAGAAAGGAGAGGGGGCACACAGATCATGTCGCAGGTTTGGGGGAGGTCAAAAAGGGAAAGTCATTTGGATGTCACGCCTTAATGTGAGACATTGTGGAGAGGGCTCAGAACTGGCCAGTAAGCAGTGGTTGTTCCCTGGAAGGAGAAATAAGGAGTGATGATGACTCAGCTCTGAGGGTCCGTGCCTGATCCACCACGGAGAATGGCCACCGTGCGCTAAGGCCCAAGGTGATCTGCCATTGTCCAGGGACCAAATAAAGCAACGAAGAAAGGAGCCAATGTGGAAGCTGATGCCCTTCTTGCCACCAGGGGCAAATAAAGTCTTGGAGTCTAGATTAGTTTTGATTTCAGAAGGTTCCGAGATAGTTTGTTTTGTTTTGTTTTGTTTGCGTCTTGCATGACACTGGGCACTTTGTCCCTGTGATTAACATATCTGAATGCATAATTTAATTTAGTTTAATTTTTCTTAACGAAGGTATGGACACCTTGAGGACAGCCACTGAATCTTAATCGCCTCTGTGACTTCTGCAGCTCCCATTATGTTACACACAGAGCAGGTTAGTAACAGTTATGGGCTGACTGAACAGAGGACCTAAGGGTGAGGAATTCAGAGAGGTGATTGCGTGGTCAGCTGGTGATCTTATCAGCATTAACTCAGTAAATGTGTAACTTCCAGACCCACTTTTCACACCCCTGGACATCCTTGTGCTTCACACTGATTATCATGTAGTTTTTCCTAAGTGAGGAAATAATGCATACTTTATTCTAATGGTACTTCTCTTTAGTTTCTCCGATGCAAAGGTTACTGTCAATGTAGAGGGCATGGCATGGCCTTATCGGGAATGTTATAACCCTAAACATACACTGGGGAGGATGGTGTTCCTTTTCCGAAGCACCATCATTCTACAGATGAGAGATGCGTATTAAGTGCCTGTGTTAATCTCTGGGTAAGTATAAAGCCTATGATTCCTGTGCCGTGTAAGAAAGGGCATATTTCCCCTTCTGATTCAAATACATTTTCATCTCCTAATACTCCTTCTAAGTATGGCAGGCTTTTTGTGGTTCATGTTTTCCACATGTGTAGGTCATCAGCATTTTATTACTAAATGTCCAGTGAAAGATGCACATTGTCCATTCGTCGTGTAACCTCAAGTTACCATCCCTTGGTTGCGATTACATATTGGTAGGCTAAATGCCTTTCAGAATTTGAAACACTGTCTTTTTCAAGATGAGGTTGTGAGTAGAAAATAAAATGACAGCAACAACAAAAACCGTACTGCCTTTAGAGATGTGGTGTTCAAAGTAAGTTGAGTAGCATTTAAGAAGTAATGGTGCTTACCGTGTTGTGATTGACTTGGGGCAAATGATCTCTTTATTTTTGGCATGGTGACAGCTGTGCTTACCTTACTGGGTTATTTTGAAGTTAAAATGAAATAATATATGTACAGGCACATTATTACGTGTCATTACTATTTTAAAAATCTATCGGCTTGTCTTTTCTCTCTTCCTGGAAATATGTTGATTGGACTAATTTAAGGTGTGCCTATATTGGGGTGATGGTGGTAAGTAAAGGTATGGTCCATTCTTTATTAGGGTTTTAAGAAAATGGTTAAGTGTTGCATAAAATAGCAACATGCCAGCAATTTTATAATCTTTTTTAAGACTTAGCAACAATGTTGCATTTATATTTACTTACTGCCTGAAGGACCTCCTACCAGTACAAAACAAGTCAGTTGCTTTCAATTAGGGATAGTAGTTCAGTGCTCAGTGTTTACACATTATTATTTATGTATGAGTTGGGGGTTCCTACTCTTTTGAAATGGGTATTAGTAATAAAGAGCTTGATTTTACATCAGACTTAGCCACCTAAAATTCAAGCCTAATAAAAAATACCGTGCCTATTATATGACAGCATTGTAGATGATTTTCTTAGTTAATTTTCTATTACTCATAATGTATGGATATTCCTAATGATTCCATTAGAGTTTAAATAACAGAATTCAGCACAAATGTATTTTTACTAAGCAGAAGAAACATAATTTCTCTGGAACTGCAGCTGCTGTAGTTGAAGATGAGGCTCTTACTATCCCTTAGGGAGATTACTGTCTCTGCCAGCTGACTTCGTTTTTATACAGCCAGCGATTTATTAGATTGCTTTGCTCTTAAGTGTGATAATAGGCCTTATGCTTAGCAAGGTTTAGAGACTTCCAGTGCATTAATATTTTATGACAGTGACAGGCAAGACACATTTTGTTTACCTAACAAGACAAGCCAAGCCAGAGCTGATGTGTATTGGATATCAGCACTTTCAACTTGGAGGAACCCTGCCAATTATATATTTAGGGCTTTGCTATAGCTCTTCTAATGGTAATCTAATCAGTTCCTTATTTGGGACACTGCTATTATGTGTAAAAAGATCATCATGTCCTCCCAGTCTGGATTTAATGGGAAGTAACCTTCCTATTAGGGGACTAATATTAACCATGTAATGACCATGGATTTTTCTAGTGTTTCCTTTTCTTCCAGTAATGGATTTTATTTCACTTGGAAATCATTCAGCCATGTGCCAAAACTGGTAGATGCACATGTATTCTAGTTTTATTCGGAAGGCCCCCTCAACTGATTTGAGTCACGTGAGAGAGAACATTGTGTCATGTTGCTCTGTATTTCTGGATTGTATTATTAACTTACTGTTACTACAATCTTGATTATATTGTCCTGTTATTTTACAAGCCACTTAAAATAATGTGTATCCTGTGCCTCTTACAGAACACAAGTATAACTAAAACAGCACTAGAAGAAAGAGACCAAGTGAATTACCACAGCGCCATTTTAATTTTGTTTCTTTTCTTCATAAAGTTAACAGTCACGTCAGTTTCATTATTGGACAAAAATCATTAAGTTTCAATGAGTAGTGAAGGTTGGACTATTGATTCTCTCTAGTTTCAAATTCTCTAAGTATACCTAGCCCATACATTTAGCTTTGAACATAAAACTATGTGTACAACATTTCTTCAGTGTTCCTAATGACTGCAAATATTCCAACCAAAATATTAGGTACTTATTAGTAGTAATATTAAGCTGCATTTCTTACATTAATTAATAAACCTTTAGATCCTACCTGTAACTATAATTCATGCAATGGAATTTGAAATTTCTCAAGTTGTCCATATCACCTTAGGATGTAACCCTAGGCATCATCTGCCCCAAGGAAACAGGGACCTTGTTTAGAAAGGGGACTGGAAAGCATCCATCAAATTGGTTAGAGGGGTGAGGAGAAGGACAGATGCAAGCTTAGAGTGAGACGAGTGGGCATTTGCGAGGGAAAGAAGCCTAAATAAGTTGAGAAGTGAGTTAGTATGTGTGCAAAACCAGAGGACACCATACACGTGAAGATTTGGAAGAGTTACTAATACCCACAGTGTTCCAATGAGGCGTAAACACAAACCACGTCATGCCCTGCAGGGTCTCTCTGTGTGTTCATTACTTTTAATACCATTCTGTGCAAGCCTCAGAGGAACACAGCCAACTCCCACATCTCAGGGTTAGTGTAATCTAGCTGCGGCTGGCACCTTGCCTAGGCTTGACTAAGTCTGCTAATGTTTCTGAGAGGAAAAGACATGGAAAACATTTGGTTTGAGTTTACAGATTGCTTTCTTTTCTAAGGTCAGGGTGGGATGGCTAGGGTGGGTAGGAATGAAGGCTGTCGCTTGGGTTAAAGTCTTAAAACTCGCGAATACACAATGAAATGAAATTAATCCTTGGGCTCATCCTTATGATATTTGTACTTGGTTTTGGGGTTGGGGGTGGGGATTTCATGGGCAACCGCTTACCATTCCCAAGAATGCTTGGCCACTAGGGTGTTAAAACTGTTGACTTGTCTTTCAGGACTTTGCCCCTTTCTCTGCAATTGCCTCGGGAGTGTTTATTTAAATGCTAGTTAATTACATTTCAGTGAGGACCAATGCAATCAGATTTATCTCAGTCTCTTCATCTTCTGTTCCTAATTTAGCTTTTAAGGAGTACTTTCTGATTGCAAACCCCACGGAAGGAAAATCAGAAGCTATGAGAGGAAGGAATAGAGATTGTGTTAAGTTTCATCAACCAGGAAATAAAGCGAGAATACATTTTTAAAGTGCTAGGGAAGAGTAGAGACACGTAGGCACATACCCTGTGCTCGAGGACAGTAGTTCAAGTCTGGTCTCCATTTTATTAAGGTGTCAAGTAGTATCTTTTTTTCCCTCTGCCTCCCTCCCCTTCCCAGAGCAGAATGGCACTCAGACTTGACTGAAGCTCAACATACCACGCTGTTGGAAAAGTGCTGATTCTAGCTTTCTTCAGGGAATTTAGAGACCCGGAGTCTTGGAGCAAATCACATGGCTGGTGATTGGCTTTGTCTCTGTTTTTATAAGTGATTAAAAAGAAAACCACTTCAGTAATCCTCAGACCTCTGCTCTCTGCTGGGACCTCTTCCAACCAGGCCTGGTTGGAACCCTGAGGGGGAGGAAAGCACACAAACCCTGGGCCAAAAAAATTAGAAAAAGCAAGAAAGACACTGGAATTGAATTGAGAGCTAGAACTGAAGGGCATGAATTTTTTTTTCTTTTTTTTTTTTTCTTTTCTTGCTTTGAGCCTCATACTCTACTGCGATTTGTTTTTCACATCACCCTGTCTCAGCTCTCAGGGTCTCACAAAAACCTCGATTATTTTGTATATGTTTGCTTTGAACACACAGATAGTTTGGTTCTGCGTTGCCGCTAGAAAATGCAGTAATAACAATGACAATCAGATAATTTGAGTAGCATGAGTTTCAAGAGCAATAATAATGTCGAGTTGTCGGGTGAACACCTGAAATGAAGGGATCTCCAAACGGATCGACCAAGCGATTGAGTTTCTTAGCCCTCAAACAAGTAAAAGCCACATACAATCTACATCCGTTCAGTATTCTTTATATTGGCTTATGTTGTTTTTAATGAAAACACCCACATGTGCCTTTATAAGAAATCGAAATCAATTGCCTGGCCAGTGAGGGAGGCAGTATGTTCCAGGGTCTGAGCTCCGAATGCTAGGCTTAGAATACTAATCCTACCACATATGTGGTGTAAAATCTGAGGTCAACCACTGACCTTTCTGGATGCTCTTTCCTCATCTGTAAAGTGAGGATAATAATAAGGAACCTATCCTCTGGGGGTAGTTTGGAGCAGTAGAGGAAATAATGTACACCAAATAATTTACACAGTATCTGCAGCAAAGGAAGTACTTCCTAGAAAATGACTATATTACCTTTAGGACAGGAAACTTGCTCTATGTTCTTCTGGATTCCCATACTGTCTAGTGGGATTTGTTTTGTTTTGTTTTGTTTTTGTTTTTGTTTAAGAGAGGACTATATAAAGAACAGTAGTTGTGGAAAATAGTGATTTATAGTCGTTTTCTGTACCTTCACCTTACAGGTGGGTGAAAAAATTACTGAGTCTTTTTTTTTTTTTTTTTTAAATAAAGTAGTATTGGGAGAATATCTCTTGTAGGATTGTAGTATGTTTTCTTTTCTGGAAATCACTGAAATACCAGACAATTGTCCATTGTGAAATCACAGTGGGTTTAGCGTGCTTAAGAGCTTGAATATTGTTTTGTGTTTATAGTTGTACAAATGCAAGGAAAGGGAATAAGGCTACATAAAGTCCCATCTGTATTTAGACTTGCTTTCGTTTCATACTAATGTTTCATATCACTTTAAAAATACACTATATTGAGGGGCGCCTGGGTGGCTCAGTGGGTTAAGCCGCTGCCTTTGGCTCAGGTCATGATCTCAGGGTCCTGGGATCGAGCCCCGCATTGGGCTCTCTGCTCAGCAGGGAGCCTGCTTCCCCCTCTTTCTCTGCTTGCCTCTCTGCCTACTTGTGATCTAACTCTCTGTCAAACAAATAAATAAAATCTTTAAAAAAAATACACTATATTGCCATTTTTGTTTCACCTAGAAGTATCTTGAAGAAAAGAAAATCCAGGAGTAATTATATGAATTTTTCGCATAAGACTTGCTATTTTGTTTTATGCTATTAGCCATTTAATACTCGAAGTATTTGTACAATGGTCAAAACATTAGAAATAATTAGCCTAAATGTGTTTAAACTTCAACAGAAAACACTTGTGCTCTGAAAGATCTAAATATTTAATGAGATTTTTGAAAACCACAATTATGGCTTTTTCTAGAAAAGGAACTTTACCTCCAAGACCTGGAAAGGACTGTTTATCATTGAAAGAAAGAGACTTTTATATTTTTAACGTATAATTTAATAAGAATTGTACCATTCCAATCTTAAAATATACAGCTTGAGAAGAAAACCAGAAAAGGCATGTCAGAAAAATATTTTAGAAGGGTAGCACCTATTTATTTTTTAGGAAAATGTCCAAAGTAGACAGAAGGCAGAAATCTTACTCAGACTGTTTTAGTTTATTGAATTTTCTGTGCCTTGAAAATCACAGCACAATTCTCTGGAGACACCTATAAGGATGTATTACATCATAAAGTACACCAAGGATAGTAACCCGTGTTATTAAACTGTCAACATACATTATACTACAATTTGTCCTCAATCCAATGCAACTAAAAGCCATATTGTTGGCAGGAAGTTTAGAACATAAGACCATTCTCTAATCATCTAAAGCCTAAGGTACTTTGGGGGGAAAAATGCTGTCATAATCGCTCCACTACTCTATAGCAGCATGTGTGAATTTCATTGGTTTTGTACAGCAAATGTTCGGCTATTACAAGAAAGGATTCAAAAGGATTACCACTTAAAGGCTTTTACTAGCGATGCTGTAGATGTCTCATTTCACAGCATATTAATAGTAGTTTTGTATAATAGTAGCAGGGAGAAATAAATCTTAGAAGCTCGAATTTAAATCATGTTTAATTTTCACCCAAATGTGTAACAGAAGTTCTGACATTGTAATACTGCTGATACCATCAAAACTCACAATTATAGAATTCTTTTAATTTCTGGAAGGTAAGTAATCCATGGAAATGTGGACACGCTAAGGGCTGGTCCATATTTCCTAACATGCTTTGTTTATGAAATGGGTCAGGCATTCGTGGCAGAAGGAATTTGCCAGTAGAGAGACCATTCCTGGTTCAAAGATGGTTGAGGGCTCCTCTCATGGGTGTGATGCCAGGTGCTTTGTCATGACAAATTTCAAAGGCTTGCTTGCTAGAAGGATTTCAAAATAAACTGGTGGTCCATAGTTTTTCATGAAAATTTGATCTTGGGGATGAGCAGAAAGGACAGGGAAGCAGGGGAATGAAGGACTTATTTTCTTTAACCTGAAGCACACTGAGCCAAGAGATGGTGGGTATATTCCAGTATGCATGTGTTTTTTAATACAGAGAGAAATATCAACATTTTTTTTTTAAGTACAGCCATGTCTGTAATGTGATGCTGCCTAATAAGATCAGCAAAATTTGTGGCATGTGAAATTCAATTCCTTTTTTATAAAGAAGTTGTTTTCCACTGCATAATTAAGTTGGGCTGGCTTGAAAACTTGGGGAACCTGTTAGAGTGAAGGAAATACCTTCCCCTGTGGTTTTCTTGACATCCCCTGGAGTCAAGGTTAACCTTGGTAAAATACAAGCCAATGAAGTCAGTGTCTTCCCATTGCTTGCTAAGTGCAAAACGGGAATCACCTGATGTGGCTTCTAAGCCTATGTGTGACCAGCCTTCTGTCAGTCGTATAATTTTGTTCAATTTGACATCATTTTATGTCTTTCTGTCTACACCCCAGCTTTCTGCTTCCAACTGCCACTGTTACTCTGACTTATCCTTCGATCTCATGTTGAAACCAACAACCTCAAGGAGTTCTTCCTTGGCCCCCAGGGTCTGATGTGTTTTCATGGGTGTGTGCATTTTCTTCCTCGGACTTCTATTGGCTTGTTTTCTGTATTTATGGGAATATTTATTTAATCTGTCCCCTCCCCGAGATTATCAGTTCCATAAAGGAAGAGGCATTATTTTAGAGTTTTCATGTGTTTTTAAATATCATCTCTGGGGACTAAGCAGTATCTAGCTCATAGTTGACACTGAATCATTTCTGATTAAATGAAATGGTGAACAACTGCAATTAAGTTTACCTAAATGGAATAATCAGGATGAGAACCAGTCCCTTTCATTTTCCCAGCAGTAACTAGAAAGGTAGTTGGCTCGAATATGTACCAGCCTTTCATTTGTAAAATTCATGATAACTTGGCATCCTGGAAAGGTATAATGAAGACAAGAGACTGATCTGATGGTAGAATCTGAACATTTTTGATTATTTGCCTCATTGTGGGAGTTCTTTGCAGATGAATGAAATCCCTTCCTCAGGGTAGTACCTTTTGAATGTTTTGTCACCATTATGTCTCAACATCAGCATCCGGTAACTATGACACCACTGGGGAAAGTGTCAGCCTACCACTGTGATCTTTGTTCCTAATATGGAGATGTTCATTCTCAGAGGTCTCTAGTTTCTTTGCGAAAAATCCTCTGCCCCCATCAACATGGAATTCCTAGGGTTTAACACTACATTGTGGCTGTGATAGTACCAAATGGGCCAGAATCCGTATATCAGTCATATACCCGAATTACTTAGATTTGACCGAACAGGGTCATGGTGAGATTTTTTTTTTTTATTTTATTTATTTATTTGACACAGAGAGAGATCACAAGTAGGCAGAGAGAGAGAGGAGGAAGCAGGATTCCTGCTGAGCAGAGAGCCCGATGCGGGACTCGATCCCAGGACCCTGAGATCATGACCTGAGCCGAAGGCAGAGGCTCAACCCACTGAGCCACCCAGGTGCCCATGGTGAGATGTTTTATGACAGAAAGGATATGCAATGACCAATAGCCCAGTTTATATTCAAGGGATATAGGATAATACCTATGAACTAGACAGCACATTGTCTAATCTGTGAGACTGAGTGGTAAGAAATAGGATAGAAGCTTCACGATCAGACCTTTGCTGCCACTTTCATAAGGAATCCAGAAAAACTTCCATGTTTCTGTTGAAGCCATCCTCCTCTCTACACAGCTGAACTTCTCCATCTCATGTGTTACAAGACAAACATCAACAAATTGAATGTAGATGATCCCTTAGGGTCGTCATAGAACAGGTTTCATGTATTAGCATATTAATAGCATAACTCACCTCTCATCTGTTATGAAAACTTCAGAATTCCTTTTGGTGTGTAAAATTTGTGTCTAACATTTATTCTTCTGTGTATACACACCATAGGTACTTCTCTTCTGGAGTGTTCCATTAACTATAGAATGGCAATCTTTCCAAGCTCTTCAATAATTTCTTATGATTCTGCTTTGTGGCTGTTTCACAACCAAGAAGAAAGAGCCTCGCCAAGTTAGGGGAATATGGACTCATGCCTTGAGTTTTTTCGGTAAGCTGAGATTTCCTAAAAACACAGTTTCCACGGAACAGACAGCTAGCTGTCTATCGGAAATTCATGCCCTCCTTCCATGGTGAGAATTGTTGAATTAACCTCTGGCACAGAGACACCCTTGAACAAGAAGAGTGTTTGGAATCTGCAGGAGTGAAAAATAAACTTGTGTTAAGCCACTGAGATTTGTGTTAAGTTACTGAGATTTTAGGGTGTATCTGTTATAGTAGCTGTTGTCACTTCACTAATATAATACCTTACAAGAAAAGGAATTGAGCCTCACTGAAATACAGGAATTTATCAAACCAGAATGATATTCTTAGTTGAAAGGTCATAACCAGATAGTCCCTAACAGGCTAATGAGCCCTTTCAGAAAGAAAAACACTGACCTATCCTTATTTTCCATTCATTCATATATTTCCATTTTTCTAAAATATGTTTGGACATCCAGTTTTTATATTTTTTTCTTATAAGAAATTTTACTGAAAACAGGGGACGTTCAAAATAAGCAAATATGTATTTTGCTGACTCATCCTGTGCCTTGTAACATCCCCAAATCTGTGATTCTGTCATTAAAGATAGAAGACAGAGGAATAAAAAAGATGATGAGAATCCAAGAGGCGATCATATCCTAAAATATTCAAAGTGAATCACATTCCATGATCCACAAACAGCCAGGGTCAGTAGCTCTTTGCACAATGTTGTGTTTTCCATCTGGTGGCTCTGAATGCCAGGCAATCCACTGCCAGGGGATGGGCTCAACAATCGAAAAGGAAATAGGTTCCTCATTCAGTTTTAGCTGCTGCCATAGTTTTTCAATTCAAATGATTGTATGAGTGTGTGTTGACACTCTTCTTTCCTTCAGACATTTTTCAGTGTAGGTTAGAAAAGAATATTTATAGACTGAGATTTAAAAATCCCTATTACCAACGCTTCTGTGTAACCCACTGTGCTTCATGATCAGAGATAATATTAGATGCCGTATCTTCATCCCTGCATTTGCAACTATATATCAATACATTTTGGACACTCACTGATGTCACAGAACTTTGTAATATGCACACTTTTTTTTTTTTAAGGTTTATTTATTTATTTTCAGAGTGAGAGAGCACAAGCAGGAGGGGAAGAGGGAGAGGGAGAGAGAATCTGATACAGACCCCCTGCTAAGCTCAGAACCCCACACGGGGCTCGATCTCACAATCGTGGGATCATGAACTGAGGTGAAATCGGGAGTCAGATGCTTAATCAACTGTGCCACCAGGCGCCCCCTCCACCTTTTTTTTGCACACTCTTTAATGCAGTAAGCACTCTTTCTTGTCCCTATATAGGTGGCTGCATTTGTTTACCTTTTCATATTGATACACAGACTGGAGGGTCCTGAGATTTCATGCTCTGTGACCTAGGAATGTAAATCAGGACCCGATTAGTCTACCAGGAACATGTCTGAAGTAATATCTCCAGGTGTGAATTTGAAGGGCAGAGAAGTGAGTTGCTGGGTAGATGGCATAACACACAAGAGCTGGCTTCCCCTTAAGCGTAGGGTAAGTTACGTAAGTCGTAGGAACCACTAGTAAGTTAGATTTCATTTATTTTCTGTTCCAAATAAGAGGGTTATACTGGATATGTACCCTGGTGTTTACTATAAACTGGTATTAGTAATTCATTTAGAATTTGTCTTTGTCAAGACTTTTTTTTTTCTTTTTCTTTTTTTAGGAAATAGATACATTTCAGTGTGAGTTCATTGTCATACCTGCCCCCAGGCCATTTGCCAAGAACTAATGGAATATATAAAATTTATTATTTGGTCTGCATGATTATCTTACCTGCACGATGCTTCTAGCTCCTTAATTAACTGGCTAAAGTCTATTTTCAGATAGGGCAGACATAGCCACTGATTAACTACAACAAGGACTTTGTTGATTTCTCAGCTTGTAATGGTTTTTATTTTTTAAAGATTTTTCTTATTTGTCTTTTATTTTTAGAGAGAGAGCAAGCATGAACAGGGGAGGGGCATAGGGAGAGAATCTCAAGCAGACTGTACTGAGTGTGGGGCTCCATCTCACAGCTCTGAGGTCAGGACCCTGAAAGCATGACCTGCACTGAAGCCAAGAGTCTGTCACTTAACTGACTGAGCCACCCAGGCTTCCCTTAGCCTGTAACATTTTATTTTATTTTGAAATTTGAAATTTATTTTATTTTGAAAGCAAGAGCACACAGGTGGGGGGTGGGGGAGCAGAGGGAGAGGGCAAGCAGACTCTGAGCTGAGCATGAAACCGAACACAGCGCTAGATCCCACAGACCTGGGCTGAAATCAAGAGTCAGATGCTTAAGCGACTGAGTCACCTGCACGCCCCAGCTTGTAACATTTTAAAATAATCTTTTAAAAAATTACGAAACACAACCCACTTCTCTAAAAGTTTAGAAAATATAAGTACACAGCAAGGCAAATAATGATAAAATGCAAACCCGTGTAACCACCACCCGATCTAAGAAATAAAATTTGGTTTATGGCCTTTAGATTTTAATACATTACATATTCCCATCTGGTTTTAGCCATCCTGTGTTAGGGTCTAACACTGATGTGTGCCCTTTTGAGAATAAATTCTAAGGGTTTTACGAATTGTAAAGCTGTATTGTGTCCTCCTTCCTTAAGTAAAATTGAAAAGTTTTCATTTCCCTTTTGTCTTCAAAGGGCTAAAAAAAGTCAGTATAAGTTTGTCGATTTTCTTATCCTTTTTCTTTTCTGTTCTAATAGAAGCATCTCATCTAAATATTTCTGAAGTTAGAGAATACAGAAGCCAAAAAAAAAAAAAAAAAAAAAATTTGCCTTCACTGTGTTTCAGGGCCTGGACCACTGTTGAACTGATTCTGTCTGTTCTCTTTCTTGACAGTCTTCACAGCTGGCTTCAAAGACTGCTGCCAATCTAATTGCTTTTGCCACTCGTCATGAACATGTAGCTTCTTTTCTCAAGGAGCTATACTTGTTACCTGTTGGCGTGAGGATTAGGTTTTAAGCAGCTCATTTTTATACTGAAACGAACTAATCACTCATGCCATCGTATACTGTTACCTTAATCTCCCGCTGCTCTTAGAAGGGAATAAAAATGTTCTCATCTATTAATTATTCACATCACACTTAACAAAACATTTCGTAACCAGTGTCTCTTTGCAGTGCTATTTGGACTTTGCAAATATGTTGCATAACTATTTCTCAGTGGGCTTTTTCTCAGTGGGGATGAAGTTGATTTGAGTTGAGTCATTAGAAAGTGGATTTCATTTTGTTTTCTCTGTTTCAAATTATGAGGGTTACACTGGGTGTACAATTTGTGAGGAACTGGTATTAATATTTTCCCTTATGATTGTATTTTCCTTGTCAAGGCTTGACTTTGAGGAGATAAGTAGAGTTTTAGCATGAGTTCATCTTTATGCTTGTATCCATTTACCAAGAATTAGTGAAATATATAAATTTATTATTTTATTTCACTTTTGCTGTTTTATGTGCTTCTGTAGAACATTTGCACATACTATTTAAGAAGTATACGGAAAAGGTAAGCAAAAAGTCTCTAACCACTCTGAGAAACAAACTGAGGGTTTTGGAGAGGCGGGAGAGGGAGGTAGGTGATCCTGGTGGTGGGTGTTAAGGAGGGCACGTATTGCATGGAGCACTGGGTATGGTGTATAAACAGTGAGTTCTGGAACACTGAAAAGAAATTTTTTAAAAAATGGGGAGAAAAAGTCTCTAACCAATGCATTTAAGTGCGAAATGGAAGTATTTGATTTTGGATGTATAGTTAGAGATGCATAGCACATTACGGAGGAAAAATATTCATTTGTAACTCTGGATAAAAGTTGGGGCTAGAAATCCGTGTTGGGGAACGGCCGATAGCATAAAGCTCAAAACCATGATTCTAGCTAATGTTTATACCATGTTCATAGGTACAGAGCTTACCTTTGCCCTCAATCTCCAACAAATTATTCTAGACATCAAAATAATTAACAAGTTCTAATGAAATGGTAGATTTGATGTGATAGACCTATTACTGTAGGTCCTTTCTTTGTTTATAGCTGATGGAATGAGATTGAATTTGGGGCTTAACTATAGTGAGTAGACGATACAGCTTACCCTTGTTTTGACTCACAGTAGTCATATAGATGTGACTTTGTTTAGTTTACAATGTTCCATTCAAATCACACTATTTTGACTACATGCTGGTGGTTTCAGAATTCCAGAGAGCAGAAAACACATCATGGTCTTTGAAATATATTTGTTCCTTCTATTCATCATCTTGTTATTATGATTTGAAAATCGTATGGGTTTTCTTATTTGATGTTCATAAATGCCCTGTGAGTGAAGCAGAATATGTCTCATTAATCATTTCTGATGTACGCAGAAATAGATGCTCAGAAATGTGAAATGACATGGCCAACATGATCCAGTTTGTAAGTGGTAAAGTCAGGGGACACCTGGGTGGCTCAGTAGTTAAGCATCTGCCTTCAGCTCAGGTCATGATCCCAGGGTCCTGGGATGAAGCCCCACATTGGGCTCCCTGCTCAGTGGGGAGCCTGCTTCTCCCTCTCCCACTCTCCCTGCTTGTGTTACCTCTCTTGCTGTCTCTTTCTCTTTCTCTTTCTGTGCCAAATAAGTAAAATCTTAAAAAAAAAGTAGTGAAGTCAGGACTCAAATTCAGGGATTCTACACTCAGGATCTATGCTTATGCCAACAAGAGTTTATTTTTTACAGCATCGTAAGAACAGTGGTCAGTCAGATTGGCTGACAAATAAGGCTTCTAATAGTATGTAGGTAAAGCATATATTTTGAGATATCATCAATCTGTTTTATAATTGAAAAATTGAAGCAGAAAAGAATGTCTGACTGGCTCGAGGTCAGTGTATTCAGAGAGAGCAGTTGTTGACATCTTAAAATGTTGACTTTCAGGCCACAGAGAATGATGGAGATAATGTCTTTAAACTTGGGAATATGCTATGCATTGTAGTTTATTACAAATGGATGTTAGCATACTTTGAAAGGAAAATTTATGTAGGGAAGTTTTCTTTTTCTTTTTAAAATGCTTATTACTTTTTTACTAAAAGTTAATAACTCAAATTATAATCATTCAGTTAGATGTACTTTTGTATTTTAAATGTTGCAAAGAGAAAAATATCAGATGGTTTAGGTCATCAAACATAACCTTTTTAAAAGGTGTCATGTAATCTAAATTCCCAAAGGGCTTTAAATTGGGGTTCATTGTAAAGTGTGTCATTTGGCTTTGGAGAAATTAAACAAAGAAATCAATTGTCATTATTAGTGTAGGGCTTATTCTAAATTAATGTTGTATGCTGTTAATGAACCGTTGCTACAAAACTAATAGAGCCAGAGAAGTAAATGCTATTCCCAGCACTGCACATATTTCCCTAACATAATCAAGTAGGCTAGTACCCAACCATGAAAGTTGTATTGATTTGGGCAGTTTTTAAAACAGTAAGTAAAAAAGGCAGTGTCTTCCGGAGGGGAAAAATGACGTGATTAAGAAGTCATTTCATTTTCAATTTCCAAAAAATGTATCTCAGACTGCAGAAAGCGTGGGAAATTTATCTTCACATAATTGTGTGGTTCAGGAAAACTGTCAAGGAAAAACTTCATGTACAGGTAGCAAAATAAATATCACAATTATTTGTTGTGTAGAATGCATTGATCAAAACTTCATTGGGATTTTAAAACTTGGCAGTGACTTTTATCTAATTTTGGTAAATGGCCACTCATTTGTCATGGAAATTGTTTTCAGTATTTAATTATAAGTGAAGATCATTCGTGTTTGAAAAGAACACTCACTTTGAACCTGTGACACACATTGCAAGGAGTAATTTTTAGGAGAATGTTTTAGTACAAGTAATCCCCATAGCCTCCCTCATTTAATCAATAATGCTCTGAACTACGTCTTTTCTTTGTTATAGGTAAAGACGAGAGAACATTGTCTTCTCTCAACTTTGCCTATCTTTGGTGTTGGTGCTGACCGTGGTGGTGGTGGCAGTCGTGGGTTTTGAATTTAGAGGAGCTCGAAGCTGCGTAAATTAGATAACCAAATATATCTTTAATTGCTTCTTTTGAAATAGATCCAATACATCATCCTATTCTTCTCCCCCCACAAACCCCAATATGTCAAACCCTTTAGCCAGATACATTGCAGGCTATTTTCACACTGTTTCATTAACACAAAAGGAGTAACCATAAGTGTGTTTTTCAAAGGGGATCGAAATATGAGAAATCCCTATTAATACTAAATCTGCAACTAAATTTGAGCAGAAAAGATGGGAATTTTCTAAGGGAAATTAATCCAGTGGTTCTTGATCTTATCAGCGACAGCATTCTATTTAAAAAAAAAAAGAAATTAGGAAGGGCCGCTTTATTATTCGACAAGGGAAAGCACAAATAATATAACCTACCTATACATACCCAACTAAAGTATTGACAGAGCATCTTAATTATAATATAAAGGAAAACTATTGGAAAGCGATTTATAGTCAGCTATTTCAGTAAGCTTGTAGGTACTGATGTCTCTTGATAGTAGATCTGGTGGTGTTGTCACACCAGTGTGTAGGACCACATGAGTATCACAGCTCTGAGTGTGGGCAGCTGTGATGACACCAGTACCACGACACACTTTTGAATCAATGGGCTATTTTTGGTAAATTTCCAGACAAAACAAAGTGCAAGCTTCCTTCACTTTATTTATGTATTTATGTATTTATTTATTTATTTAATTTTTTATTTTTTATAAACATATATTTTTATCCCCAGGGATACAGGTCTGTGAATCACCAGGTTTACACACTTCACAGCACTCACCAAAGCACATACCCTCCCCAATGTCCATAATCCCACCCTCTTCTCCCAAACCCCCTCCCCCCAGCAACCCTCAGTTTGTTTTGTGAGATTAAGAGTCACTTATGGTTTGTCTCCTTCCCAATCCCATCTTGTTTCATTTATTCTTCTCCTACCCACTTAAGCCTCCATGTTGCATCGTATGTATTTATTTTTTAAAGATTTTATTTATTTATTTGACAGAGAGAGGGCGCAAGTGGGAGGGGGGAAGGTTAGAGAGAGAGGGAGAAGCAGACACCCTGCTGAGCAGGGAGCCCAACACAGGGCTCGATCCCAGGATCCCAGGATCCTGACCTGAGCTGAAGGCAGATGCTTAACTGGCTGAACCACCCAGGCACCCCGACAATCTTCCTTCACTTTAGATGGTAATTTCTTTTTTGGAAAAATCAATACTTATTAAAACACAGCAGAAATGTTTTGCATTGATAGAGCTAGTACCCAGGTTCCCAAAATGACAAACATTTTCACCTATATGGGGCTGTCCACAAAACATTGCAAATTTACGTGCGGCCGTGAGAGGGTAAGTATTGTGCATGTTCCCTGCGGGGTTGGATGATATAAGCATCTGTGATGCCTGGCTTCCAGAATATTCCGATACCATCCGCTATCCTGGAACACACCACAAGTGTCTTTGCATATTTTCCCAATTTGAGGGGACTGTTTTGTTTTATTTTCTTTTGTTAAAATTGCAGATTCTGATCTGCCTTGTTTTATTAGTTATTAAGATGTCGTTGTTGCTGGAGCCTTTGCAGTATTTTGGTCCAAATTTCACATGTAAGGAAAATTAAGGCCAGAGGGAGTAATTACACATTTTCAAAATATTAAAATGGAACATTGAGTGAAATAATAGCAAAGCACCAACTATGTATCTGCCGGAACAGCCCTTTGGCCAAGTTAGTGAAGAATTATAAAGAAACAAATCAGGCAACACGACATCCCAGCAATAATTTTCACTTTCCAAACATGTGTTTTGGCATTGTGTGTTGGCCTAGCGATAAGCCCAAAGCAGCACTGGGCTGGACCTGTTCCCGGCTCTGTCACGGATTAGTTACGGTGCTTGGATAAGTCACTTACCCCCTCTCTGTGCACTTTTCTCATCTATGAAATAGAATAATGCTCACTCCATCTACCTCATTATTAGGACACAATAATACCACATGTGAAAGTATGATATTTGATACTGACAGTCGGGAATGCCTCTGTTAGGCCTCCGCTTGGTATGAGATCATTTTTTAATCTTTATTGCCCTTCTGGCTTGCAATGTATATTGTAGGCTTTATACCATTGGAAGAAATGAACAGTTAAGGGTGTTTGAACTTACACTATGAAATAATCTACCTACAGGTTAGTAAGTAGCTAACCTGAGAATTCTGATCTATATGCCATATCTCCATATGTGTACTTATCTGTACTGTGCTGAATACACAGTGTTTTTAGCTCACTGGTTCTCAAGGTACAGTTTGAGTCCCTGTCCGTCTTTCAGGTTGTCTGTAAGACAGAACTTTTCTTGTAATAGTACAAAAATCTTGTGTACTTTGTCAACAAATTTGCTTTCTCTCTACGAGTAGAGAGGCAATTTCCAGAGACCGAGTGACATTGCTGGGGATTAGACGCAGAAGCAGGTAAGAGGATCTAGCTCTCTTTTGCTAAGCATCAGGATTTGAAAAATGTGAAACAATATCACTCTTCTCATTAAATTTATACATATATCAAAAGCTATCTTACTTTTAATTTCTCATACAGTAAACACCAGGAAATACAAACCACATAAAGTTTTTTGAGATCTCCAGTGATTTTTAAGAGGGGATATATTCCCAAGGCTAACAAGTTGGAGAACCAGGGTGTCTGGCTGGCTCAGTTGGTAGAGTGGGCAACTCTGAACTTTGGGGTTATGAGTTCAAGCCCCACAGTGTGTGTAGAGATTACTTAAAAATAAAATGTTAAAAAAAAAAAGGAAATACAAAAAAAAATGTTTGAGAATCTCTGATTTAGATCATACTCAGATTCTCTCTTCATTGAAGAGCTGGAAGCATTGGCTTTTGTCGAAGTATATGTTTGCTGGCTCTAAAACTTCACTGTCAGGGTCTTCCTTCTATCTTCACTTTCAGTTCTTTGTGGATTTTGACCTGGGTTGGAACAGTTGCTTCTCCATCACAGAGATGTTACAGCAAATGCAAAAGCAGTTCAGCCCCTCTATCTGGAAACCTGATTTTCTCCCGTTTGTGTAATCTGCAAAATACCCAACCTTGCCTCCTCGCCATGTGCCCTGCGATGCGGTTCACTTGTCTCATGCTGCCTCCTTGAGAGTTGCATGGAAGCCATGGATGGATTTTATAATACTGACGTTTTGGCAGGAAGGAAATCACTTCCAGGGATGTCTGAACTGCAGTAACAGCAGTGCTCTGCAGAAATAATTAACTCTATAACCTTCTGATACGTAAGTTGCTAACACATACCTAGCTGCCGCAGTCCAGAGCCTTGGAATTGCCCTCTGACCACGCTGCATGGTCTAGTCTATAAAGTCTAGTATGATATGTGTAAAGCACCTTATAAACATAAAGGTACATTCTCAACCAGGTTTCTCTTATTCTCCCTTTCATTCAAGTATTTTTCTTTTCTTTCAACAGTGTTAACCTTGAAACCTCGATTGCTTTGGTATATGTTCGTCAAGTCTCTAGGCAGATGTACTTGGAATAATATTAATGGACTAATAATATCAGTACAGCTGGCAGTATTCTCTGCAAAGGATTTAATCCTACTTTTAAGCCAACAGAACTGTGTTGGCCAGATTGTGTAACAGCAATTTCCCTTTCAATTTTTTGTTTGTTTGTTTGTTTTGTTTTGGCATTACTTTGTAAGTCTCCACATGAGGGAGTACTGACGTATTTTTATAAATTATTTTGGCTAATAAAAGAGGATCTTGTCAGTCCCCAGTTTATGAATGATTTAGGTGTATAAAGAGTTAGGAGAGCTGGCAGCTGGGAGGCACTTCACAGGGTCTCTGTGGAGGGAGAACCATCCCCCCCTTTCAGTTGAGAACAGTTAAACAAAGAATACCCAGAGCATTACCTAGGTACTAGTTCAAGGAGACCTAGGTCCTTGTTCAGAGGTCCCAAACTCTCATAAATCAAGGGCACTTCAGCCCCAACTTGGAGATTCTCAGAGGATGTTTCCCATTAAAAATTCCCAAAATCCCTCTGGATTTTTCCAGAGGATGGAAACCTGTTTAATTATGTTTAGTCCAACATTTCTTCAAGTTCATTATCCATAGAAAGCTTTTATGAAAGAACATATCTGAACAAGTCCGAGGACACTTCTGTTATGGCAGAACAACATTTGGGAAATAGGAACTAAGAGAAAATCCATCTCTTAAGTAGCTACACTTCTTAAGAACCACACTTCTGATGTCCATAAGTACCCGCCTTGCTTTCTTCTTCCCATATCTCTTGTTCAAGCAGAGGTTGGTGTCACGTCCTTAACTAGAGGACAGAGTAGATTATCTGACAGAGCTATGTTATCCACGTGGCTATGCCCAACTGAATTGGTATCCTTAGTAATCTACCACAGATGCACAACGCATATTGTGTACTACTATAGGAGAGCTTGTTCTGAATTGCAAATCTATCTACTTCATATTAAATGCTTCAAAGATAACCAGCTGGCAAATTGGGAACTTGTGGTACTAATTTTTTACCTTAAGATTTGGAGAGTCAGTAAGATTGAAATGTATTTAGGAACAAAGAAATATTTTAGCAGTAGGAAGGGATGATGTAAGATGAAAAGAAAAATGTAAGCATGAGAACCTTCCTAATTCAGTGCGTTACTAAATTTGGGTAACTAATGGCAAGCCTCCTTATATATGGCCCGCAGAGGGGCAATCATCATCAACAAATATTTTTTGAAAAATATCCGGCTGTGAACCACCAAATCCATTTTTCTGAGGCAAGGCTGCATGATGGAATATATCCACTTGAACATTCATTGCCTCTAGGGCCCAGGAAAGCAAATGTCCATCCATTGTTAGTTCTCTCTTGAAATCCCCCACAACCAAAAGTGGAACTTTGGAGCAATTAAATGCCAAGAAAATATATGTGTGACAATGTTGCTTGATTATAGAACTGATATTACATCTTAAATATATCTGAGCTGCCACAACTCTCCCAGAACGCAGCATGCCAACATGTTAGCCAAAGAAATGGTACTCCAAAATCAACTTTAAAATGGAGACCTAAACAAAACAAAACAAAACAAAACAAAACTCTTTTGGAGGCTTTTCTATTCAAGGGGCTCCAGAGAACTTATACTAAATAGTACAGCTGTCTTAATGGTGACTTTTTTTGAGTAGTCCTATCAGTTATTTGGAAATTTGATAGCAACATTTTTAAAAAGATTTAATTAATTAATTAGTTTGTTGATGTATGTATGTATTTATAGCATAGTGGGAGAGAGAGAATCTCAGGCAGACTCCATGCTGTGTGAGGAGCTTGACGGCCAGACTGGATCTCATCACCCTGTGACCATGACCAGAGCCAAAATCAGGAGCTGGATGCTTAACGGACCGAGTCACCCATGGGCCCTGTAATGGCACAATTTTTGTATAAAACCTAACCTCAGAATTCCTCAAAAATATGTTATCACTGGGGGAGATTTCTAAGTTTCTAAGTATCCTGGGGGAGCAGAATTTAAGAACCACATATTATATAGTAAGTTAAAATTATGAACCAACTAGTCCTTGTGTTGGGACGAGAATTAAGGGGTTTGAAGAAGCTGAGCTTGGTTACTTCTTCCTGGATGGCCTTGGTGCTTCATGTGTGTTCAACTTTAAAAGGGCCATCCTAATTTTATTTTAGCTAATTGGGAACAGAATTAAGAGAAAATAAGTAGCTTAGCAAAACATATAAGTGTACTGTTTTACACACTTTCCAACTCTTTTTCTCCCTCTTTCTTTTTCCATTCTTCTTCTTCTTCTTCTTCTTCTTTTTTTTTTTCCTTAGTGGTGAGTTTGAAGGTATAAGTACTCTGGGCATTCTAATGGCATTAAGTTTCAGCACCATGAGTGATGTGCAATAACTATTGTTAATGATAACATTTTAAAGTACTTTCTCTAGTGATGATACTAGGGAAGGACTGTCTACAAACATTTCCACCATTGCTCATTTGCTTTAATAACTTTGATAAGTTACAGTTCCCTATTAATTGGGTATAAGCACTTGGTGGACATAGAGCCAGTCTACTTGGATCAAATTCTCATAATCTGGTATTATCCAGGAAACCACTTGGAAATGCTGTTCCTAGGTCTGCCATCTTAGTATCTCAGGGATTCCACCCATAAATAGTCTCCTACTTCTAGTACAGCATAGATTTGCAGTGAGCATGTCTTCATGATCATTTCACTTGTGTTTCCCCTTTCAGAAGCATTGTAAGGCTGGAATTCATTTATAATGACTTAATCAGCTTCTTAGCAGGGAAAAATCCTCTTTTAGATAAACTTGATGAACACAAAATAGTGTACCTGCCTGAGCCTGAATGTTTTTAAATAAGAACTCATTAAGTTTTTGTTTGGAAAGATCACCGCGAGAAAACAAGTATCTTTGTTTCACGGAAACATCTTGAACTATTTTACTATGCTTTTTGGGTCATGAAAACTCCAAACATACTTCGTCAAACACTCTTTGAAACCCATGTGTATAGCAAGGGAAAAGCAATCTGTATGTTTCTAATTAATTTGCACTTAACTCATCAGAATGTTGTTTTCTAAGAGCTATTTGATGTGTAAGACCCCTTATGAGCCTTTCAAATATAGCTTCTAAGCATTTTTCCTTTGAACCAGAAAGTCACTTTTTTTCTCTCTTTTTTACCCCTGAAGCAAATAGAATTCAATTCTCAAAAGACTTTAGTTTGGTTCAAAAAATTGTCAGACTCACACAATCTGACAAAACATGTTTTCTCACTTAAATTGGATTAACTCATGCAGTAGGCACTAGGAATTAAAGGGCATATCATTAGGCAAAGATTTACTTAAAGTTGCCACAGTGTTAATGAAATTTTTGTTTATTTAGCAATGCTTTCTGATAAAATACCTCTAAATACACTCATGTCAATAGGCATAGGGTACTGCTGTAGAAAAATGCAAAGGAATTAAAAAGTTTTATCTTAAAAGTACACATCCATCTTTACAACGTATGTACGAAGGGTTTTGAATATTATCTCCCTGGTTACAGTCCTAAAGTCAGTGTTGCGCACAGGAGAGACTCATAGATTGGTATCATCCAATATTGCTTCTCTTGCCTTTTATATAAGGATCCTAAAAGCGGTGACTACAGTGAGATGCAATGACACATCCTGAGCGCAACTGTTGGAATGTTTCAGGTGTATTATTGTTTCACTATGTTTGCATAGTCCAAGTGTGTATGAGTACTTTATTTTCATCTAAATCCCCACTTTATATTAGGCATACAAGGACATTTCTGCTTTTAAATAGCTACTTCTTTTGAAATAGCCACAATGATTTTCCAATTCTTTTATCATAATTTCCTGACTAATTTTTTAGCTATTAATTGTAGTAAAAATTTTGTTTAGAGGTATCTTGTTAACCCCTATATTAGAGAAAAAAATTCTTAGAGCTTCCTTTAACTATCTTCTCTGCTTCCAACATAAAAGAATCCATAGATGTGCTCTCATGATTTTTTTTTCTACCATTTACACTCACATTTCTCCCTCAATTCAGGCACACATGAATTCATCATCTCTTTCTAAATTCTGGTTAATGATCACTTATTTAGATTTTTCAGCTTCTTGAAAGACAATTTTAGTTCGCATGCATAAAATGGAGGATTTTATGTTATTACCGCTGAATTCTTGGGTAGTTATATGCTCTTAGGACACTATAGACAAAGGACCGATCCCATTGAATACTATAAGCCATCTAAATATTATAAATTTCTATTTCAAGAACAGCTTTTTTTTTTATCTTCTTCCAGATGATTTTTGTTGGATATAACATTAAAACCAACATAGTTTGAAGATCATATAAAGACAAATGTAAATCTGGTAAATTTCAAAATGCTTTTGTGCAAGTATTGTATAACTTCTGGAAGATTTCAGTACACTAGTTAGGAAGATTTTATAGGTTAAGTTCAGAAACACTTTTTTTTTTAATTTAATTTGAATTCAATTAATTAACATATAATGTGTTATTGGTTTCAAGGTAGAGTCCAGTGATTTATCAGTCTTATGTAACACACAGGACTCATTACATCACGTGCAGAAACATTTTCATAGAGGTAATATTTCTGATTTCAGGATACACATGAATGTTTTAAAATGAGAAATCCAGGGGTGCCTGGGTGGCTCAGTGGGTTAAAGCCTCTGCCTTTGGCTCGGGTCTTGGACGGAGCCCCGCAACGGGCTCTCTGCTCAGCGGGAAGCCTGCTTTCTCCTCTCTCTCTCTGCCTGCCGCTCTGACTACTTGTGATCTCTGTCAAATAAATAAATAAAATCTTTAAAAAAAATGAAAAATCCAGACTCCATTATTGTCATTATCACTGAAATATTAGATGCTCATTGCATCCATGCATTTCTCTGTAGGAAGATTCAGAGAGTTTGGGCAATATGTGTATTGCCTCCTTAAGTGAATTCTATAATTGGATTACAATCCAAAATCCAAAATCTCATTTTGTTCCTAGAAAGGACTGTAGAGCCATAATTCGCAATTTCTTCTTTAGTGTTCAGTGCCGGTCTTTGAAATGAAGTTTAAAAACTCATCGCAAAAACCCTCAAAATAAGTCTGTTTCTTTGACTTAAGGTTGTCCTTGGTGTATCTCTCAATGAAAGAGTGTGTTCTAAGAGAGAGCACTTTCAAAGATGTGACTAACTCCCCAACCCCCCGCACCACCCCCAGGAGATTTTCATTTTCAGGCAGCATCCATAGTGTGAGATGAAGTGGCTCTGGATGTTTTTGTGACAAGCCAGAAGGACATTTAAATAGAGTAGTACTTGTGTATATTGTAGCCTTATTCCCTGATGAGCCATAAGAAACAGTTAAAGCATACTCTCCACTAGTGGCAGACTGCTATGGGGAACCACTCCAGTTCACTTGTGGGTTATAAACACATTAGTTAGGATCATTCCTCCAGTAGGTTAAAATTCAAAGTAATATCAAAGAACAAGAAGGTCCTAAGTGATTATCTTCCAGTAGATCCAATGTGACTACACTTAAGGTTCAGATGAATAGGACTTCTGAGAGAGGGAGAGAGAGAGAATAAGAAAAAGGAGGGGGAAGCGACAGAAGGAGAGGTTTGGTGGGGTGGAGAATCAAGGAAAGGGAAGGGGAAAAAGATAACCTCCCAGGACTTATTTGATAGTTAAGAGAAAAAAAATTTTTTTTAAATTATGTTATGTTAGTCACCATACAGTACATCATTAGTTTTGATGTAGTGCTCCACGATTTATTGTTTGTGTGTAACACCCCAGTGCTCCATACACTATGTGCCCTCCTTAATACCCATCACCAGGCTCACCCATTCCCCCCACCCCCAAAACCCTCAGTTTGATTCCCGGAGTCTGAGGTCTTTCATGGTTCATCTCCCTCTTTGATTTCCTCCCCTTCATTTTTTCCTTCCTTCTAATGTCCTCCATGCTATTCCTTACCTCTCACAAATAAATGAAACCATATGATAATTGTCTTTCTCTGTTTGACTTATTTCATTTAGCATAATCTCCTCCACTTCCATCCATGTTGATGCAAATGTTGGGTGTTCATCCTTTGATGGCTGAGTAATATTCCATTGTGTATATGGACAACATCTTCTTTATCCATTCGTCTGTTGAAGGGCATCTTGGCTCTTCCCACAGTTTGGCTATTGTGGACTTTGCTGGGGGTACATGTGGCCTTTCTTTTCACTACATCTGTTTCTTTGGGGTAAATAGCCAGTAGTTCAATTGCTGGGTCATAGGGTAGCTCTATTTTCAAAGAGAAAATTTTCAAATTTTTTAAAGATTTTATTTATTCATTTGACAGACAGAAATAACAAGTAGCAGAGAGGCAGGCAGAGAGAGAGATGGGGAAGCAGACTCCATGCTGAGCAGAGAGCCCAATGCTGGGCTCGATCCCAGGACCCTGTGATCATGATTTGAGCTGAAGGCAGAGGCTTTAACCCACTGAGCCACCCTGCCCTGTTTTTAACTTTTTGAGGAATCTCCACACTGCTTTCCAAAGTGGCTGTACCAACTTGCATTCTCACCAACAGTGTAAGAGGGTTCTCCTTCCTCCACAACCTCTCCAATATTTATTATTTCTTTTCTTGTCAATTTTTGCCATTCTGACGGTGTAAGGTGGTATCTCAATGTGGTTTTGATTTGAATTTCCCTAATGGCCAGTGATGTTCAAGATTTTTTCATGTGCCTGTTAGCCACTTGTATGTCTTCTTTGGAGAAGTGTCTGTTCATGTCTTCTGCCCATTTTGACTTTTGTTTTTTAGGTATTGAGTTTGAAAAGTTCTTTATAGATTTTTGATACCAGCCCTTTATTTGTAGTGTCATTTGCAAATATCTTCTCCCATTCCTTGGGTTGTCTGTTTTGTTGACTGTTTCCTTTGCTGTGCAGAAGCTTTTTATCTTGAAGTCCCAGAAGTTCATTATTGCTTTTGTTTCCCCTGCCTTTGGAGATGTGTTTTGAAAGAAGTTGCTGTGGCTGGTGTCGAAAAGATTACTGCCTATGTTCTTCTGTAGGATTTTGATGGATTCCTGTCTCATATTGAGGTCTTTTATCCATTTCAAGTTTATCTTTGGGTATGGTATGAGAGAATGGTTGAGTTTCGTTCTTCTGTATATAGCTGTCCAATTTCCCCAGCACCATTTATTGAAGAGACTGTCTTTTTTCCATTGGATATTTTTTCCTGCTTTGTCGAAGATTGGTTGACCATTGAGTTGAGGGTCCATATCTGGGCTCTCTGTTCTGTTCCATTGATTTATGTGTCTGTTTTAGTGCCTGTACCGTGCACTAAAGACAGTACCATGCTGTCTTGGTGATCACAGCTTTGTAATATAGTTTGGGATCAGACAACCTGATGCCCCCAGCTTTCCTCCCCCCCAACATTTCCTTGGTGATTCAGGATCTTTTCTGGTTTAATACAAATTTTAGGATTGTTTGTTCCAGCACTTTGAAAAATGCCATTGGTATTTTGACCGGAATGGTGTTGAAAATATAGATTGCTTTAGGTAGCATAGACATTTCAACAATGTTTATTTTTCCAATCCATGAGCATGGAATGTTTTTCCATCTTTTTGTGTCTTCTTCAATTTCCTTCATAAATCTTCTATAGTTTCTAGAGTACAGATCCTTTACCTCTTTGGTTAGATTTATTCCAAGGCATCCTTGGGTTTTTGGTGCTATTGTAAATGGAATCGATTCCCTAATTTCTCTTTCTGCAGTTACATTGTTAGTGTATAGGAAAGCAACTGATTTCTGTGCATTGATTTTATATCCTGCCACATTACTGAATTGCTGTATGAGTTCTAGTAATTTGGGGGTGGAGTCATTTTGGTTTTCCACATAAAGCATCATGCCATCTGCTAAGAGAGTTTGGAGAAAAAAAATTCTTTAAGTTTTCAAAACGGTTTTATAGATTTCTATCTACTTATTTGAATCGTCATTATGTTTAGGTAGAATGAGTAAACTACCCAAATGAGTTTTTAACTCCCTCATTCCTGATGCAAATATCAATGGTCTCTCAGTAACTACATTTAAAACACAGAGGATCCGAATAGACATTTTTGCAAAAACATACAGATGGCCACAGACACATGAAAAGATGTGCAACATCATTAATCACCAGGGAGATGCAAAGCAGAGCTACAATGAGATATCACCTCACACCTATCAGAAGGGCTAAAATCAAAAACACCAGTAATAACAAGTGTTGGTGAGGATGTGTGGTGCTATGAGGGGGGTATGCAAACTGGTACAGCCACTATGGAAAACACTATGGAGGTTCCTCAATATATTAAAAATGAAATTACCCTATGATTAAAGAATTCCACTACTGGGTATTTACTGATATGTACTCAAAGAAAGTGAAAACACTAACTTGAAAAGATACATGCAACCCCGTGTTTATTGTGGCATTATTTATAATAGCCAATATATAGAGACAACCCCAGTGTCCATCCTTAGGGAATGGATAAAGAAGACAGAATATAACTCAGCCATAAAAGGAATGAAATCTTGTGATTTGCAACAACAAGAATAGACCTGGAGGGTATAATGCTAACTGAAATAAATTACTCAGAGAAAGTCAAATACCATATGCATTCACTGATTTGTGGAATTTAAGTAACAAGTGAACAAAGAAGAAAAGAAACAAACAAACAAACAAAAACCCTCTTAAGTAGAGACTAAACTGGTGGTTGCCAGAGGGGGAGGCATGGGTGAAATGGACAAAGGGGACAAAGAGTACACTTATCTTGATGAGCACTGAGCAATGTATAAAACTGTTGAATCATTACATTGTACACCTGAAACTAATATAACACTATAGGTTAATTATACCCCAATAAAATAATGGAAACTTAATCATTTTGCTGTGAGATTAGAATTCCTTGAGGTGCCTGGGTGGCTCAGTGGGTTAAGCCTCTGCCTTCAGCTCAGGTCATGATCCCAGGCTCCTGGGATCTAGACCCACATCTGGCTCTCTGCTCAGCATGGAGCCTGCTTCCCCATCTCTCTCTCTGCCTGCCTCTCTGCCTACTGGTGATCTCTCTTTGTCAAATAAAAAAAAAAAATCTTAAAAAAAAAAAAAAGAATTCCTTTCAATGAGTTAATAATCTTGTTTATTAGTGGACATAATCCAGACCAGAATTCTACCTTCTAACTTGGCTATAGAAAGTATAAGAGTTCACAAGAACTCAACAATCACATAAATGGATTTGAACGACTTGAAAAGCATGTTTGCCAGATGTACATTTAGTATAGTACATATCATGCTTCTGTTATGTTGTCGCTTCTTTGAACTCAAGAGTAGAATGGGGGAATGTTATGAAACTGTGTGCTTTTGTCCAGCTCACCAGTGTTCTTCAGAACACACAGTAGGGTCCATAAACACCTTCGCAGGTTGCAACACAGCTGCCCTATTGTGAAGAATCATCCTTTGTCTCAGTGGGATAGCGGTCATACTGCCATAAGATAATTAGCTATTTGTCTTACCTTAAAAGCTCTATGGAGATATTGTTATGGGATTTTTTTCTCCATTGGTGCCCTCGGTTCTTGGTCATGCCACTTAGAAGAATGAAGAGGTAGACCAGACGGAGTGGTAGGCAGCAAAGCAAGGTTTGTTGAGTGCTAGTACAATGCTCCTAGGGAGGGGAGGTGGACCTGAGAGAATTGTCATTTGGGTTTCTAAGTCTAGGGTTTTTTATGGGCTTGTTGGAGGACTATTTTAATCTGATTAACCCTCCCTGTGTCTGTCATCCAGTCAGGCTTTTTTTTTTTGTCATATGTCTAGCCCATGGGAAAGGGTAGACACCTCCTTTTAGGGCAGTGTAAAATTCTTTTAAGGGTGTTTTTTTTCTAAGGGCAAGGCCCCCTTGTCTGTGCATACTTTTCTTCCTATTATCCTTCATCAAGATTAGCTTGCCACTTTTTTTTTTTTTCTGGCTGTAAAACTGTTATATCCCCAAAGACAGTACACTAAAGTTTACTTTGAAACGGAAGTATTTTTAAATACAATTAGGTTGTTGGATTTTCATAGCATGATACTTTTCTGGGGTTTTTTTTTTGTCCTTAAAATGGAAAGGAACAAATATTTTTAATATTTTGGTGTTTGTTTTTCCCAAGGGAAGACTACTATAAAAGCGGGAGGGCAGTTTGGTGTCTAAAATGGAAAAGGTAAATTGCTGCTTTATCGGTTAAGTGTCTTTTGTAGGTTGGAAGTGAAAAATATTTTTAATTTAAAAGTGAACTTAGAGATCTGAGCAAGCTCACTGTACATTACTTTAAAATTATTAAAGTAGTTTGATTTAATAGAGTGAATCTTTTCAGGCTGAGGAGGTACTTCACCTTGCACTGCATAGACTAAGATGTTAGAACCCGATCTCTTCCCAGCTGAAGAGCTTATAAAAAAAATGTGAAGTACTCTAATAATTTTAAATTACTCTATATTGCACATTTTCAGGTCTCTGATCACCTCCAAATTCAAGTGCTTATAAAACTGCTCCCATAATTTTAAATTGCTATGTGCACAGTGATTTAAAATTGTGAGAGTGCTTCAAAGTTTTTTAATAAGTGCTTTAATTTAGAACTGAGTTGAGCGATACTCTAGTATAACTTCAAGAAATTATTAAACTGGTATAAAAATTTATCCTCTGGAAAGAAAATTACATTATGTATAAAAGGGTGAGGCTTCAAATGAATATATATGAGGATGAAGGCACCAAATGCTCAGGAACAATCAGTAAATGAAACGAGATAATAGGGTCCTGAGGTGGGGAGGGGGTTGTTTTGTTAATTTTGCTCACTGCTTGCCTGGGGCAATAGTTCTGGAAACTCTAACAAGTATTTCAATTCCTTTAAGGTGAAAAATTGCATTTAGAGGACTTTGCTTTCTATTCTCGGCATTTTCAAAGATGTCAGGAAAATTTCTCCTGAAATTGTGGGAAAATGGCATTGTGAGATGGAAGGAGTATATCTTAGAGAATGAGGGAGAGGAAGGAAGAGAGAGAGAGGACAGGGGAAGGGAAGGGCAGGTGGAAGAGTGGGAGAGCTTGTTGGTAGGATAGCTTTGGGGCATTACTGACTAGTGAATTTCTCGTTTTTCTGAGGTACACATAGCATGTTTTAAATTGTACTCATGCATGAATGCAATTGTTTTTATTGAGGACAGAATTCCTTCTGTAAACCAATGGTTCTGTTCACTCGAGAGGAGATTTTGTTATCTGACTACCCTCCATTATTATTATAATGCACCACTTAATTTACTTTAAACATGCTACCTTCCTACACAGATCTAGCATTAACCCACATGTTTGGGGATAAAAGACCTTGTGAGGTGCCCAAATGCCAACAAGCTGCCTTTTGTGTCTCTTCCCCAGCTTATTTTCAGTGTTGTTCAGGTCAACAGTCAACATGATGACTGTCACTGGGTTTGTCCAACTGCATTACACAATCTGAAATATCAAACTATTTGACAGGGACACGAGGCCTTTCATATATTTATAATTTTACGATGTCTTTAATTAATAACATTAAAGTGAGATATGTAAAAGATAAGGATGCTCTTTTGTCAAAATGTTGAAGGCTTAAGTGGTACATTATAATAATAATGGAGGGTAGTCAGAAAACAAAATCTCAGCGCTCCTCTAGAGTGAACAGAACCATTGGTTTACAGAAGGAATTCTGTCCTCAATAAAAAAACAACTGTGTTCTTTTTAAATTTAAATTTTATTTATTTATTTGAGCGAGAGCACACACACACACACACACACACACAAGCGGGGGGGGGGGGGTGGAGGGAGAGGGTGAAGCAGACTGCACACTTAGAAGGGAGCCCCCCCATGGAGGGCTTGATCCCAGATCCTTAACCAACTGAGCTACGCAGGTGGCCTGTATTGTTATTCTTAATATGTTTCCAAATTCTGTAAAACCCCACAGCCTTACTCTCAAGGAGAAGACATTTACATTTTACTAAGTTGCAGATGAAATAAAGGGAAATTGACTGCGTGCTTCAGCAGTTCATGTTTCAATAAGGGAAATTATATACATCATTGGTTTCTAGGGTATAATAAATGGGTGAATGTTAGTTATTATCACACACATTGCTATAAATATTACCATGCACCAAAACATTTGAAATAGTTCTCGTCTCCATTTTTGGCTTATATAAATATTCCTGGAAAATAACTATCTTCCTATATTTTCTAAATATAGAAGATTAATTTCTCTAACTGAAGGGAAACAAGACTTTCTGAAATGTAATACCATGCACATATACATAGTCATGGGCCAAAACGAATGTATCTGAAAGCTTAAAATAGAAAGTGACTCTCCTTAAGATAACTTATCATTCAGCTCATACCCATTCCACCATTTTCTTAAGACTTTTGCAGCACCACTAAAACAAACTGCATTCTGTATCCCCACTGGGACACTTATTAGGCCTGGAAGTATGGGTTACTCTGATCATGAAACCTTGTAGAAAGACAAGAGTTGCCTGGTTCCACGAAAGTCAGTGGTTTTCTTTCACTGACAGAGACTAGTTGTAATTCTAGGGTAGAATTATCTGATCATTTTCTATCTGATGTGATTAATTTCTACTTCTCACATCTCCACAGACGCTTATTTAAAAACCTTCCCCGCGGGTTTTTTTTCTTACTGGGGAAATGGAGGCAGCGGGAAGGAAAAACAGGAGGTTTTTGTTTTTTTGTTTTTGTTTTTCCCAAGTCAATTCTGGGCAGTGAATAAGATGTGTTTTTCTTACCCATGTCAATAAAAGACCATCCCTTTAACTGCCCAGCTTATTAGTCGTATGCATTGCCTTAAGATATTGCCCCAAAGATCAATACCCTGATTTCCTTTCCATCTGCCTAGACCAAGATAATTAGGCTCTTTACTTTGTTTTGTATATAATGAAGGAGGCAACGTAGTGCTAGTAGGGAAAAAAGGCGATCTCCCTGTGGTAAATGTATTGACATTTACAGACACCGACAGAGCACAACATGGAGAGAGTAATGAGAAATTTGACTGCTTTCCCCTCTTTCTCTGCTTCCTGCTTCCGAGCTGCTGCATCCCACAGTGAATTACTAGCTACAAAGAGAAGGCACTGCTTAGGGACTGACAATTGAGAGCATTTACAATTAGCTGAATTGATTAACCTTTACAAATGCTGTTACTTTATGAGGTGTTTTTCTCAGCCTTGGTTGAACAGTACGTCTTATTGATTCAACATACTCCTTTATGGAACCCCTGATTTGTCTGGGACTCCACCAGTCATAACGCCTGCCTTGGTAATCGCTTCTGCATGTTCTTGGAAAAACTTGACAGGGTAGACTGATTGGTATTAGGTAAATGGAGTCCTTGTCACCCTTTTGGTGAAGGAGAGGTGTGTGGGGCAGGAGAAGAGAGGGCACAAACCTCCCTGAACCCCAATCTCCAAGCACAAATACGAAGGATGCCAGACTCTTACTGTCCCTCACTCTGCTGCCTTGCTCCAAATAAACAGCCGGTGGGGTGAAAAGAGCTCCAGACTTTCCTCTGAGGTCACCAACTCCCTTATATTCCCTGGCTTTTATTTTGGGTTTCCCGAAATAAGTCGGTTTTTGTGTATGAATATGTAAGGGAAGGGAAATTGTAAAAAAAAAAAAAAAGAAGAATTGTATTTAGCTTATTTTTTTGAAACATTATAGACTTACTTTGAGTGCCCACTTCGGCTCATGATCCCAAAACCTATGACAAAGGGCATATTCCTTTAACCAGCTTCATTCAAAGAGTCCCTGTGGCTCAGAATAAATCTCACATAGAAATGGCTGCCTTCCATCTCTCATAGCCCATCAGACTGTATGAATACAAAGTAAATACTATTTGGTTTTCCTTCCGCTCAACGCTTCCTTCTCTCCACTCTCTTCCTTCTGTACTTCTTTTCTTCTTCATTTCAACGGGTGCCTTTTTGTGATTTTAAAGATAAAAGAACTGACAGCCTGAAAAGCTACTGAGTTATTTCATCAGCTGTTCTACCAGCATTCTGCACCCAAGACCAGCTACATGATTTCTGGGGTCCAGGGCACAGTGAGGATGCAGGGCCCCTTGTTCATCAATTATTAAAAATTCCCAACTGGTGACAGCAGAGCATTAAACCTAGCCCAGCTCTTATGTAAGCATGAGGCTTTGTGTGCCTGTGACCTCATGTGCCAGCAAGTAGGCCCCGTCTTTACAGTGGACATTGTATTTTGGGAAGACAGAGGTGGTGGTGTTTGTTTTCTTTCCCAAATAGAATTTAAACTTCCCTAATGTGAGATTGGTTTATTCTGGATCAGGCTGAACTGCCTGTGCCCATTTCCCACTTGAGCTGCTGCTTTGTTGGTAGGAACCAAGAGCCCCACTCTAACACACATCTTCTGCATCACGGGGGAAACCTAAACCAGACCTGGGTGATTTGAAGCACTTTTATCCATGCCAGAGTTAGGAGACTGGAGTGTTTGTTACCTTGTGCATTCAGTGCTGGCTGAAGGAAGTTTGTTTTGCTTTATGTGATTCAACTGAATGTTTTGCTTGATGCACATGCAAAACTATGTGCATTTATTCTAATATAATACATAGATGTATTCAAATGCACAGGATTTTTTCACACATATATGTGCATAACAGAATTGAGTTTTTGGCATTCCAAGACACAGATGAACAATGATGGAAGACAGCCATTTTTTCTTTTTCTTTTTTTTTTTTTTTGGTTAATGAAGAATCGATGTATTTGTAAAGAAAAAAAAAATCCGGGAGCTGCTCTAACAAAGTCTGCAGCATTCACAGCGTGACAAACAAATGAGAAAACAGCAGATGCAGCACAAATTAAGATGTATTTAGCACAGCAGCCCATCAAATGTGTGAACGTCTTTTGTAACTCAGCTTTGCAAGGTTGATGTATTGCACTTTAGACAGCTGATAATGAACCCTCCTAGCAATTAGAAGTGGAAATACTGAGGAGTCAAAATTGTGTTGTTCCCAATGGGCCAAAAAAGGGGGAAAAAAAAAAAGAAAGAAAGAAAGAAAAAAAAAAAACCCATGTGAAACTTACTTCTTTATATGCTTGCAAAACAAAGAGAATGTTTCAATTTATATACTGGTGTGTTTGAATTTCTCTTGCCTTTTAAAAATTCCTACTTCATTTTAATTACCATCCGATTCTAAAGTGTCATTAAATAAGTATGAATTCTGTTGCAGTTACACACGTTTTATGGCCAATACAATGTCTTTCCTTTATGGGATGCATTATTTAGTAATCTTACATTAAGACAATAACTTCAATCATTCTGCTTTCAAACGGCAATAAGCATGGTAATGGCTTCGTGGAGCTGCTTCCTGACTCTATCATTGTGTTTTCTCTTTAATATTAGAGCTTTGCTTTTATTTCTATGCAGATAGTGTGTTGTACACCCCCCCACCCCCCAATTTCTGTTTTCTGAGAGGGGAAGTACATTTGCAGTAGGGAACAAAGCATCAAAGTCCATCTAAAAGGCCACATTCTATCCTAATCCGGTGCCAGGGTGAACAGTATACTGTTAATGTTTGCTTTTAAAAAAAAGTCAATATTTGATTTAAGCAAGCATATCATTTCCTTCTAGAAGGAAGAGGTGCTCGGTTGTCATTTTGTGGAGTTAGCAGTAGTCCAGCCTTTTGTCAAGTATGAGTTTTGACAAATTTAACAAGCTTGAAAGGACTCACAGGAGAATAAGCCAAACAACATAAAGGTGAAAAAACAGAAACAAATAAGGAAAGGGAGCCTAATTGGTGTATTCTGCCTAGGAAAGAGAGATTTGACAGGTGATTTAAAAGCTGACCTGCCTGTGTGAAAAATCTTTTTTTTTTTTTAAAGATTTTATTTATTTATTTGACAGAGAGAAGGAATCACAAGTAAGCAGAGAGGCTGGCAGAGATAGAGGGGGAAGCAGGCTCCCTGCTGAGCAGAGAGCCCGAGTGGGACTCAATCCCAGGACCCTGAGATCATGACCTGAGCCTAAGGCAGAGGCTTAACCTACTGAGCCACCCAGGTGCCCGATGTGTGAAAAATCTTAGATGTTTCTGATGTTCGTGGTCATAAAGAAATCAGCATCACAGACACTTGACTCTTTTTCCTGCTATTATGTTGTTGCAATCCGTATCCTCAATCCCAGACCTCCGAAGAGAAACCTCCCAATTTAAACTCTAGGTGAAGTTTAGAGGAGCATGAGGGTGAATGGAAACATTACTGTCACGTTTCTATAAGAAAAACAAATGTCCAAGTGTATGTGCAGATTGGTCATATTATGAACACCATGGACAGAATTGATTTTACAAGGTGGAAGCCTTTCTGTGCTACCCAGAGTGGGGTCCAAACAGTACTGTCTTGGATTTCCATTGTAATTTAAAGAGAATTTTTCAGTGACCAGAGCCCGTGATGTCCTGCGGATGAAGGAAGGTGACCTTGAGCACTACGCACCAGAAACCCAGTTGGGTGGCATCAGTTTGACTTCCAAGCGAACAGCAGTTCATGGCATCTACATCATAAGTCTTCAGAAGACCTGGGAGGAGCTGTTTCAGGTGATTGATGACATTGTTGCCATCGAAGATTCCACTGATGTCAATGTCCTAGCCTCCAAGAATACTGGCCAGGGAGCTATGCTGAAATTTGTTGCTGTCACCAGAGCTACTAGGGTTATTGACCGCTTCACTCTGGAACCTTCGGGAGCTCGACTTCCAGTGATTCCTGATCTCAGGGCCAACTGCCAGCTTCCCACAGAGGCGTCTTCCATTAACCTGCCTACCATTATTGCTCTGTGCAACAGACTCTCCTGGGAGCTCCCTCTACAGCGCCACGGCGTGGAGCGGCACGAGAGCTCGCTCAGCCCTTTGGTTCCCGCGGCTGCCCACCGTGGGAAGTTCTGCGCATGCGCGGCACCATTTCCCGTGAGCACCCGCGGGGTTCACGCCTGATCTCTCCCTCTCTGACGTGTTCTGGAGAGACTGAGGAAGAAGAGCAGGTCACTTTTGAAAAGGCTGTGACCCGGAGGAACTCCCGGGTGGGTGGGACTGCTCCAGTTCCCAGATTTACTGCTACTCCCTCACCCGAGGAGGCAGGCTGGTCTGAAGGCTGAGGGTTGCCCTCTGCACCGCCTCAGCACTTCCCCGCGGAGGACCACCGCGCTGGGCCGCCACTGAGGACCAGGCGCGAGTGCCCTTGCTCAGGCCGCTGAGTAGGTAGGAACGACCCCTGCAGTGGTCTCCCAGCTGTTCTTCCACAGGCTCTTAACCCGGACTCAAACCAGAGAGAGGGTTCAAAATCGTGTCCCTAGACGAGAGGTCATGAGCCAGCCAGGTGAAGCCTGGAACAGGCTTATAGATGTTTTATTTGTTTGTTTATGTATTTTTCAATGAAAAAGATACAGTTTTAAAGCCAGGAGATTTTCCTGGTAAGGTGTGGTTTTCAGCTGTTTGAGGGATCGTTAGGACGTGGTTGCAGGTGGGGATATGCGACGCTCCCGTGGGCCGACCCGGTCCTGGTCTCCACCCCCGCACCTTACCCTCGGCCGCCTCTTCCACTCAGCTTGTGCATTACCTACTATTGATCATGCTGCTTGTGTGTGTGTGTTTTATTTTGATTTTGATTTTTAGACCCAGGAAACTTTTCTTACTCCACGGATTTCCTTATTTTTGTTACTCATTAGCCCTTATAGGCCATATTTATGTTTATGGCCACAACCATTCATAGTATCTTCATTAGTGAAATCAGAAAGATAAGCTGGGAGATGTATTTTTCAAACCGAAGATCCTGTGATTCTGTTTATATATATGCAGAGAAGGGGGAAATGGAGTAACTAGAATAAGGAGAGATTTAGGGCGGTCATGAGAAAGAGCCGCTTGAAAAAAAATGGGAAGGAAGCATTGTACTCTTTCCTGATGGAGATTTTGAACTCTCTTTATCCTTAACATAAAGAATGCTAATCCCTTACATTCCTACAATGCCTTAGTACTTTTTAAAGTGCTGTCATATACAAAGAACTTCTTTGAGTCCATTTCATGAAGGCTTTTTTTTTTTTTTTTTTAATAGAAAGGACATAGATGATAGTAGATAATCCATCTAGGATGAAGTCCATTGGAGTGTGTGTGTGTTGGGGGGAAAGGGGGATACATTAAAGACCTTATTCTGGTTTCTTCCTGCTGTATAATTCTATTTTTCACCAAGGCTTTGACCTTTTCTAACAGACTAGTAAATACACTGCAAAGGAATGAAACAGAACATGTTGGCTCCTTACGACGATGGTTTAACCCAGGTTCCCCTTATTACACTGATTTATGAGGCAGGTGGTATTACGAATCACCAAGCTTATTACAACTATTTTCATTTCGGTATTGTAAATCTAAAGCTCACCGTGATATCTAGAAATAGCTGGAGAGATGGTAATTTCTGTTAAGTCACATGCCTTTTGTGCATGTAGAAGTCATTTGGCAGATCTCTCTTTTTTCCATTTCCACCTAAGTCGGAATTTGTAGGGAAACAAGGTTGGGATGAGTATCTAAACCCTTGAGGGTCGTGTGGTGCTTGAGAAAGACACTGGCTTCAGATTTCGGAAGCTGGGGTCCTGGGCTTGCTCTTTATCCTTCCTATGAACTTGGCTCATCTATAAAAAAGGAAGGTTACTTCAACAAAGGCTGGCTTCTCTTGTGAGCTGGACACATGGATCCCCGAATGGGTGTATCCCATGGCTTTCATCTCTTGCCTCCCTCCCTTGACAGTATGAACTGTTCCTTCTCAATACTGTTGAAGACAGAATTTTACAACTTCCTTGGGGAACAAGTGTTTGGCCATGGTTGCTCAGGTCCCTTTTAAAGACAATATGCAGGTATATCTGAGCTTTGAGAGTTGGTTGTATCAGACAGGTGGCGGGTACACTTAGATTCAGGGATGAAGTGAAACACAGCTATGTGGTGGTATTTCTTCTGACTTCCTTTTGCAGTTGGTATCTTATCCTCCAGTAGAGCTCTTGTATCTGATTATTCAAAGTCTTTTGATCACTCAGACGACCTCACAACTACGTCCTTTTGTCTTGCCCTTTCCTTAAGAACCTAGCCCCTCAGATTCATCTGTCAAAATTGAGATGTCCTAGTTTAGTGAGGTGCTACTCCCTAATCTGATAGTGTAGTTTACAAGTAGGTGTTAAGGGCAGTGACTGACTCATTTGCCATTGTTTGCTTTCTAATCAGGTACATGCACATCACAATGCACAGACCCTTTATTATCACTAATGATAGAATTATAAATACGAATTGGTTGATGAGGAAAAATCTTTTGGGTCAGGGATCAGCAGTCTTTCCCACAGTCAGAATAAAGCTAATGAAGGAGGTAAAACTATAGCAGAGCCCAGTATGCTGTAGTGTTAAAGACATTCAAAAATGACCTTCTTAGGCCTCACAGGTGCAGTCTTCTGAAATGGGACCTTTTAATAGGAATACTCTAGGTTCCTTCTTTGATTGTGCAGGCATAATACTAGCACTAGAAAATTTTATCATTAGTGAAGATTTGACCTCTTGTAGAAAATTCATTGCTAGGTTTTGGGGGATGAAGCTGAGAAGGCATTCATGCAGACTGATTTTATAACGATAGAGTGCCATGTCCTAAACCCCCACGGCTTTGTCAGCTAGGAGAAAAGAAACACAATAATGACAGGAAAACTACTCTTACTGTACAGTGAGAAAGAACATATGGGCTATCATGTGGTTTAGGGGCACCTTTTGAGAGTAAAGTTCTTTAAAATAAGCAAAATTTGCCCTGTTAAAAGCTACTTATGTTCTGAACCTTATTTAACATTCAACCTACAGCATTTGACCTTCATTTTCATGCTGTGTTATACTGGTAGTTATTAATGGATTTCATTTGATATGATAGTTTTAAAATTAGACAAGATTGCTAGCCAAAGCACTCTTAATGCCTTTGATCAGGAAGTGAAGAGGATTCTCTCTGGGCAAACAATGGATGTTTTTAGGCCCTTAAAAAAGGGAACATCAACCCAATTGGTTTGTTACTCTTTTGATTTTTTTAGATGCACACCCCTCACCCCTATCCCCCATTACTTCATTGGTTTATTTGTTTACTGCTATATAATGTCCAATAAAAGAAAACATAAAATACACCTGCATTTTATTTAAGGAAAAAGATCCTTTGGACATGAAATCATTTCCAGATAAAGGGCAAATATTATTGTTTCTTTGTTCAAAGAAATTATTTTCTGTTTCATGCTCAGTTCGTTCTGTGCTTTTATTTTTCTGTTGAACGTGCTCTCTGTGACCTCTTAGCCAACACAAGCCTTTGATATGTATTGTATGATTATAAAAATGTTATGCCAAGTTGAATAGGCAAACCTACAACCAGTGGGATTTATGGAGCAGACTTGCTGCTAACGGTGCTGTAGCACGCCTGTCTTCTTAGAAATGCTAGGTTAATTAAACATGGGGATTTAGAACTTTAGTTTTTTTGTATTATTGTAATTTTTAAATTATTATAATTTTTAAAACAGATTATTATTTTCTTGCATGTCTAAAGGTAGATCTTTATTAATAATAATTTCTGAAACATTTGCATAAGTTTTTAAAGTCCCTGGTGTTTTACATAAATTACTTCTTTTAGTCATCACCATTTTACAGATGAAAATGTGAGGCTCAGGAGTATCTTGTTGTTTTATTAGTATCAAGTATCTTGTGAGTGGTGAATCTAATATTTAAATATGGTTTTCTAACTCTTGTCCTGGGATAGTGGGAGACAAATTTGTTGTGGTTCTTTACAAGTCTATTAATGTTATTTTTCTTCTTTTGAAACCTTGGTTTTCCTATATTTCCTTCTTGATTGACTGAAAGAATTTCTAAGTGTCGAGTATTCTTTTTTCCCCTGTCTCCCTTTCCACATGGACCTTTCCCTGCTTGACAAAAGAGAGGCATGATTCTTATCCATTCTGAATCTACTACGCTCTATTGCCATGGGGTGAAAAGACTTCCTATGGCCTCCTAATAGATACTTCCTAAATACATTCTTTTGAGAAAAATATTTAAAATAACAGAACAGATTCCTAAAGGTCTATTTAAGGGCATGGGACCTTGCTTTACTCATAGAATAAAGTTAAAGAACTAATCCTGACTGCACTCCTTTGAGGAACCATGTAGAAAACTCCTGAGAATTTTTTCACTTTGTAATGGGAAATCTGAGATATCTCTTCTCTGACTCCTGCCCCCATTGGTTGAAGGATGCTATGATCATTAAATCCCCATGCATTGCAGGCTGCTTAGCACAGGGTTGAGCAAGCTCCTGTAACCATGAATGCAGCTTGCTGGTAGAGAATCTCAGAGTTTTTTTTCAGTGGGTAGGCTGTGTATGTGCAGGAAACTATGCTGTGTTACTGCAGGTAAACTCTGAGGTAGGCTGAAGGAATGTATAATCGTGCATGCGTGCATATGACTGTGTGTTTTCAGATTTCAGTGAAGCTTTGATGACCTCATATATTAAGATGTCATTGATAATAGGGACCTATCCAGACATTCCAGGATTTTGCCTTAGCCAGTCTGCTCTCATCAAAGAGCTTTCTGAAACATAAAAAGGATAGTTGTAAACAAGAAGTACAGTATTAAATTGTTAAATGGGAGCCTCTTATCCCAGTGCAGAGCTCTCTGGAATATTGGGTTGGAGCTCATGACTTTAGCTTAAATCCTAAGTGGCACCTCTTTCTAACCTTACACCAAGTTCCTACTACTTTTTTAGTCATAGGGCTTCAAAGGATCATTATGGTTGAATGAGGATGATTATAGTCCATATGTGTATTCCCTGTATATAAAAACAGGTTCATTACAAGGAGTAGATTGACGTGATTATGAGGGCTGGCAAGGCAAGTCTGAGTCCTTCAGGGCTGTCAGGAACGGCAGGCTGGAAACCTTTGGTGTGAACTGCAGCTGCTGTCCACAGGCAGAATTTCTTTTACTTTACAGAAAGCCTCTACTCAACTGTTAAAGCCTTTCGACTGATGGAATGAGACTTATCAGATTATCTGGGATAATTTCCCTTACTTAAAGTGAACTGATTATGTTCTTTAATCAAAATACCTTCATAGCAATGGGTAGTTTAATGTTAGATTGAATAGTAGGGAGCTATAGTCTAGCCAAATTGACACAAAATTGCCATAGAGGACAGAGGAAGAAAGAGGAATTATCTGGGACTCACCCAGATAAGGCAGGACCTGGCTCTTATTTTTTCTTATGTTCTGAAAAGAAAGTGGTAGTGAAAGCCACATACTTAAACTTGACCTTTACTTTGACTTTAAGCACATCCATTTGTAAGTTTAGTTCTTTTGGTGATGGGAATTGATCTAGTTAGATTGGTATCACCTCCTCAGGAACAGCTAAATTGGGGTGGTACAATTCTGGTACCAGTTCTTTTTTTTTTTTTTAATTATGTTCAGTTAGCCACCATATAATACATCATTAGTTTTTGATATAGTGTTCAATGATTCATTAGTTGTGTGTAGTACCCAGTGCTCTGATGCCAGTTCTAATGCATATGATACATACACACACACACACACACACACACACACACACACATATATATATATATTTATTTATTTTATTTATTTTTTTTTCCTCTCAGCACCAAGTAATTCTTAGACACTGTCTACTTGGACATAGCCATCAGATCCCACAGGTTAAGGGTTCAGTCCTACAAGAGTGCCCTCTTCCACCCCCTACTTCACATGCTAGCCACAAATCCAGAGTTGTCACCCATGTTTCTCCTTACTGGCTATAGATTGCAGAGTCAAAGGACACCCTCTTTGGGTTCAGTTTATTTGTTGGAATGGCTCATAGAACTCAGAGAAATGTTTTACTTAATAAATTACTGGCCTTTTATAAAAGGAATAGTCAAATGAAAGGAATGCATAGGGCAAGGTTTGTGGGAAGGGTCATGGAACTTCCATACTCTCCCCAAGAGTACCACTCTTCACACATCTCTATATGCTCACCAGTGAGGAAACTCTCCAAATCCTGCCCTTTTGAGTTTTTATTACATAAGTATGATTGATACAACTCATTGTATCAACTGTCCTAGGCAGTTGATTCAGTTTCCAGCCACTCCCTTCCCTGGAGGTCTGGGTGGGAATGAAAGTTCTAATTTTCTAATCTTCTTGTTGGCTCCACTGTTAAATTCCAAAAGCTGTTTTGTTAACATAACAAAAGAGGCCTTTATCTCTCTTCTTACCTAGATTCCAAGAGTTTTTAGAAGCTCTGTGCCAGAAATGGATAGCAACCAAGGTCAAATATATACCTTCTTTATTGTAAATTATGTCACAGGTTAGAAGAATTTTCCCACTTTTCTCCCCAAAGCATGGATGGATAGATAGATATGTAGGTGTGTGTGTGTAAATTTTTTTTTTCTTTTAAGCAAATAGGCTAAAAGCCAAACCTGTTGTTTACTAGAGATATGGCGGGTTGCTCTTTGCAGGGGACCTGTAGGGAATGAGAAAGTCCATCTCCTTATATGTAATTGCTTACCAATTGCTCTTACACAGTTGTCTGGGATCAGTGAGAAACTGGGAAGTTCTGGCTTGTCAGGGATGCTTGTCTGCTGTCATACCATAGTATTTCTAAAATGGGTTGTATTAAAATATCCTTTAAGCTAATACAAAGTTATATTTTGATTGGCTATTCCTTTTCTTACCCTTTGTGTTTTACACTTAATGTTGTCTAACCTACCGCACTTGTAGATGTTATACAGTGGGCAGTTCACAATGTTAAACTCATCACTAATTACCATCGATTCAAAAAGGACCAAATTCAAACAAGATGAATACAGTATTTTCTATTATTAATTTTCCATAAAGAAATTAAAGCCCAGAAATGTACTCACTCGTCTTGTAGAAATTGTTTAATGAAGTCCAAGTCTGAAAATAATCCTTACCCAATGTTTCTCTTTTGTGTAGTCCCAAACAGAGAACACTTACCCATGTACCTAATTCATGACCAAATACCTTCTTTAGCAGCTATAGCTTGAGCTGTATCTAGTGTAGATTCTTCATGATCTCCAAAATTGTACTCATTCATCAATTAGTCGGATGTTTCTGAAGTTCCAAAATCTAGGAAGATACATAATATCTTACCACTATAGGCACATTCATAAATTTACAAAACACTACTCCTCAGCTATTGTAGTAATTTTGCTGAACAAAAACTGGTATTCCTAAAACTAATTATGTTTTATAGACTATCATTCTAATTGCTAACCGTAGGGCATGCTTGAATCTAATCTTTGTTTTGTGATACATACAATGGAGGGACTCTCTCATTGGGTATTAACAGAGAACTGTTTCTGTTTTTTTTTGGGGGGGGGGGTGGGATTTATCAATAGCTACTATCTCCTTTCTCTTCTGGTAACAAAGAAGCAATGAAACCACATTTTCCTCTTTGTAAAGCTCAGTTTTTGGTTCTTTCCTGAGGATCTTTCTACTCTTTAGTTGTCAATCTTTTGGGAACTTTTTAAGAAAGATTTTGTTTTGTTTTTGCTGTACACTCTTAATCAAAAGATTAAAGGAGAGACTAGTAAAAAAGGACTCTGTTAGGAAGTGATAGAACAATAAAAATTAATTAGAGAGCATGCAAGAATTGACAATCCAGTCAATACAGAAAAAAACCCTCCATTTTGAAATTAAAAAAAGAATAATTCATTGGTCAAATGAGAAATCATAATGGAAGTCAGAAATAGCATGATACTAAATGGCAAATACTGCATATAAAACTTGTAATAGGATACAACTAAAATGCTCTTTGAGAACAATTTATATCCTGAAGTGTTTATATTGGAAAAGAGAAAAGGCTAAAAATTATTAATGAGTAAGCACTCTAAGAGTTCAGAGAAAGAGAAGGAATGAATTCAGAGAAAATAAAAAATGTAATGAAGAAAAAATCAAATATCAGTAAAATAGAAAACACTTCTAACAAAGAGGATCAAAAACTATTAAGCAACTTGTTGAAAAGCTCATTAAAGTGGTGTCTGACAATATTGATCAACTTAAAGGAAAAAAACCAAGAATAATGGCACAAATGCACTAAGAATGAAAAAGGAAGTACAGATTCAAATATATGGTAAAAATACAAAGAATTTCACAAATTCTCTGTATTTGTGAATAATAAATTTGAAATAATAAATTAAAAAATTTATGTTTAAAATAAATAAATTTTTTTGAATAAATTTGATACAATAAATAATAAAAATTTGAATAAATTTGAAACAGTAAATAATAAAAATCCAAAAAAATGCTACATTCAAGGAGAAATGATCAGCAAAAATAAATCTATAACCATTAGGGAAATGTAACCCAAAGAGTGAAGACTTATAACAAATATAAAAGCAAGCTTTTCAGGTACCTTTTACTAACCATTCAAGAAACATTACCAGTATTGCTGAAAATCTTCAAGAGTATACACATAGAAAAGCATAAGCTATAACTCATGTTATGGGACCAGTATAAGTATTCGGATCAAATGAAAAAATGCCTACATGAAAAAGTAATTAAAAGTCAAATTCGATGATGAAGGTAGATGCAAATATCCAAAACAAGGAATAAACTTAACCAAATTGGTGAAAGACTTGTGCACTGAAAATTATAAAGCATTAGTGAAGGAAGTGAAAGAAGATAGGGATAAATGGAAAGTTCATGGATTGGAAGAATTAATATTGGTAAAGTGTCCATACTACCCAATGTAATCTGTAGTTTCATTGCAATCCCTATCAAAATTCCAAAGGCATTCTTTTCAAAAATAGAAAAAAACCCTCTTAAATTCAATGGAACCACGAAAACTCCAAATAATCAATACCTTCTTGAGCAAGAAGAACAAGCTGGATGCATCATGTTTTCTGATTTCAAACTGTACTGCAAAGCTTTAGTAATCAAAACAGAATGGCCCTCGCATAAAAAGACACACATAGAGGAGTGGAACAGAACGGAGAGCCCAGAAATACATCTACAACTTTATGGTCAGTTGAACTTGACAAGAGTACCAAGTTCTGTCTTGGGGAAAGAACTGTCTCTTCAAAAATAGCTTGTTTGTGGTGATTATTTCCTAATGTATACCTATGTCAAAACATCAAGTTGTATACCTTAAATATATATATAATTTGTGTATGTTATATCACAATAATTTTGAAAAAAGAACTTGTGTACATTGTTTGGGCTATATACTTTTCCCAGAAGTTCTTATCATATATATTATTATGTAATATTTTAGTAGTTGGTTGTGGTATATATTTACTCCACTAAACTGTGAGTGAACTCATTGTGGACAAGGAATACAAATTAATCATCTTCATATGAGCAAATTCTTGGAGCATGGTAGATGCTCAATATGTGTTTTGTGGAATCCATGTGTAAATGCTGGGGTAAATTTGGGATCACCAAATATGAGTGTTCTTAAGTTTCCTGGACTGTGTAGATCCTATATCCCAACTTTTATAATAAAAAACCCAATAAAAATGGTTGGGGTTTCCATTTTCATAGCTACTAAAATGAGGAAGAATTTGTCCTTGGTAGAGTAGTAATTTATTGTCCAATTAGTGAAACTAATGAATGTTGTAGTGCAAGCAAAAGGGTTACAGAACCAAACACCTAATGAAAATATGGGCATTGGAAAAGGATAAAGAGAATTAGACAAAGCCAGGAACAAAGTCATAAAACTCTTATGATGAAACATTACAATTTATTATTTATGAGCCATTCATCTGGGAAGTAGTAACTAATAAGTGGTATGTATGTTATAAAGTGATTAGCATGCCACCAGCTATGCCATTAGCAAGCACAGTAACTTGTAAGTAATGTGTATGTTATAAAGTGATTAGCATGCCTCCAGCTATGCCATTAGCAAGCCGCTTAGCATTGTGCAAATTATTTAACCTCTTTGGACCTTAGGTTCTGCCTCTGAGTGTTAAACATGTTGGCCCTCCAACAGCTTAGGTCCCATCTGTTATTATATACCATACTTACACCTTTCACTTTGTCATATATTCTTGCTTCAGATATTAGAAAATGGTATTCCGCTCAGTTTCAGTGTGACTAAGTAACCCAGTAACATTAATTTTATATATATGGAAGGTGACATCTGCAGATAGGTTGTACCCCAATAATTCAGGCCTAAGATTTATGGAGATGAGATATCTTTAAGGATAATGATAGATAATTGTAATTCCAGACAGTTTTGTGACAAGGAAATTGAAACGAATAATATGAATACAGTACATCCGACAGGAATTACTTGTTTCCTGAATGTGTGTTCCAGCACATAGAAAGAAGAGGCAGAGAAACACAGTAGAGTTCAAATAATTTTAATTGCAGGGCTTGTGAAGATTATCCGAAGCTGTCTATCCATCAAAAGTGCTTACCATAGGGCAGTGTGGTACAGTAGATAGGTATGAGTTAAGAATCAGATGGAAATGGGATTAAAATTCAGTTTTGCTATTAGCAACTGAAATTTAAGAAATTTACTTAATTTCCTTCCATCTGAATTTCTTCATCTATAAAACGGGAATCATAATACCATAAAAATTACATGATTTCATGATAAATTAATAAAACTAAGTATTTGGAACATAGTTGATACTTTAAAAAGGCCCTTCAGTTTTGGTTTCATTTTTTACATTTTTTTTGGTAAGTTTTAATTTTAATTCCTGTTAGTTAACTTGAGGTGTTACATTAGTTTCAGGTGTGCAGTATAGTAAGTCAGCACTTCCATACATCCCTTTATGTTCAGCACAACTAATGTCCTCCTTAATTCCTATCACCTAGTTCAGCCACACCCCCCCCCCCAATCTCTCCTCTGGTAACCATCATTTTATTCTCTATAATTAAGAGTCTGTGTTTTAATTTCTCTTTTTCCCCCCCTTTGCTCATTTGCTTTGTTTCTTATATTTTACATATGAGTAGAATCATATGATGTTTGTCTTTTTCTGAATGACCTCCATTACTTAGCAGTATACTGTCTAGCTCCATCTATGTCTTTGCAAATGGCAAGATTTCATTCTTTTTTGTGGCTGAATAATATTCCATTATATATAAACCACATCATCTTTATTCATCACCTGATGGACACTTGAGCTGTTTCCATATCTTGGCTTTTGTAAATACAGTTTTATTTATTTCACTGATCTTAAAATTTACCTAGTAATCCATACCACTGACATATGAAAGCAACCCAGTTATTTAATAATTCAAGAAATATGAAGTGAGAGTCATCAAAGATTTTATTTTTTTGTAGGAGAGAGAGCACAAGCAGAGGGAGTGGCAGGCAGAGGAAGAAGCAGACCCCTTGGTTAACAGGGAGCTGGATGTGGACATCTGACACCAGGAGTCTGGTGTCAGGACCTGAGCCGAAGGCAGACACTTAACTGACTGAGCCACCCAGACATTACCATCAGATCATTTTTTTAAATGCTAAAGATACACAGGTGTAACTGGGCAGACATGGTTCCTGACTTCATAGAGTTTACATTCTAGTAGGCAGGATAGATAAATAATGAAACAAAATACCATTATAAGTTGTGGTAACTGTAGGAAGGGGACAAATTGAAATTATGGGGAAATAATGAAATATTAGGGAGTAGGGATCAGAAATCTATTGTATTAAAAGAGGAAAATGTATCAGTTTAAGAGAAAAGTAACAACTTATTACAGTAAATTCAGAATATGCACAAGTTGGCAAGATACTATGGAGAAACAATAGTGTGAGCAAATGAAATAATGATTTTATTATGAGCTGAGCAACTGATGTCTAGGTAGTTTCACTTTGAAAGAAGACTGGGGCTGGATTTGGCAAAGAAAGAGATAGATCATCATGGGTTGCAGTTTGGATTAGAGGTAAAAGGTCCATAGCAAACTTGACCACTTAAGAACTTGTTGGATATTGAAGTTCTGCTGTCTTTTCCATGACTTGGTCAGGGCAAATAAGTGAGGACTTTGTGAATCCTGTTACCACATATATAATGTCTAATATTTTCAGTCTGTACTCGAGAAATTGAGAGGGAGCAAGACAAACAGTAAAACATGAGGTGGGGGAAGAATTGATAGTGTGATGAGTAAAGGGTTTTTAGGTAACTGTGTGAGGGTAACCACCACTGATTTCTTTGAGAGTAACTGAAGGTTTTGGACAAAATCTTAAACAGTATTGCCTTCAAGGCAATAGAGAGCAATATGGTAGTGAAAAAATTAGAAGAATGAGATCTTAGAAAAGCAAGGAACCAAGAGAGATGAGCCCAGTATTTGACTTATAAGACAAAATGAGAATTATTAAGGCACCACGTATATTGGATGTCACTGAAGCATTACTTGTAATAGTGAGAGTCCAACATCTCTTAAAGGATGATCAGTGATTGGAGAGACAAATAGATGGTCATATGATAGAGTACTGCCCAGAGTATACATAGAATTAAACATATCTACATTGATCCACGTGGGTAGGATTTCCAAAATATAGCATTGAATAAAATGAGCAAGTCCCATGAAATGCATAGATTTATATATTTTTCAGGCATGCACAAATAATTAGATATATTTTTATACATACATATTTAAGAAAGGAATAAAATAGTTGTTTAATATAGGTAAAATCCTACTTTAAGACATTGCTTGCAGTTACAGGAGCTGAAACCATACTTGACAGAGAGATAGTCTAACAAAGAAAAAAGCCCCTAAACTACATACATAATACTACTCAACCTACTGAATTTTCTACCTCTTTATAAACTCAGATATTATTTGGAAATAATAGCTTGCATAAATATTTGCTTTTTCAACTGGGTACAAATTATTTCTCCAAGTATAATTTTATATGTGATGATAGGTATATAAGAATATAATAATGAAGCTTAGAAGGCATTGATTTATGGCATTAAATATCTTTTGCAGGAATAGGGATGGGACTGGGGATAATAGAGAAAAGAAATGCACACAAAAAAATTTGGGACCATATCTGTTCTGCTAATAATATTATGCCATTAACTGGAGGGTGCTTTTTTTTTTTTTTAAAGATCTTATTTTTATTTATTTGACAGACAGAGATCACAAGTAGGCAGAGAGGCAGGCAGTAGGCAGAGAGGAGGAAGCAGGCTCCCTGCTGAGCAGAGAGCCTGACTGGGGACTCGATCCTAGGACCCTGAGATCATGACCTGAGCCAAAGGCAGAGGCTTTAACCCACTGAGCCACCCAGGCACCCCTGGAGGGTGCTTTCGATTGAAATCTATGCAGTTATGGCTTGTGAAAAACTCCAGTATGAAAAATACACTTTACAATTTGATATGTTATTTAAACTCTTACATAATGAAAAGGAGAGTTTTTCAAAGGGGGAGAAATAATACACTATATCATCTTGGTTTTTCAAGGGAAATAAATGAACAGAGTATGAATAGGCAAGAAAATTCTCAGGACCTCTATGTGATCTCCAGTTCTGCGAAATCCCTAAAACAATAGCTTCAACAACTGTCACCTGGGCATCTGTTAGTAAAGAAAATGTTGATTACAATGTTTATATGATTAATCAGTAATCAGTGTAACTTTTAAACTCTTAGAAACATGGAGTAGCGCATACTTGAAACAGTGATTTAATTCAAACCTCTGTTGGTGGAAATATTATTTACTCTCATATTTTGTTGAGGTCCCTTATGCAATAGACAAGCAATCTCCAATAGTGGATAGATTGAAATTTTCACTGTGAGAATATTTAATGTGTTCACTCAGTATGGTTGTTCAACACCAGTGACTAGCCCTGTATTTACTTGTTCTGTGTCCACCCCAACTTCCATTTGTTTGTCCTCCTCTATTTAGCTCTTTCCCAAAGCCTTTCTCATTCTTCAGTGTTTTTAGCCCATATTCATTATCAAGTAACTGTTAGTATACTTGATCATTCTTTAATGTCATTATTAGTATTTCTCCCGTTTCTCATAGTTCTTATGAATTATGTTTCCATTTGTCACTTCCTAAAAACGTGTCTATCTCTGACTATGTAAATGAATACTGAAATAAGTGTGTAGTGTTTCTTGGGTAACATAACCTTTTAGAATCATGTTTTTTTGCTCAGGTTACTCAAGGGAAGTTAACTCATAAGAAAATGTTAAGTTGATGCATAAAAAAATCATCTATAGTAAAAAATTATTACAGAAAATTTTCTTAAATCATCCACAAAATGCAGTATACCTGGTGTTTGTTTGGAATAGATGATTGCTTCTTCAGGTTAGTTTAATTTAGCCATTGAGTTAATTGGCTTAAATATTATATTTTATATATTTATGTGCTATGTGCATATACATATACATATACATATTTAATACCAATAGTCAGTATGCATATTATATTCAGTACATATATAAAAAGAATTACTTTATGGGAAACACCCAAGAACTGAGGCCAATTGAAGAAATAGCAGTCATGTTTCCTATCTAATATTCACTCCTGGGCATGTGTCAATGAGTGGAGTGACTGGGAACCAAATACACTGTATTTTCTCTGTGTGTGTGTCTCCTGATTTGTTTTTGTCCTCCCCTTCTCCTGGATATATATAAAAAAAGCACATACAGTGCAATGTAGGATGATTTACTGAAATGAATTTGTGAATTATTTTATGCATTTAGTTAATTCCAACACAGATAACAAGATTTCAGCTTTGAGATCATAGAAGTTTCAAATGCATATGGGTGCAGTAGATAAAATTTAGCTACATTATGACTCTGTCATCTCGGCATTTCAACATTTATACATGAGAATGTGTGCTTTGCATGTAATTTCAGGTTATAGACACTTGATGTGATCATGCAGAAATCACTTTCAAAAGATTCTTAGAAAAACATAGACTTTTTTCTGGAGATATTTTCTATAGAATTAATGATATTTCTTCTTAACTATTTGATAGGCTTTGCCAGCAAAGCAATCTGGGTTTGAAAATGTGTGTTTTAGAAGGTTTTAAGATATGACTTAAATTTCTTCAATAGTTATAGGACTACATAGGTTATCTACTTCATTATGGGTGACTATTAATGGTAGTTTGTGCTTTTTGAAGAATTAGACCTTTATCTTAGTTGTCAGATTTATGTGCATAGGGTTAGTTGTTGACAATTTCTTATTATTCCTTTAATATCTGTGAGTTCTATAGTAATATGCTCTTTTTCATTCCTTATAATTAATTTTTGTTTTTTCCTCTCTCTTTTTTTGTGCCCTTCTAGAGATTTATCAATTTTATTGATATTTTCAAAGCACCAGATTTTGAGTTTCATTTTTACTATTTTTGTTTTAAAATTTATTTTTTATTTATTATATCTCATTTATTATTTTTTTGTCTTCTGCATTATTTGGGTATATTTTGATTTGGTTTCCCTGGTTTCTTAAAGTAGAAACTTGAATTTTGAGTTGAGATCTTTTTATCCATTCTGTTTTTTTTTTTTTTTTAAGATGTTGTTTATTTATTTGACAGAGAGAGCGATCATAAGTAGGCAGAAAGGCAGGCAGAGACAGGGGGAAGCAGGCTCCCTGCTGAGCAGAGAGCCTGATGTGGGGCTTGATCCCAGGACCCTGAGATCATGACCTGAGCTGAAGGTAGAGGCTTAACCCACTGAGCCACCCAGGCGCACCCCTTTTTTACATTCTTTTTTTTTTTTTTTTTTTTTTTTTTTAAGATTTTGTGTATTTAGAGATTTATTTATTATTTGAGAGAGAGAGAGAGGAGGGGCTGAGGATCAAGATCAAGATCCCAGGCGGCCCTGTTAATTTTTTTTTTTTTATTTGACAGACAGAGATCACAAGCAGGCAGAGAGGCAGGCAGAGAGAGAGGAGGAAGCAGGCTCCCCGCTGAGCAGAGAGCCCGATGTGGGACTCGATCCCAGGACCCTGAGATCATGACCCGAGCCGAAGGCAGCGGCTTAACCCACTGAGCCACCCAGGCGCCCCCCTTTTTTACATTCTAATATTAGCATTAAATGTTACAGATTTCGCATAGGCACTGCTCTAACTGCATGTCACAAATTTTTCTGTGTTGTATTTTCATTTCTCTTCATTTTAAAATACTTTTAAATTTATCTTAAAACTTCTTCTTTGGCCGTAGATTATTTAAAAATATATTATTTGGGGCACCTAGGTGGGTTAAAGCCTCTGCCTTCCGCTAAGGTCATGATCCTAGGGTCCTAGAATCGAGCCCCACATCGGGCTCTCTGCTCAGCCTCTCTCTTTGACTGCCTCTCTGCTTACTTGTGATCTCTGTCTGTCAAATAAATAAATAAAATCTTTAAAATATATATATATATATATATATATATATATATATATATATATATATAATTTAATTCTTAGGTGTTTGGCTTTTTTCCTGATGTTTTGCTGTTACTGATTTCTAGTTTAATTTTATTAGAGTAAAAGAACATATTTCACATGATTTCAATTCTTTTTAAATTGGTAAGGTTTGTTTTATAACAGGACAACAAGCTAAAGGTTTGTTTCATGATTTATCTTGATGAATGTTCAATGTGCATTTGAAAAGAATGTGTGTTCTGCTTTGGTTGTGTGTAGAGGTCTATAAATGTCAATTAGGTATTACTGATGGGTGCTATTTTCTTTTCTTTTTTTTCTTTAGGGACAGACGAAGAGAGCACATGGGATTGTGTGCCCAGTGGGAGAGGGGCAACAGAGTGAGCAGGAGAGAATCTTAAGCAGGCTCTGGGCTCAGCTTGGAGTCCCACATGGGGCTCCATTTCATGACCCTGAGATGGTGACCTGAGCTGAAATAAAGAGTTGGACACTTAACTGACCGAGCGATCCAGGCACCCTGTTATTTTCTCAGTTCTTCTTTATTAGTGTTGATTTTGTGTTTACTAATTGTATTTAGTACGAAGAGAGGAGTTTTGAGGACTCTGAATATATTTGTGGATTTAGCTATTTCTCTTTTCAATTCTTTCAGAATTTGCTTCGTGTATTTGGAAACTCTGTTGTTAAATATACTAACATTTCTTATTGAGAAATAGGATTTGCATTTCAACGGTTCAAAAAAGAGGATAACAAGTGAGAGATTTATATTTTATTGCAGTACATTATATTACATATAAGATTTACTGAAGATGAAAAGCTTACAATTTTTGGAAATACAGTTATAGAAATAACCAAATTATGTAATCTGTGAAACAATCCAAATCTGAGCAAAATCTGATTTCTTATTATGTCATAATGAGGATTCATATAAGATCTATCAAGAGTTATAAAGAAACAGCCTTAACTAACTTTGCCACCTGGAGAAGATAATTACAGTTTAAGAAATAATTCTTTGCAAACTAGATTGTAAATGAGAATGTCACGAACTCAGCACTAAGTAGCTTGCTTTTCAAGTCTATTGGAAGAGATGACTTTTTTCCATTAAAAAAATAAACATAAGGAACTTAGAAGTCATCACTCCATCCTAATAATATGTAAAAAGGTGAGCATAATGAAAAATCAACAATTCTTTTTGGCTTCATAAGAGATGGGAGGATACAGGGCAAACAGCTGCTTCTAAGATTGGAGATAGACAAGCAAATACAGGGGAAAATGGCTTACTAGAGCTGAAATTCATGTGTGGAAACCAGTGCCAGTGTAGGAAAAACTGAACTGTATTTGATGAATTGCTGGAGGCTCAGTGCAGATAACTAACAGAGTTAAAAACTGAAGGTGGATGCAGTCATGGGAGGCACTCTTAGTTTCTAAGATGAATGTCTGAGAATAGTCTTTAATGTGTATATGCCTAACACCATAGTATCAAAGTACATGAGGTAAAAAGTGATACAGAGGCAAGGAGAAATAGATGTACCATGATTAGAGTTGGAGGCTTCAACACCCCTGTATCAGAAATGGACAGATCTGGCCAGCAGAGTATCAGTAAGGATGTTGTTGAACTCAATGATGGTGATCAATCTTGTGGATATAATTGACATCTGTAGAACTACTTCATCCAACAATGGCATATGCTTTTCAAGCTCACATGAACATTTACCAAAATAGACCACATCCTGGGCCATAAAACACACATTAACACATTTAAAAGACTACTGTAGGATTAAATTAGAAATCAGAAACATCTCCTGATACATGTAGATGAAAGTACAGGCTTCCAAATAATAGATGGGTCAAAAAAGAAATCTTAAGAGAAATTTAAAAATATTTTTAGTTGAATGAAAATACATCTTATTCAAATTAGCGGGATACAGTGAAAGCTGTGTGGGGCAGAAAATTTATTATGCTGAATGCATACATTAGAAAAGAAGAAGAATCTAAAATCAATAATCTAAGTTTCAGTCTTAGGTAACTGGGAAAAGGAGAGCAAATTAAATTTGAAGTAAGTAGAAGAAAAGAAGTAGCAACTGCAAATAACTGCAGGTAACTGAACGCAGTTTGAATACCCTACCTGTTCGCAAGAAAAATGCAAAATAAGATACATTTAAATATTTTTTATGTAGTTTCAGTTTGTATTCTTTAAAAATTAAATGTTTGTAAATATTTGCTTTTATGCTTAATTTGTCTGAGTTTGGAAAAGCCAAAGTAAAATAAACTTAAATCTGATTAGCAGCTTTTGTTTTTATTTTCATTATTCTGTATATGAGGGTTTTTTTTTGTATATGAGTTTTTTACCATGAAATTTAATTTACCAAGAAATTGTACTGATGCTGTACAATTGTCCAAAATTAGAAGAGTTTTATCTGTAAATTATTAAATAGATAGTATATGTTTTTAATGCTCTAAATTTTAATAATTCCTTCTGTATATTAGGACTAATTTATGTTTTGGTTTTAGAGTTTAGGTATCTCTTTTTTACTTAAGATGTGTATGTGAAGGTGAATAAGACATTTTTCTATTAATACGGTGTTTGTAAAAAAATTTGCCTGTTCTCTCTAAATATGTGATGGCAGAGCATAAATGGATTATTCAACATTCTGCATTGATTATAAATAAAATTATCATATCTAATATATCACAACTTTATACATCTTTGAAGGTGCAGCACAAAGTTTTTTTGATTTGTTATTGTTACGGGTTTCAGTTAAAGCACATAAAAAACATGCACACAGAGAGCTGCCCATTGGAATCAGCCTGGGAGATACTTCCTCATAGAAATCCTTGAGCCCCATCCAGATCTACTGAATCAAAAACTCTGGAGCACTGTGATGTTAAAAATCTACCGAAGCTGTTCTGATGCTCTCTGGTTAGGAGTCCCTCATCTCCAGAAGCCCCTGACATGGCACGTTTCCTTCTCTTCAGTTTCACTTTGAGAGTTCCTACCAGTGCTTCAAAGAAGTTGGTGCATTTGTCATCTTGGAAGAGGACTCCAAATTTTGCACTTAACTTCCCATCAGCGTCTAATTTGAGAAAATACGTTAGCCAATGCAACGTCTATTTCTTGTCCTCATATATGGCAAATTTACATTATTAAAAAAAAGTCAAACTATAGGTTAACCAGGATTACGCTTTAACAGTTCATGCTTGTAAACTCAGTGTAATCTCTTGCCAGATCCAAACAGTGATGAAATAAATGCAATGTGCTATATACCTCTTAGCCTTAGTATCATTGGGGCAAAGACCAGAAGAGAACCAAGACCCATTTACAAGAAGTGAGTGTGTTACAGTGTTACTACTGTGGACCAGTTCTCTGTCTACATTTGGATTTTTTAATGGTGGTATTGCTGGGTTAATAAAAATAACAAAAGAGAAAACATACAAACAGGGCAATAACAAAAGTAAATCAATAAACCAATTAATACAGTACTAAATGGGTGCACTGAAGGAATAAAACAGTAACTTACTGTTGCAAAACTATATCATACTACACTAAATTGCATTTATTTATAGAAATTAAACACACAAAAACCAGACAGAAAGGCAGAGAAAATTAAAAAACTTATAAATCATAGCAAACATAGTACTATACAAACCACTAAGTGTTCTACCCCTTTCTTACTTCATTAGATTTAATTTGGAAATTATATAATCATTTGAATAATAATTTCACTTGGATATATATAAATTGTTTCCCAAATATACTTTATGTTGTTTTTCTTTTTAAAAATATTTTTATATGCTTCTTAATGATGATATTCTTTCTTTCTTTTTTTTTTTTTTTTTTTTTGTATTTCCAGAAGTTTGTTAGTACTCTCTGTAGCAGCAGGTGTCAATGTTTTTTTGATAAACAACACTTTATTTTTGGGGCGCCTGGGTGTCTCAGTGGGTTAAAGACTCTGGCTTCAGCTCGGGTCATGGTCCCAGGGTCTTGGGATAGAGCCCTGCATCGGGCTTTCCACTCAGTGGGGAGCCTGCTTCCTCCTCTCTCTCTCTGCCTGCCTCTCTGCCTACTTGTGATCTCTGTCTGTCAAATAAATAAATCTTTAAAAAAGAAAAAAAGAACACTTTATTTTCAATAATCTCTTCATAAGCACAAGAATAAAATGAGGTCACATTTAAGATAATGTTTGCTTGTGAATTTAACTTGAGATGCTAAGAGAGGCTGATCTTAAACATTTAAAACTTTTTAAAGAATATATATTTAGTAAGATAAAATATGTGTTTTAGGTAAGTTAAATTTTTCTGAGTTTGAATATATGGAACATTAATAGAAATCAAAACATGAAATTAAATTTCTTGGTCAAATCTCCAGAAATACTTTGACAACTAATATAATCTTGAATTCTTGGGGAACCTGGGTGGCTAGTTGGTTAAGGTCTGCCTTCAGCTCAGGTCATGATCCAGGAAGGAGTCCCAAGATGGAGCCCCACCTGGCTCCCTGCTCAGTGGGGAGTCTCCTTCTCCCTCTGCTCCTTCCCCAACTTGTGCACTCTTGTTCTGTCTGTCTGGTTCTCTCTCTCTCTCAAATGAGTAAATGAAATACTAAAAAAAATGTCTTGAATTACCAACTGTGTCACTTAACATAAATAGTTTTTCTTATGAAATTTATCTTAAGAGGCTGTACATCAATTAATCAGATTAAATCTTTAGGTCTCCTAATAATTTCATTATGACAGTATTAATTTAATGTCGATGATCTTTTTTCTGAAAATTTTTGTTGTGTACATCAGTACCATTTTTCCACTGTGTAAAATTAAGCAGCTTCTATCTTTTCATAGAGGAAAAAAGTTCAGCATATTCTTATTGTTATTTATTGTGTTTTCATTGGATATCCAGCATATCTGTCAATTTCCATTGTATCGATATATTTATCTTAGAAAAGTAACAGTGGTCAAAAGCTGATTGTAGGTATTGGCCTATCGGTGTGATTTCTGAGTTTTGTCTTGGTCTTCATAATTGTGTGTACTGAAGTGCAGAAAATCAGTTTGAGATTGACTCAAAGTTACATAAAAAGTTACATAGAAATATAGCAAACTTCTGACCAACTTCTCAGGAATAAGTTGCCTTTATAAAAAATGAAGACTATAAATGTATTTTAGTTAATTTTTTAATATGTTTGCTGAAATTAGATCATAGTTTTGGAATTATTAGTTTTCAGTGGATTGAAAGTATTATAGTTATTTGGACAAAACTCATTTACCATTTCAAAAATCATTTTGTCTTTGTGAATAAAGCGTATGCTGTGTGTGTCACAAATATAAATTTTTTAAAAGATTTTATTTATTTATGACAGAAAGAGACACAGTGAAGGAGGGAACACAATCGGGGGAGTGGGAGAGGGAGAAGCAGGCTTCCTGTGGAGCAGATAGCCCGTTGCGGGGCTTGTTCCCTAGACCTTGGGATTGTGACCTGAGCCGAAGGCAGACACTTAATGGCTGAGCCACCCAGGTGCCCCACAAATATAAATTTTATATGTTTACTGATGAACTAATCAGTTTATCTTCTCCCACCTAGTTTATAGAAATATGTTGTGCTCTGATAGAAACAGATCTCCCCCAAATGATGTTTATCTTGAATTACATATATGTATATAAACATTATTCTTACATAGCTTCTTCAATAAATAAAAATTATATCTACACAGTGTCAGAATACCTGGATAAAAACAGGAAATTAATGCATTTATAAATTTACTCTTGCTTTATAGAAGCCATATATTTGGATATGGCAATAAGTACAAGTTTAATACGAAGAACTTTCTCATTGTTGGCATGGTTGTATTAGTAAAAATGAAATCCAAAAATAATTAGGAAATACGCTTAAAAAAGAGAGAGATTGGGGTGCCTGGGTGGCTCAGTTGAGTGTCTGACTCTTGATTTTGGCTCAGGTCATGATTTCAGGGTCTTGAAACTCAGCCCCATGTCAGGGCTCCGTGCCAGGGTGGGAGTCTGAGCCTGAGTCTCCTCCCTCTGCCCTGCTCCACTATGTGTTCTCACTCTTTCTCTAAATGAATAAATCTTTACCAAAAAAAAAAAAAAAAAAAGTAAGAGAGTGCACACAAAGCTAGCAAAATGAAACCAAAATATTCATGAATTGCAGTCCCCGTCAAATCTGAAAGAACAAGTAAGACTTAGAATACTTTTATATATGTTGTGGGAGAGATTGTGATCATGATGTTAGCTATCAAGACAGTGAACAGTGCTAAATGCTGAGCAACAGGTGATGAGTCCTTCCCTGAATGGAAGGCTCAATCAATATCATAGGAAATCTCTTTCTTTTTTCAATTCAGAAGAAAAAAATAGCACCTCAGAAAAAAAAAAAAAACAGGTTGCATCCCCATAGGTTACTGAGATGGCTAGTAAAATTTAGACTTCTTTGTTATTTTTGGTGTTACCTGACAGGTAAGGGAACCAATTTTACTTTTAATTATAAATTCTTAACTTTTATCTTCATCCAGATTCTGGGTCCCCAAGCACTTGCATTGCCTTTTGTGGTCTTTATTTTTCTTGTTTTTCTTAATTTGTTTTTAGAGACTTTGAAAGATATGAGCATTGGGAGAACTTCTTGGTTAGGGTGGCAGTTCATTTTAAACATGAAATCACACAAAGAAGCAATGGCACTTTGATATGAAATGAAATTAGATCACTGAGCAGCACTTCAAGTGGTTCTTGGGTGCTTTATAAGATTGTATGTATGTATGTATGTATGTATTTAGAGAGTACAAATGTGCAAGGGGGTGGGTGGGGCAAGAGCGTATGTGGTGGGAAAGGGAGAATCTCCAGCAGACTCTGCATTGAGCCAAGCTCTACCTGGGGCCTGATCCCATGACCCTGAGGTCATGACCCTTTCAAAACCAAGAATCGATGCTTAACTCAACAAGGCATCCAGACATCCCTCTTGGGTGCTTTATTGAACCATTGTTGAACCATTGTTGAACAGGAGGCAGTAGCTAAGATTCTACAGTGATTGTGTTGTTAAAAGCATGGACTACAGGGTGAGGGCCCTCAAGGTGGGATGGCTTGAGTAATTCAGGGGTGCCCCAGAGTTTAAAAAAAAAAAAGACAGAAACTTGGAAAGAAGAGGGGAGTAAAAGCCTTATGAAAGACAAACTGAGGACAGTATAGTGACCAGTGTTCAAGCAAATCAAGCTTCCATCTCTATGATGAAATTGGTGTGCATCTAGCAATCTGGGATTCATGGGGTCAAACAGCACAGTCTGTCAGCAACACTCATGGTCCCAGGATTCCTTGAAACTGTCAGGGACTGAAGTTATACTGAGGTGGTATGGGGGCAGCTTTCTTTCTTGCTCTGATGTTTGAAATAGCATTTCAGTGGTTGGTCTGTAAGGACTGATTCTGTGGAAAATGAAAGTAAATTTCCTATGTTGGATGTGTTAACAGGGGTTTTGATAAAGCCAAAGTCTTTGCCTTCAATGGCTTTCTCCAGGTGCTTGGAAAGCTGGGAGGCTTAGATAATTACATTGAATGCTTTTCAAGTTTCCCTTGAGTGTCTTCTGAGGATAAAAAAAGACAAATTCTGAGGCAAGGTATGTAAAATTTGATTGCTTAAGAATTTCTAGCAACTGGGGACACCTGGGTGGCAGTCAGTTAAGTGGCTGCCTTCGGCTCCGGTCATGATCTCAGGGTCCTGGGATCGAGCCCCATGTTGGGCTCCCTGCTCCACAGGGGCTGCTTCTCCCTCTGCCTCTCCCCTTGCTCATGCTCTCTGTCTCTCTCTCAAGTAAATAAATAAAATCCAAAAAAAAGAAAAAAAAAAGAATTTTTAACAACTATATATATGTAGTACTTGAAAAATTATTCTAAGATGCACATTTGTTTCACATTTTAACTTTTGGAATTTTAATGCATCTTATTATTAATGTGTATATTTAATGTGGTGGTGTTTTTGTTTATTCTGGAAAATGCTTTTATCTTGAACTCATATAAATTCATTATGTGTAATTGAAAACAGTAAAATGAATCCCCACTCCCAACCCTTGACCCAGAATTGTTGAAAATGGACGAAAAGAAAATTCTGCTGTTCACCATAATGAACCTAGGCAGTGAATGATTTTTCTTTTTGCACTGTTTCTTAGAGGGAGAAAATATATGTCCTTGAGGCTGTAGGGAAAGACAGAGAACTCAGGAGAGAAGGAATGATTGGTTTATTGGGTCAGTTGTTTTTCATTGGAGGATAGTCCTACTCCCAACGGGGTCTCTCATTCATCTTAGTGATGCTATTGTAGACCGATTTCCTGATCGGATTTTAGTTATTTGGAATCACTGTGTATTGTGGATTACCGGAAAGGTGAGTTGTTGCAGGAGAAGGATGGGATTTCCATGAGTAGGAGATTGTTAGGTGGAGTGTGGTTTGTGCGATGGGTATTTGAAGGAGGAGCTATTGAGATGAGAACAAGACCAAGGACAGAGGTCTGTGTTGTGTGTACCCTCAAGGGGACCTGCTGGGAGAGATTTTACATTTTAATGCTTTTTTAAAATTCAGTAATGGAGATTGTTTATCAATTGTCTACATTTATATTTCATTTTAATTCTCTGTCTTCAGTGAATTCTCATTTATGTGTGTATTGTGGTATGGAGAAGAAGCAAAAAATGGTGTGGCGCAAGCATATATGACTTATCTTTCTCACATTTACCAAAACTTTCAACATCAAGTCTGGAATCTGCAGTGACAGCACCTATTCGGGCTACATTGGGATTCCAAGTTAGTGACTAACAATGAAATTCACATTGGCCCACAGCGAAATTGAGAATGAGATTTCAGAAACCAGGATGAAGAGACCATTTTGGACAGATGCTAGAAGAGATGTTAGGGCAGAGGCATCAGCCCATTCTTCCTGGGAGTCTGTGTACATCATTTTGCCTTAAGCTATTCTTTCTTTATAGTTGTTTTCTTCTTCCATTCATAACCCACAGATTTTTCTGAAAGCTCCAAATTCTTTCAATAAAGACTCCTGTAGTGCTGCCAGTTTTGGACTTAGGGCAGCTGTGGAAAAAAGAGGAAAAGGGGAGAGCAGCAAGGTGGTTTATGATTATTAATGAGTGATTGTAACAGAAGACTCTAGTAGCCAGAAAGATCTTCAGAAAATAGTACTCCAGTGACAGGTTAAGAGACATACTTGAAATTATTCCTATTTCATGGAAACTCAAGTTTCTGAGTTTTGTTTTGTAGGCTATCTTTTCGTTGCCAGCCTGTGAACATTGATCATATTTCTCTACTCATTTCATCAGATTGTGTCAAGGAATTTTACCTGGCAACGTTTGGTTAGGCTGAGTTTTAGTCATTCTCTGTACTCAGTGATAGTAAATATCATATAACATCTAGCCTCATTTGGTCTTCAGTCAGATTTGTTAGAATTTCCTCATGTACCTGGTATTTTAAAATACTACTTAAAATCCCTCAAACTGGTTATCTCCATTTACATTTATTATATTATTCTAATAATGCCAGATGATGAATTCTATCAAATTTTATACCATTTGGAGACTCAGGATATCAAAATCTTATGGACAATTTAATTAAAAATAAAACTTAAAGCCTCTAGCATGAAATTCAGGCATCTTTTATGAACAATCTTCCGTATGGCTTGATGCACAATCAGGAGAAAGAATGGTTGACTTAGAAAATCTTATTGGGCCAATTAAAGATATTCTAACCCCCAAAAAATCAACCTCCTGACAGACTACTCAGTATTTTAGACTAGTAGTTTATATTAGAGGAAAAATGTATTCATTTAAGAAATGTAATATGTCCTATTATTTTTGGTTCTTTGAATCATTATAATCTGAGAAGCTTCAAGTGTTTTATCTGGATGACAGTTTTGTGCAGAAGAGAGATAAACAGAAGAACAGAGAGGTCAAGTTAATTTTTTTGAAATCTGTGAACTACAGACTTGAGAGTTTTCTGCCTCTGAATTTAGTGCTTTGTCCAGTGGTTGTTTTGTGTAAAGAACATAAAACATTTGTTGATGTTGTTACTAGGGTGTGTGTTTTTTCTGCTATTTATTTTGTATAACTCAAAATCATTCATCCTCTTAGAAATTCTGAGATATCTTTTAAAATAGATACAGTATACTTAAGTCACTAAACTTCAACGTTTTCCGCCCCAGGCTTCACTGTGAATACATATTTTATTCCTTTTTTTTTTTTTTAAGATTTTATTTATTTATTTGACAGAGAGAGAGATCGCAAGTAGGCAGAGAAGCAGGCAGAGAGGGTGGGGGGGAAGCAGGCTCCCCACTGAGCAGAGAGCCCCATGCAGGACTTGATCCCAGGACCCTGAGATCATGACCTGAGCCGAAGTCAGAGGCTTAACCCACTGAGCCACCCAGGCACCCCTGTATATTTCATTCTTAAGGACTCAGGGCTTAAAGAATATTCAGCCTTTCAGTCTAAAGTTAACTAATAGCTGCCAGTGACATATTTAATTGCAGTCTCTGTGTTTGTTAACTTCCTTAGACAGTTATTAGTCACCTAAACATACTGCCACAGTGGAAAATCATCTACAGCAATGGTAGCATTTATAAAAGCTGTCCCAGAGATTGCAGAACAGAGAGACCCTAGATCAAATTAAAGGCTAAAATCAAATGGTTTATTTAGTCAGTTTCCAAAATGCAGAAAGAAGCAAAGTATTAGTATTGGTTTATACCCTTAAAATAGTGAGATGCTGGGCACCTGGGTGGCTCAGTCAGTTAAGCATCTGCCTTGGGCTTAGGTCATGATCTCTGGGTTCTGGGACACAGCCCAGCGTCAGGCTCCCTACTCAGAGGGGGTCTGCTTCTCCCTCTCTCTCTGTCCCCTGCCCCACACCCCTACTTGTGCTCCCTCTCTTTCACACATATAAATACAATCTTAAAAAAAAATAATGGGATGCATCTGGAATGCAAAGAACACACTACCAGATCCTGTGTTATACAGTGCTCGTATGCTCATTTCTCTCTCTCCTTCTGCCTCATCAGCCTGCTCTGCTGACAGTGTAGTTAAAAGAAGCAGAGTTGAGGTTTAGAAAGGGCACTCAGCAGATAGAAGGCCCTCTGACCTATCACTTGCTTGTTCGATTAGAGAGACAGAGGGGCAAGTATGCCTGGCCAATAGCTGTAGATCACTGATGACTTGCTGAACAGCCATGGATTTTATCTGTGTGTCTCTGGCAGAGGTCACATGGGACCAAAATGGGTGTCACCAGTGGGTGACAGTGTCACAATAGGGATCACATTACTGGCAACTGGGAGCAATATGATCCAGGATTTATGAATATTTAAGGTTTAAGCAGTCTTCTCATCTCTGTATATGAACACATTAGCTCTCATTTGTTTAATAATTATCTGTGTGCAGCATACATACTATATTCTATGCCCAACTCTCTGTATAGGTTAGCAATTTTGTAACTATTCTTAGTAGACCTTGTAGGTTTCTTCCATGTTATTTATCTTGTTCTCCAAAGAAGAGTTGAATCTGTAAATGGTATGGCAAACACACATGATAGCCTGACTAGGATCTGTTGTTATATTTGCAAAATTTAGAAACCTTGGGTTTTTATTTCTAGATAAAACAACGAGAATGGGGAAGACAAAGAAGTCTTCTGGGGTTTTTTTTTTTCAAGTTTTTATTTAAATTCCAGTTAGTTACCATACAGTATAACATTAGTTTCAGGTGTACAATATTATTATTCAACAATTCCATGTATTACCTGGTGCTCCTCATGCATTTTGCTGTTTTCAGCAATTATTTTAGAATAAAAACAATGGTGGAGAGGTTGGAAAAGGCTAGGATGAAAAAGAAGGGGGAGCTAATACATCAGAAATGATCTGTGTATAATCATCTCTTTCCTTCCTTCTTTTCTTCTTTGTTCTTTCTTTTGTTTCCCCCCTCCCTTCCTGTGTATTCAATAATGATTTACTTATAGTATGTTAAATTATATGACAATTGGTACTTGTTTTAAAACCCAGAATATGTTATTTTCTAGTCAGTGTACTAGGTATAATAAAAATGAATGTGTATTCTGGAGTTATTGGGTATAGTGTTCTCTAAGTGTCAGGTCAAGGTGGTTGATAGTATTTTTTTAAGATAATCTTTGTCTTTACTGATCTTTTGATCTGATAAAAGGGGTATTGAAATGTAATTGTGATTTTATCTATTTCTCCTTTAATTCTGTCTCTTCCATTATAAACTGTTTTAAGGTACTTTTAAGATTGTTCTGTATTCCTTTCAGTAGTATATATATATATAGTATATAGTATATAGTATATAGCTGTATTGATCATTTTATTTTTTTAAGTGTCTGTTATTATCTATAGTAACACTTCTTTTCCCTTGAAGTCTGTTTTAGTAGATATTAAAATAGCTCTCCCTGGCCTCTCATGCCTACTCTCTATATGATTTTTTTCCATTGATTTACTTTGAACCTGTCTGTGTCTTTATATTTAAAGGCCAAAATTTTTTGAAGGTGTATAGTTCAGTTTTGCTTTTTTATTCGTTTCAGAAATCTTTGCCCCTTGATTGGAGTGTTGAATACATTAAAACACTTGTTACATTGACATTTAGTAAAATTGGTGATATAATTGTATTTAGGTCTCTATTCTATTGTTTTTTCATCACCTCTGTTGTTGTTGTTTTGTTGTTGTCATTCATCTGTTCTTCCTCTCCTGACTTTATTTGGATTATTTGAATATTTGCAGGATGCATATCTTACTCTTGGTATTAGATTTTTAGCTTTACCTACCTCTGTTAGTGTTTTAGTGGTTGCTCTAGAAATTACAATATAAATCATTAAGTTTTCATTTTACTCAAAGTTCCCATTCTACCACTTCACATAAAATGTAGAAAGTTGGCACCCATTTAAAATACTTATTCTGCAGACATTACATATATCTGCATACCTGTAAAACCCAGTGTTATAATTTTTCTTCATTACTCATGCATTTAAAAAGAAATTCAAGGAAAAATAATGTTTTTTGTTTATCTGAATATTTATAATATCTGATGCTCTTCATCCCTTCCTTATAATCTGAGTTTCCCTCTGTTATATGTTTACTTTTACCTGAATAACTTCTTTTAGTATTTCAGATACGTTTATTTGTCCTTTAGTCTTAAGAAATTGTTTCATTTGAAATAGAATTCTGAATTGATAGTTCTTTTAGCATTTTATAGATGATTTTCCACTATCATCTGGCCTTCTCTACTTCTGATGAGGTGAGTAGTTTTTGAATCATTGTTCCCAGTATGTAATGTGTTATTTTTCTTTGGCTGCTTATAAGATTTTACCTTAATCTTTGTTTTCAGCAGTTTAACTGTGATGCGCCATTTATTCTGTATGGAGTTTGTTGAGCATCTTGCATTTGTATATGAACAGCTTTCTTCAAACTGGGAAAAAATGTACCGAACAGTTTTCCAAAAAAATTATTTTATTTTTCAATCAGAGAATTTTCATTTAGATCTTATTATATAATTTTTACTTCTCTGCTATGGTTTCCTATCTTTTATGAATTATAAATATGTTTTCTTTTACATTATTGAACAAAGTTTTAAATAGCTGATTTAAATCCTTGTCTGTTTCTTCTAATATCTTGGTAATATTTGGAGGGCTTTTAAATGATTGTCCTTTTATTAAGAATTGGCCCAGTGTTGCTGTGTCTTATGTATTTAGCCTTTTGGATTATTTTTCCTGGACATTTTAAATGTTAAGTTGTAGAAATTCTGCATTCTTTAATAGCCCTCTGCAGAGTGTTGGTTTTTGCTTTGCTAGTTTGTTTTAGGAGGCAATTATCTTGGTCAGACAAAAACTGTAAATTGTTTCTTTTGGGCTGCAGCTGAAATATCAGTTCACTTCTTTTAGCTTTAGCTGCATCATTTTGTGTCTGCCACATACTGTGTATATCAAGGATCAGTTAGAGATTTGGGCAGAGTTTATACAAAACAATTTAGGGCCCCCCCTTTGACTCTCTTTTTCTAGGGGATCCTCCCCCTCACATTCCAGAGACTGTAGTTGACTCACGCTGTGTTCTCTGAAAGACTGTGTTTTCTGTTGGGATTTTTATGCACCATACATAGCATCAACTATATCCTGCCTTTAGTTTAAAAGTCTTAAAAACAGGAAATTCATACCATGCTGTATCCTTTTCCAAGTTTTGACTTTTCTCTAGAATTTGTCTGATTTTTTTTTCTTTTTTCTTTTTTTACTCTCTAATGCTTTCAGGTGTCTGTTTTTTGATGTTTTCTAGGATTTATAATGGTTATCTCTTTGAGAACGAGTTTGTTAGAAATATAGCCATAGTGGAATTAATACTTGAGATTTTACACCTTTTCCTTCTGGGTATTTTTTGTAACCCCAAGGAAAATGCCTACTGAAAACTCAAATATTTTTGTTAATTATAGATTCTGAAGTATAAAGCTACAAATGTTATAAATATATTATCCTTTCATTATCACTGAATGAAGGCAAGCATATTCAACCTTGGATAAATAAAACTAATGATACAATCAACATAAATTAGGAGATAGAATGGGAGGAGCAAAGATATGGAGGTTCTGTAGAAACATAATATCTTCTTATTACAAAAATAAATACCTACAATGGGACATTCAAGCAATCTGAAGAAGAAATCAGTTGGCTTCAAATAGATTGCTTTCTAGTTGAATAGAAAGGTTTCCATAAAATTAAGATGCTGAATGATGTTAATGATAAGAAGAGGATTGGATTTTTTTTCTTCTCTCAACAAGAAAAAAGAAAAGGCAGTCTTAAAATTCATGAGAAAAAAGACTTATATAATCTTGTTTTTATATGGAGCATCTCAAAATACAGTTTCATTTTGAGAAATTTATGGGATGTGAGAAATGTTGACAACATTTTATCTGTGTACTGGAAACATTTTCATTTGAATAGGATAGTTGTGATATTCAACCTACAGACAAAATAATTCCTAGCTTATTACCTGATTTTTATGTGCGTATAATATTTATATAGTCCTAATAACATAAACACTGCATGTTTTCAACTTTTAGAATCAAACTTTAACTTTTTATAGTGGAATTTTTATTTATGGTTATAAATGAGTTCTTAACTTCTGCAATGTACTAATAGAAGTATAACTAAAAAAAGATGCAATGAGAAAGAGGAAGGGAGAATGGCAGGCGAGATAAGGATGTTTGTATCTTTATGGAGTGCCTGGGTAGCATGGTCGGTTAAGGGAGCAACTCCTGGTTTTGGCTTGGGTGGTAATTTCAGGGTTGTCATGAGTTTGAGCCCTGATTTGGCTCTGCATTCAGTGAGAAGACGGCTTGGGATTCTCTCTCTCTGTCCCTGTTTCCCCCAACCCTTGTCCCCTGGTCCTCTTTCTCAATAAATAAATAGATGGATAGATAGAGCCTGTATCTTTATAATATGAGAATTAAGGGATACTTAATGGCAGCTTTCAAAAGTTAATGCAAAAGTTGGACTTGAGGTATGAAGGATATTGCTTGACTTGGGTCTTTACCTTATGAGCACATAACTTTTATTTTTAAAAAATCTCTTCCTATTAAAAAATGAGGAAAGGTGTGGTTTAAAATTATGTAAGGAAATGTTAATGTCAATAGGATTGCAAATACTACTCTTAGTTTATAGTATTTGACTAGCATCTGCCACAAAATTCCCCATGCAGTTACTACATCTGATTTTTTTCCCAGAAAATTCTCAGCATAAATTTCATTTAAATACTGGTTTTGGGAGAATCACAGCACAGAAAGCAGCCAAATGGGATTTAAATCACATAGCCTAAATTTCTTTTTTCTCTTTCCATTGTGTTTAGTATCCACTAGTTATATTTTCATACCTAGTAAAATTTAGCAGGATTTTGGAATCAGACAAACCTATTATTTAATCTTGGTTCAACCAACTATTAGTTGTTTAGATAGTTCTTCTAATTTTTAATATTCCCTTTTATCAAAAGGAGTCTCTTGTATTTTTTGTTTGTTTATCATGAAAAACTGTATTTAGATTTAGCCTGCTGGACTCAGTTTAGATGATCCCAATTTTGTTGGCAACATCCAAAGCATCATAGTCAGGGGCCAGCCGAACGTGTGCCTTCTTCTCTCCATCAGGCCTGATTAAGGTGTTGGCCTTGGCTACATCAGTGTCATAGAGCTTCTTCACAGCCTGTGTGATCTGATGCTCGTTGGCCTTGACATCCACAATGAACACAAGTGTGTTGTTGTCTTCTGTTTTCTTCACGGCTGACTCAGTAGTCAGGGGGAACTTGATGATGGTATAGTGGTCAAGCTTGTTTCTCCTGGGGGCGCTCTTTCGAGGGAATTTGGGCTGCCTTCTGAGACGCAGAGTCTTGGGTCATTGGAACGTAGGTGATGTGCGGATATTCTTTTTTTTTGTGACTGTGGACGCCTTTCAGCACCGCTTTCTTGGCTTTCAAAGCCTTTGCTTTGGCTTCAGCTTTAGGAGGGGCAGGGGCTTCCTTCTTAGCTTTCGGCACCATCTTCCTCTTGTATTATTTATCAGTATTAATCAGAATCACATATTCATGGTGTTTGGCAGAATGTAAATCCGTGTATTTTTCATCATTTCTTCTATACCTCTCTAATTCTTTTCTTCTAAACATTTTTTTTACTAAAAGGCAGAGATTAGTTTTATTTAACACAATATGTTGGTCATAGAAAATATTTTAATATTGCTGGTATTTCTAGGCTTAGTTGACATTTCTGACATAACAGTATATGATTCAAAGAAATGAATAATCTGAAACAAATCGTTATGCTAACTTATACTCTAATTTCTTTCAGTATCAATTACTAGTCTATGCTTTAGTGGAATTACTCTGTCTTTGTTTCAGTCATCTTAAAGAAGTTTCGACCTTATTATAATACAGCTTTGTATTTAGGAGCAAATGCAATAGTAAAACAGTTCTGTATTTAAATATAAGTAGAAAAATTACAAAAAATATTTTGAAATTTTCATCATTGTATTTGAATGATGTATGTCTTTTTTGGTCTAGTGAGTTTTTTTTTTTTTTTCTTAAGATTTTATTTATGTATTTGACACAGAGAGAGATTACAAGCAGTGGAGCAGCAGGCAGAGGGAGAGGGAGAAGCACGCTCCCCTCTGAGCAAGGAGCCTGATATGGGACTTGATCCCAGGACCCCGGGATCATGATCTGAGCCAAAGGCAGACACTTGACCAACTGAGCCACTCAGATACCCCTGGTCTAGTGAGTTTAAAGGGTTTCTTCTAAACCCTGATGTTAACTTCATTAATATCAGTAGTTGGGTTAATACAATTACTTTTCTAAAAGTAGGGTTGTTTTTTAAAGATTATTTATTTATTTATTTGACAGAAGGAGAGAGAGAGAGATCACAAGTAGGCAGAGAGGCAGATGGAGGGTGGGGAGCAGGCTCCCTGCTGAGCAGAGAGCCAGATGTGGGGCTCTATCCCAGGACCCCGAGATCATGACCTGAGCTGAAGGCAGAGGCTTAACCCTCTGAGCCACCCCCGTACCCCTAAAAGTAGGGTTTTTTAAAAGCATTTAGTTATCTTGATGCAATTTCCTTCCCCCTCCCCCCAATTTTCATTTATTGTGATTTTTCCTTAGGATGAACATGACAACACATCAAGAGCTTTGACTTCAGATTTGGTGTAGGCAGGCTGAACAAGAATATTTCCACTAAGCTCTCCTAAAAAGCTCTAAGATGGCTTGCCCAATTAGGAGGCACACAAAGAAGAAGGGACTTTTAGATCCAAAGCAGAAATTTGTCTTTTAGTGTTAACCATGTACTGGATTATCATTTAAATAGAGATCATTGATACCTGATATATTAATAATTAAAAACAGTACATTGTAGCAAGTTGCTCCATCTTGAATCATTTAGAAAGAAAAGACATAAAAATACTCTATTTTTGTAGGTAATAGGTAACTCTGCTTCATAAAATTATTAAAATATGAACACATAATCCCAGCCTTATTCTTTGTCTCCCCCTCCCCCCCGCTCTTGGAGCTTAATGACCTTTTGATTAAACAGATACTTATCTAGTCAAGGTGTAGGATAAATCCTAGTCACTAAAATCAATTGTGGTAAATCAGAGGCAGCTAGCAAACTCAAAGTTTCAACTGACATTGATCTCTGCTCACCCTTTTTGTCTATTTGACCATGAAATTGGAAGTGGTTGACTTTTCCAACTATGAGCATTAACATAAGAACACTTTTTTTTTTTTTTAAAGTACTAAGGATCCATTTAAATCTTAAATTTCCAGTTCAAGTCAAAGAACTATCTCCCTTGTGGTATTAGGAATAGGCATAAAGAAACTTGAATAGAGTTAAAAGTAATTCAGGAAAGCTTAGTTTTCAAACTCGATTCATCCAAATTTTCATTGATGATAAAAATTATCTTTGGAAAGAAATATACAGATAGTCAAATCTTGACTAATTTTTGTGATACAGTGTACCTGTGTAGTCCAAGTAAGCCATTTCCATAAAGTTAATGATAGTCCTATATGTGTACACTTTGAATAAAATAACATTGTTTTCCAAAGTAAAGAGATTTTTGCTGAACAACAGCAAAACAATTATAGTTTTTAATAACTTGAATTTGAGGTGAATTCACTTGTTCTTTATTTCTAGAGATGTTCACTATAGGTACTTCTTGCCTTAATTCAAATAAAGAAAATGAAGATTTGTCAGTGGTACAGAACTCTCCTCTCTGGAAAATTTGAAAAGAAGATTGGGGCTCAGAGATGGTACTCATGGAAGGAAGTGTAAGTTAGGCACAGAAATAAAAAGGGGAAGTTACTGCAAGCTGTAGGCACAACAGTCAGATTCCAGGCACCCCATCTTTGTACTATGAATGAAAACACTTAGACTTCTGTCTACTGAACAAGATATTGGAAATTTTCCTCTAAAGAAAATAAAAACCCAGAGAAAAACCAACTTCTTGTGTTGACTTTTTTTTTTTTAATAAGGTTTTGTTTATTTGCCAGAGAAAGAGCGAGCACAAGTAGGGGGAGTCTCAGAGAGAGGGAGAAAGAGAAGGAGGGAGAGGGAGAAGGAGGCTCCCTGGTGAGCAAGAGCCCAGTTTGGCTCCATCCTGGGCTCTGGGATCATGACCTGAGCTGAAGGCAGATGCTTAACTGGTTGAGCCCTGCAGGTGACCTGTGGGCTTTTAGTTTTAATTGTACTCTTAAATTATGAAATTTATTTGGCATTGTATAATTTTGAAATATTTGTGTATGATATATGATCTATATAGAGAATACACAAGAGATTTTTTATTTTAAGTTTATAGGACACTGGGTGTTGTTTACTAGTAAAGGTGTTATTAAGTCTTTAGTCTGTAACTGGAACTGACTTTATAGTTGTAGGTCATGGTATTTTTCAAGTGGTATTACTGCAGCCATTTCCAATAAAATACAATACCCCAAAATCAAATCTCACACTCTTACAGTTTATGGTAAAGCAGATTCTCTTGAGTTTCAGTAATGGTGATAATGCTGGACCATTGTGTGACATATTTAAAGAACATTATATGGTGTTAGAGGACATTTGCAAAAATAGTGGTACTTAAGTTAGTTTTAGCATTCATGATCTTAGGTGAACTGCATAGATGATACATTTTTTTTTCTTCTCCTTTTGGTTGTTCTTTTTAATCTGATTTTCATATAGATTTGTGTCTCCTTGTATTCTAAATGTAATGTAATTCAAAAGATGTCTAGTGGTTGATAACCAGGCATACATTAAAATATTGGAAGCATTAAGCAGTGTGAATGTGCATATTCATAATAGCTGTCTAACTAATGTTTTTTTTCCCTTCAGTAGACGAAGGCATACTGTATATTTTCCATCCAACTGAAATATTATAAATCACTTTTTAATATCTTTTTATCTGAACAAGAAAAAAATCATTTGTATTACAGACATGTAAATTTAACTTAAAACTATGAAACCTAGTTTGAGGCTTGATACTGTGGCCATAAATCATATACAATAACATTGTAAATGAGATAACTGTAACATTATATTCTCTGGGCAAGGTTAATAGATTCAGTTCAAGTCTAGCAAGAAATTGTAGCTGACATTTTCCCATTTCTTTCAGAAAAGCCTTTATAAATCCTCAACTTCTAAATTGGACTGGATTAGGTCCCAGTGGAGAAAATCCTAGATTTAGTGTTTTTAATTTCCTAAGTTACTGAGTAGGAACCAACTTTATAACTGTAGTCAGAAATGGCTTGGGGACTCTAACCATCAGGTTATTTTTGTGATTTTCATCCATTTCCAATAATAAAACTAATTTCATTAATAATAACAAAGGAAAAACTGGTAAAGGTAATAGTCCAAGTTTTTTAAAAAGCCTGTCAATTTGGTTAACCTGGGATAATAATGGAAAGAAATATAAATAAGTGTTTTATGCAAGTCTTCTCTGGGTGACTAAATAAAACACAGCAGGTCTACTGCTTTCATTTTCAACTCACAGCTCTTTACCTTGGTAACGGAATATTGACTTTCTACTCTGCCCTGTTTCTTGATGCTGTCAAACTCTCCTTTGAGAACTGGCACAATGAGTGACCTTAATCTCTTTCTACTGTGGTAAAAGGAGTCCTGCACCATGATGCCTGGAGTCCCAGAAAGCTCAGTTTCCTAATGTAGCCTGTGCATGAAGAGTTTTTCCAAATGCCATTTTGCTATTGGGCATTGGTTACAAGACCTTCAAGACACTGTTTCCTGATATAGGTAGAAACTGGATGATCTGCAAAGTGGGGAGATTGTTGTGTAGGAGAACTCCCCACAGTGCGATGGTTCTTCTGTTCATTTGTCAGGACCCTAATTGCCTTTTTTATCCCCAGATGCCAAGATGATATAAATGGTCTCTTTTCCTGCTGAAAGTTTCTGTGGATTACATTTTACTCCACATATCTTTTTTAGATTATTCTTTTTGGAATTCCATCTCCTCATTTCATTTTGCTTCTAAGTTCTGTCACGCCTCTTTGTCCTTCAAGGACGGCAACATGCTTTTCTGACTGTCTTTCTGAGACTTCTCACAAATTTATTTACCCAAATTTTTATCTTCTTTCTGTTCTCTACTTACAAACTCATCTCCTGTCTTTTTCCCTGTTCTCCATAACTTGGATACTAGTCAAATCTGAGTGCAACCACTCACTATGCTATGAAGAGTGCCTATGATTAATACATGGCTTAAAAGCCAGTTGAAAAGTCACTTTATCCCTGAGACTTGCTATGGCAAATTCCTTCCTGCATTGGCTTTCTGTTATTTTGAATTTCCTGTAGATTTACAACAATACTATATATCTCATTTAAGTTCCTTTAAGAAGTAGTCTGGTGATACCTTGAAGGTTATTCATATTTCCTCAATTGAACTTATACTTTAGGTCCACAGTAATACCTTTTTACCCTTTTCACTTTCCTTGAAGATGCCACGAAGTTCTAGGTGTATAGTAAGTGATAGTCGAACTTATTTTTTTGAGCAGATCATAAGCTTTCTTCTTAAAGGCTTATCTGTTCTGGACATATTTCTACTAGAATATTTTTTACCCTTGTGTTACAACCATGTTGTGTGTGAATATAACAAATCTTCCATTTTTATATAACTGAATTACTGTTAAACTGCTTGAAACACTATCTATTATTCTTCCGGGGTGATTTGGGAATCAGAATGCTGTTATATTTGAACATCTTTGCCTCCTTTACAAACACTAATCATCTCTCTGAGATTCACCTTCAGTTCTGTGCTTAAGGAAGTGTGCATTCTCTGAATATCTTGTGTTCTTTATAATATTGTATGTTCTCTTGTATTTGAAAATCCTATATGTTTAAAAATTATTGTATTTTTAAACCGCTTGCTTTAAATTTGCAGCATCTCAAAGGCAGAGATTATTTAGCCATAACTTTTTCCATTTTAGCAATGCAAATAACACACATAATAGGTGTGGGTATTTAATGTTTAAATCTCTGATGCCGGGATTCCTGTATTGTAATTAGATGCAACATGATGCCCTGAGGCTCTTGGCACTTACTCTCTTAAAAAGATCGGCTAGGAATGAAGGATGATATTAACATTTGCCTTATGAAATAAAATGTTACCATCCATCTTTCAAATATTAGGTTCATAAAGTGAAGAGAGGATCGTATCTCTGATAACACAAATTATTCCTCATAAGAATAAGTGTTTTTAGGCTTATAATTTTAAATCCTTATCATAGAATAATTTGTCAAACATTAAGAAGATCTCTTATGATTGGCATAGATATCTATTAGGCTTTGTTTTTGAATATCATTATTTGTTAAAATTAATTCAGCAAAAGAGTAAGCTTCCTGTAAGTTTTTTTTTTATAATTGTCTGTGTGGCATCAAGTAACTGGCCAATAATTTTGAAAGCTTCAATTAGCAACTTCCATTTTGGTTTCAAATAAGTAATTAAAAGATTAGTCTCTTTAATTATTCATTTTCAGCAATTTGTTGTCATTAATATGAATTTAATCCCTTTATTCCTAGCTATTCATCTTTGATTCTGTGGACAGATTTACTTTTCTGGACACTGTGGGGTACAAAGAACACATGATGCTATCTGCATACTGAAAATAAAGAGCACACACATACATGAAAGGCTAAATAACAAGAGAAGAGATTAGCAGGTACTTCTATGAGATAGCATGACTAAATGAGCTGTGTGAGTAAATGAGCAGTATGAGCAAATATTCATGAACTGAAAGGAGATTACTATCAGGCAAATACCAAGGAGTTGTCAGGAGAAAGAAATTTCAGACAAGAGCTCTGCTATAAAGTATACCCTTGAAATTCATTGTTTTAGCATTTTTAGTTTCTACTCAATTCAGACAACTCCCCAAAGACCCCTTTATGTGGATTTGTACTTTTGCTGAGGAAAGATTCTGTTGTGTGTAGCTTATAAAGTTGATGTAGGGAGGGACAGTGGCTGAAATGCCCCTAACATCCATTTTCGTTTCATTTTAGCTTTCTCATTCTCTGTGGTGGCATTTGTCAATTTGAAAATCAAGAGGACCTTGAATGAGTTATTCTTCTTGAATATTAAATCTTCTCTATTGTGTGCCCAGTGATTGACTCTGTTTTACATATTCTTATAACCAGGGCCTGTAGTCACCGGCACATTGCAGGTTCTCAGTATTACTTTGAATGTGTGCGTAGATGATGGACAGATGCATGTGCTTCAGTGTGGCAGGAGAAATGGTTCATGGAGGAGTGCGGAGAAAGATCAAGTTGAAAGTTCAATGAGGTCACAATGGAGAGGCCCTTGAATTCTGAAAACAACTTTTTTCTTCTTCCATATTGTAGACATATTTTAAATGCAGCATCCATAATAAAGTTGCCAAAAGGAAAGAATCTACATTATTTTGTAACTAGTTACTTGTGGGAGTTTGTAAGAATAGAAAATTAATATTATATTTCATTGTCTTGAAAGGCACAGACTCTATGAAGATATAGAAACCAAGAAAAGACATTGTGGGAATGATATGGAATGGACATGTTGGAAATATTTTGCTAACTTTGTTTATTGGTCAAAACAAATAGAAGTAGTATTTAGAATATTTAGAATATTTAAAATAGAAGTAATATTTAGGCATTTTTGGAAAATCAGATAATACAGAAGAGCTTACCTTGAAAAACTATCAGTGTTCATTTCTTCCCTCTTCTTTCAACTCCCACTCGTCAGAAGCTTTTGTTAACTGTTTTGGCTTTTAGTTCTTTTTATATTACCTCCATAACTTTATGTGTGTTTATAGATTTGTTGATCGGTTTATCAATGATAGTGTCTATTGACTTCATGCTGTTACAAACATGTGTATTTTACTTACATGATTCCTTTCCTAATTAATTATGTCTGTATTGCTAATTTAACTTTTTATTATTTACTTCTTTTATAAATATGTCTAGAATTCTATTTCTTGCTTTCTTACTACTAACATCTTTTTTTTTCTCTTTACTTTTTTCTATCACTTTATTCCTTCTAACATTTTCAAGATTGGAAACAATTCTATTCAGTTCTTTAACCAAATTTGGATCTTTCTCCTGTTGAATATCATGTACATATGAAGTTTGAAAATCAATTTGTGGAATTTAAATTACCGCCATGCAACCATTCACCATGAATGAAGTTGCTATTGTGCTAGTATTATATTACCATGCCTACAGTTCCAGTGTCCCCTATGCCCATAGACCAACAGACCTATGGAAAGAGCAGTTCCTAATTGGGTTGTAGTTTCTTATACACAATTACCTAAACACATGTTACGTCTTATTTTATTTTTCCTGTTTAAATAATACTTTCTTGAACAGATTTTAAATTTTATTGATGCTTTGATTTTCTGATTTTACCTTACTCAGAGGAGAAATTACATTTGTTTTCATCATCATATACCTAATACTGTAGCTTCTAGCATAGTTTCTGTTTCTTGTATTCTGTAGCGTCTATTCCATTCTTTAATACAAAAGTCTTCTCAGAGCTCTCTGGTTTACTCTTATAATTTAAACTGATTGCTTTATAGACCTGCTTTAGAAGACTTATCTTGAATACTTTTAGCTATTTGGCTGTCTTGGTATTTGCAATTTTGAGATTCATCAAATTCTGGGTGTAATCCATTTTTCATGTTATGTATTTACATTATTTTACTTTTTACTCAGTTGTATCTATCTATCTATCTATCTATCTATTTATATATATATATATATATATATATGTCTTATATTTAAAGTAGGTTTCTTATAGACAGCAAATACCTGTCTCTGTTTTTTTTTTATTTTTAAGATTTTATTTATTTATTTGACAGAGATCACAAGTAGGCAGAGAGGCAGGTAGAGAAAGGAGGAAGCAGGCTCCCCACTGAGCAGAGAGCCTGATGTGAGGCTCCATCCCAGGACCCTGGGATCATGACCTGAGCAGAAGGCAGAGGCTTTAATCCACTGAGCCACCCAGGCGCCCGATCTCAGTGTTTTAATTGTGGGATTTAGACCATTTATACTTAGTATGATTATTGATATAGTTAAATGTAAATCTTCCATCTTGCTGTTTGTTTTCTGTTTGGTCCATCTGTTCTTTGCTCATTTTTTCTCCTTATTTTACTCCCTTTTGAGCTAATTAGGTATTTTTTATGATACATTTTATCTCTTTTATTGGTTTATTAGCTATGTTTTTTTGTGTGATGGCTTTAAGGTTTATATAATGCATCTCTAATCACAGTTAGCTTCAAGGAATACTGTACTATTATACCATTTCACAAATAGTATAGAAAGCTAACAATATTGAGTTTCCATTTCACTTCTGCCCTGTATGCTACTGTTGTCATGCATTTTACTTCTACACATACTGTTAACTAAGCTATACAATCTACTGCTAATATTTTTGCTTCAAATAATAAATTATTTTAAAGAGTTTTATACCTATGAGAAAAGTTATTTTGTAACTAATTACCCACATTTTGCAAAGGTGTTCTTCATCCTTTTGTGTAGATCCAGATTTCCATCATTTTCCTTATGCCTGAAGGAGTTAAATTAACATTCCTTGTAGTGAAAATACACAGATAATGAATTCTTTAATTTTTGGAAAACCTGAAATAATCTTTAGCTTGCCTTGAACTTAAAAAAAATCATTTGTATATAGAATTCCAAGTTGATAATAATTTCCTGTACTTAAGTTAGGAAAATTCATTGTTAGAAGGTGTGTGATACAATTCTTTGTTCTTCTGTATATAGTGTGTCTTTCCTCTCTACTCTCACTGTTGTAATTCTTTTTAAGTTTTTCTTTTTATGGGTAATTTAAGCAATTTGATTATAATATGCTTTGGTGTTTTTTCAACCTCTAGAATCTGTGGGTTTTTTATTCATTGAATTTGGAAAAATTTCAACTTTTTTTTTTTGAATCACATACATCAGTACCCTCAATATTATTTCAAAGCTTATTTTACTGTGTTAATTTTTTTCATTCTTCTTTCTCTGTATTTTATTTTAGATGTTTTCTGTTTTATATCTTTAAGATCATTAATCTTCTGAAATGCAAATCTGCCGCTAATCCTATCCCATGCATAGCTCTTTTTTTCTAAATGAGTCATCTTATTATACTCATGCTTTTTTCTCTCTCTTTTCAAACATAGGAAATATATTTGTAATATTTGTTTATAATCTTGCTGTTACTGATTCTGTTGTCTGTCATTTCTGATTTCTGAGTCTGTTTCTATTCATTGATTTTTTTTTTCCCCTTATTACAGGTGACATCTTTATGCTTCTTTACATGCCTGGTAACATTTTATTTGATACAAACATTGTTAGTTTTGTGAAGTTGGTGTTGGGTATTTTTTGTACTTCTTTATATATTTTTGTGTTTTTATCAGTGATGCAGTTTAATTACTTGGAAACATTTTGGTTCTTTAAAATATTACCTTTATTCTAGTTAGGTAGTACTAGAACAGCATTTATTTTGGGGACTATTTGGGTCCACTACTGAGGAAATACACTCTGAGTACTCAAACTTAAATACTATAAGATTTCTCAACTCTGGTTGCTAGAAATGAGCAAATTTCAAAAAATTTTCTGCTACTTCTATAAAAATGGTATATTTATAATATTATATTGTACTCATTTTATTTCCCTCTAGAATGAAGCTCTGTGTGCAGAGACTTAGTGTCCATATTCATTGCTGTTTCCTCATGCCTATAACAATATCTAGTTGATAGTAGACTCTCAAGCAAGTATTTGTTTCTTTATTGAATGTCTTGAATTAACTGTTGAAATACTTAATTTGTGCTTCACAAATATAAGTGTATTAGAAGTTGTTCTGGAAGATAAAAAGGTTTCATCTGATAGATATTAAGGAAAGAAATACAGTGACAGAATTTAACAAGGGGAACCCATTTGCAATTGAATATAAAGGTGAGTCTCTCTAAGAGAGAAACTGAATGCTAAAGGAAGAGATAGGAACTCATTAATTGTTATAAACTAGATTGTTTATACATGTACAATTGTATATCTTCAGATAATGCAATATAAACATCAGTTCAGTGACACATTATTCAACTTGTTATTAAATGATGTGTAAATTAGGGATTTTAGCTTATGTAGTTGTACTATCCTGTAAGTATAATATATGTGTTCATTTTTAGTGCATTGCTCTTGTTTTATGGCTTTTGCAGCACACTGGCTTAACTTGGGAAAATGGCATGATAAAGCCCTCCTCTTTGAAATAAGGGATTTGGAAAGAACTGGGTCTTTTTCTTCCTAGGATGTTATTGTCATCTTTGTAGTGTTTGAGCCTCACTAAAATTTTTATTGTATGAGGCTTTCATGGTATTATGAAGACAAAGTACCTGGATTTGAATCACAGCTTTGCCCTTAATAACAGAAAAATTGGGCAAATAACTCAATGTCACATTTTCTCTGAGAGTAGTAGCAATATCAGAGTCTCACCATTGTTGGAAGAATTAAGTGAGATAAAGTTCTGAAATTGAAAACTTCTCTACTTTTTGTTCCTCTTTCCTACAGATTTATTCTTAATCTCACATCTTATTCCTTTGTTTGTAAAATAGTTGTCCTTCTGTTGTTCAAGGCTAATTTGTCTACTTAAGCTTAAGTATTTGTTCAGAAACATTTTAGCATTGACCCTTCTCCAATTTTCAAATGACTTTAATTTCACATTTCTCAAAGCCCTTTTCTTTTTTTAAAAAGGTTTTATTTATTTATGAGAGAGGAAAGAAAGAGAGAGAGACTGAGAGAGCAAGCAGGCACCAGTGGGGGGAGTGAGGATGGATAGAGGGAGTGGGAGAAGCAGACTCCTGGCTGAGCAGGGAGCTCAGTGTGGGACTCAGTCCCAGGACCCTGACATCGTGACCTGAGCCCATAGCAGCATTTAAGCAATAAGTCACCCAGGTTCTCCTAAAAGCTTTTTCTTATCAGCACATAAACATAATCAAATTCCTCTTAAATCCATATCACACTACAGTTTATACTTTTTTTTTCTTTTCTTCACAGTCCAGCTTTATAAAGTAGATGAAGAATTTACTTCACACTCCTAAAAATAGTGTTATTATTTATTGTCTCCTGAATCCCACTACTAAAATGGCTCATGTCCTCATGTGGTTCACAATTTTTAGAGGATACTCTTCTTCAGTGACGTATGTTTTCATTGTAAATGCACTGAGTTATGGAAGAATCTTTAGTGGGTAGATTTACCTTCTCTCCTGGGAACCTATGAGCTTCTGAGAAGCAATACCTATTTTGGGTTTCAGGAATTATCTGATAGTTTGTGCAGTTCTCACTTGGATATATTATGGGTTTGGTTATTACAGTTATTTATGTCACTTTTAAGAAATTCACTATCCAGTGAATTGTTACTTTTGGACTGCAAATTTCCATCCAGTGATGGATGTAATGAATTTATGCAGAAGTTTCTGTTCATAATAAATAACCACATAGGTGTGCCTGGATAGCTCAGTGGGTTAAAGCCTCTGCCTTCAGCTTGGGTCATGATCCCAGGGTCCTGGGACTGAGCCCCACATCTGGCTCTTGGCTCAGCAGGGAGCCTGCTTCCTCCTCTCTCTCTGCCTGCCTCTCTGCCTACTTGTGATCTCTATCTGTCAAATAAATAAATAAAATCTTTAAAAAAATAAATAACCACATTATAGATGGGCCAAACACCTTGTTTCACATACTCCAGTAGGCATTAAAGCAGCAGCCTTTATTTTGCATTTTGGTTTCCACTTACTTGCATTTAGAATGGGAGCATTCTTCTCTCTGCCTTTGAGTGCCCCTTCAGATTTTTTTTTTTTTTAAAGTTTGGCCATACATTTAAATTTGTTGTTGCAGGAGTGGAAATATAATTATTTCCTCTGCCATTCTGAGTTCTTAGAATCACCTCCTGTGATAAAACACTGATTAACAAGAGAAAAACAAATAGAAAACAAATAGCATATATACTTCATGTATACCTAGGAGATACCAAGGGAAAAATGAGTAACTCTAAGAAATGGCTTTAGAATTCAGGCTTACAGACCATCTTAATAGGAAGAAGGGAGAGTAAATAATTTTTAGGAAAGGTGAATGGGCCCTTAGAAAATAGATGGTTTATAGGATAGTTTGTAACAAAGTGTGTTGGTGTGATGTTGATTTCTAGTCTTCCTTCCTGTGATTAAGAATCTTGTTTGATGAAAGTTCCGGAGAAGAACTTAGGACAACTGAGTATCTTCTGGAGGATCTGTCTTTAGGCAGATGAGGTGAGTTTAAAGAAAGCCTTTCTCTGCCTTTGCTGTTTTTCAAGTATGTGCAGCTGAAAATAATCAGTATACCATAGTGGTTTATTTTGGGGTGCCATATTCTGCTACTTTTCCATATTCAATTATTTTGTTCTTTATTGTTATTTCAGACAGGAAGGAGAAATTCCTATGCCAGCTCTGTGTGACCTACTGATTCTCAATTCCCCATGTATAGGATAGTAGTAGTCAGAATCCCTCCAAGGATTCTATTTTTATTAGTCACCAGATATATCTAAAGACAAAACACAGGCTTTATTTTCCCAGAGGTGGCAGCTTACTCATTTTTGGCTTCTGCGATATTAGCCATTCCTGATTTTTTACACTTAGAATGTCGTGTCTGGATCCTTTTCGTAGGACTACCAATAAATTTTTCAAGGTATCGTTGACTCTCCTATATGCTGTCTATGGATAAATCTATAGGTTTAGGCAGTAATCTGATGAATAAAAATTACCAGGGATCCCTCTCCTAAGATTTAGAATGAATTTATCTGACATCGAGGTATCTACAAGATATCTCGACTTAAGCACATTAATAACTTTCTTGTGTGGGCTCAACCTGAAAACCCTGCTATTTACTCCTTCCCCAATTTAACTATACACGATTCTTGATTTTTTTATTTCAATGATACTAATTACTCTAGCCACTTCTCTGGAAATCGTTATTCTCACTTCCCTCTCTTTCTACCTATACATTCAAGAAATTAAATGTGTCATGTCAGTTTTTACTTCTAAAACTAGGTAATTCATCTGTCTTTCTGTAGCCATTCACACTAAAAAATAAGCCGTCTTCCTTCTTACCTTGGTTTATGGTAAGGTTTTTATTACCTCTCTTTAGACCAGTTTGCCACTGTACAATAAAGTAAGCTATTCTTTTTAGAAGATACCTTTGGCTTAAAATGTTTCATGTATGCTACTGTCACCACCTGGGATGGCTTTTGTGTTCCCTTTTCTTCACCTGAAGAGCCACCATTTACCATTCAGTACTTCTATTACTAGCCACCCTGGAGGCCTTCTCAGACGCTCCAAGGCTGACTTTTCCTCCTTGGGCTTGTTCCCATCACAACACTTATGCCATATTTTACCTGCAGATAGCCTCACTAGCCAGAAAGCTCTTTGCATCCATGTATAACCTGTGCTTTGTACAGGGTCTTGCATGTAGTAGACACTTAGTAAATATTTGTTGTATGTTTAAAGAAGGATAATACTCTCAGTTTCTATGTTATTGCACCCAAAGCCAGTGAAAAGTTATTTTGGCAAAAAATATCTCCAGTCCTAATATTGTCAAAAAGGAAGTAGATTCTATTCTAATGTTTATTGTATTTTATCATTGATATATCTTAGAAGTAGTAAGAGAAGATATATCAGATATCTTAGAAGTAGTAAGAGAAGACATATCAGATATTTTAATCTACATTTTCTATAGTTTCTTTTCAAGGATCTGACCTATTGATTATATCGGGAAAAAATCTGCTGAATGGTATTTGATCTATATATTTAAAATTTTCACCAAAATAGTCATTTTTCTGAGCTTTGAGGCTTTGCCAAAGAGTAATAACGTTAAATACTTTACTATATAATGATACTACGTAATTGAAGGAATTGTTATGGATTTGACTGTGAAAGTGACTGACCTAATAGACGCTTATATGAGACTTGATTTTCGTGAACACCATTACTGATTTCAGAGAGTAATGCTTCATCACAGGGAAATATTAAAAATGATCTTCAGAGATATTTCAGATGGAAAGATTAATAATTTACATATATTACTATAGCAACCATGTATCAAAGTATGAGCTGTACAGTTCTTTTCTTTAGAATATTTACATCCCCAAGTCAGTGTACTGATCAAGTGTTTGATGACAGCTTCTTATAAAGAACCCCAGAACAAAATATAGAGAAAATATTTTGGGTAAACTGTTAAAATATTTTCTTAAAAATTTTTTCTATATAGTATTATAATGGGTATACTGGTTGTATTAATACTGAGCAAAAATGGCTTTGAGACCAGAAATATTACTTGAAACAAGGCAAGCCATTTCATAATGACAAGAGTATCAGCATATCAGGAAGATATTACAATTATGGATGTATACAACACCTAGTACCAGAGTCCCACTTCATGGAAGTGAAAAGTGAAGGAATTGAAAGGAGAAATAGACTATTCAACAATAATAGAAATTTTGATACTCATTCTTGGTAATGGAAAGAACAATTAGCAGAAAATCAGCAAGGATACCGAAGTCTTGAAAAATACTTGACCTATTTGACACATATAGAATGATCTGTTCCCACCACAGCAGAATACATATCTTTTCAAGTGCACATGAAATATTCTCTAGATCATATGGTATGCCATAAAAAGGCCTTAAAAATTTGGAAAGATGGGAAGAAATCATCACCCAAGACATAACAATAAAAACTAGAGAACAGAGCAACCAAACAAAATTCAAAACCAGTCTATAAACCAAACCTCTTCAAAACCAAAATCCCAAAATCCATTAAATCATGTAATACTAAGGAAGAAACAAGAAATGATAATTGGGACTTAAGATCAGTCCAGATAAAGTTACTGATAAAGAGTCAGACAAGATTTAAAATATTTTTATTTAGAACAATCAAAGGTAAAAATTGAAGTAATAGTACTACTAAAAACCATAAAAACATAAGGCAGACATTCTTGTACAGGTGGAAATAAAACATAATTGGTGCAAAGTCTTAAGGAAAAATTATAATAATTGAAGCCAAACATAAGATATTTCCAAAGGGAATTGACCAATCATATTGAGTAACGCCCTTAAAACAGATGTGTTTCCTATTTCCATTCATTCTTCCATGATGATTGTCAGATCATCATGGAATGTCCAGACAATGTCCAGAAATACTGCAAGATTTGTTCTGTTACTTGTTCATTTATCCATTCTGTCATTCAGCATATATTCACAAGGACTACTGTGGCAGGCACTATTTAAGATGCTCCCATGGAGTTTCAGTCTAGTAGGAAGAGAGACATATTAGTTAAAAAAAATTTTTTTTTCATTGTATAATAAGTGATATTAAAGAAAGAGCACTGTGTCTCCAAGTCTAGTATAACTTCTGACTACAGGGTAAGGATGCTCAGAAGCTTACCTGGGTCAACAAGTCAGGATTTGTGTAAGGTAATTTAGCAGGGAAGCTCTGAAGAGCCCCTGACAGTAAGTGCAGACCAAGGCCTGTGCTGGCCGGGGAGTGTATCCTTAAGGTATTTAAAATGTCATTGTGCCAGTAAGTGTTTGTACCTTTGAAAGCAGTAACTAGAACTACAGATATCAAAACCAGTGTAAGACATATAAAAATATAGGATCTAACATCTGTTTCACACTCTATCAATAAGACATCCTTAATACCCAATGCAGATGGAGAATGAATTGAAGAGATAAGAAAACCCAAAGAAGAAGCATGGACACAGAACAGAATATTTAATTTAGATGTTTTCATTATCTTATTTAAACTGGTAATCTAAGGTTATAGATGACTATTAGTATTCAAGTGTATTGTACTATATTATGTATGAGTAACTGTTTTCTTATTTTGTACCATCCCTTATTCATAAGCCACACATTTCAAATAAACACAGTGACTGTTATTGCCCTTGCATGCCATTAAGTTTATTTTAGAAAAACAAAAAAACAAAACCACCCACCTTTTCTATTTTGGTATTTAAAAAAAGATTTTTTTTAAGTAGGTGCCATGTCCAACATCCAGCTTGGGGCTCAAACTCATAACCTTGGGATGGGGATTTGCACACTCTAACCACTGAGTTAGCTAGATGCCCCCCCCCACCCCAACCTTAGCATTTCCAATCAAACTGCACAGAGTGATGATCTTTGAGAGATCATTAAAAATAGCGTGCACCCCAGTTTCCTAGCCAAAGTTAATTTGTGTGAATTAAATGTAAAACTTCCCAAGATTTAGGCCCAAGTTCAACTTAAAGTAAATATTATTGTCCAGCTTAATCCTGGAAGTAGTGAATTGTTTGACATTTACTATAGAACATGTTAACTACCTCAATAAATATTGTAATAATCGACAAAAATAGACATTTTAGAAGAAGGAAATCATTTGAGGAAAAACCACCACATCTGCTAAAAGGGCGAGCCTTTCATACGTCCCCAAGGGACAAATTGGGAGCACATCTTTTCCTTTGAGAGACATTCAGTAGCCTCAGGAGGAGCCGGTCAAAACACCTAAACACAGTAGCTAATGCATAATCGAGTACAGGTGCATTGATTAGGTGATTGTTACTGGTGCCCTATGGAAACTCTTACATTGTTGAAAATCATTGCAAGGAAGTAATTCCCCAGAAAGGCCATCATTCAGATAGCTCCTACATCTTACAGATCTGATAAATATAGGAGTAGGATACCATAACTTGATGATCCAAGTCAGAGACTAAAGGAATGACACTAGTTTTTGTCCTATGTGGAAAGACTGCATTTCAGTCTCAGGCCAGCAGACAGGGAGGGAGATGAAGGACCAGACAGTGAGGACTATTCACATGATATTATGGAGAAATCAAATGCAACTAAACACACATCATATCATGAGAAAACAAAGAGTTACAGTTAAAGCAAAGAATTATAGTTCTTTGTATGGCTCTATTATTGTGTGACTTCTGAGAAGTTACTTAACATCTGAGCTCCAGTTTACCAAGCAGAGTAAATTGGGGGCGATAACACATTGCCTTGTGGCTTGACTATATTGCCAGGAAGATAAATCAATGGAGATAAAACCCACGATAAAGGTAAAACTTCCACAGAAATGTAATCTCACTCCCCAAACAGGTGGGCTCAAGTTTTGTAGAAATCAGAAAAGAATTCTTCTCAAGCTAATATTTGATCTGTAGATGCATGATTTTTCCAAGTCTCTTTCCTTTAATGTGATTGGCATTCAGTACAGGATTTGAAAAGAACTGTGTCTCAAGTAAGGGGTAAACTAACCATTCTCAGGAAGAAGAACAGCTATGAGTACACAGACTTTGAGGATGTCCACTCTAGTGTAAGAAATTAAGCACATAGAGGCTCCATTCCAAGGACTTTGTGAGTGGGGGCCTGCACACCCAGAAGTCCTTAGCTGTGCCATCTTTAGATTCCATCTCCAGCTGCCCCTGCCACTAACCTCTGTGTCCTAGCTATGCCTGTTCTTTACATAGAAAAGAATCATGCATTGTCTCTTGCTAGTTTGTCACACAGAAGAGGTGACAGTGGAATCATTTTGTTTTAATAAAATTGGGTCTTCTGGGCCAAGGATTTGATCAAGTGTCTCCATTTTTAAATCTATCAGTTTCCCCTCCCTTCTCAATTCCATCTTCTGTCATCTGGTGATGAATTTTTATACGAATGATCAGTTCATGGAAGGTACACTTGATGAGCTAGATACCTAAGCCTTCTTTGAAAATGACAAGTTTTTAGCCTAGGAAAATCTTTTGCTAGGAAACTCTAGTGTATGTAGTTTTTGTGCTAGGTAACACTTCATGAATAGATTAGAAATCAAGGGTGTTCATTTCAGAGAGGGTAAATATTGTGGAATTACCATACTGTACGCCAAAACTAATATAACACTGTATGGTAACTATACTGGAATTTGAAATTAAAAAGAAAAGACTACTCTATAAAAAGCATCATTGATCTCCTCTGAGAAGGGTTTACTTATTCTTTAGAGAAACTGCTTCCAATTCAATGGGGAAGAATATGAACTTTAATTTTAATTACTTGTAAGCAGAAAGACATCATATTTTCTTAAGTCTTAGCCATAGTATTTTTATTTTCTTAATTAAAAAAAACTTGCAGGGGCCTATATTTTTGTCTTCCTTTTGAGATCAAGACATTGTGCTGCTCAGAACCCTTCTACATTCCCAGGGGCCTGCACAATAAAGTTGAAACTGTCATCTGCACAATAAAGTTGAAACTGTCATATATTCAAGGGACCTCTTGATTTAGTCTAAACTGTTTTGCTGGTCTTTAACTTCCTATTCCCCATCCCTCTTCTGCTTCCCACAGCACACTGCACCAAGTTACTCCTAATTTCATTAAAATACTCCTACCTCAGAATATCCAAGTGCAGATTTGCTTACGTGGTTTTATCTAATATGTTCTCCATTCTTGCTGCTTATTACAATCCTTCCCTTGCTCAAAATTCAGCTGGAGGTCATCTTTTGCATGAAACCTATCCCAGCTTGTCTTGTTGAAATTTAATCTCAGCTTCCTCTCTACTCTAGGTTTTTGTGTATTTCTTCTATAGCACTTCTTTGTTTTTGGATAATTATATATATGATGGTCCAACTGAGTAGGTTGTGTGATTTTTAGAGCAAGAGACTGATTTGTTCATCTTTGTTTCGCTGATATAGCCTAAAATATCCTTACATATTTATATACAGAAATTGCCAAAAGGAGACCTTTTCATAAATAAATAATGAGTTCGAGAGAGAGAGATTTACAGGACTGGTCATTCTGGGATTATTTGGTGACCCACAGAACCTTTTGCTCTGTCTTGTCCATTCACACTCCCCCTTTCTAGTTAACAAGTAGTAGTAAAGCAAACAATCCTGTGAAGGACAGACAGCCAGAAGAGTAAATGCAGCTATTAACTCTCGCAGTAACGTCATTTCTAGTTAGGTTCATAAACGCATCTGTCCCATGTGGTTACTGGTTGAATAAAGTGCTTTTGAAATCCAAGCTACCTTAAGGAGGCCTCATTTTTTTAGTTTAGATACTGGGGGAAAAAACCTGTCATTTACGGGAAAATGTTAACAGATGACTGAAATAAAATGCGATGCTCATTTTGTCGTGCGTGATCTGTCATGTGCAACTATGATTGTACCTTACAGACTATTAAGACAAGCCATCTAGAAGTACACTTTATCCAACAGCAAGTTCTGTGTATCTGAAAAATACTGAGGATCAGTGCTCTGGGCTCAGTACAGGAGTTATAACTAGGGCCTGAAGGCTGCTTGAAATGTATAGAAGCAAAAGTCCCCAACAGGCTAGATGAGTTCTCGGTTTTTGTTTTGTTTTGTTTTGTCTGTTTGTTTCTGTTTCCCTTCTGGAATCTTTTCAAGTGATGTATTCCATGCCAAAAAGTGTTCCCTATACTTTTTAAAAAAACATTTATCCACATTTAATTGTATCTATCCGAATATCTCATTTTAAGTAGTCTATGACTCATTGGTTTATGTTAGGTACAACCTATTTATTGTGTGTATAGACACACTCTTAAAAGACAGTTCAATTAATATAAACAAAAGTCTTTTTCCCATCTTATTGTTTCAGAAGGGTAATAAGATAAACTGTATATATAGTGGACATAATAGACATTCCAGTAAAGCACTTTTTTCCAAGTATAAACTAATAGCAAAAGATAAGAGCCAACATAATCCAAGAGTTGGTGAGGAAACACATAAAGGGGGGGAAATGTACAGGGTCTGAAATAATTCTTTTGCTTAGGATGTAACATGTGATAAATCTTGGTCTCTTGGTCCCTAATTATAAACTTTGAACTCCTTTAATGACCACATTAGGATAAATAGATGAAGTCTTCACAGTGATTTCTAAATCCCTTGATCAGAGACCATGAAAGTCAGTTCAAATCCAAGACACTGTTGCCTAACACATCAGCATTCTCACGTGTACACCGTCACATAGCAGTCACAATGATGTGGCAGTCCCATTCCTTTACCCAGAAGTTTCTGATTTAAGCAAACAAAAAGAAGGTAAGGTGCCTAATTTAAGGAAGTCCGTATTTCTGTACACAGTTTCCTTGCTTAAGTTTAGCAATAAAAAAAAAAGTGAAGTTTCTTATAATTACCAAGTTGTGCTTCTGGGACTATGTTGGAATCTCCTCTGCTCACATCTGTCTGGATAATCTGGAGTTACTGTTTGTATTTCTAAAGAACAGGTACACATTTGAGTAGTTTTACCAGAGTATTGTTGAAGTTAACCACTCATTTTATATTCATCCAAATGCTAGATCCTGCACATCCAGCTTCAAGTTCATTAACTTCCACACAGATGTGTATCTACTTGATATATGACTGATCCTGCTTATCTAACCTAAAGGTTTGATAGTTTGCTAAAGTATGCCCAACTCAGAGAGATATTTATAGGCAGAATCCTGGCCAGCTAGGAACATTCATCCTTAAGGACACCAACTCACTGAGACACAAATGCTCAGAGAATCCATTTCTCAGGGGAAAAGTAAGTTACAGCAATATGTAAGTTGGTAATATATCACCTTAAAAGTACTGTATAATTTATGCTTGCATAATACTTATCAAAACTGAATCTCATAGTCCATTGAAGATTGCCCACCTGTGCTCATTAGTGTAAAGAAGAAATGCCTTTGGGAGACAATGTACTGTTCTGAAGTTATCCCAAAAAGGTTTACAACATTTCTTTATATAAGGTCCTAATATTGTTTTCAAATCGCCAAATGATTTGATGATTTGCCAAACATCCACTTAATGTAGAATAAAGAAAAATTCTTTTTGCATTCATGTAAAGAAACACCGTGGGAAGAATGTCATGTTTCTGGGAGTGGTAGAGTTAGTATTTACCCAAAGAGTTTTGACCCTGTACTATCGGTTTAATTTTTTCTGCTGGTGATACTTAAATTTGTTTACTTTAGTCTATGTCTGTGTAATTCTCCTGATTTTCTCCTTTGGACTATTTGTTAAGTAAATGTGTGGATACATGCCTAGTATGTGTAAGACACAAATTTTCCCTAAATTATGGGCATGTGAATATGCATAGGCAGGGGCTGTCTAGCAGTTTTCTGTGTCTTTCCCTCTGTCTAGTATCCCCATTAGAATGGAGATGGTTACTGCCCAGCCCCTTTGCTATTTTTGCTAACACTTTCTAATGGTAGTCTCCTTATGCATTTTATTATGATTTTCTCTTTCCGGTACTCTTAGATCCATTCATATACATTATAAGGATGGTTCCTAAAACATAGTCTGTGAACCACTAGTACTCTGTGAAATGTTAATAATTTCATAATTTTTTAGAACAGAATTTTGTGTAGGTATCAGCTTGGAAAGCTTACATTAATAAAGCTAAGCAGAATTCTTGATTCAGGACTACTTAGAACATTAAAAAGAAGTTAATGTGCTCTGTCTCAAGTGGCCGGTCATGTATGTTTTTTTCAAAATTATTTCACTTAAAAATTCTTTTTTTTTAAATTTTTATTTATTTTTTAAAAGATTTTGTTTATTTATTTGACAGAGATCACAAGTAGGCAGAGAGGCATGCAGAAAGAGAGATGGGGAAGCAGGTTCCCTGCTGAGCAGAAAGATGGGTGCCAGGCTTGATCCCAGGACCCTGAGATCATGACCTGAGCTGAAGGCAGAGGCTTAACCACTGAGCCACTCAGGTGCCCCTTAAAAACTATTTTTGAGGAATATTTAAGGATCCCAGTTTTCTATAGTGCACATTTTGAGGGAAATCTTCCAATAGTGTCTGAACCATATATTTGTTTGACAGTTCTCTCTTTTATAGGGAACAACTATTATTTTACATTATTACGTCCTACAAACACTTTGTAATTTCAGTGGGTGTTACATGAATTAAAACTCAGCCTCAGGGCCCTTCATGGGTTTCTTTTCTGTCTTCTTTAAATACAAAAGACAAATATATTTAAAAGGAAGTTATTTCATATTAATTGGGGGAACTTACCAGAACTTTGTTGATGTAATAATATTTAATGCTGATTGAAAAAAAAAAAAAACAAAAAAAACACCAGTCTGTTAGAATGGCTTAATGTTTAGGGAATGGGTTTTGAAGTCAAGCAGACCTGAGTTTGACTCTCACATCTACAATATAACAGGTATGTGATTTTTACAAGTCTTGGGTTTTTATCTGCAGAATGGGGATAATGGTATCTTCTTCATTGCTTTATTATAAGGGTTAAAAGAAATGATTTATATAAACTGTATAGTCTAGTGCCTGCTGTTTGTTTTTTTTTTTTGTAACTATTTTCTTTTTTGATCATAGACTAGCAGTAAAAATTTTTTTTTCCTTTGGCCCAGTAATTTTATTTCTTTTTCTAAGCTCTCGTCCAAGCTAGGATACAAGATGAATAGCTTATGTAGCTTTGCAGCAGTTGGTAATAGAGTCTGTAATTAGGCTGGTGTACCTATGTCCTAGCTGTAGTAGTGGGTGTTGACTGCTTATGGGTCATACCCATAGCATTTTTTTTTTTTTTTTGGCATTTGTCCTTGACTGACAACCATTTTGAGTGCTTTCGAGGATTACTCATGCCTCCCCACTCTCCCCAAAGATGGTCCTGGATAACCCTTGAATGATGTGGGAGATAAGAGCCTATTCGCTTGAGTCTAGTGGGACAATGCTAAAATTTAGCATTGTGGGACAGTGCTAAAATTACACTCCAAAGCTCCCCATTGGAATAAGCAAAGAATACACTTATGTATTAGCAGCACAGTTATGCCCACCTTTACTTCTGACCCATTCTGCTTTTCTCACTCACCTGTAGGATACTCCTGAGAGCACACCTCTTGTATCAGGCTCAGCCTTCATTCAAAGAGATCCTGATTTTGTCTTCTGTTCTCCAACTGATTATCATAATCAGTTTTATTAGAAACAGGTAATTATTTGGTAGTTAACTATACCCAAGATTTCATACTAGGTTTTAGGATTCTTGAAAATCAGAAAACTCTATTTCTGCTTTGAGAAGCATATAGTTTTAAAATCATAGCACTCTCCTTCCTCATTTTTACTGTCAGTACAATTTTATGCTTCTCTCATTCATTGAAAACTTTTGGAATATTAAAGAAAAGTAAACTCTTGTATCCATGTCACTCTAAAGTTAGGTGATATACACAAGGGCTACATTATTCATCAGACAGCTCAATTCCTGAATGACTCTGGCACAACCTTCTTCTTGTAGGGTTTTCTCAGAAAACCTTTATTCATTATAACAGCTGCCAAATTATTTTTAGTTTTAATAGCCTCTGGAAGTTAAATAAAAATCCGTTTATCTCCTACCAACAAAAGCATACCTTCCTTATCAGATACGTTGGGTTTCTTAATATGTTTTGAAATAATTTTCAAGGTAGGAAATTCAAATATCTACTGAATCTTTTCTTTTTAAAGATTTTATTTATTTGAGAGAGAGAGAGGGAGAGAGCATGAGAGGGGAGAAGGTCAGAGGGAGAAGTAGACTCCCCATGGAGCAGGGAGTCCAATGCAGGACTCAATCCCAGGACTCTGGGATCATGACCTGAGCTAGAGGCAGTTGCCTAACCAACTGAGCCACCCAGGCACCTGTACTAAATCTTTTCTGAATGTTCTTTTGCTTCTAGTCAGTTGAACATTGCCAGGAAGAATTAGTTTTTATTGTTTCCCCTCATTATATTTCCACATCTACTCTAATCTCCCTTTAGGGCTACATCCTCAAAATCCTTGTTTTGTTCCTTTTTCAAAATTATTTTTTATTTTATTACTTTTATATGGCCCATCAAACAGAACTTTTATGACTCATCAGAAACAGCCTCTGAGGTTTTGCAATACTTTTTTTTTTTTTACCCTTCCTGGGGAATAAAGAAGGCCTAATGATTAAAAAAAAATTATGCTGAGAGAACATAAATGTTGCATTCTTGCTTGCTGAGTTACTTTCACTGAGAAGAGTTTCTACCAAAACAGTCATTATTGAATGAAGAAATGAGTAAATGAATAGAGAAATAGATAAATCTATAGATACAAGGAAGAAACATTAAGAAGTGAGGAAAGTTTTATTCTCTCTTGGTGAATCACCTTTGCCAGCCGTGTCTTTGGTGGGATACTTCGTCATAGCAAGAATGATCCTTTACATAATACAAGAGAAGATCTTTCACCCAAATTCAACGATTCTGTTATATCTGTATAGTTTTTCAATGAGGCACAGGTATATTAAAGTGCTTGTTGGAACCCACACAGCTAGTAAGACAAGCAGGACTATGCATCTAACTTATGTCTTTGGGCTCTCAGTCTAGTGTGTTTATAGGATACTAGCACTCCTGTGGTATCAGTTTTCCTGTGTATGAGCTCAAGTAATTCTTTGTGCCTCTTATTTTGACACTTTCTAATCTGTTTACAGTTAGTAGTATGTTTATCTTTTTTTCTATTAAAATGTATGCTTAATTTCTTTGAGCAAGGGCTGTATTATCAATTTTTTCTTTTTATCCATATTTCACAAGTTAGAGTTTAATAATTGTTTCCTGAGAAATTGGAATGAATGAACCCTCCGGGACCTGGATGGCATTTATTTATCTCAGAACAAATTGGAAGAAGGCTTAGCAATGGACTTCCGTTTGGTTTGACTAGCTTAAATGTCTGATACAGAAATCTTAACGACTACCTGTTATTCTGACATAGTCTCTCCCTTCTTCAACATATTTATTTCAAGAAGCTCATAAACTCTCAGAGGTCAGGTATAGAGCACAGCCACACTGTTCAGAGGAGACATTTGAAATGCTCATGGTAAGTTCTTACTAAATGCTTCTTCCTGATGGTGGTGATGATAAGAGTTTATCATTTGCATGTAGCTTCTTGCAAGATGAGATGTTTCATTAGGACAAAACTTGCAGTGATCTTTGGGACTACACTCTGTGCTTCCTGTCTGGCACTAATCATTGCGATGACTAGACACTGGGCTGTGACAGTGGCTTGCAGGCAGGAATTAGCATGAGAACAGTCCTTTTGTGAACATGCAGAGAGGTCAATAAGTACATGATTATAAATTAGCTTGGTGGACTAGTGTGGTCATTAGCTGGGTCGAGTGTTCCTATTTCATATAATTGTTTGCTGCACCTGAATTAATTTGAGTGTTTAAATCCTGCATATTAATTCTGTGCTGCAGGATGTAAAGCTTTGGACTAATCCCTTTAATACTCTTTAGTATAAACACCTTAATCAAGCAACAGCTTTATAATTAGTTCTACTTACAGGCTGGATATAATTTACTAGTTTTACAGCTCATAAGTTACTGCAACTTTTTAATCATAGTAATTATGCTTTAGAATATAAGCATAAACGGACTTTTCTAGTTTGTTCCAAGAATGAAACCAAGGCAGGCAAAATCAGGAGATTAATAAAATCCAATATATGGATACACTTTGTATTTTTATAGCAGCTCAAGATCACTCATCCTTGGAATTTAATCACCAGATTAAGGTAGCTTTTGAGCTGAGAAGGTGATTTTTTTCTTAAAAGGAAGTACAATTCTCTATATATTACATATTTCTTTTGTTGGGTGTGAAAAATGCTGACGTGATTTAATTTTATCGCAGCAGTGAGCGCTCTGACAATATCCCTGTCCTGTACTAAACCTGGTAAGTAAATAATGGTTTAGCTACTAAGGATGTGCTGATCCATTTTTCTTTTTATCTGTTTTTTCCCTGAGGATTTTAAAGTACAGATCATTTCTGGCATTAAGAACATTTGTATGGTCAGGCTACACAGTTTAGAGGGCAATACTTTAAATTAAATCTTAAATAAGTGTAAAAATTAAATTTATTAAGAGTGTTATTTATATAAATTAAAATAAAATTAATTATTTAAAACTCTTCACTGAAATTTAGAAATATTATAAATGATATTACATTGTTGCTAAACCTCACTGAACATACATTTTTGGTTAATCCACTTTAAATATATATAATCACTGTCTTCCTATAGCTTGTTAATGTATTTATTTGCCATTCTGGTACAAGTTGAATACATAGCAGTGCCTAGGTGGCTCAGTCGGTTAAGCAGCTACCTTTGGCTCAGGTCACAATATTTGGGTCCTGGGATCAAGCCCTGCATCAGGCTCCCTACTCAGCAGAAAGTCTGTTTCTCCCACTCCCCCTGCTTATGTCACCTCTCTTGCTGTCTCTCTCTCAGTGAAATAAATCTTTAAAAACAACAACAACAAGTTGAATACATAGATAAATTTTTTGAGAAGACTTTGTGAAAATGGGCTGAATCTTTTGGCTTTCAAACATAAAATCTGAAACAAAATAATATATATAGGTGTATAGATATAAGTATAACTTTATGGTAAAAATATATATACATACACACACAGATATACACACATGTAAATGTAAACAGGCTTTGTTATAATACAGTAAAACATACACAGTCATTAAATATTTTGGCCACTGTAACAAAAAGTATTGATTGCCCTCTGGTTAATTTGGTCATAATTAATTGTATTGATTATAAGCATGGTCAAAATAATTGATAATGTTGTAGGCCAGGTCAGAGGTGACATATAAACATGGTTATTGTGAGAGTGTTTATATAGATTAAATAAAATATCTCTCGCTCAACAAGTGATATTGTTCATGCATAGTTTGTAATTAATTGATATTATGGACATTGGGTTTACTAAATAATTATACTGTGTGGCTCAGAACTCTTTTGGTGGGATACAAATATTTGAGGAAATTTTCAGAAATACGGATAAATATTGTACAATAGGGAAGAGACAGGAATGTTGCTGCTTCCTGGGGTAAACATCTTGGCCAGAGACAAGTTGGCACTAAGTGGAATCTTACAGACTGCAATGGGAAGAAATGATACACAAGAATGGAGACATATCCAGTTCATCAAAAGAACTTTGGAGGAATAGTCCCTGGCTATGGCGACTGAGTGTCTGAGGAATCTTGCAACCATCCTTGAAAACCTTAAACCTGTACCAGGTCCAGAAAGCACTTAAACTAGCTTTCCAATTGTATCCGATACCTAGAGGTACCTAGAGGTATCGGATACAATTGTTATCCAATGGCATAAGCAGTGAGCTAGAATGTGGGATACACTGTGCCCCTTGCCTCACCATTTTCACCCTAATTGTCAGGTCATAATTGAGGGAGAGTGAGAAATCCCATCTTTAGAATGAAGACTGAAAAGGTGATTATCCTAAGAGTCATCAAGTAAAATATATGCAGTACTTCTCTAAGTGAGGTCTGTAGACTCCTGGGAGTGCCTGAGAGACTCTCTCTCTTTTTTTTTTTTTTTTAAATATTTTGTTTATTTATTTGAGAGAGAGAGAGAGCATGAGAGGGGAGAAGGTCAGAGGGTGAAGCAGACTCCCCGTGGAGCTGGAGCCCAATGTGGGACTCGATCCCGGGACTCCTGGATCATGACCCGAGCTGAAGGCAGTCGCTCAACCAACCGAGCCACCCAGGTGCCCTGCCTGAGAGATTCTTTGAGGAGATCTTAAATATCAGAACTTTTTAAAATAAAATACCAAGGCATCATTTGTCTTTTTCACTATGTCGAAGTTTGCACTAATTTACAAGCAGTGGTGGTGAGATTGCTTCCTCATTGGCTGAATCAAGGCAGCAGTGCCAGATTGCACTGGCAGTGAAGTATTCTTCACACTGGCAGCTAATGCAAAAAAAAAAAAGCGGATATCAAGTCATCTTTTCTTTCATTGCTGTTGTGCCTCATACATTTCTTACAGCCATGTTCAACGTTTATTTTCTCTTGTCTTTAAATATGTTCTTTCTCTTTTCCCCATTACCTGCACTGTCTCTCCATGCGAACATTTCATGCCAGAGGGATAAACAAAGTACTCCACTCCCCTGACCTCCCTCTTACCTCTAGTTGTCCTCTACATCTTCTTGATAGATTTTACCAAGTCTTGACCTCACCGTCTGGGATTATATCTGATTCTGGGCTGCTGTCTTGCTCCTTTCAAATTAAACTCACCAATGTCCAGTTGCCTCTGAATGCTTTTTTTTTTTTTTTAAATAAGAGCTAAGTAGTTTGCTAAGATTATCCTTGAAGTATTAGAAGTTGCAAATATTTTTCTTGATTCTCTCCCTCTGCTACAATTCCCACATCCCCTTCTCTTACGATATGGAAGTCTCCCTGTTTCCTGACAGAATTCTGAGGGCAAGACCTAGCTAAATTACATTTTCATGGGTTTTGAGGCATTATGGATAAAAGAATAGTATCCAAGATAAAAGTGCTCCTGGGCTTAATATATTCTTTGCTTGGCAGACAACATCCAGGGGTTCAAAATGGTGAGTCATCTAAAATTATATCATCAGTGAAACTGTGGTGCGTAGCCCAGCAAAAAGAAGAAATGTTGAGGTTTTGTTAGCTGAGTACCAAGAGGTGAAGGGCAGTCTTGTGATGGTTGACCTATAGGAGGTGTTCAAGTAATGCTTCAGTAAGGTGGATAAGCAAATATCACACCTACCTGCAAATCTACACACAATTAGTGGACCCACCATTGGATGGGTGTTATTTCTCTTTTCCCACCAACAACCCAAATCCAAGGCTCCGAGTTGGTGAATTCATTCCCATTTTAAAACAAAATTCTGAATTTATAAATACTTTTGTATTTAACCAATTGAAATAATACCAAAACTAGAGGAATATAACATGAATCTGTTGTGGGCTTTGGTAGAATTTAAGGCCAGAAGCAAAGTAAGGGAAGCTTATTTAGTATAACCCCGTTTTTTTTTTTTTAAGATTTTATTTATTGATTGATTTATTGATAGAGATCACAAGTAGGCACAGAGGCAGGCAGAGAGAGGGGGGGGAGAAGCAGGCTCCCCGCCGAGCAGAGAGCCCGATGCGGGGCCCGATCCCAGGACCCTGAGATAGATCATGACCTGAGCCGAAGGCAGAGGCCCAAACCACTGAGCCACCCAGGTGCCCCTAACCCCCGGTTTTAATTCACAAACTTTATCCTTTTATACATTTTATACATTTATATTTTCAATGTTACATTTTTCTGCCATTGTCTGTCTTTGTTCCCAATTATGTATGAACTGTGAATGGGAAATGAAGTAAAAGGGACAAACTCCTAAAATTCTACTTTTATGTCTTTTGATTTTCTTATTGACAGAGCATTATGTAGTCAAGAAAGACATCCTCCACTAGCCTTTTGGGTGGTGTTCTTTGTTACAAGACATCTTTTATTTCATCCCAGCAAAGAAATGAAACAATTTGATATGATCCTTTTATCCCAGAGAAAGGGCACAACTTCTTTATTTTCAAGGTTGTGCATTTTTTTCAACTGTAAAACATACTCCACTATTGAAGCCGTAATTATATGCACTTGTCAATCAATCTTAACCTACTACACTATGGTTATGGCATTTTATCTAAAAAGAGAAGGATTAAAGGCTTTGCGTGAAATGAAAGGTACACACAGTCAGGGAAGTATAATGCATGTCATTAGCTATCTGGGAAGAGAGAAATGGACAGAGACAGATTACCAATATTTGATTTCTCACAGGCATTAAAGAAGTATTTAAGGCTACCTACAAAATAATGTAAGGGAATTTGACACTTTGATTCCTATTTTGTTCTCTTGGCAGTTATTTAAAAGAGCTCCTTCATCTAGCAGCTACATAAATCAAATTTGAAAAGGATAACATTTTAAAGTGAGATTAAGAAAGGGGAAAAAAAAATCCTGTTTTAACATAAGTGCCACAACTTTAGGAGAGCATTTTAAATACTACTTTCCTCAAGCACATTTTATTTTTTGGGTATGGTTTTTCTGGGATATCTACAATTATTTTTAAACACATTGCAGCCCTTTGGGTCTCTGAGCATCCCTATGGCAGTTGGGAAGGAAAAGCAATTTCTGGAAAGATCATAGAAAGGAAGCCAAGACTGAAGTAGTAAGCTTATTTTCTCAGAAAGATTGGTATGATGATGGGAAATACCAGCTATGTTTAATAGAAAAAATACTGGGATATTGGGAAGACAGTAGTCACAAGGACTTAAGAAACAAAATTGTATCTGAGAACTTGAAGATTGTGTTTCTGTAGTGAACCTTGCAGATCTTCTGAACAATCAAATTGCCTTTAGAAAATGGAAAATAATTGCTAATCATGTTCTGGGTAAAAACTTCTTGTCTAACTCCTACTGAATGAATTTTGCTGTTGGCTGAGAAGATTCTACATTGAAAAAAATTGAAGGCCATATTTGAAGTTTCTTTTGTCAAAACTACTGATGGCCACTTGGTTTTTCTTTTTTGTGTGTATGTTTTTAAAATTGAACTATAATTAATATATAGTGTTGTATTAGTTTCAGGTATTCAGTGTAATGATTCAGCAGTTGCATACTTTACTTTGTGCTCATCAAGATAAGTGTGCTCTTAATCCCTTTAAAAAAAAAAAATATTTTCCTTATTTATTTGACTGAGAGAGATCTCAAGTAGGCAGAGAGGCAGGCGGGTTCGGGGGAATGGGAAGCAGGCGCCCCGCTGAGCAGAGAGCCCGATTTGGGGCTTGATCCCACGACCCTGAGATCAGGACCTGAGCCGAAGGCAGAGGCTTAACCCCTTGAGCCACCCAGGTGCCCCCTTAATCCCTTTTATTAGGGATTCTCCCTGCACCCAGCAACCACCATCTGTTCTCTGTATTTAAGAAGTCTATTTGTCTCTCTTTTCTTTGTTCATTGATTTTGTTTCTTAAGTTTCACATGTGAGTGAAATCAGAGTACTGTCTTTCTCTGACTGACTTACTTTCCTTATCTCAGTACACTCTAGCTCCACCTATTCATTGCAAATGGCAAGCTCTCATTCTTTTTATGGCTGAGTAATAGTCCATTGTATGTGTGTCTGTTTGTGTGTATACCACATCTTCCCTTATCCACTAGTCTGTTGATGGAAACTGGGTTGCTTCCATGATTCGGCAGTTGTAAATAATGCTACAATAAACATAGGAGTACATGTATCTTTTCAATTTTGTGTTTTCATTTTCTTTGATTGAATAGCCAGTATTACTGAATCATGTGGAAATTCCATTTTTAATTTTCTGAGGAACCCCCACCTTAAGTCTGTCAGACTGGCTAAAATAAAAAGCACAATTAATGATAGTGTTGGTGAGGATGTGGAGAAAAAGAAGTCTCTCTAGGTTTTTAATAAAAAACTTCAGTAACCCAATCCAGAAAGCCAGTTGTGATGAGCTGTAAGAGGTCTGCCAAATCCAAGAAAAGGTAATGGAAAGCATGACCTGAAAAGGCAGCAAATGACTTGAAGAAGTAAGTGGTCAATATGGTGATTCCAAATGGTCCACCATTGGGGATGACATACCATTGGCTGGTATTCTGTCCTCTTCATGACACATTGATTAGAAAAGTAAACTGTGAAATGGTAAAACTTGAGGATCTTCATGGTGAAGGCAATTGTTTTGGAAAAACTTTGTGGATGAGACAGATGATTAGGTTCAGTTCTGATGGATAGGAATCTGATGGATATGTATTTAAAAGTTAAGATGTTTAAATGATGAAAAAAATCATCAGCAAAAATGCTAAAATAATAATCAGTATGTTGTCCTTTATATAAATAAGCTACAGGGAGAGACATGGATGGTAAATTCAGTTTAAAGTGTACCCATTTAAATTATAAGTAGTCTAATATCCCAGTACCAGCCTACCTTTTTCTTAGTACTTTTTCTTTCTTTCGTTTTTTTTTGTTTTTTTGTTTTTTTTTTTTTTAAATTTTTCCTGTGAATAAGGAAATAGTTTGGGTAAAGGTGAAGACTTGCCTTTTCTTTAAGTGGACTCAATACAATTTATTCTTCCTTTGGCCTTATAGGGGAGGAAAAGTAATTTTCTTCCCACCTTTCTGAATTCTTGGTTAAGAACCCTTAATAGACAGATTAGCAAGAGAAAAACAAAAGGTAGTTGAACAGCATGTGTACCTCATATATGCAGAGAAGATACCCCAGGAAAAATGAGTCACTCAAAGCGGTGGGTTTAGAATTCAGCATTAAATACCATCTTATTAAGGGAAAGGGAAGGGAGCATGTGGGCCTCCCAGGGGAGAGTAAATGATTTTTAGGAAAGGTGAATGGGCCTTTGGAAGAATAGATGGGACCCTGGTGATGAATATTAAGGAGGCCACCTATTGCGTGGAGCACTGGGTGTTATATGCAAACAATGAATCATGGAACACTACATTGAAAACTAATGACTGTATAGTGACTAACATAATAAAAAAAAGTATTAAAAAAAAAGAATGGATGGGAGGCTTAACCATTTGTGATGAAGTTGGGGTGTGGTGTGGGTTTCTAGTCTCCTCTTTTGTGAGAAGTGTCAGACCTCACCATGTATGACAATTAAATTCCTTTTAGATGGCTTCTCTTCCAAACATAAGGTGGTAAGGGGAGTTCAGAGAGAGCTTCTCCTTGCATTTGCCTATATCTCAAGTGCCTATATCTCAATCAACATATGAAGTGGCATTTTTTGGTGTGGCATATTCTGCTATCCCTCAACCTTTTGTAAAGCTGTTGATGCTTGTATCCTTTAAGTTCCATATATCATTGAATATCTGCCACACATACCCATGTCAACTCTCTGAGCTCTTCCAGCATGAATCTGTGTTTCTTTGTTATTTTAAACTAAGATTGCTCTAATTCCAAATTCTTCTTCTTCTTCTTCTTCTTTTTTTTTTTTAATATTTTGAGTTGAATTTCCTTGTTTTGGCTGGTTCACTGTACTATAAATCTTTAGAATGTGAAGTCACATGACATGTCAACCAGTGTAGAGTTAGCACCCTGGTGCATTTGCCAAGATCTGGCCCAGAAATGCCTTATTTTGTTTGGCTTGTGCACTACTGGCTCCTATAATTTTGTTTGCTTTAAAAACAAAACAAAACAAAACAAAAAAACCACTTAGTACTCAAAATTCAGGAGATTTCATATAAAAACTGAGATTTTTTTGGAGCATTAAAATAGTCATAAATAGCTTCCTGTCATTCTGGGCTTTCTTTTTCTGCATGGTATTTATCATCATCTATTTATTTTACATACTTGTTTCTTATCTATCTCTTCCACTGGAATGGATGTTTTTCTTCTTTTTGCAAATTAAGATCTTTCTTTGCTGTAGAGAAGGTGACTGAGAGATTGCATGGAAGTATCATAGGTAATAGATAATAGGTAAGACTTCTTCACTTACCCCCTGGTTCTTGAAATTCAGATAACTAGGGACAAAGCCCCTCATTCCCTTTTTAGAAATAAACTGGTGTTAATTCACTGATTCATATTGAAAATAAGGTTGAAATGAGCCTATTGCCCTTCATAATTTCTAATGGTTTGGAAGAATATCTTTGTTCTTCAGATACCTTAAGCTTCCAGTCTCTTGCAGGATGTGGAATGCTACATCAACCTTGCTTTAGTAACATCTGCTGTGTGTGCACTAGAGGTAGCATAGTAAGAATTTTATATTTTACATGCAGTTTTGTAATTGCTTCTTCCTACTTTATAACCCCTCAATGATTCATAAAATTTATGATAAGAAGAAAGCATTTTAACTCTTCTAGTAGATTTATTTTATTCAACATGTATTTACAGGTTGCCACAAGGAGTAGTATTCAACAAAATATTGCCAGTACACATAGATCAGATTTAGTTTTCAAATTGTTTATGTTTTAATATTACTCCTATGACACACTCTTACTATTATAAAATTAACGTGCTGCTTTAAAAATATTGTATGAATAGGTTGCTAATGGGATTAGGATCTGCCTTAAGTTTTGATGAATGTATTTTTGCAAGCACTTCAAAAATTGTAATAAAGGGAATAAGAATTTGGAAAGTGATTTTTTTAACTTGTAAAAATTCCTGTGTCAGCCAATATGTATATACTTGCCTTCAGAATCTTTAATGATCATCTTGTACCATGCTTATTTTACCATTTTACCTAACATTCAGAAGTAATTAAGAGATAGTAGTAGAAAGAATGCTCCTATTAATTGGAGCTAGAGAACTTAACTTTGTATTTTAGTTTGTCTTAAAAACTGTTACAAAAAAACCAAAACACCCAAAACCCTGAGTTAGGTATTTGGATAATCATTCTCTCTGAGCCTGCATTTCCTAAATGAAAATAAAAGAGGTAATCCTTTTTTAATTATTAAAATACAGTCAGAATTTACATACATGAAGTTAATAGTTTCAATTAAATTACTTGATAAATTTAACAAATATTTATAACACTGAAGAAAAGAATTAAGGAAGCCTTTTCCACTCAGTGGAAATAATATTTGTAGAATGGAACACTCAGTATTGTTAAGATGTTCGTTCTTTGCAATTTGATATATTCATCCAATACAATCACAATAAAGAATTAAACGGAATTTTTTTTCTAGAACTTGACAAGCTGTTAAAATATTTTTTGAATAGTTTGTATACTGTTTGGAGAAAATGTAGAAAAAGCACTCGGTAGAATTCAGCATTCATTTATTGTAAACGACAACAACAACTGCAAACTTCAAATATATTAAAGGCATTTCAAAACTTATAGCTAGCATTATACTCAATGAGGAAATGTTGAATGCTTTCCTCCAAAGATGGAGAACCAGGCCCACTGTCCTACTACTATTCAGCATTGTACTAGTGTCCTGGATATTGAAATATGGTAAACAATAAAACCCCTAAAGGTCAAGAAGGAAGGAGAAAAGTTTTGTTTGAAGATGTCTTGATAATTAAGTGAAAAAACCCAAGGTATCTAAAAAACAGTTACATGAAATAAGTGAAATTAGCACTGTCAAAGGAGATAAAAGGATACAAAAACCTATTGTATTATTATGTACTATAAGCAAAGAACTAGACAATTAAAACATAAATTATATGCAAAAAACAGTAAAATTATAAATTAGCTTTCAATTTAAGAGATATGCAAGAGGTTTTCATTGAAGACTACAGAAAATTGAAAGAATTAGATGTCAGATCCCAAATTGATCTGTAGATTAAATGCAATCCCAATCAAAATTCTTATAGATTTTTGGTAGAATTTGATAATTCTGAAATTTACATGGGAATGCAAATGACCTAGAATAATCAAATAACTTTTTGAAACAACAGAGTAGGAAGATTTCCAGTGCTTGATTTAAAGATTACCCTATGAGGCCAACATTATCTTGATTCCAAAACCAAAGACCACACCAAAAAGGAGAATTACAGACCAATTTCTCTGATGAACATGGATACAAAAATTCTCAACAAGATAGGAGCAAATCAAGTCAAACAGTGCATTAAAAGAATTATTCACCACAATCAAGTGGGATCTATTCCTGGGTTGCAGGGGTGGTTCAGTACTTTTCAGTCAATCAGCATGAAACACCATATTAATAAAGGAAGGGATAAGAATCATATCCTCTCAATAGATGCAGAAAAATCATTTGACGAAATATAGCATCTATTCTTGATAAAAATCATCAAGAAAGTAGGGATAGAAGGAATATACCTCAGCATTATAAAAGGTGTTGTGAAAGACACACAGCTAACATCATCCTTAGTGGGGGAAATACTGAGAGCTTTTCCTCTGAGTTCAGGAAGAAGATAGGGATGGCCATTCTCACCATCATTATTTAACATAGTGCTGGAAGTCTTGGCCTTAGCAGTCTGACAACAAAAAGAAACAAAAGGAATCCATATTTGCAAGGAAGAAGTCAAACTCTTACTATTCGCAGATGGCATGATATTCTATGTAGAAAATCCAGACTCCAAAAAATTGCTAGAACTGATAGATGCATTCAGCAGAGTTGCAGGGTATAAATCAATGTACAGAAATCTGTTGCATTTCTATATACGATAATGAAGCTGCAGAAAGAGAAATCAAGTAATTGATCCTATTTACAGTTGCACTAAAAACCCTAAGATGCCTAATAATAAACCTAACCAAAGAGGTAAAAAACTGTACTCTGAAAATTATAGAACACTTATGAAAGAAATTGAAGAAGACACAAAAGAAATGGAAAAACATTTCATGCTCATGGATTAGAAGAATATTTTTTAAATGTCTATACTGTGCAAAGCACATCAAAATAACGTCAGAATTTTTCACAGAGCTAGAATAAATAATCCTGACATTTGTATGGAATCAGAAAAGACCCCAAAGAGCCAAAGTAACATTGAAAAAGAAAAGCAAAGTGGGAGGCATCACAATCCTAGACTTCAAGCTGTATTACAAAGTTCTAATCATCAAGACAGTATGGTACTGGCACAAAAACAGACACATAGATTGATGGAACAGAATAGAGAACGCAGAAATGGCACCTCAACTCTGTGGTCAACTGATCTTCAACAAAACAGGGAAGAATATCCAATGGAAAAAGATGGTCTTTTTAACAAATGGTGTTGGCAAAACTGGACAGCCACATGCAGAAGAATGAAACTGGAGCATTCTCTTACACCATACACAAAGATAAACTCAAAATGGATGAAAGAACTCAATGCGAGATGGTTTCCTAACCATCAAAATCCTAGAGGAGAACACAGGCAGCAACCTCTTTGAGCTTGATAGCAGTAACTTCTTGCTAGACACATTTCCTGAGGCAAGGGATGCAAGAGCAGAAATGAACTATTGGGACTTCATTAAGATAAAAAGCTTCTGCACAACAAAGGAAACAAAACTGAAAGGCAACCAAGGGAATGGGAGAAGATACCTGCAAATGACATATCGGATAAAGGGCTACTATCCAGAATCTATAAAGAACTCATCAAACTCAACATCCCCAAAATAAATAATCCAGTTAATAAATGGATAGAAGACTTGGACAAACTTTCTCCAAAGAAGACCTACAAATGGCTAACAGACCCATGAAAAAAATGCCCAATATCACTCATCATTTTTGAAAATACAAATAAAAACCATGATAGGATACCACCTCACAGCTGTCAGAATGGCTAAAATTACCATCTCTAAAACAACTTATATTGGCAAGGATGTGGAGAAATGGAAACCCTTCTACACTTTTGGTGGGAATGCAAACTGGTGCAGCCACTCTGGAAGACAGTGTGGAGGTTCCTCAAAAAATTAAAAATAGAATACCCTACAACCCAGCAAGTGCATTAGTAGGTATTTATCCAAAAAATATGAAAATTCTGATTCAAATGGGCACATGCACCCCAGTGTTTATAGGAGTGCTATCAACAATAGCTAAATTATGGAAAAAGTACAAATGTCCAATGGACTGATGAATAGATAAAAACTCACACACACACACACACCCCACTTCTCTCTCTCTCTCTATATATATATATTTATTTCTTCTATGTATACTATTTATGTACTTTCATATATATATACTATATATAGTGTGTGTATATATATATATATATATATGTTACTTTTTCTATATACATATATATATTACTGTTACTCAGCCATCAATAATAATGAAATCTTGCCGTTTGCAATGACATGGTTGGAACTAGAGTGTATTATGCTAAGCAAAATAAGTCAGTTACAGAGAAAGAGAAATACCATATGATTTTAGTCTTATGTGGAATTTAAGAAACAAAAATGAACATGGGGAAAGTAAGGAAAAATAAGATAAAAACAGAGAGGGAGGCAAATAATAAGAGACTCTTTAACTATCGAGAAGAAACAAAGTTGCTGGAGGGAAGGTGTGTAGGGGGATGGGCTAAATGGGTGATGGGGTATTGAGGAGGACATTTGTGATGAGTACTGGGTGTTATATATAACTGATGAATCCCTAAATTCTCCTCTTGAATCCAGTATTGCACTATATGTTAACTAAGTTGAATTTAAATAAAAACTTGGAAGACAAAGATAAAGATTACTATATGGTTATAATAGTTGACAGTACAGTTGTAAAAGCGTTGACATGGGTCAGTAGAACAGAATAGAGAATCTGGAAATAGAAAGATACAGATAAAAATCAGTTAATTCTTGACAAAAATACCAAGGCAGTTCTATCAGACAAAAAGTTCTTCACAACAAGTAGTGGTGAAGCAGCTGTATATTTTTGTTTTCCCAAAATAAAAATATATAACATCAATGTTTACCTCATACCAGAAACAAACATTACCTTGAAATGGACCACGATTTAAATGTAACAAATGAAGAAAATACATAGGGGAAAAATCTGTGCTTTCTTGGAATAACAGGCAAAGATTTCTTATATATAAACTCATAAGCATTAATTACAAAAAAAAAAAAAGTTGCCCGGTCATTTAAGCACTTTTGTTTTTTGAAGAAAACCCTTAAAAAATGAAGGGAAGGCTGTATAAAGGGAGCAGTATTAGCTATACATATATTTTTCAAAGAAATCCTATCCAGAACATAAAAAGTACTTGTATGACTCAGTAATAATAGCAAAGAAGAAAAAAAAACAATTAAAAATGGGCAAAAAATTAGAGCAGACCCTTCACAAAAGCAAATATACAAATGGCCAATTTACACAAGAGAAGATGCCCAAATCATTCACCAGAGAAACACAAAAATCACAATTAATTATCAGTGTACACTGACTAGAATGGTTAAAATTTTAAAACTGTATCAAGTGAGTGTTGGTAAAGATATGGCACAACTGAACTCTTATACATTGCTCATGGGCATAAACATCTATAGTTACTTCCTTAAATTGTTTTGTAATTTCTTAGTAAATTCAATACACACCTAGTTTGGGACTCAGCCATTCAACTCCTAAGTGTTTATTAAAGTTCCCAAAAATACTTGTGCATAAATGTTTTTAATACCTTTGTTTATAATAGCCTGAAACTCAGAACAACTCAAATATCCATAAACAGGGCACCTGGATGGCTCATTCAGTTAAGTGTCTGTCTTTGGCTCAGGTCATGATCCCAGGATCCTGGGATCGAGTCCCAAATCGGGCTCTCTTCTCAACAGTTAGCCTGCTTCCCCCCGCCCTGCCTGCTGCTCGCTCTGCTTGTGCATATGCTCTCTCTTATTTCTGACAAATACATACAATCTTTAGAAAAATATATCCATGGAACACTGGGTGTGGTGCTTAAGCAATGAATTTTGAAACACTGAAAAAAAATTAAAATAAAAATTAAAAGACTATGCCATATATATACACACACACACACACACACACACAAATATATATATATTTGTGGTTAACCATAACCAGACTCTACCATATTCATGCACTGTTCAGTGATAAAAACAAATGAATTACTGATGAATCTAATAACATAGATAAATCTCAAAAATTAGTATGCTGCGTGCTCGGGGAAATACCAGTTTTGGTTTGTTTTGGTTTTGGTCATTGTACATAACTTTGATTTTTACATATATACACATACATTTCATACATTATGTCTATGTAGGTATTCATCAATTTTGTTTTATTTTTGAAAGAATCAAATTTTGGCTTTATTGTTTTTCCTTTATTTTTAGTGTGCTATTTTAGTTATTTTGACGTTGTTGATTAATTTTTTTGTTTTTAGTACTGCTTATTTTTTATTTTTCACTTACTCTTCTTTTGCTAGTTTCTTGTGAAGCTAGCTTTATTTTTTCTTAATGTGAGCATCTAAAGATAGGAATTTCCCTCCTAAGATTGCTTTCACAACATTTGTCAAATTTTGAGAAATTATGTTTTACCAACATTTAATTAGATATATGTATGATTTCTTTGCAATTTGTTCCTTTACTCATAGATTTCCAAATATTTGTGGATTTTCTAGCTGTCTTATTATTGATTTATAATTAAATCTTATCTTAGTAAGAGAGTCTCCTCTGTATGATCATAGTCCTTTGAAACTTGTTTTATGGCTCAGTGCAGTCTCTCCTGGTGGATGTTACATATGTTGTAAAAAGTGAGTTATGAAAATTTTGTGTGCTATATAAATGTCACTTAGTTCAAGTTAATGATAGTCTTATTCAAAGCTTTGATATTCCAGCTTAAAACTTTTCCCAGTTCTATCAAGGTACTTGGTCAAGATATCAAGATATCTTGAGTATGGATTTATCTGTTTCCCCTTTTAGTTCTGTAAGGTTTTCTTTATGTATTTTGAAGTTATTTTATTAGGTAAGTAGCATTTAGCTAGTTACTATCTTTTTGATGAATTGGTGAGTTATTATTATCATAAAGTAAACCTTTTTTATCTGTAGTAATAGGTCTTTTGTCTTAAAGTATGCTTTTGCGAGATGAGTAGATCCACATTAGTTTAGTTGTGCTTACTGCTTGCATGGTATGTCTTTTTCTCACAATGCACTTTAAATGAATTTCTGTTTTTATATTTAAAGTGCATATTTGGAAAAAAAATTAATTGGTTATTGACTTTTTTTGAAAGACTTATTTATTTAGAGAGGGAGAGAACATCAAGGGGAGGAGCCATGGGAGGAGGGGAGTCTCAAACAGACCCCTTGCTGTGTATACCATGGAGAGGGCTATCTCAGGACTCTTGAGATTATGACCTGAGCCAAAACCAAGGTCTGGTGCTCAATTGACTGCACCATCCAGGTGCCCTGAATTTTTTAAATCACTTTTTCCTCTTAGAGTGTTTAATGCTTTCATACAAATAAGTAAACTCACTATGTATATAATTGGCTTTATTTCTAATGTTAATATTTGTGTTCTTCTTGTGCCTTTGTTCCTGCTCTTTTATTTATCCCTGTCATCTTTTATTTATATATATGTATATATAACACATATAAGTAGACACACACACATATTTTAGTTTTTCATTCTCTCTTTTCTAATGGCTTTTTAAAATCATAGCACCTTGTATAGTTGACCCTTGAAAATGAGAGGGTTAGGGGTATTGACCCCCTGCAAAATAAAAAATCCATGTATAATTTTGACTTCCCCAAAATGTAATTACTAATAACCTACCCTTGACCAGAAGGCTTCTGGGTAAAATAAACAGTAGATTAACACATATTTTGTGTTATATGCACTATATACTGTATTCTTAAAATAAAGTAAGCTAGAGAAAAGAAAATGTTATAAGAAAATCATAAGGAAAATACAGTACAGTATCATATTTACTGAAATAAATCTGTGTATAGGTAGACCTGTATAGTTCACATTGTGTTGTTTAAGGGTGAACTGTGTTCTCCTTTATGATTGCTGGAGTATTACAGTTTATCTTTGATTTTTCAACTTAGTATTTTACCTCTTCACATTAATGTAAGACTATTATAATAAAATAATTCTATTTTACTATCACCCATTTTTTAATCCACTATTGTCATCTATGCTGTGAACTCTACAACATATTGTCAGCTTTGTTTCGTGGGTTTTCTTTAAAAAATAAGAAGAAAAATAATCTTTTAAATTTGCCCATATATTTGCTGTTCCTTATTTTCTTGATTCATTTTTGTTCAAATGAATTCTCATTGGATATTATTTCCCTTCACCATGACACATTTTCTTAGTATCTCTTATGAGTCTCCCAATAAATTCTTAGCCTTCTGTTATCTGAAAAAGGACTTTGCTTTCATTTTGTCAAAGATATTTTCACTAGATACAGAATTCTTGTTGACAGTTTTATTTCTAGAATTTTAAAAAGTGTCATTTCATTGTTCACTGGCTTCCATTATTTGTGATGATATATTTATTATGCTTACTGTGTTTCTCTTGAATATAATGTTTCTCTTTTCCAGGGCTTTTGTGATTTTTGTCTTTTTTTAGGTTTCCACAATTTGACTATGAAGAGCTTAATTGCATTTCTTTGTGTTTATTTTGGGTTTTGATGAGTTCCTCCAAACACATGGTCTGCTCTTCTGGTCATATATAGAAAAATCCTGGCCTATGTTTCTTCAAATAGGTTTTTCGCCTTCATTCTCTCTTTACTCTTGGTGAGTACGCATAGGATAGGTCACTTAACAGTATACATAAGTCATTGAGAACTTTTCATTTCTTTTCAATGCTTTTTTTCACTGTGCTTCAATATTTGTAGCTACTATTTCCCTACCTTTATTGATTTCTTTTCCTCTTGTGTCCAATCTACTATTGATGATATCTAATGAATTTTTAATTTCAAGTATTTTTTCATTTCGAGGATTTCTGTTGTTTTCCTTTTCTTACGTTTTTAATTTCTGCCCTAAATTTTCATCTCTTCACTTCATGTATCTCATTTTCCTATCCTTTCTTTAGCAGAAAGTGGTTTTAATGTTGTTGCCTATAAATATAGATCATCTCTAGATCTGTTTCTATCATGTATTTTTTCTTTTAACTATTACAGTATGTTCTTGTCTCTTTTCATGTCTTATAATAGTTTATTAGTAGACATTGTGAATAATACATTGTAGAGATCTGTTATTTTTCCTTTATCTTTTTTTTGAAGAACACTGCATTTTGTTTTGGCAGTTAAGTACTGGGAGACACTTGGTCACAGTGTTGTTCTTTACTACTGGGATATATTCCTTAGCTCTGGGACATGATCTTTACTCATAGGTTTAGTCTTAATAAGATTTCAGTGTGTATCTCAACGTGTTGATCAAGCCTCTTTATCACCCTGATGGATTGAATTCCTACCTTTATGTCCCAAGTGGTGGGCAGCTTCTGAAATCACCAGTTAGTTTCTATAAAGTCTTAGATGTTGTTTTTCTTGGACCTCCAGGTCTGTGCACCAGGACTTCCAGGTCTTGCACCAGGTCTGTGCAGTTTAAGAGTCATGCATACTGTATGTACCCAGATTTTGGGATCTTCCCTGTGGATCCCTTTGTAAGATTTCCCCTTTAGTTTCCTTTTGGAAGCCTTAAACTCCAACAACCAACTACTCATCCCAATAAAACTAGTATGTTCTGAAGAAGCTCAATTACCTATCTCAGCAGACCTGGAGACTTCCATCAACAGGGTTTGTGAGGGGCATAAGTTTGGTTCTCATCTTATATATTTCCCTTTATTTCCAGGTATCCTAATACCTTTAGTAACAACCTAGTCTCCAGTGCTTTCAAACAGTATTGTACTAATTTGTATAGCATTTGAAGTTGCTCTTGTTAGGAGAGTTTTCTGTTATAAGCTACTCTGCCATTAGCTGAAGCCAAAACAATTTTAATGTTTTTGTTATAGAGTTTTGAATAGAATTTTTCACTGTTTCCTCAGAATTGAGGTGAAAGTTCCCAACTTGAGGACAATGTATGCACAAATAATCTTCATATGTTTACCAGACCTAATATGGGTAGTATAACTTTTCAATCCAGGAGGATAATTTCAAGAGAACCACTCAGAGATTGGGAGTGGCTTCACACAGGAAAAACTGGAAAACTGTTCTTTGGTTGGGTATTTCCTTAGGAAATAGAATTGCTGATTTGTCTCTGGGCCAGTTGTACATGAATAGGACTGAGAAAGCAGCAATTGAATTAAAATAGAACAAGTTCATATTTCTGAGCTGCCTCTTCAGGCTATTTAATACACTGGATACATCATATTTACTGAATTGTGAGGATATAAAATAATACATAATGAAAATGAAACATGTACTGGTCTCAGGAGTGAGCTTTGCTAAAAAGGAATTCTGGAGTAGGTACTGCATTCTGGTTGTTCCTACTGTGAGCCCATTAAGTTCAAAAATATATTTCAGGTATTTGTAATATAGTCAGAGTATATGCTCTTTAACAATTGATTTTTTCAAGATCAAAATAATTTATGTAGAAGTCATAATTTATAAGTATGATAAGACAGACAGATCAATAGAAATCTACCATTCCCATTTGGTTGATATTAAATAATCATGTGTTATAAAGAGAAAACAAAGGTAAATTTTTGGATTCTGAAGCAAAACTTACATTGATAGTATCTTTAATTTTTTGTGTATTCTATTTGAAAAACATTTTTAATTTTGTACCTTGTTTCTCTTAGTAACTTTTAAAACCTTGAAAATTGACTGAAGAATATACTTTTAACATTTTACTCAATAATAAGGCTGTGCCTGTTTTGTTCTGTACCTCTGTTTTGAAAATTTCAGGCTAATGTCTGAATCACTGAGGTTTATCAAAATAAATATGGTTTATCAAAATAAATTATGCTGTTTTCTGAACCTCAGTGTCTTGTCCTGTAAACCATGGGAGGTAGACTTGGAGACACCTCGGCAGCTCATTTGGTTAAGTGTTTAACTCTTGATTTTGGCTTAGATCATGATCTCAGTATTGTTAGATTGAGCCCCTTGTAGGGCTCCATGCTCAACATAGAGTCTGTTTGAATTCCTCTCCCAATAACTCTCTTCCCTCTCTCTAAAAAATAAATAAAATAAATCTTAAAAAAAATAAGTGGGGGGTGCCTGGGTGGCTCAGTGGGTTAAAGCCTCTACCTTTAGTTCAGGTCATGATCCCAGGTTCCTGGGATCAAGCCCCGCATCAGGCTCTCTCCTGGCGGGAAGCCTGCTTCCTCCTTTCTCTCTCTCTGCCAGCCTCTCTGCCTACTTGTGATCTCTGTCTGTCTTTTAAAAAAAAAAAAAAAAAAAAAAAAAGTGGACTTTTTTCCTGAGGTCCCTCTCTGTTAATAAATCTCTTATTCCTACCTGCCGAGTTTTCATAAACAAGCATTGGTGGACAAGCCACACTCCTGTTCAGAAGGAGTCTGGATGAATACTTTAAGGGTGATAGGGCTGATTTGACAGTTGACCCACTCATCTAGACTGGTGAGTTTGATAGCAGTTAATACAACACATGAAAAAGCTGCCATGAGGGTTAGCAGAATCACCCATTTGCCAAACATGGTGATGACAGGATTTTTCTCTAAGCATTTTGTCATTATAGCTTTCAGATGAACTTATTTAAAAAAACTTTTCCATTTTTAAGGGCTTTTTGTCACACACACACACACACACACACACACACATTCAAAGCTGTTGTGTTTACAAATATCAGTGCTTTTCTTAGTCTATAGCAGTGGTTCTCAACCATGAATATTTTTTCCATGAGGTAGCATTTAGCAGTGTCAGAGATTGTTTTGTTTGTCGTGAGTTGGAGGAGGTGTTAGTGGATGTAGATAGGTAGTATCTAGTAGGTAGATAACAGGGGTGCTGGTGAACATGCTTCAGTGTGCAGAGTGGCCTCAGAATAAGGAATTAGCTGACCCAAAATGTCCATAGGGGCAAGATTGAGAAACCCAGGTCTAGAGAGAGGAGTTTTGGATTGATGGTAGCCATGCCATGGCTATGTGAAGCAAATAAGAGTAGAAATCAATTCAACCATCTATGTTAGGTGTATGTAATGTAGTTAAAATACTTACTGTTTAATAACTGATTTTTATAGACAATGTTGACTTCCTCCAGCTTTTTTTCAAATTGCTAGTTGCCTACTCTATGTGGAAAAAAATAGTTCTTTGACCCCTTTCCTCTTTGTTCTTTATATAATTATCTCTTTATTCATAAAGGGAATCTTCCAAAAATAAACTGAATCTATGCTATAACAGAGATCAGTACGAGTAAAAGAGCGATGCTACACTCCAAAAAGTGTGAGAATATTGGGCAAACAATTTCTTGTCTTTCATTACAAGGAGGTCAGGAAGCTGTCTGGCCCTCAAAATAGTAGGTAGTAGCAGGTTAAATCAAGGCCCTGGTTATACATTAAGTTAAAAATAGCAAGAACAGAAGGAGGCCCAAATAAAGGACTTTTGGGATACTGATCTTAGGTAAACTTTGTATAAACTGAAAGGTGAATAAACAGAGCAATAAAGACATTTTACACAGTCATCTGAATTCAAACAAGTTAGTGAATAATATAAGGACCTGTATATAGGAATAGACTGACCATTCCCATAGAATCTGTGGGGTATTGTTACTAATTGTATGTTGAGCTTCATAGTCAAGATCAGAGACTTTATATCAGATTGTACTGTGTTCACAGTCAAGGTCTGCCATGAGCGAGCTTTGTAAAATTAAAAATTTGTTCTCAGTTTTTCCTTATCTGTAAATGGAATTAATAGTAATATTTGGGTCATAAAGATGTTTGCAAGAGTACACATGATATGTAAAAATTATAGCCCAATGTATAGTTGAGTAGTAAATAATCAGTTATTGTGACCCCTAGTTGTCATCACTGTTATAATCCACATGACTGTCTCCCACACTTTTGTCATGACTGTATTTAAACATCTTTATTCAAGTATGATCTTTCTTTGGATGCCTATTTAAAACTCTAATATTTCTTAGTGTTTTATTGGCCTTCCCTGCTTTTTTTTTCCCATAGTATTTAACATTGTTATACTGCATTTCATTTACTTTTACTGCTTAATTTTTGTCTCCTACCACAATAATGCAAGCTCTATGAGGGCAGAGGGTATTTTGTCTATTTTACACATTACTGTGTCTTCAGGTTCTGTAACTTGGTACAGAGCAGGGACTCAGTTGCTCAATAAGTAATTGTAGAATGAAAGAATAAATAACAAAATTTGGTGTGTGATGAGATGATAATAGGCCTCTTTAATTTGTGCATATTCTTTTTTTCTAATGGCAGCTGAGTTATCCCCAGTTTTCTTTTCTTATAACAATTATTCATAATTTATTATGACAATAGGTGAGATACTTTAATTTCCCTTTGACAGAAAGAGTTCATTATTCTGTGATGAGATAATATTTTTGAGATAGTAACTGGTGGCTTTTCTCTCTGTATTTGTCTTTCTTTCTTTCTTTTTTAAAAAAAGATATTACTTATTTGAGAGAGAGAAAGGGCATGAGCTAGAGGGAAGTGCAAAAGGAGAAGGACAAACAGACTTCTCTGCTGACAGGGAGCCTGATGTGGGAGTCAATCCCAGGACCCTGAGATCATGACCTGTGTTGAAGACAGGTGCTTAACTGACTGAGCTACCCAGGCGCCCCTTCTCTTTGTATTTTCTATAAGCCCGACCTATTTCCTACTTGGTCAGGAGCAGAACTTTCCACATCCATGCCTTTGGAAAAGTTTGTTATAGCAGAAAAGAGGAGTAAATGTTTAGGTTTACAAAAACACAGGACCCAAGGGAACTCAAAGCTATGAAAACATGTGGTAACTCAAACCAAGATTTCCTTCCCTTGTAGGTGCCATAGATTCCCTGCGTTATGGGAAGTTGGAGGGTCAAAGGCAGAAATCAACAGGGAATAGGTGATAAGGGTTCTTGAGAAAGGGAGCCTGCACTCAGGGAGCCTGTTTACCTAGGCTCTCTCTTGGCATTGAGATTAACAGTAGTTCCAGATAGATTTGAAAATGCAAGTCAGGGATGCCTGCATGGTTCAGTGGGTTAAAGCCTCTGCCTTCAGTTCAGGTCATGATCCCAGGGTTCCGGGATCGAGCCCCTCATTGGGCTCTCTGCTCAGCGGGGAGCCTGCTTCCCTTCCTCTCTCTCTGGCTGTCTCTCTGCCTACTTGTGATCTCTATCAAGTAAATAAATAAAATAGAAAATAATAATTAAAAAAGAAAAAGAAAGAAAAGAAAAAGCAAGTCAGAGAGGACCTGTGGTTCATTTTCTGGGTAGTGATTGAGAAACCAGAAGGTCTCTAGAGGAGAAATGTCCATGTAGTCAGTAGACCTGCGGAGGTGGACCTGAGACACCTTGACCTCCTCATGACATGACTGTGATCTTGGCAAACATACTCCCACATCCCATACCCCCATCAGTAACTGCTTTCAAAGTGCCTCCACTCTTTCTTGGCATGACCAAGCTTTCTTGGGCTGCTCCTGTTTTATGGGCTGGTCCCTCTGTTCACTCAGGATGCTTCTTCTCTTTTCTGTGCAAGGAATATGGCCATCAGGTCCTTAAATGTACAAATCCCAATTGTTGACATAAAGTCTTATTTCTAGAAGGCATTTATTTCCATTTTATGAAAGTCTCTCACTAAAGTATGTAGCATTTACCTTTCACTGTTGTTTGATAGTTCTTTCTTGACAAGAAAAATAGAGAACATTTTAAACATTGTTGGGATTTTTACTCCAATAGCCTCCAGCCCCGTGTTTTGCATAGGGCTCCATCTTCTGACATGCCAGAAACAGTGTGCACCAGGGAGTTTTCCATGAATATTTTTGCATTTGATCTTCTGGAAGTTACTTTACTTCAATCAGAACTGTTTTCGAATGAAAATCTCCCCTACCCCCACATTGTTAATACCTGCCCTCAACAGAGAATTATCTAGCAATCCATACCCCTAGCCCATCTCCAAAGCCTCATTGGGTTTAATGGCAGGTAAAATGGTTTGCAGATCTTTGGATGTGGAAGAAATGGCTGATTTCTCTGTCAGCTGTATTACCGTGTCCTTTCTTCATTTTCTGGTTCATTGCCCACTGTCTGCCTTGTTGCCTTCCAATTGGGCTCATGAGTATCAAGATAACCAGTTATTTCACTGGTCTCCTATGATTGGACATGCCACATTTCTGCCAAAATGCTACATGCTATCTGTGTTCCTAGTCATTGCATCTCTCACTGAGAGTTGATTTCCACTTGTTGGCTAATTGTGTTTACTGAGAAAACCTAAAATGTTTTATGCCCAAACCTCTATATCTGAGTAATAACAGTAAAACTTCACAGCTGCCAAAATGGCTACACTTGAAAGAACCAGACTCAAGACATCTGTGTCACAATAATGTGGTCCTGTGGCAATAATTCAGGCAGATGTGAATCAAAGATTTCCAGAAAAAAACACAATGGCAGTGTAAATTGAGTAGAGGGCTCACAAATAAAAGAATTATAAGAACATAAAACCAGAAGGATTTTTAGTGGATAGGAATAATGAGATAGAAAGTTGACTTTTTAAAAAAAGGATATGTATTTTTTATGTTAGCCTTGGCGATAAGGTCCAAATTAGTATTATTACCAAAGGAGTTGAACACAAAGTTTGAACAGGCATGTCAGATGAAAGAAAGATGCACTGTCTTTAGTTGTGGACCATAGTCATGTGTAGATAGTGGTGGTAGCCAAATTAGAATGTTTCTATCTCTATAAGTTATCTAAATAATTCATTAAAATTATTATTGAAAGCATAGATGTTTGGAAATTGTTTTAGATGTTCCTGAAAACAGATGGACTCAGCAGTGCTGAGGTCAGGGGTCACATAGAAGCCCACATGTTGTGACATTTTATTAGGCAGAGTAATTGAGATGTCATAGAATTGGCTTCTAAACATCCCTGGTGCTCTCTCAGCCTTTACACTATTGATGTAATATGAACAAGATTAACAGCTTTGAAAAAAAAAATCTCCTTTCTATGAACATATGAAATCAATAGACCAAGACAAGTGAATCATCTTTGATTTGGGCTTTAAGTTCACATTTCCTCTTTTGAAATTCTATAGAGCTGCTTAGCTAAATCCCTGCACAAAGAAAGGCAATTTAAAACTATCAAAAGGTCCAAAGCATCTGCCTTCCTTGGGAAAAGTGGCCTATCTGGGTAGTAACATTTGTTTAGGTTTTGGAGTGACGTGGTCCTGCCTGTGCCTGCTTACTTTTCTCTGATCCTCTCTTTGTAGATCTTTCTGCCTGTTGACAATTATATAATTATTCATGCTCATTTATTATGATTCAGATGTGGAAAAAGATTGACCTAGCATCAAGTTAGACAAAGGTGACTCAAAGAGCATTGAGCCTTCTCTCAAGCTCACTGTTTTTGTCCAGCTTCTGTAAATATTGGAAAATTCAGAAGCCTCCTTTGTAACTGCCTACATTCTCCAAAAATACTCGAAGAAGTCTCTTATCCATTTTGCATTTCTCTATTTTAAAATAAAATTTAAATGGGAAACTGGATGATGTAATGTGCCAGTATCGTAAAATTCTGTGTCATTTAATAATACAGCTAAACATAGGGCAGAAGTCAGCTAGTACAGTATATTCAATTCAGTCATTCAACAAATATTTGTAGAACAGCTCTTCTCTGCAAGCCCTCTTCTAATTGTTTGGGATAGATGAGTGAACAACACATAGAAAGATCCCTGCCTTTATGTAGTTTACATTCTTGTGAGGGGCACTGATGATAACACATGAAACTCACTGTAAAGTTAGAGAGCAGTTCATAGGACCACCCTCACCTCTGACGCCAGTTGCAAGTTTGGGGGTATCAGGATACCCTCAGATTTGATAAGTCACTAGAGGAGCTCACAGAACTCACTGAAAGCTGTTATACTCATGGTTATGGCTCATTACAGATTTAAATTAGCCAAGGGAGGACTCCTAGGTGGTTCAGTGGTTCAGAGGGTTAAGTGTCTGCCTTCGGCTCAAGTCATGATCCCAGGGTCCTGGGATCAAGCCCCGTTTTAGGCTCCTTGCTCTCCCTCTCCCTCTGCCACTTGCCCTGCTTGTGCTCTCTCTCTCTCTCTTAATAAATACATGAATAAATACTTAAAAAATAAAATAATAATCAGCCAAAGGAAGATGATGCATGGGGCAGAGCCCAGGAGGGTTCTGGATGTGGATTTTCCGGTTGCCTCTCCCACTGGAGTCATGGCCAGGGTTAACAGCTCCTGGCAGTGATCTGTAGTAATAAGCACAGAGTTATGCCAACTAGAGAAGCTCATTTGGGATTTGGTGTCCAGAGCCTTTAAGGGAGTCTCTTTGCATAGACATGGTCAACTGCCCACATTGCTAACCTCAGTCCCTCGCCCATTTAGAGACTGAACTGGTACTGTGATTCAAAGTTCTCACTCTGAATCACATTGTTGTACTTCTGGCATGGCATAGAAACCACAGGCAAACAAATACACTTATGAGGCAGAATACTCTAAGGGTTTAGAGATTATTTCCCAGGAACTGATGCCAAAGGCCAGATCTCTCTTTGGATGAAGATATATTCTTTAGCATATAATAATATGTAAGTAAATTATATTGAGTATGGAATGTTAAAAGGTAATAGGTGCTAGGGAAATCTTTTTTTCTAAAAATAGAACAAGGTAAGTAATTAGGAGTGTATATATTGAGAGTGGAGGGCAATGACAGTTCACCGTTTTGAATATAGTTTTCAGGATAAGCCTCATTGAAAAGGTAACTTTTTTTTTTTAAGATTTTTTAACATTTATTCATTTGACAGAGAGAGACACAGTGAAAGAGGGAACACAAGCAGGGGGAGTTGGAGAGGGAGAAGCAGGCTTCCTGCCGAGCATGGAGCCCAATGCTGGGCTCTATCTCAGGACCCTGAGATTATGACCTGAGCTGAAGGCAGACGCTTAACAACTAAGCCATCCATGCACCCTGAAAAGGTAACATTTGAGCAAAAAGTTGGAACAAATGATTTTTTTAAGATAACAAAACGAAGGTCCAGAAAGGGACATGGCTTATCTAAGACCAGTTGAGACTGCCTGTTACATGGAATTGAACAAAGACGTTGTCCAGCAGAGTGTTGTACACAATACTGACTTGCATGGTAATAGGTCAGTTTTTATCCATAGTCAAGAGATTTTTGATGCAGTAGAATTGCAGAGACATCAGTAATGGAAGCTGACAGAATCAGAAGCTATTTTAAGAGAAATGAAAATTTTGAAATCTACAGGAAAGCAAGGTAAGGAGCAGATAGGGATCGGGCATTGGAGTTTGGCCTGGACTAGTTCATACAAATTGCACACAGTATCATCCCAACTATGTTGGGATGTGTCCACACCTATCCATCAGGCTCCTGGGCCCTCCTGTGAGGATAGCCATCAGTGTCATTAACTTCATTCCTAGAATACCCTAATCTTCTCTTCTCTTTTGACAACCTCCCATTCTTCTCAGAAGACCCAGTTCACACATCTTCTCTGATTATTCTCTTTTCTATTCTTCTTTAGCACTCAACTCACTTCTGTACCATTTATAGCATTGCATTATGGTCTTATGCAACATTTGGCAACGGTTAAACTGTGAGCTTATAATTAGTAAGGACCGTAATTTGTTTGTATTTGTATCCTTAACACCTATTACCCAGGGAGTATCCAGTAAGTATGTGTGTGTGGAGTGAGTGAATAAGTGAATTCTTGAATCCATGAAGGTTCTCAACTGATTGTTATTCTGTTATATTCTTCAGAGATAATCCCAGGAAACAAAATTCAGCGATAGAACACTACTTGGTGTTAGAGGAGAGGTGTCATATACCTGGCAAACCAATAAGCACTGTGATCACTTATTTGTGGCTGATTTGTTATTAACAGCTCTAGAAATAATACCAGATTTTTATTATAACAGTAAACAGAATGTTTATAAATAATTTTGGATTGGATTTTTGTGGAGTTTCTCTTTCGCAGTTTTTTTAAGATTAAGCAGTCGTCTTTTATGCAATGAATCATATATGTATTTGTGTAACTTTTTTTTTTCTATAAACCGGTATTCTGTTAGGTATGGGGGTACAAAAATGAGTAAAACACAACCCCAGTCTTTTGAAAGGCATAGTTTAGTCTTAGATTTTAAGGGATCAATTAACATGAAGTCAGTCTCAATATAGTATGTGTACAAAGTGGGGCATGACCAGATCTTTAGCTAAGGATGATGCCATTCTCTTTTTTTCAGTAATGCCTATCGGACAGTCTCATATAGCCACATACAAAAATAGTGGCTCTGAGTGCATCAAGAAAAGCATTGTAACTTTTCTAATCTGGCTCTTTTCTTCTAATTAAATTCACCTGAACTGATTTGGAATTGAATTGTTGCTCCTTTGTATCAGTTGTGATTGTAGACAAGTGTTCTAAGCCTTGTTTGCCCAATTTATGAAATAAAGATAATGTGTCTACCTAAAACACACACACACACACACACACCACTTGAGGAAGAATAATTTTGAAAACATGTATGCAAAGCTCCTACAATATATCCAGCAGACTCCAAACTAGGTATTGTTTATTATACTTCACATTATCTATGATGTCAAAATGTTAAAATTTAGAAATTGCAGACCATGGGTGATTGTGAAAAATGCATTTCATTTTATAATGCCCAAAGCTTTCACACTTCTACTCCATAAGAAAAGTGGCTGTTCTTTGAGTGAGTAGGAAAATCAGGGTTCTTGTGTTAAAAATAAATGCAGTTAGGTAATCCTGTGCTTAGGATAGCCCCTTTGTATGGTGTATGCCATGGTTCTGACAGTATGGAAAATAAAATTTTCTTTTTTCCGTCATCAGAATACATTGGGCAAGGAGATGTTACTTACTAGTAATGTTCTATACCTTTCAGAGGCCAGATGTCTATATAAACTTACCATATTTCACCTATTAGGGCACAAAGGCCTTGCTGAGTAACTGAATTTATTGTAAAAAGTGGTCCTGCTTCATTTATGAACTGAAAAAAAAAAAAAAAAAAAACCTCAGTCTTGTAGAGGTCAAAGAAGAAAAATGCTACATTAATGATAGTTCAGGGAAAGTGTATTTTAAATCCTCCATGTCATGCATTTCAGTGTTGGTACAATTTATATAAGCAATATATCCTTAAAGGGAACTATATCTGCATCCTGTATTAAAACATTCAAGAAGCCTGGTTTTATGAAAAGTTTCTGGCATTGTTTTTTTAACCTGGTGAAATCCCAAGAATATTGGTTTTCCTAAGCCCAAGTTCACAAAAATTATATAGTTATATAATATGCTTTCCCATATTTACGTATTCATTTTTGTGAGTAGAATAATTTATATTTTAAGTCAAATTAGAATATTGCCTTAAAACGTACTATGTTTTCTATATAAAGCCAGAAATAAAACATTGAATTTCAATTAAGCAGACCCATTGTTTCAAGAAGAGATACAATTTATTTGGAAGCCTTTCAAGTAAATTTATTATTTTTGTTAAAATGTTCTAACTGTATGTTTTATGAGTGCTGAAATACCATTCTGATGTTCACTGGGCTTAGTGGTACAGGTCCTGACTAGTATTGTTTTTCAGTGTCTGTTGCATAACAAAAAGCTCAAGTTGATCCTTGTGTGCAGTGTGGTTTGTTTCTTTTGAGCTTACAGGCAACGCTAACATCTCATCATGATTACAGAGTCTCTTGTAGAAAGATAGGCCTAATCCTAGTGCTCTATCAACTCAGTAATCTATTCCAATCAGCATGTGATGGATTTGACAGGCCATCTCTAGCCAAGTGAGACACACTCAGGCAGGTCAAGCAACTTAGCAGTCTGCTGCAAAACATTGGGGAAAATCCTTGCACTACATAAAAAATTATACATGCTAAAAATCACTTCTGGTTTCTATTGATAGAGAAAGGACAGGAAAAAAATCCAGATCTACAGTTCAACATATTCCTGTTGTTCTATTCATTGGACACATTCATTCAACATTAAAAATTAAAGCTAGCCAGATAAATAACCTGGTATTATATTGACAACAATAGCAATAATTCAGGATTATTAAATAAGTTGTTTCAATGCATGAGGTTTGCTTAAGCTTTTGCATTTTTCTTACAAATCCCTGACTTCTAAGGATCATTAATCAACTCTTAAAATTCAGATTAAAGGCATAAATATATACATACATAAATAAGTATTGAGAGATACAATTTATTCTAAGATAGCAAGCATCATCTTTATATATTAAATGTAACAACAAAAAAGGAAGTCATTTAAAAGAAGAAATCATGGTAGACTTCAGATCTCACTGTTGTACAAAGTCATTTCCAATTCTGGAGGCCGGGATACATGGAAAGAAGCCTGTCTATGTAACTTGTCACACTTGAACATTTCATTTTAACTAGGGAAGACTAGTCTCACTTATGTATTTTTTCCTTTTTATATTAGCACTTAGAAGATAAAAGAATTTAGAAAACTATAATTTCTTAATATATATTTATTGCTAGAGCTTATAGTAATGATAATAAAATATGAAATTTCTTCTATAAGGGACAGAATCAAAACTTAAAATCCACATGTGGACATGTTTCTGTCCTAGGGGCAAAATTGAACTGTGAATTTAAAGTGTTTCTTAAGATAAAGTAGAAGTGATGTATAGTAGTTCAATATTACTTATTTCAGAAGCCTTTTTTCTTTTTCAGATATGCACCCTGGAAACTTATTTTAAGTATGTTTTATTTAACTACCACTTGAAAGACTTCAATATACTCCAAATACTAGAATAAAAACAACTTAGTAAATGTACTTCAACTACTTTTGATGTCTGATAAAAGCAGGTTTAGGGAAATTTTTGAAGGGATATCAATTTAAAGCGCTTACTTTAATTGCTCTGTTCTTTTCTGACTTTCCCTTCTAGAGCTCAGTTGGCTTCCATGATTTAACAGCAAGCTTTAAATAAAAAGGAAATCCTACTCTTTCCATCCTTCTTTGCCTTAGGGCTAGACTGCACATAGTAGCTGTTAATCTAAAAGTTTTATCTAAGATTTTAAAAAGCAGCTTTGCATGTGATGTGGAAACAGCATAACCTCAGAGCACTAAAATGTATTTCCATTTTCATTATGAGAATGCAGCTCGCTGAAAGTAGAATTCTTGTTCAAATGTATCTTGAGTCTTTAGTAATCACCCTAAGTCTAAGTGTGTGCATCTTAGTACTAGCATCTGTTCGTACACCTCTCCCCAGCACCAGGTGGGTGAATTTGCTTGAAGTAGCTGGAAGGTAGTGGGAGACTGTTGAGTTAAAAATATTTTGCAAACAAACTGTTTTGTAGCAGTACTGAAGTAATTCTTCCGTTGTCAGATACCTGCACAGCGTTTTAATTTGCTAAAGTGCTTATTGTTGGCAGGCGAGAATTCTACCACTGAACCACCAATGCACTAAAGTGCTTATTGTTGGATTTCTGTCCAGGACCTATGCTCAACCAGTGGTGACTGGAAACTGTTCTTTGGGTTTGGCAGTTTAATCATTGGAGTGTACAACCAAATTCCCTTTTGCGGATAATAAAGGAAGTAACTGGTTTTAAATGAAAGAAGCCTTCAGATAATAGAGGTAAAACAAGACACAGTAATAGGTCTGATATGAAAAACAGAAAGTAGATTTTTGCTGTGATAGGGAAAGTAAGGATATGTTGAGAACCTTTGTAGGAAGATGTATCTGAGGCAAGTGTGAAAAACAGAGAAAATGCCACAATTAGTTTTGTCAAAAGATTATGGCACATCCTTGTTCTTATCCCAGAAAAGAAAGAAGATGGCTTTCAAAAGAATTTTTTTTTTTTCAATTAAAAGACAAAAACCATAAACATCTTCTTCCCTGGGCATTTCATCCATCATTCTTATGTTCATTAATTTTTTCATCAGGTTTCACTGATGCAAACTATAGAGTTGCTTTGGAGCATTCATATTGGGCTAAAGTTAGCAATGGCTTCTGACTGAAACTTAACCACTTAACAGAATCCTTCCAAAGACTGAGAATATTTTTTAAGAGGAAAATAGCAGCAAGGAAGCTAGTTAAGGTCTCTGAGCTGTGCAATTCCATCCTTGACCACCCGTGTCATTGCAGCCCCACGGAACCTTGAACTGTGTCTGCCAGAAATCTGCATTAAGGCCCTGCGCTGACTCCCACTGCTTTTCAAGAGTCTCTGTGGGGGAGCAAAACCGAGATTAATATGCGTTGAAAAATAAAATGCCCTTAGCACATTTTTGTCTGACCTTTGCACAGTTAAACGAAAATATTTCCTCACTGGGAGTTTTTGGCTTCATGTCAGGTTTGCAGAAGGAGAAAAAAAAAAAAAAAGTCCTCAAAGTATAAGGAGGAAGGGACGCTCATATAAGTGCACCTTGACTGATATTAAGAGAGAGATGATTCCAGGCCAACTTGTCTCCTCTTTCTTTCCTTTGCGCTTGGTGTTACCCTGGGGCGGAATAACTGATGGAAAATTACATGTATAGAAGAGTTGAATACTGCTTTAAAATGCCAATAAGGCAAGCTTGGGAGCAGACAATAGAAGCTTTATTTCATTTCGTTTCATTTTATTTTGCTCTGGAATGCTTTATATGCCAAAGCTTGTGGCAGAGCTAGGTGAGTAGGAGGAAATCAGACTTGTAAAAAGTTAACCTTGAACAAAGAAAACACCAAAAGCTTCATGTCTGCTATAGGGAAAGCTCTTTCAGGGACAAAGCCAAATCAATTGCCATGAAATATGTGGATAGCAAAAATGCAAAAAATTTTCCTCGCTTCCTCCCCTCTGCAAAGATTTTTTTCATAGTCTATTTATTTCTTCATTTTTTTTGCCAAAGTGCCTGAGGGAAGCGACGCCTACTAGTAGCAAGAGACTTGCGTTCTCTTTGTCTTGTGAACACTACATGGGCTTTAAGTTGGATCCCACCTGTTCCCTTTTTTTCTGTCCTTTCAACAGTGGAATCTTGGGAGACTCTATTGTCACTTTCTTCTGAGCATGGGAAAAGAGTAAGCAGTGAGTGAAGATTATAACTATGTGTCAAAGTCAGGAGGAGAGAAGGTTAAGATATAAAAAATAAAAGTCCTAGAAACAGATTATGTTGATCTGAAAGAATGTAATGCAGGGCCAGGATGGTCTGGGGAATGAAACAGTGGGGAATCCCACTCTGTGGTTGGACAGGAGGTTAGCTTCTGTCCAGCCTGCTAGCCTAACCTTGGATTTGTGTAGGTCATTGCCTGAGTGCAGCAAGCAGAAGCTGAGAGGCGGCCCAGAGTCAGTGTTCTGTAAAGGGAGAGGGAAAAAAGAGCAAGAAATTCCCTCTCCGTGTTAGAAGCAAAAGCATTCTCACGTTGAACAGAAAAGCTTTCAACTTGTTTTGACTGTTAGAAGAAAGCTAAATAAGGAAAATTAATTTTAGTTCAGTTTTCTCTTTTTTTTCTTTCCTATGTTTTCTTTCTCAAGTAACAAAACAAAGTGTTTAGGTTTTCTGTTTTGTTTTGTTGTTGTTGTTGTTTGAGAAAGAAGGTGAATATATTTGACCACTAGAAATCTACCTCATTGCCCACTTACTATAATGGGAACATATTCTTCAAAAACATGGAAGTTGTGGTGATCCAGAGTTGTTGGTCCTATCATGTTTGCATGGCTGTGGTCTTTGTCTTTTGGGTCAGAGTCATCTCAGGGTGCTTTTTGTTATAAAAAAATCCCTGGGACCCTGTGGTGAGTTCTGAGAATAAAAGGTAATGTGATAACATGAGCACTTTTTTGGCATTGACTTTAAAAACAGTTCAATTAGCTGTCCTAGAAGGAGAAAAATGGAAGCTGTGGTCACGAAACGTTTTTCCAGCAGCAGCCTGGAGGGTCTTTTGATATATTAACATCATTAATAATAACATGCTCAGTGTTGCTTTTTGGGGTAGTTAGATAATGTGAGGATTATTTGATTTGATAAAATTTGTTTTCTGCAAATGGTTGTTTATTAAATTAGATATGGTATGTTTTGTGGAAGTATTCCTCCTTATCAGTAAAATAATTCACATTGTCAACACACCTTGAAAAGATTAAATTGAACACACTTTGGGCTAATTAACAGGAAGGGATCACTTCATAGACTAGACACAGAGATTCTGCTATTTTCTCTTTTCTTTTCAAACCTGATTGTCTTCTCAAAAGGAATGATTCAGCCACCTTGAGCAGCATGCTTTCTTTGTTTTTGTTCCGTACAAGGAAACATTAATCAGATTCTGATTACTGTCTTAAACTTGTCAGGTGAATGGAAGTTTCAAGAAGAATCTAAGAGAATTGGTAAACTCTAGCTCAGGGAATTGAGTGAACACATTAAATGCAGAAAGTTAGTTACCAGGGTGATGAGTTAGAAAGGGCATTTAACTATATTTTGCTAAAAATAACACCTTTTTTTTTAAAGGAGCTCAAAGAAACATGGTAGTACTTTTAACCAAACTACTTCCATTTCTCTTTTCCTCCAAATTGAGGACTACCAGTTTTACATAAAGTTCAGGGAAAAGCAAAGTTTATCACAATTTAGTAAAATAAAATGTGATTTTTAAAAGTAATAAATCATGAAGAGGGATGAAATTATATGCAAGTTTTCACTGATGTATGTTTCCGCTTGATGATGTATAGCTTGATTCAGTCCCAAATCCAGATGTTGTTTTTTCTGATTTCTTTTAACTTAGAAAATTATAATTCATTTTCATAGGCTATTGAGACTGTCAGCAAATGCATCATGACTCTATGAGGCATTTATGCATATTTTTAGATTAAGCATTAATCTGAAATTATGAAGAGATTTCTCACTAAAGATATTAAGTTCAGTATTCATGCCACATTAAAAACATGGAAGGTTGAATATTAACTTGAAAAATAGCAGAAAATGGATTCTCAGTTTACTTCTCAGTTATAGACCACTTAGAAACATATTCTTTTACATGCCAAATGTAGTTTGTATATTGCCCAAAACTATTATTGATTTCCATCACTGATAACAGTGGAGAAAATTGCTCATATTGAGATTCAAACTCCAGACGACTGAAACATTTATATCACAGATCAATCTTCTTAAGAAACCTTATCTTACATATTAAATTAGAAGTTTTGCTCTAGAACTTAACGTACACGTTGAAACCGTGTTAGATAACACTGTATTGCTGATGCACATCACTTGATCAAACCAACTGAAATTACGGAAATTGTACTTATCAGAATGATCATGATGGTGAAGAAATGCTGGCATCATTTACTGCTCATTTCACACTCTCTTAAGTGTCACCGTCTTTGTTGTTGTCTGTTGTTTTGCCTAGTTCCTAAAAAATGTAAATTAAATGGCTTTGGTTTTATCATCTTCTGAATTTCATCATTTGTTCAGTACTAAATTAGTATCAGAAAGGGCATATTGTTGTCTAAAACAAATCGTGTACGGACTGACGTTCAGACATAATCCTTTATAATTTACTGGAGAACACCTGGCTTGGTTAGCATGTAATTGCTTCATTGGTGCCGATTGTGGTGTACATTTCATGGTCTGTATCATGACTCACAATAACAGGTCATTTAAAAGAAAAGACTTCTTCCATGGTCTATACTTTTGGAGGTGTCGAAAATAGTTTTTACCAAATATTTCCTACCCATACCTACCAAGCTTAAACCCAGAACTATTTATAAGATGAGCATTAATTCTATCCAAATGTATAGTAGGGTGTAGAGGAGTATGATTTTCAGCATTCAAAAACAGTGATCTTATGTGACATCCAATAGTCATTTAACATAGGCATCTTTGCCAGTATTATAGTCTGCATCCCCTCAGAGGAGGATATTTTTCATTTAATTAGTGGATGGATTTGCTTTTTTATATGCCTAAGAGCAGTACAACTTTGCATGATGCTTCCATAGTTTTAGTTTTTCTCTCTGCCTTTAGTGACAGAAGTTATACATTTCACATCAGAAAATGTGAATTTATTATGTAAAAATTCATTTGTTTACTAGAATGCTTCCATAGTTTTAGTTTTTCTCTCTGCCTTTAGTGACAGAAGTTATACATTTCACATCAGAAAATGTGAATTTATTATGTAAAAATTCATTTGTTTACTAGAAAGTACTCTGTGTAATGCTGGGAAAATTTGGAGGAAAACCTGCATGATTTCATTCCTTCAAATGGGTCTTAAGATGCTAAGCGCTAATTGCTTTTGTGAACAGTGAGTGATACTGATACAGCCCCTATCCTTAAAGAAGATATATATAATACTGCACTTTTTTTGTATAATAAACCCGTTTGCTGAAAAGCAAAATAAACTGGAAGAGTAGGCATTGTTACTATTTCCCTTTGCAGTTTTTTCTGAGTGACGCTGTCTGTGGTAACATGGCTGTTTTCCCCAGAATGATTAAAGGAACTCCCAGATCTCTGTTTTAATTACAATGAAACGTTGTTCTGACCTGGTCCATAAGGAGTTCAGAATATACCCCAAATATGTCAGAATATACCCCAAATATGTCAATCTGGCTTATTGATTATTTTGAGATAAAGGCACTGGAAAAACAGCAAATAAAAGAAAAACAACTTCCTCCTCCTACTTGAAAGCAGAAGGTAAATTTGCTATATGACAGATTTCTTCCACATACCATTCTAGTAACCTTCTAATGACCAAGAACAAGAAGTTGAGACAGAGAGCACTTTATACAAAAGAGCTTGTTAAAATATTTTCCTGGAGCTTATCAATTGTGTTTCCTCAGTTGCCTCTCCTTTCTCAACCTCATATAAAAGCAAGTAGGCTTTGCCATGTCTTTGTGTTTCAATTCCTTATGAAGGCTCTGATGTCAAGTAAAGCTTGTATTTAATACATTTGTGTACTTTTCCTGTTGATAGATCGTACAGCCTGTCTTATGTCGATTTAGTTCTCAGGTCCAACCCAAAAGAACCCTGACAGAGTAAAAGTGTGGGTCCTCTGTAGTCCCATCTTTGTTGTGGGAAGGTTATGTACAAAAATGACATTGAGAACCCGAGTTAGTTCAAAACCCAGCATAATTATTTCCGAACTGTGAACTTGGGTATGTCTCATCTATCTTTAGAATGACTACAACCATTCTTGTCTTGGAGGTGTTTGTATCAGCTACTGAAACACACTCCTGCCACACACACATTCTAAGAAGCCTGATTTGCTGAGAAGAGCTAAGTTGACATGGAATTGTAATTCATCCTGTGGACTTACTTGTTTGTCTTCATGGTACCAAGAATTCCACGAGAAAGCTACAAAAATAAATATCACGTGATGGTTAATTTAGGTTTATGACACTAATGTTACCAATAAAAAGATGTGATGGCTTAAGTAATTTGAACTCCGGAGTGAAAACAAAGCTGTCACCTGCCAGGACTGTTGATTTAAGAAGACGGTGTGGGTTTAGCTGGATAGGGCATTATAAAGAAGCATATTCAATCACCTCTTTCACAAAGAAGGAAACTGAGGCCAGAGGTGTTTATTGACTTCTATTTTGGTATCAGACCACAAGTTAGCAGGAGGCCAGTCCTAGAAAATTCTCTCTTGGGCGCCAGTTTAACTGACTTGGCTGTCTTCCTTAAGAGCTATTAAGGAAGTCCTATCTACAGAAAAAGTTAAAGAGATGCTTAATTGATATTCTCTTTGAAGATTATTAGAAAAATCAAAGTTGCCAAGTGAACTCATAAAATGTACTTCAGACTTAGTAAAATCTGTTTACTTTTCATGTAGTTACACTTTTTGTGGGAGAGACATTTAATTTTTATCCCACACCTATGTGTTTCCCCATGCTTTCCAGCCTTTTTGCAGATTGGAAGGGCCAAACAAATAATTGGTTTGGCCAATGGATTAGAAGTGGGAAAAACATGTATCACCTTTGGCAGAGGCAGTGAAAATTCCCGGAGAGTTCTCCAGCTCACTTCCTTTCTGTGGTGCAGTGGAGGGCACATGTACCTTTATGATGTAGACAGGCTGTCATCACTGCTTGGCACGTGGTTTCCCAGAGGGCCATGTGATGCATGTAGGCTCTGCAGAAGTGAGAAGCCCCTGAGCTTTGGGGGTTTGGGTATTACTTCTCTGATGCCTAGCCTAACCTGACCTATGCAGTTTCATTTTGTTCTTATTATAAAAGTTGATTCACTGAAGAAAAATCCAGAAATATACAAAATAACTACTTACAACCCACTACTGAGAAACTATCACTTGAAAAATTTTGATGAATGTCTGATCACAAACATATTAGATTTACTGTATAAATATTTTATACGTATAAAATAGGTAATATAAAATATGACACAAAAGAAATATATAATAAGAAATATGATAATAAGTAACATATACTGAATATTTATAGCACTCATGTATTGTGCTAAAAGCTTAATATGGATTTTCTCATTGAAGTCTTGCAAAAGCCCTGGAAATTTGGATATTTCACTCTATAGATGAGCAAACTGAATTTTAGAAAGGTTGGAATAACATCCCAAAGGTTAGACAACCACTAAATGTTCCAGCCCAAACTGTAACTCATTTGTCTAATTCTGAACTGGGGTTTTAGCTAAAAAAACATATTGGCTCCATACTAGTACCATATTATATATACAATTTCAGTTTTCTTTTTTACCCTAAATACATATCATAAAGTATTTCTAATGGCATTATTTATTCTCTTATGACATTTTAAAAAATGGCTGTAATGCTGTATTACTTCAAACTAATTTGACTGAAACTATTTGAAAGTAAAATTTCGCTAACGTGATTTCTTGGGATCAGTTCTAATATGCTGTATTTCAGAATAAAAAAGAACACTTTTATTTTTGTTTTTCTTTGAATTATTGTCAAATTCCTCTGCATGGAAGTTCTTACCAATTTAAGTTACATCAGTCTTGTATAGGATTGCATATTTCCCAAAATCTTAGCAACATGTTGGCTCTTTTATTTAGATTGACATTTCTTTGATTATTTTGTGAAGTTGATTTTTTTTAATATTAATAAGCTATTTGTATTCCTTTGTTACCTGCTCTATATATTCTTTGCCCAGTTTTTAGTTTAGAACTTAAAATGTATTTTGAAAATAATTATTCATATGTCCTAAGATGCCTGCTGCTCTGGCATACTCTTCCAGGAAAAAAAGAATAGATTTTCAAATTATGATATGTATTAAGTTTCTTATAGCTAAATAATTTAGTTTATGAATTTGGGGAACTATGAGCTTTTAATTTATTTTAGTGGAAATTGCAAAACTAAGCTATATCTGACAAAGGCTTACCCATGAAACACTCTCTAGTCTCAGGACCTTGATCAAAAAATGTGTCTGCTGTAATTTACAGTATGCTGTGATTATAAAACACAGGTAATACCTTTGTGAAGTATGTTGAAGGCTATTTATTTATTTATTTTAAAGATTTTATTTATTTATTTGACAAAGAGATCACAAGTAGGCAGAGAGGCAGGGAGAGAAAGAAGGGGAATCAGGCTCCCTGCCGAGCAGAGAGCCCAATGTGGGGCTCCATCCCAAGACCCTGAGATCATGACCTGAGCTGAAGGCAGAGGCTTTAACCCACTGAGCCATTCAGGTGCCCTTTTAAGGATATTTAAAGTAGTGGTAAAGATAACACCTCTGAAAGAAGTTTTACTGTTTGGACAATACAATAAAATTTAAACTCTGATTTCCATGTAGTATATAAGTCTCCTAGTTATAAGGAAAAAGTCTAAATGATATAGAGAAATTGGGCAATATGTAATAGATGAAGGATAAAGCAAACATCCAACTTTTGGGGGAACACTGAGTAGACAACATATGTGATATTTACACAGTTTTTACCTTTCCCTCAAGTGTACTGTAACTTTTTTGCAGTCCTCCATGTTATGTATATCTGTATATTTATATACACACACGAAGAACATCCAGAATTAATTAATAACACCAAGAATGATCCCTCTGTTTGGCATAAGGAAAGACCTTTTTCTGTGATTATGTAAAAAGGGTAGAACTTTTAAAAATGCCATTTTAAAGTCATCATAAATACATAAAAGAATGTAGTCCCTTAGCTGTAATTTTGAAAATGATGACAATTTGTACTGATTAACTGTAGATCTCAGATCTACATAAAGAATGACCTTACACGAAGAAAAAAAATGCATAGTTGGCCTTTAGGACACATTGATCTAAACAAAATGCATGTTACTTCCATATCTCAAGGGAAAAATTGTTCATTTTCATTTCAGCTTTATTGAGATATAACACTGTGTTTAAGGTATATAATATGATTTGATATGCTTATATATTGTAAAGTGATGGCAGTAGGATTAGTTAACACTTTCATCACCTTACATAATTACAATTTTTTTTTGTGAGGAGAACATTTAAGATCAACTCTCTTAACAACTTCCAAGTATGTAATACAGTATGGTTAACTGTAGTTGCCATGCAGTATATTAGATCCCCAGAACTTACTTATCTTACAACTGGAAATTTGTACACTTCAACCAGCATTTCTACTTACCCTAAACACCAGTCCCTGGCAATCACCTTTTTACTCTCTGTTTCTATGAGTTTGTTCTTTTCTCAGATTCCACAAATAAGTGGTATCATCAGTATTTGTCTTTCTCTGATTTATTACATTACATTTAGAATAGTGCCCTCAAGATCTGTCAGTGTTGTTGCAAAGGACCGTGAATCTGTAGATTGCTTACTGTAGAATGGACATTTTAATAATAGTAATTCTCTAGTTCTCTGAACACAGACTGTCTTTTTTATTTGTGTCTTCTTCAGTTGTGTGTGTTCTTCAAATACTAGATTTAAGTGTATAGATCTTTCAATTCCTCAGTTAAATTTATTCCTGAGTACTTCACTGTTTTTCATGCTGTTTGAATGGGATTATTTTCTTTGTTTTTTTCCAACTTATTTTGTTGTTAGAATATGAAAATGCAACTGATTTCTGTTTGTTGGCATTATATCCTGCAACTTCACTGAATTTGTTGGTTGGTTCTAGCAGTTTTTAGTGGAGTATTTGTAATTTTCTGTATACAATATCGTATCACCTGAAAACAAACTCTGCTTTGAATGTCTTTTATTCCATTTTCTTGTGTGATTGCTTTGGCTAGAACTGAGAGTGAGAATCCTTTCCTTGTTTCTCATCTTAGAGGAAAAACTTTTAGGCCTACAATGTGGAGTATAAGGTAAGCTGTGAGTTTGTTCTGTTACCATTCTTTTATTATGTTGATGTATGATTCTTCTTTACCTAATCATTGAGAGTGTTTATCATGAAAGAAAGTTTTTTTTTTCCTGTACCTAATGAGATGATCATATAATTTTTTAAAAGATTGTATATATTTATTTGAGAGAGAAAGTGAGAGAGAGCATAAAAGGGGAGAAGGTCAGAGGGAGAAGCAGACTCCTGCAGAGCTGGGAGCCCAATGTAGGACTCCATCCCAGGATCACGGGATCATAACCTGAGCCGAAGGCAGTTGCTTAACCAACTGAGCTACCTAGGTGCCCTGATCATATAATTTTTATCTTTCATTCTATTAATGTGGTATATATCACATTTATAGATTGCATATGTTGAAGCATTCTTGCATCCCAGGGATAAATCCCACTTGATCATGTTGTGTATCAGACCAACTGATGTTCTTTTATTGAATGAAAGAGAACTAAAGATAGAATAATTAAAATGTAGAAATAGCCAAAAAAAGAGCTCATGGATTTCAATACATAGCCAGAGAGGTAGGAGGAGAACTGCGGTGGGTAATGCTGTTAGAAACTCAAAGAGGAGAACTTCCAGGAGAGGATGATCAGCATTTTCAAATGCTACAAATAAGGACTGCAAAGTTCCCCCTGGGCTTTATAAATAAGAGTTCATTATTGATCAGGGGAACAGTGTAGGTTCAAAAGCAAGGTTTTAATACTTAATAAATGAATAAAATGAATAAATAGGAACAGCAGAATTTTTACTTTCAAGACTCTTAGATGTGAATGGAAAAAATAAAGGAGGTTTTGAGTTGAAGGAGGATTTTTTTTTTTCTTATGATGGCATACATTAAGACAGACTGATGGAGATAAAAGGCATTCTAGATAAAGGGGAAAAGATAATTGCAGGATTGAGATAACTTTAGAAGTGGGATAAGGTAGGGTCCATAAGATAGTCTGAGAAAGCTACTGCCGATTGAGGGAAGGGATACCTCTTTGTGGTGAGCAAGAATGAATTTGAATGCAGTAATGTTGATAATTTGCAATGGGGCTGGGAAAAATGGTAGAGGGTTGAAGTAGTTCTCTATTCAAGTGATTGATACCAGTCACAGAGAAGCAATGACCCAGAAAGAGAAGGTCACTATTTCTTATTAAGGAGATGAAAAAATGGAAACTTAACCTAGTTGATGGAAATACAGAGAACTCACAGGAACAATTTCTTCCAAGATTGGAGCCCAGAGCTTGGCCTGAAAATTCAACACAGAAGGAACCAAGATTATTGTCTCATAAATAGAATGGAGGCCATTTAACCAAGCACTTTCTTTGTGTCAGCCACCCTCCAAAATACTTTGCCAAAATGGGTTTTGTTCTAGTCCTCTTTTAAACCCCATTTAATAGGTTTTTTTAAACTACGTTTTCCTGATGAGAAAATTAAGGCTCATTGCAGTTAAATGAGTTGCGCAAATTCTCACATCTATGAAGTATTATAGTCAACATTTCCAGAACAGCTTCTCTGTCTCCAAAGCTGGTACTTTTGAATAGTATTCTATTTTATCTGGGAAGGCCATGTGTTATAAACTTTGTCCAAGCTAATTGGGTAATATGATAATATCTATTTTAACTTCAAATTTATATAATTCTAATTTTTAAGATTTTTTTTTCCTACTTCACTAATGATGAACTGTGGTGCTGTGATAAACAGTTTGAGGGAAGAAGGCTAAATGGAGGAAAAAAATAATGTGAGAGAAAGCTATAAACCTGAGGACACACACTTACTAGAGAAATAGCTTCTTTTTTAAAATCTGAGGGAAGTTAGTGGAATTAAATGATGAGCCCAGAGGGCTTACTTTTTGGCTGTTGCCTTTACATACTGCTCCAGTTTCTTAACGGGAGTCTACTTGGAAATCTTAAAATTCTGACTTCTTTTTCCAGGAGCAGTCTCTGTGTAATTTCCCAGAATACTTCACTCATTATTTATTTATTTATTAAAAAAAAAAGATTTCATTTATTTATTTGACAGAGAGGGAGACAGAGAGATAGTGAGAGAGAGAGCATTAGCAAGGGGAATGGCTGGCCAAGGGACAAGGAAAGGGATGGACTGAGGGAGACAGACAGCGAGAGGCAGAGGGAGAAGCAAACTCCTCGCTGAGCAAGGAGCCTGATAGGGGGCTTGATCCTGGGATGCTGGGATCCTGTCTTGAGCTGAAGGCAGATGCTTAACTGATTGAACCACCCAGATGCCCTGGAATACTTCATTTAATTCAACATTTAGCTATAATCTTTCCGCACTGATTTTCTTCCCAAGCAAAGAATGAAGTTCTTCAGTTAGTTGTCCAGGAGATCTCTTGCAGTGACATATTTACAGAAAATGTGTGATATTTAAAAATTAGACAAGAAGAATGCACACACCCACACATTTATAGATTTGCTACTACATGGGAGACAACAGTTTTCAAGTAAATTTCAATACTTACAAAATTAGATGAGCAAAATCATCAAATTGTTTTAGAACTCCTGAATGATCTTTGCAATCAGATTAGATAACATTTTTTTCTGAATGGAGACAGAAATTAGCAAGTGGATGGCTATTAAGAGTCTTAATAGTTTTTAACTTCTGCACAAAAAGGGTGTCTGATATTAATTCCCCTTAAACTGAACCTCAAAAATAAACCCCAGCTACAGATTATTTTTAAAAGTAAAATAGGTAGATGGCCAAATAAATGTGGGAAATATTGCAGAGCCCATAATTTTTTTCCCCTTTCATGACTCAATAGCAAATAGGGTCATGGCCCAGTGTCTCACCTGTTAATCCAGAAGCTCATAGACAGCATGATTACTTTAATGACAGTTTTAAGAACCACAATAAAAATGACAAATCTTCACATTATTTGACCATGTTTGCAAGTGATTGGGACATTCCTTGTTAACACCGGGAGGACACCATGTGTTCTAGGCACTGTTTGTGAAACTGTCCACCTGATTAGTTCATGTTCTCTGTAATAACCCTGATAGCACTGAACATATGTTGTGGGCAAAAGCTGTCAAGCAAAAAAAGGAGTTAATCCCATCTATCTCTGTCACCTTTAATACGCACACTTACTCAGTTACTGAATAAGGCCGTGAAAGATTTGGATTATTATACTTTCAGTATTTTCACATGTAATAAAAATAGTCTGATGAATTTGAAATGACGAGAAGGAAATCATAAAAAAATGACCACTCATTTTACTCAATTTAAATTCATAGCCTAGAACACTATAGCTAATAATTAGCTGTAGCTAATGAAACAAGGCACATGTAATTGACAAGACTGTACCAGAGAGGCACACTCTGTCATTTTCAGATACAGTACACTGCATATGCCAGAGTTTTCTAAAAACGAGAAAGCTTGAACGAGGCAGAAACCGTAAGATGAAAGAGGAAACAAAAACAAAAAAAAACTTTTTTTTTTCTTTTTAGAAACACACGGTAGCTTTACACATCTCTGGATTTTTAAATGTGTCTGATGTTTTTATTAATGTGTTTAAGCCAGTGTTTCCCTAAGCATGATCATTCCCAGTAGTTTTTGTTGAAAGTTCTCCACTAACCACGTGTTTTATCTTTCGATTTTACAATCTAACAAATAAAAAGTTCCAGAATAGTGGGTTGTGCACACAGGTTTACCCAAGCCCAACTGTTATAATCACTTAGGGGTTGCTGAGTTCTCAGTATAGCTGGTCTGTTGTAAATCAATTATCGTCATTTCCTAAGGATTTAGGACTCACACTTTAAGAATGTGCTCTTATGAGTCTTAATTTGACTTTGGTAAAATTCCCCTGGATTATAGAAACGACATACAGTTTTATTATGAGCCTGAGATGAACCTGATTAAAAAGCTAGGATATTTATTATTCAAGTCACAGCCATACTTCATTAGAAGCTGTGTTATGAATAACTTAACTCAATGCTGATTTTTATAACGTTTGAAATCAAACATCAATACCAAGCACACGATGAGAGAAATGAATTTGTCTAATTCTTAGGTCACTCTGCAGAAACAGAATTTATGTGAAAGGTAGATAAGTTATTTTAAAAACAAGCTGACATAATAATGCAGTAATACTCAACATCCTAAAACATAACTGTGTGTTAATTGTGTTGATTTCCTTAAAGATGTGTTTTAAAACAACAAAGCTATATTGGATATGGTATATTTAAAAGTTGGGATAATGTGGCTCTTAATATTTTGGAAAGTATGAAAATGATAGCACAGATATTTTTTTCCCTCAGTCTTTAATATTACAGTACGTTAAGTAAACAGAAAAAGACAAACTAAAACTGGGTAGATTATACAGAAATGCTGGCACAGTATTTATGTACAAATAAGCGTAGAAACTTATGTTCAGAGCAACCCTGGAGAACCTTTTGATTTTACAACCTGTCAAGGCTATAAGGGTCAGAATGTTGAACAAGGAAATTACAGGGTACCAGGGTCAGTAGTCATCTCCCAGCCAGAGTTAAGCACCAGTGTTTACAAAGAATCTTTGTTTCTTCTTTTTTTCTTTCATCTATTGTCTTTTTGTAGCAAAGAGTGTCTGAAAGGATGCTAGCTAAAGCAAATGGAATGCTCTTCTGGCTAGACTTCTTGACCTGAATTTCTTATCAAACCATCTTCATAAAGATGTCATTACTGTTGAGTGGTAATTTTAATTGCATATCTTACTCTAGTGCAAGATACAGGCAGAGTAATTCTTTTTGAGGCTTTATCAGAATGTGTTTTAAAAATAACTGCAGAAATGGATTATTTACTATAGACTTAATCATTGCAGTTAATGAATACTACCACATGCCAAAAGAATTTCATAGGTCAGCACATCTAAGGAATCACTTTGACATGATTACACTTATAAAAATAAAATGCTGTATGGTTAGATTTTTATTCTAAGTGTGAAAAATATTTAAATCAAATGTTGCATCTTTAAACGATTTTAAAATGTTTAAAATAACAAGCTCTGTTATACATTTATCCTCTTTTATGTGGGCTAAACTCTGTTCATATTCTGAATATATTTTAACGTTAACAATGAGGAAGTGATAATGACCTCAGGAGCGTGTTCAATCTCCTTTGACCCAAGGATAAAGGGCTTGAGAAACTTGAATTCATGATTTTCCATGATCCATGGGAAGCCAAGGACAGCAGTTGTACAATTTCATCATCTTTAAAAGCATGATATATCCATGGAAGCTATTCTCTAAGAGTAATTTAGGGACTTTTGTTAGGTCCATTTAATCTTTTGGATTATTAAGAAACCAATTGGTAAGTAGCCACTATAGTATAATAAAATTGTCTTTTACAGCATTTTGTTAAATGTCAACATTTATATTAGTCTTCATCATTATGATCTTTCTCTTTTAGTATAAAACTGTCAGAGAATTCATTATCGTGGAGCTCAGTTTCACCCTTAGACCACAAACTCAGGAAAAGAGGGACATAGTAACACGAATCCTTAGAAATGGAATATATTCAAGAACTTTCCATATTGCTAAAATGTTTAAATCCTGGCCTGAACTGTTGAGCATTCTACATAGTCTTGCATATTGAAGACTATAAAAAACATGTTCTGAATATCAGGACGTTACATAGCATACTATAACAAAGAAATTTTATCTTTCCACAATCAGGATTAAAATTGTGCATATGGAGGTAAATCTTTTAATGCCTTTACATTTGATAAACAATATTGCATTTGTATTTCGTGTTACCTATCATTCCTTGACTTGTTGGATTGCTCTTTGCCAAAAATCTCCTCCTGTATATACTATAATTCTATACTGTAGATAGCATATGCAAATATTTCTATTACTGTATATAGGATATGTAAATATTTCTATTGATTCCTCATCCCCAAATCCACATTTCTTTTCCCTTTGTAATAGTATTAACTTCTATTTCCAAATTTTATGCTTCATGTATACTTTAGTATTTATTGCTGATTTTCTTTCTCTTTTATCATTCCTTCTGTTGACTTGTCAGATCATGCTCATTAGTTTTAGTGCTAATGCTAAATGCCTTAATTTCATCACTGTTGGTGCTTCTCTTAAGTTTGCTGTCCAGTTTGACCCTTCCTCTTGGCTTTACTTTTGTTATCTGTGAAGATAACACGGTCCAACTCTTTCAGACCTCTTTTTTTTTTTTTTTTTTTTTTTTTAATTCTTGTGGTTGTCAAGCCTTCTGTGTGTTTGTTTTGTTCTGCCTCTTGTTCTTTGTAAGTCTGAGTGCTTTTCTTTGTCATTTTTTTCAAGTATTGTGGTTAGGTCCTGAGCTTCTAACGATTCTTTCTAGAAGTCTATGCATTTCTGTTTGGCATTTCAGTTTTCTTGTAAAATTACCTGCATTAAAAAAATGAGAATAGACCTCAATAGCATGCAGAAAGGAAGCCTCTGAGACCGCAAGTGTCCTCTTCAAACAAATGCCATGGTTTAAAATATACTTATTCAAGGACATTTATCATAACATTTAAAAAACCATTTCCCTGAAGTGTCTGCTTCAGAAACAGTGTTACTGAGGAATGAGCTTTAGGCAATCACTAAAAAAGTTGATTATATAAGGGTATCTTCCATGCACTTATATTTCCTGTTCAGTAAATGCCTATTTATGGCAAAACTGTTGGTGATAACTGGACTCTGTCCTGTTACTATTCATGCAAAACAATGTTGGCGTTTTCTTCTTCCAAAATATGTAGTTCATTGATTTGTTTTTAATTCTATAAAATGATGTATGTTGTAAAAAAATGTTTTTAAAGAAAACAAAACAAAATGAAAACTAGTAATTTCCCTATTTCTTATAATATTTCCTTTTGGCAAATAGCACAGCAGCTTCTCTTTTTTAGTTGCTTGTACTTACCATTCTTTGCTTTTTATGTAATTCATGTATTTATTATGTATTATATATATATGTTATAATTATACTACTGTATATACTATAATTATATACTATATATAGTATGTATATTTACTTGCTCTATTTATATTATTTGCATATTTGCTCTTTTTCTTGAGTTATGTACTCTGAAAAATATACATTACCTATTCTTTGGAAAAGATGAGGAATTTAACACATATAGCTTCCTATATTCCCCCCACCCATTATCCAATTTCTGGCTGGTTTATGATTATAATTTTTACTTTCTTTTAGTAGTTTATATTCCATTTAAGTCATGTACTAATATTTGATTTATTGACATTGTGCTTTGAGCCATTTATTTAAGTTTTTGGTAGATATCATCTACCACGCATTCAACCCCTTGGATATTCCTTTACTTAACTCTAAATTTCTTCACATTTTCTGAATTTTCCATTGTAGTTATAACATGTATTCCATATTATCTTTTTATATTAATTTATTTTTATTTGTAGGAATATCTCATTCTGGAATGCAGATGACTGCAAATAAGAAAACAAATATCTAATTGTACTTTGATGACATGAAGATACACATACATTACAATTTTTATAGCTGGGGTTCCTGGTTGGCTCAGTTGGTGGAGTATGAGACGCTTGATCTTGGGCTTGTGAGTTCAAGCCCCACATTGGATATAGGGATTGCTTAAAAATAAAAAAATCTTTAAAAAAATTTTACAGCTATAAAGACTAGCCAGTGCCTCAAGGATCTAGGCTCCTCTTGTCTTCCTGTTCTGTCATCTTTACTGTGTAGCTTTTATGCTAATTATATTAGTAAGTTTTGTGTCTACACTCCAGGAAGAGGGAGAGGAAGACTTCTACCTGAATTTCACTGGTCATAATTGTGTAACATGGTGATTTTAGCTACAAGGGAAGCTAAAAAATCAAGATTTCACAGCTTTCAGGAAGACAAAATACATACAGTAATTTCCATATCTTCTTCTAATAACATATTTTTCTCAGAGTAAATGGATGATAAACTGTCCCAGTTTTCACATGTCTGAAGACTTCCAAATTTTGCTCTTTCTCTTGAACTTGCTTTTATGGACTTACATATTCCAAATAACTTCCCCTTAAGACTTACTTTATATTGCTTTATTATATTTAAGCATCTTATTACGAGAAGTCTGTTTCAGATCTGATCCTCATTGTGTTGTGACAAACCTGCAGGGGTGGTAGCTGTTTATTTTTTCATCTAAATTGGATAATTTCTTAATACTTCTGGCATTTTAAATTTCATCATATTGTGTCTAGCTTTGGATTGCTTTTCACTGATATAGCTTGTTATTATTTGGTCTTTTAAATGTGAATTTTCTCATTTTTAAAATTCATTGAGATATAATGCATATACATAAGGCTCACCCATTTAATGTCCATTCATTTTAAATATATTTACAGAGTTGTGCAGTCATCATTATCTAATTTCAGAGTATTTTCATCTTCCCTTGTATCTGTTAGTAGTCACTCTTCATTCACACGTCCCGGGCTTTCTTAGGCAACTGGTAATTGACTTTCTATACTCATAGATTTGCCTGTCTTGTACATTTCATATTTAAAAAGGCCATTTAATACAAGATCTTTTGTAACTGGCTGCTTTTATTTATCGTAACATTTTTAAAGTTCATCCATGCTGTAGCATGTATTGGTACTTCATTTATTTTTATCGCTGAATAATATTTCATTATAGCGTTATACCCCATTTTGTCTATCCATTGATAGACATTTCGATTGGTTCCACCTTTGGACTGTTATGAATAGTGCTGCTGTGAACATCTGTGTGAAGGTTTGCATTGACATGTTTTCAGATCTTTGGGGTATTTACTTAGGATTGCGTTTTTTATGTTACGTGGGTAAGTTTATATTTAACTTTTTGAGGAACTTCAGACTGTTTTCCAAAGTGGATGAACAATTTTGGGAGTTCAAATTTCCCCACATCCTTGACAACACTAGTTTTTATCTCTTTTTTATTATAACCATCCTAGTTGGTATGAAGTTGTGGTCATTTATATGATTTTGATTTTCCTTTCTTTAATGACTGATATACGTGTTTATTAGCCATTCACATATCTTTTTGGAGAAATGTCTCTTGAAATCTTTTGCCCATTTTATTAGATTAATTCTTTTTGTTTTCAAGTTACAAGAAATTTTTAAATATCCTGGAAACAAATCTTTTCTTTTTCTTTTACATCTTAATTTAATTTTTTTTCATGTTCCAGGATTCATTGTTTATGCACCATACCCAGTGCTCCATGCAATACGTGCCCTCCACAATACCCACCACAGGCCCACCCATCTCCCCACCTCCCTCCCCTCCATAACCCTCATTTGTTTCTCAGAATCCACAATCTCTCATCTTTTCTCTCCCCCTCCAATTTATCCCAATTCACTTTTCCTTTCATTCTCCATATGTCCTCCATGTTTTTCCTTATGCTCCATAAGTAAGTGAAACCATGTGATATTGACTGTCTCTGCTTATTTCACTCAGCATAGTCTCCTCCAGTCCCATCCATGTTGATACAAAAGTTGGGTATTCATCCTTTCTGATGGAGGCATAATACTCCATTGATATATAGACTACATCTTCTTTACCCATTCGTCTTTTGAAGGGCATCTTGGCTGTTTCCACAGTTTGGCGATTGTGGACATTGCTGCTGTGTCTCTTATCCAATATATGATTTCCACTTATTGTCTCCCATTCTGTGAGCTGCCCATCCACGTTTTAATGGTGTCCTCTGACAAATTTTTAATTTTGATGAAGTCTGCTTTTTCAGTCTTCTTTTTTTGTTACTTGTGCTTTTGGTGTTGTATCTAAGAAATTGTTGTGTAACTCAGGATCATAGAGGTAATCCTATTTCTTATCTAAAAGTTGTACAGGTGTGTGTGTGTGTGTGTGTGTGTGTGTGCATGTGTAAGGCAATGACTTTGATTACAATCACAGTGTTCTGCAACTATTACTACTATCTAGTGTTTTTATCACTCCAAATGGGAACCCCATACTCAGAGAGTCATTCCCCTGTTCCCTTCTCCCATTAAAATCACATATGTACTTTCTGTCTCTATTGATTGGCCTATTCTGGATATTTTATATAAGTAGAAACATACAAGATGAGACCTTTGTATCTAGCTTCTTTCACGTAGAATAATGTTTTCAAGAGTTACCCATATTGTGGCTTGCAGTGTTTCATTCCTTTTTATGTGTGAATAATATTCCATTGTATGGTGTTATTTAAATGAACCAAACATATCCTGTGTGTGTTAGCTACTGGATTGTTAATTTTTGTAATAGCAGGCTGAAATCTGTTAGATCAAAAGCCTGCTAGAGCCAAACTCAAATTTTTACATCTACTTATTTTTAAAATCATCTAAACAAGCAGATTTTTAGACACATAGAACATACCTATTTTACATACTTAACAAAAACTTCACTGAAAGCTGAACTTATTGATAAGATATGGCCTTGTCACTATAAGGCCCAAAGCTGCTGCCCATTTTATGGTTGTCTGACCCAGACACTTCTTGCTGTGCTGTTTATTGACATTATATAGATACATAGATCCCTTCCCCAATCACCCTGTCCCCTAGAAATTCCCTTTCCCTCCTTCCCTTATCAATAGCTACACTTGTGCTGTAGCTTCTGGACAGATACTACTCTGAGACGCTTTTCCTCTATGAAAATCTGTTAAAGCATCACCTAATGATACTTGTGTGTGCTTCTGCCAAGTTGTAGTCATATTTTTTTTTTTCTAGAACAGCTTCCAAATTCCTTGAATCTCTACATATGGGTATTACCACATTTTGTTTATCAGTTCATCCATTGATGTACCTGTCTTTGGCTATTGTGAATAGTGCTACTGAACATTTGTGTAAAAGATTTTTGAACATATTCTTTCTTTCTTACTGGTTATATATCTAGGATTGGGACTGCTGGGTGATGTGCTAATTCTATGTTTAGTGTTTTGAGAACACATCAAGAGGATTTCCTTCTTGGTTGTACCATTTTACAATCTCACTAGATGTGCATGAGTGTTCTAATCTCCACATTCTTGACAACATTGGTTATTTTCTAGTTTTGCTTTTGTTTTATTATGACCACCTTAGTGGATGTAAAGTGATACTTCATTGTGGCTTTGATTTCGATGTGCTTATTGACCATTTGTATATCTTACTGGAGTAATATATGTCCATTCAAGTCATTTGCCCATTTAAAAATTTGGTTGGTTCTGTTTTATGCTGTTGTTATTGTTGTTGAGCTGGTTCTGTAGTTTTAACTCTTCTTTTTAGGTTTGAAATTTACATTGAATTAATTTTTGTGCATTGTGTGAGATAGGAAGAGGTACTCATTGTTTTACACGTAGATATCCAGCACCATTTGTTGAGATGATTGTTCTCTTCTCTGTTGAACTGGCATGGCATTCTAGATAAAAATCAATGACCATAAATGTCAAGGTTTATTTCTGGAATTTTAATTTTGTCCCATTGATCTTTATGCTTATTCACGTGCCAGTATCACACTGTCCTGATAAATGTAACTTTGCAATAAGTTTTCAAATCAAGAATGTGATCACTCAGACTTCCCTCTCCCTTTTCAAGATTGTTCTGAATCTCTTGCAATTTCAAATGAATTTTAGGATCAGTCTGTCAATTCCTTCATTTTATTTAACCATTAATTTTTTTAGTATTTTATTTTATTATTTCTTTACTTTGTTTACTCTGTTTCTCTTTTTGGAATCCCTGTTAAGTAGCTTCTGAATTCTCAGTTCATTAGGACTAGATGGTTTTATCTTTCATGTCTACTTACATTCTTCTTTCTTTGTACTCTCTATCCCTTTGCTTTTTTGTGTGTGATAAGAGATTATCTTCTTTTAGTGTCCCAGGTTTTTCATTTACCCCTCAGTTATTTCTCTTGTGCTATTAAATGCCATACTATTAAAAAAGTAATACTGTGGGATTTTTAATTTCCACGATTTATGATGGGCTCTCTAGATTTTCACATACAGATTTCACATCCTTTATTGTCTCCTCAATGGACACAATGCTTTTCTTTCATGGTGTTTTAAAAAAAAATTTCTCCAAAAGTTTGGCGACGTTTTAGGGATGGTGTGGTCAGGGAAATATGTTTTCAGAACTCCAACATTATTCTTTCTTCTAAGGATAGACTCTACCCTCTCTTACTTTTGGAGGAAAAGTTTACTGGTTGCATGTGACATTGTTATCTTTTTTCATTTTGGTCTTCTGGTATGTTCTTTTTTTTTTTTTTTTTTTTAAAGATTTTATTTATTTATTTGAAAGATGGAGATCACAAGTAGGCAGAGAGGCAGGCAGAGAGAGAGAGAGAGAAGCAGGCTTCCCGCGGAGCAGGGAGCCCGATGCGGGGCTCGATCCCAGGACCCTGAGATCATGACCTGAGCCAAAGGCAGCAGCCCAAACCACTGAGCCACCCAGGCGCCCCCTTCTGGTATGTTCTAAGAGTCAAGTAACTCCTTGGGGAAATTCTCAGAGTGTCAAGATTTTCTCTTTTCTATCTAGATTTTTGGTAATTACCATTGTGTTCATCTACACAACCAAGCAGAATAGGGAATAGGGAGAACAACCCAGTGGTTCTGACTTTGGGTTCTCTATTAATTGCTCAGTGTTTTCCGCAGTGGCCATTTCTGTTCATTTTATCCATTACTCACAATCTTGGATTGCTTCTACTGCTATTAGCAGCCTTTTGTACTCATACTTCGATTTGATTGTATTTACCTCTAGTCTTCAGGAATTTCTTTCCTTTTTTTTTTTTTTTTTAAGATTTTTCTTTATTTATTGAGAGAGAGACAGAAGGAGCAGACAGAGAGGGAGAAGCAGGTTCCCTGCTGAGCAGGGAGGACTATGCAGGGCTTGATCCCAGGACTCTGAGATAATAACCTGAGCCAAAGGCAGATGCTTAACCCACTGAGCCACTCAGATATCCCTCTTCAGGAATTTCTTATCATTTCTGGTCCCTGTGTGACTATTTTTATTTTGTCAACTCTGTTATGTCTTACTTCTCTTAAAAGACGTTTTATTGGGGCACCTGGGTGACTCAGTGGGTTAAGCCTCTGCCTTTGGCTCAGATCATGACCTCAGGGTCCTGGGATCAAGCCCCACATCAAGCTCTCTGCTCAGCAGGGAGCCTGCTTCCCCCTCTCTCTCTGCCTGCCTCTCTGCCTACTTGTGATCTCTCTCTCTGTGTCAGATAAATAAAATCTTAAAAAAAAAAAAAGACCTTTTAATATATTTCAGTTCATGCATTCTGTAAATAAGACCTTAGTCTTTTCAGTTCACCATTTGGATATAAATACGTCTTACAAATAATTTTAAACATATAGTTTAATTATTTATTTTTTAAAAGATTTTATTTATTTATTTGACAGACGGAGATCACAAGTAGACAGAGAGAGAGAGAGGAGAAAGCAGGCTCCCTGCTGAGCAGAGAGCCCGACGCGGGGCCCGATCCCAGGACCGCGGCATCATGACCCAAGCCAAAGGCAGAGGCTTTAACCCACTGAGCCACCAGTCACCCCTAAACATATAGTTTAAATAATAGTTCTAATAGAAGACTATTATGCATCTATTTTAGACATACAGTTTGAATAATAATAAATAATAAATACTTTCTTCCTTTTTTTTTTTAAAGATTTTATCTTATTTGATAGAGAGAGACACAGAGAGAGAGGGAAGACAAGCAGGGGGAGTGGAAGAGAGAGAAGCAGGATTCCTGCCGAGTGGGGAGTCCGATGTGGGACTTGAACCCAGGACCCTGGGATCATGACCTGAGCCCAAGGCAGATACATTTAATGGCTGAGCCACCCAGGCACCCAATAATACATAGTTTCTAATAGAAAACTATTATGCATCTATCTGTGGGCTTATAAGAAGATTGTGTTTTCTGTATATATTATTCCATATATCTATCCTGCTATAGGAATGAATTTGATCTGTGTGCTTAAATTTATGTATATAAATGTGTTTGTGTGTGTGTGTATGTTGGGGAGGCAGAGGGAGAGAGAAGAGGAAAGGTTATATACCTCAATTGTCACAGTTAAGCTGTCATTCCTGGCTGTAACTATTTAAGATATTTATTTATAAAGCTAATAAAAAATATTGAAGTACATACTCTTTGCCTTCATTGATTTCAGACACTATTCAGGTTAAATGTGGATGTCTGTTTGAATATGACAATGTTTTTATACTTTTCATGTATGTAGATGAGCCCTCACTGTATCTATGTGACTATACCTATAAGTTTATCCTTTTTTTGTTTTCATTTTGAGCTGTAAATTTTAAAAACCTGTGCTCTTAGAATTGCCTTCACTTCAATTTTCTGGAGCTCTTTCCATGGAAAAATGAACCTGTCCAATGAATTGCTTAGTTCTTATATGATAAATAACATATAATTGCATTTTAAGAACCAATATTGAAGTATTTAAAATATCTTTAAAATGTTGAAGCAGAAAATAATTTTTAAGATATCTTTTATAAGGCTTCGTTATAAACAAAAACTGGTGGGAGGCTCATCCCAGTGAGGTTTTTCCTATCTAAGTAATACAGTGATTGAAGAGGAAAATAAAAGGTAGAGTGAAATGATGATAAGTACAGTTGTCACAAGAATCATTTTTTTTTATTGGATAGATATTATCATCAGACTTGATAAAAACTTCATTGATCACCCTCTGGCACTTTTTTCTCCTTTATTTCCCATGAAAGGAAGAGCTAATGAGAAAAACTAAAGAGGATTTCAGAAGTAAGTCACACATTTCTTAGAAATCCACATATCAAGAAAGCCAGTTGACTGTGGAAATAAATGATTAGAAGGTTTAGCAAAAATTGTGAGTTACATCAACCGAGTTCTCCAGAGCTAAGCCCTTCTTTTATAAATGGGAGAATGAAAATTGAGACTTTGATTCTGATCTACAGGTTCAAAGAGACCAGAACATACCACATATGTATGGCTTAAGAGAAGCAGGAACACATCCAGGACTGTGGCATCTGGACTCTAAAATTTAAAGGATAGAAATCTAAAGATGTCAGTTTATAGCAAAATATAAATCAACTAAAGTATGTAAAGTTTAATGTAAAAATCTTTATTGTAATTATATAGATTACGTTATTTTGCTCTTGGTCTGTATTTTATTTATTTATTTTTTAAAAAAATTTTTATTTATTTATTTGACAGAGAGAGAGAGAGAGATCACAAGTAGGCAGAGAGGCCGGCAGAGAGAGAGGGGAAAGCAGGCTCCCCACTGAGCAGAAAGCCTGATGTGGGACTCAATCCCAGGACCTTGAGATTATGACCTGAGCCAAAGGCAGAGGCTTAATCCACTGAGCCACCCAGGTGCCCCCCTCTTGCTCTGTATTTTAGAGCTGAGATTACATCTGTTGATTGAGATTGATTGAAATATAACCATTCATATTTAATAAGATCTTACTATATACCAAGTAGGTACTGTGAAAAATGTGAAGAACATACATGGTTAATTCACTGACGGAATTAGCAGTCAGTTGGGATTAAGTTATTAAACAACCAATTAAAAAAGAGACTGATAAATGCAGGGACATGTCACTGAGTCTGGGAGTGTTGGTGAGGTTTTTAAGAGGATTACTGTATAAATGAATGAAAAAAAGCTAGATAGAAAAATTGAGAGAGGTAGAAAAAGTAGGGGCATTGTTTCAAACAGTGAGAAGAACATGTGCAAAGCTTGTGAGAGAGAGCATTACACATTCAAGAAGGATGACAGTGGTTAACTGTGGCGAGAGGAAAGGCGTGAGTTAGGGAAAAGCAGGAGTAAAACCGAAAGCTGTTCAAGATCAGGTAATGAAAGACTTCATAGCCACCTAAATATATTTAACTTGATCCGAAGGGTAATGGAAAGCCACTGAATGGTTTCATTAGGCATTGTCTTTACTAGGTTTGTGCATTGAAAATGTGCTAGGAAGAAGAAAGGCTATAGGAAATGAGAGCATTGACCAATCTTTTGTGGTAATTCACATAAGATATGATGGTATGATGGTGCCTTAGACTGGCATTGTAGCAATATGGATGGGATGATTTGACAAATTCAGAGACAGAAGGTAAAACTTCAGAGGATTTGGTAGTTAATTATATATGCGAGAGCTGAACAAAGGAAAACCAGTCATTCATGGCACCTAGATTCCTACCAGGGCATCTAGGAGAATGGTGGTGAAATTCACAAAGTTTGGACATGTTAATTACCATTAGATCAATTTACAACTCATTGTTACCATGGGTTGGTTTATGGGTTCCATTCCAGAAAGAAGAAAGCTGGACCTTAGTTTGGAGGACTTGCATGGCATTCCTAGTTATGAAGTAGCATGTCAGAGCATGACATTTCTTTTCATTATTTGAGTCAAAGAGTTATTTAAACTATTTAATTATCCATTCAAATGTTAGTATGCATTCATTGCATTTATAATGAATAAATACTGAGCATTCAAGTCAACAAGATTTAGTCCATGTCCTAAAGGACCTTGGAGTCCTGATTTCTGATTTGCAGCAAGTAATGACGAGGAAGAAATACACTGGTTGAGACTTGCCTTACAACTCCATACTTAATTTAGTGGCAAACAATAAGTTCTAATGCATTATCTGAGAGGCAGTGTTAAATTTCAGTCTTGACATGTTTTCCTTTTTCCATTCTATTGGGAATTAAAAAAAAAAAAAAGTGTGAACAGTGTGGCAGTGTGAACTTACTGACATTCAGTGTTAATTCTCCTCCAGCAGAACCCTAAAGTTTAGCTAGGCAAATTGATACACCATTTTAAAACTGTATTTCCTAGCCCATCTTATGTCTAGAGCTATCCCTTGGGACTTCTAAATTGTCCTCTTAAAAAGAGGTCGTATGCATTTCCACACCTTTTCTTATATCCTGCTACCTGGAGGGCTGATGCAGCAGCTGGAGCTCAAGCAGCCATTTTGGACTATGTAAATAAGTCCATTAGTGGCACAGCAGTGAGCTGGAGGGCCCCTCAATGCATGCCATGGAGACCCTGTGGAAGTCTGGGATCAGAAACACCAGGCTTCATTTATGGGAAAAAGAAATTCCTATTTGGTTTAAACACATAATATATTTTTAAGTAGCCAAACCCACTTCTAACTCATACTTTTACAAACAACAAACTAAAAACCACAGCTAAGGAATTGTCCCTGCACTCATTAAAAGGACAAACCCAGGTTAAATACTCTAACAATTCTTGTATTTTTGTTATGCTAGTGGAGAGTCAGGAACAGGAAATTACTTTCCAGTCAGAAAATTCACAGCTGTGAGGCAAGTTGCATGATTCTGTCTCCCAGTATACTCTGAAAAGCAAGTTAGTTATGAGATGATATACTCATATGTTTATTCTCTGAGGAAACAGTAGCAGTGGCATTCCCCAAGGACACTAAACCCCAGTATACGTATATATACGTATAACAAAAGAAAACTGTAATCTTATTCACTGGTCTTTTCCCATCTGCTTTGGTTAACATCTCTATTGGTCCAAAGCTAAGGCTTGATCAGTTAGCTTTGATAACACAGTTTTTGCTCTATAAACCCGTCCTTCCTGTCCTTTATCAGCTAATCTATATAGGATGAGTTGCAAATTTACCATGTACGCATTTTTGGCTTTGTTTTGTCACCTTGAGTACTGCTGTGTTCAAATGTCGTCTCTATTTCTTCATAAGAATAAAGTCCTGTATAAGGAAAATCCTTAATATATATTTCAAAAGGTTAATAATTAAGTGTTCATTTTAATCAGGGTGATTTGAACTTTCAAATAGGCTATGAATTTTTTTCAGCAATACTTTTGTCCCATATAGAATGAATGAAAAAAACAAAAATATCATCTTTTTCCCAAATCCGGGTGTATTTTAACATATAAAGTTCAATTAAAAAAAACAGCCCTATAGCTGCACTTTTGATACTGAAGAGGTGTTACAAATATAATTTCTTTCATTATATATCTTTTGTTATATATCTTAGAAGAGTAAATACAAAAATTGATTTATGATTGCCATCATAAATCCCTTATCAATTGTGATCACATGTGTATGGCTTAAGAATTAACTTTACACCATTACTGAGGGGAAAATAAATTGTTTATAAAACAGGTAATCACTCAGTACTCAGGATATCCAACAAGTAATTGATCTGCAGCTTTATCTTCTTTATTCTTATAAGAGTAATTGTCCAGAAATGACAAACGTTGCCAACTATTTTTTTCTGAGACAATATAATTGTGAAATATCCAATTAGACTTGGAGTTTCAGATCAATATTTTGATAGTTCTTCAAGATGAAGCATTCTTTTGATAGTGGACAAAATTAAGGGCTACATTAAGAAGACGATTTTCAGTAAGTGATTTAGCGTTGTGTCTAGCACAGTGTAATTAATGATATGTCTATAACACTGCCAGAACATTAAGTGGAATTTACTAACAAATGCTGTTAGGTTTTCACTTCTGCTCTGATGATTTGCTTTACATTAATATAAATGAGGTAAAATTAACACCAGCTCATAGTATAGCAGCCCATTTAATTTGGTTGAATATTTTTCAGCTGCTTTCAAGTAATGCATTTGGTTTCAGTGATAATAAAAGGAGAAAATTTATTATGTTTAATTTTAGAACAAATAATTTTGTGTATAGTTTTTTAATTTCTTATGACTGTTTGCCAGTCTCTCAGATGCAAAACAAAACATGTACAATATTTAACAAAATTCTTAGTAAAAATTTTTGTCATATACAATAAAAGAAAAGAAAAGTATTGAGGAAAATTTTATTTTCTGGGGGAACTACCTGGAAAAAAAATTTCTTTTGTAACTAAGGGTATGCCAGTACATTTATCACTGAGCATTTCTACTTGCTTTGTATCAGAAAACCATATTTTGCTTACGTATTCCTTCTTAGGCTTGTGGAGAGAAGATATTTACTTTAAATGGAGCCTGTCCCTAAACATTAGGAGTCACTTGAAAGAAAACATCTTTCTAAAAATTTGTTAGACAGGAGTGGAGCAAAAAGTAGTTACCAAATGAGAAACAAAACCCAAAATCTTTGAGGTAGCTATTTTAAAGCAATATGATAGAAAGAAGACATATGGTTAAATTGATGGAACAAAAAAGAACATGTGAGACTATTACTTAAAGGAGTGATAGTATGGGTCAGGATGATTAGGAGAGCTCTGAGGAAAAGGTGTGTATTGCAGTGTGAATAGGTGTTCTGATCCTGGTTATGTCAGTTGACAGAGGGTCACAGTAGGACAAAAAGCTTATAGCAAATCACTCTCTGCTTAATTGTCAACATGCTTCTAAACTGCAACAACAAAAAATTAAACTACAACAACAACAAAAAAAATGTGTTGCATTCCTTTTGGAGAGCTGGACTCTGGGCAGCTTGATACAATGAGGCATGAAAGCATAGGGGAGCCTGTTCTTTCTTGTCTGCACTTCACTATTTGCAGTCCTAGAGCACCAAATATCTAAATGTTTAGTAAAAATTGATGCACGTTAATTTTGGAAGAAAGAGTGAAGAGACAGTTGCTGGTACTGGGCTGAGTGGAAATGCATTTCCACTAGTTCCTAGTGTTTGTGTTGAAAGAACTGAGAAGGTTGACATCCTTCTCAGGGAGGGAGGAGGACATATGATATGGATAATAGGCAGATTCCAAAGGGAAGTCTTCGATTCTACTCTCTCAGGTAAGAACTTGTCCCTTGGAGGCATTTTCAGCTCATTTCTTTTGCTGTGTGGACGGGTATGTGCACTGTGCCCTGCTTTTATTTACTTCTAAGGGAGAAGCAAGGTCATTCTCAGAGGAGAGGAAAAAGACTGTAACCACAAGAGGACCTATTTGTTTTTCTTTGATTTGACTCTGGAGCCTGTAACTTTTAGGTGACAGCCCTAAGACTATGATTCTAACCCTGGCTTGACCCTGTTGGGTTGCTGGCAATGAGAAATATTGCTTTACCTAATCCAAAAAGAATATCACATACAAGTGTTGTCACTTGTATGTGACCCTGAAATTGTGTGGTGAGATCTTTAACAGTTGTGTTACCTTTATCAGTTATCTTTAATAGTTCCCTGGGGGATGTCGGGATCCATTTTTAAAATTTTGGGTTTTTTCCCTTAAATGGAAGGAAGGATTAGACCATGTTTCAAACATGGAAATTTAACTTAATTTCTAGCTGTACCCTCTTCTATGTGGAAGTGATTACATACAAAGTGATCCAAAAATCCCATGCTATATTTCAAAGCCATGAAAGCCCAATAATAAGAATGATAGCCCTTTTTTTTGTGTGTGTAGAAGTTACCCATGGATTAAAACAAACAAACAAAAAAACCCATTCAAACACTCAACCACTCTCTCACAAAAGGTTTAAACTGCTTCTCCCTACTGCTCACCACTCCTAGCACCAGCCAGAGGATGTTATTATACACATGGAAACTGAACTCTCTTTTCCCAGACAGATAACTAACTCCTGGACCCTTGAAAGCTGTCTAGCCTCTGAGCCACACATTTCTTTTCTTTCTTTCTTTTTTTTTTTTTTTTCTCCCTCCCTAACACACTGACTCCAGCTGATCTCTGACACTTGTTATTTCAGGGAGGGAGGTAGATGGGAGGACACTTTACAATAATGCCAGTGTTAGGATGATAAGGATGTTAGGTACTGTGGGTAGGAATGAAGGATTTAAAAAGCTTTTCCATAAAAATGAATTGACAAATGTTGATAAGTTTGGATGTAGGGAGAGGTGACTCAGATCTTTCAAGTGTGGTTTCCTGATGACATTAAGGAAGTCAAAGGGGGAGCCAGTGGAAGATGGAAGTAGTGAGTTTTTTGCTTGTTTTTTTTTTTTTTTTTTTAAAGATTTTATTTATTTATTTATTTGTCAGAGAGAGAGAGAGAGAGGAGCGAGAGTGAGCACAGGCAGACAGAGTGGCAGGTAGAGAAGCAGGCTCCCTGCCAAGCAAGGAGCCCGATGTGGGACTCGATCCCAGGACGCAGGGATCATGACCTGGGCTGAAGGCAGCTGCTTAACCCACTGAGCCACCCAGGCATCCCTGCTTGTTTGTTTTTGAACACGGCCAAAGTCATGTTAAGCTATCACAGTCAGGGGCACCTGGGTGGCTCAGTGGGTTAAAGCTACCAAAGTCAGTATTCCTAGGTGGTAGTTGGGATTGTACTTTATGGTCAGAGCTGTAGGAAATATATTTAAACAGTGGTTACATGGGTACAGATGTGAATGTCATGAGAGTTAACAGAGGAGAGAAGTGGGTAGAGAAGAGGGAGGCAGGAATCTGACCTTGGGAAGTATACACATTTGCAGAACAGGGAGAGGCAAAAGCTGGCAAAAGAGTTGTGTGAGAGATGGGAGATCAGCAAGATTTCTTCTTGTCCCTGGAAGGAGGGTGACAAAGTAGAAGTGAAAGTATAAAGACAGTTCCCCCCCTCTGGTTTTTCTTATCCATAAAACATATTCTTATGGATGTTGTTTTTCTTCAGAATGTAACTCTGCCTGAAAAAGTAAGAGTAGGGAAGAAAATTTGTTTGAGGTTTTATTTTTTTTTTTTTTCTGAGTTTTATCATAAGTTACTATGTCCACATAATGTGGCAGCTTTGGAAATGTGCCTCTCAGATCTCTTCCAAGAGAAACTGCCTTAAGAAGCAGATTGACTGACAGCGTCAGTGGCCACTACTGACTCCACCACTGAATTGAGACCAGTCTTTCCTGGGCCATTCCCCCTTGGTGACAGAGTACGTGACAGAGTGTCACGTGACAAAGTGTCACGTACTATCTACTAGGCACCTTTTGCTTGGAGACAGCTGGTTAGCCTGGAGAAGTTTTTCTCAGAACTGTACTGCTGTCTGAAGCTCCTGCACCACAGTATCTCTCCATCCTGATTCCTTTCACATGGATTGAGCCTGCTCTTGCTGATTACTCCTCTGCCCTTAATGGGTATTTTTCCTAATACATCTCTTGGTGTCTGCTTCTTGGGACCTAAACTGACACGTATCTCACCCTACATTTAATAGATAACCAGGGCAGCTCTGATAACCTCAGCTTCTCAGATTGAAGAGCCAAATCCTCAAAACTGATTTGAAATTAACTTGTTCACCACTCAACCTAAGATTTTAGGATTTAATTATATTCTGTTTGAAGAGAGATCCTTGTCAAAGAACCTAGACTAGACTGGCTTGGGTCATACATGTTCTTGACTCGCTATATTTAGTTTAATTGGGTCATTGATTTCATTTCATAAATCATGACCATTTGGAAAAAATAGCTGACTTGAATATTTTAAAATTGCTTTTGACTCTTTTAAGAATTCCTCTTTTTTTTTTTTAAAGATTTTTTATTTATTTATTTGTCAGAGAGAGAGAGGAGCGAGAGTGAGCACAAGCAGACAGTGGTAGGCAGAGGCAGAAGGAGAAGCAGGCTCCCGGCTGAGCAAGGAGCCTGATGTGGGACTCGATCCCAGGACGCTGGGATCATGACCTGAGCCGGAGGCAGCCGCTTAACCAGCTGAGCCACCCAGGCGTCCCAAGAATTCCTCTTTTAAAAAAAAAAATACATTTGTAGTAACAGTTCTGAAGATTTTTTTCAAAAATTTTAAAATGATCAATAAATGGAAACCTTTATATTATTTAGAGACACTTTTTAAAAAGTTAACAAGAAAGGCAAGTCTACAGAGTCTTAAAATTAGGAAAACAGGAACATTTTACAATGTAGATTTAGAAAACTCAATTACTCAAAATGAGTATGTTCTTAGGCAATAACTAGCTTCTGGGAATGAGACAGGCAATTTAAAAGTTATTTTATCAGACCCTTGAATGAGTGGATGAATGAATTGATTATGCAAAATTGAAAGAAAGGTTTTATAATTAGCACATAATTTCGGCATTAAGATAAGGATTTCCAAATAAATTGCCATGCGAGAAAGTTAAATAACAACATAACTATGTAAGTGAATTAATGCAACCTCTCAATATATATCGTATGTTCTATGTGAAAGAGGTAATTAGTAGGCCCTTAGGAAATCTGGCTTTAACTTGTACCTGTTTGTATAGCATTAGACTTCCTTTAATTTCTCTCTTTCTCAGATTTCTCACCTAATATATGAGCCCCTCAAAATTTTTCAGTCTATGATTTTATTCAGTTTATTTCCAGAAGGTTATGCAGTAAAAATAACTAGTTCCATTTTTGTAAAAATTTGATGGACATATATTCGGGATCAAATAGATACAGAAGTAATATTATGATGTCGTGCAAAGTATATACATCTACTCATACATTTGCTGAAATCCGTTTCTCCTCAGCTGCTCATAATAAGGAATGCCTTTGAAGAGACTGGTCCTATTCTACTCATGTTTTATCTCCTATAGTATATCATATAGTGGATGTTAAACAAACACTGTGGGATTGGATTGTATATTTTGTATCACTAGAAGGATAGGGAGGGGTTTCATGTCATGGTTGTGGGGAAATTAATAGGTGTTACACATTTGGGGAATCATATTGAATAATCTGTGTAACTAGAAAGATTATGGGAGGTTTCACACATTGGTCACTTCGAAAATACTTACTGAAGATGGGAGTTCTTTGGTACTGGACATATACATGGACTCAGTCATAAAATAAATCACAAGCTGGATCACCTAGATGGAGCAGTCAGTTAAGCCTCAGACTCTTGGTTTTGATAGGTGGCTCAGGTCGTGATCTCAAGGTCATGAGATCAGTCCCCTTATCGGGCTCTGCAGTCAGTGCAGAATCTACTTAAGAGTCTGCTCCTTACTGGGTGTGGTGCACAAAAATGAATGCTGGAATACTGAAAAGAAATTAAAAAAAAAAAGACTCTGCTCCTACCCCCAAATCTGTCTGTCTCACTCTCTTAAAAAAAAAAAAAAATCTTTAAATCACAAGCTATGTTCGTTCTCTAAAACCATTATATAACATGAAACATTCATTTGAATATTTCAATAACATATATAAGCCAATAGCATATATAATAGCTGAACAATTATTCTTACTTTGGGAAGAAAGAAAAATGATGATAGTATTTAGTCTTATTTATTATTTATCTGACACTATTAAGAACTTTATTAAATGGTTTTATATATACAACATAATTGTTCTACGTTTCAGCCCCTCCCAATTTCAGCTGAAGGAACTCAGAGGGGTTAATAAATTGTCCACAGTCATATTGATATTAAGAGACAGAACCAGGGTTCAAATTAAATGAATCTGCCTCTCAAGCTCAGAGACTTTCCACCAAAACAGAGAACCATAGCTTAGGAATCTTGGGTAATTCCCCAAATGTAGTTTCATTCATTCACCATGGTGTGAGAGCCTCTGTCCTTGGTGCTGGATTGTGAAAGTTTATAATAAAGACAAGGTCTCTCTTCTCATTGAGTTTATAGTTTAATGGAAAAAAGGTAAATAAATGAGGTAATTTCAGCTCCTTTTAAAAGTTGGAAACAGGACCCAAAACTCAGTGATATCTTGGTTATTTCCCTGACTCCTAGTAACTAAAAGTAGAAAGAATTTCCATTAATTTAATGAAAGGGAATCCATGAAAGTCTATAGAAAACATCATACCTAATGGCAAAATATTGAAAACACTACCTTTGACTATTAGAAAAAGACAGATGTAAAGGAAGACCTGAGTATAAAAAATGCATAGTATTTTTTAATTAGGAAAAATACATTGTAAAGATGCCAGTTGTCTAAAGTTTTTTTTTTTTTTAAAGATTTTATTTACTTATTTGACAGATAGAGATCACAAGTAGGCAGAGAGGCAGGCAGAGAGACAGAGAGAGAAGGAGTCAGACTTCCTGACAAGCAGAGAGCCCGATGTGGGGCTCGGTCCCAGGACCCTGAGATCATGACCTGAGCTGAAGGCAGTGGCTTAACCCACTGAGCCACCCAGGCGCCCCTAAAGTTTAATCCATAAATTTAATAACACTTAATAAAAATCCCAGTGGGACTATATGGAATTTGGCATCTGAAAAGGAAAACATTTTTTTGAAAAGAGAAAAAGGGAACAAAATACTTGATAGGCCTTGCCATGCCAGATATAAAATAAAGTACAAAACTTAGTTTAAGTTAAAAGAATATGACATTGGTGAAGAAATAGACGATTGAAATAGAAGACCCCCCAAAATATACATATATATAAATTATATTTATATATGCATGTATATATATGCAAATCAAATTTTAAAATGAGAACACATTTGGGAAAAAAGCAGAAATGAAAAAAGAGGAAGAAATAATTCACAAGAATAAAAAAATATGAAAATACATTCAGCTTCGCTAGTTTTTTTTTCTATTTTATTTTATTTTATTTCTTTCAGTGTTCCAAAATTCATTGTTAAGGAAATATGCTTCAAAATGAAATCTTTCCTTATGGTGACACATTAACAAAAGATTTAAAAATTTATGGTCTAAGATTTTGGCAAAGGAAAAAAATTACCTTCTTATAAACTATTGATTAGAGTGTAATTTGATAAAGACTTTTTGTTGAGATACTTGTTAATATCTGTCAAAACTTACAGTATTCCTACTATTAGAGTTAGTGATTCCAGTTTTATGAGTTTACACTGTAAACATTACTGCTCGGTTTTTTAAAGTGGTCTGTGCAGTCAAGTATCAGCCTTCACTTTGCTTTTAAGCTATAAGGAGGGAGGTTTGGTACTATTTCCTACTAAGAACTTAGGAACCAGACAGCTCAGCCTGGGGCCGTATGAGAGAGTCCTCTTATCTGAGAAAAATTACCTAGTAAGTATTTACTTTACGTTAGTCCATTTCATTTATTTTTTTTTTAAGATTTTATTTATGTATTTGACAAAGATCACAAGTAGGCGAGAAGGCAGGCAGAGAGAGAGAGAGGAGGAAGCAGACTCCCTGCTGAGGAGAGAGCCTGATGCAGGGCTTGATTCCAGGACCTTGGGATCATGACCTGAGCCGAAGGCAGAGGCTTTAACCCACTCAGCCACCCAGGTGCCCAAGTTAATCCATTTTAAATGGGAGGACAAATTACATAGAAAATGGCAAAATATAATTTACACAGGAAGTTTTCTTGAGAAATAAAGCTAAATATTGTAAAAAGAAATATATGTAATAGAATTTAGATTATAATTACTTTTTTTGGCCATCTTAGCACAAAATGTGGATCAAGATGACATTTTTCATGTACCATTTTCAATATTTTATGATAGCATGTTACTGAGTCCCCCATTTATGATTTTTGCAATGAAAGCATTAAGAAAACCTCATTCATTCTAAAAGCCTCTCTGGTTACTTTAATAATAAAATAATTATTTTGAAACAATTACCATGCAATCATAGTTGTCACTTTCCTCTTCTGCCCATGTGAAATGATTCAACTATGCCATGTCTCCATTGAAATCACTTTTGTGACTTTAGCATTTCCCCATTCTCACAGCGTGAAACACATTTTCTTCTGTGAAATTTGTGGTATCATGTTAAAAAATCAATTTGCATTAATATTGCATACTATTCCAAAAGAACAGATTCAAATGTAGCATCCAGTAATGAACAGGAGACAGACAATAAAGATGTGGTGGGAAGGGAAAGATGACAGTACTGCATAGTGAGGAAAATCTGAGAGGGCTATCTTTAGAAGTGATGGTTTCATTAGTTTATATTTTTGTGTTTTACTTCCTGACACAATGAAATTGTGGAATTGCAGATTCAAACGTATTGATTGTAATAGTGCAAAATGGCTGTACCTCAGTGTCCCTTAATAAGAAAAGGATTAAGTGCATTATAGAAATGGTGTGGAATACTCTGCACTCTAATTTATTAACAGATTTTGAGAAATTTACAGGCTTGAGAAATATTTATCGAGTATTGTTAGATACTAGGTCTCAGAAAAGACACGGAACAAACTTAAATGCATATTTCTAAATGAAAGAAGCCAGTGTGAAAAGCCTACATGGTAGTATGATTCTAACTTTGTGACATTTTGGAAAGGGCAAAGTTACGGAGATAGTAAAAAAAGATCAGTAGGTGTCAGGAGTTAATGGGGAGGGAAGGAATAAATAGGTGAAAGGTAAGGAATTCTTAGGGCAGTGAAACTACTATGTATCATACTGAATGGTGAATACATGACAATATGAATTTGCCAAAACCCATAAAATGCACAACACAGAATGAACGCTATGTACCATATGAACTTTGGTTTAATAATAATGCATCAATTTTGGTTAATCATTCGTTATAGTGTCTCATACTAGCTTGAGGTGTTAATAGTAAAGAAACCTGGGCTGGGAGAGAGCAGATAAACGGGAGCTCTCTGTGCTGTCTGGTGAATTTTCTGTAAGCCTAAAACTCCTCTTAAAAAATGATGTCAGGGATACATGGGTGGCTCAGTCAGTTAGGCATCTAACTCTTGATTTTGGTTCAGTCACGATCTTAGGGTCCTGAGATCAAGTGAGGAATCCAGCTCCATACTCAGCAGGGAGTCTGCTGGAGATTTTCTCGCTCCTTCTTGATCTGCTCCTCCCCCTGCCTATGCACACACACACACTGTCTCTGATATAAATGAATAAATCTTAAAAAAAAATAACATTAGTTAAAAAAATATCAGGGGCACCTGGGTGGCTCAGTGGGTTAAAGCCTCTGCCTTCGGCTCAGGTCACAATCCCAGGGTCCTGGGATGGAGCCCCACATTGGGCTCTCTGCTTGGCGGGGAGCCTGCTTCCTCCTCTCTCTCTGCCTGCCTCTCTGCTTACTTGTGATCTCTCTCTGTCAAATAAATAAATAAATAATATATATTTTTTTAAATGTCAGTTAATAATAAACAACTGAACACCATAACAGAAAGCCCCACAAATCAAATGCATATCTTACTGAAATATGATGGAGATATCCTTGAACCCACATCAAGAAGTGAAACTTTGTCAACCACCATAGAAGCCCGCCATATATCCACCCCATTCTGCAAAAGTAACCACTTGGCTTTTATAGTAATCACCTTTTTGTGTTTTTGTGGTTTCCCATAAACACTATGGTTTAGTTTCCCATTTAAAATTTTTTGACGTATTTAAATTTTTAAAAATTTGTAGCTGGAAATATTTTTAAAACATCACTATGTCTGTATTGGGTGTGGTGCATAAATGAATGCTATAACACTGAAAAGAAATAAAATAAGATGGAAAAAAAACAAAACAACAACACAAAAAGCATCACTATGTCTGCTCTGTGGAAGATAGACTATTTGCAGTATAAAGACAGGAGACAGGAGGAATCACTGAGACTATTACATTGGTAGTTTAGACAAGAGGGACAATGAGGACAGGTAGAGGGAATCTCTATGCTTTTAAAAGGTTGAGCCCGGATGATTTGGTTTGGATTACCTATGGAGTATAAGAGAAAGAGAGGAACCAAGTATGGCTAGAAGAAAAAAGTTGCTATTTGCAGAAAAAGGAAAAGGCGGAAACAACCTTCTATAAAAAAATAATAGGCAGATCCATATTGATTTTGAGGATGTGTTATATTATTAATTTAAACAACCAACTTTAATTACTGAAGAATAATGATGTATTTGATAACACGTAATAGAATAATATATGTAAATAATAGAAATGTACAAAATAATTTAAAAAATGTACATTATTGGTTACCTAAGGAGGGGAGTTTTACAGTGAGGTATGAGAGACTACTAATGTTATTTTTAAAACTTCTGTACTCTTTGGTTAATATGATTGAATTATTTCTGTATTTCAAGTAAACAAAATTATGCATATGTATGTATGAGTGGGCATACATGTTTAATACCGGATTTTGCCCCCATAATTAGTGCATGGTTTATAAATTTGTAGCTATGAGATAAATTTTAACATCATCAATTTCAGTTGCAGGCAGTTGAGTGTGCAAAGTACGATTGAGTAGGGACTCAAGTACAGCCTTGCAAATTCCAAGTCAAGATGTGATTGCAGTGTGGGAGATAGCTCTGTATTCCCAAACCCTGTAGAAGGATTGTGGAAGTGCTCAGAGGAATGATTGGTAGGTTGCTTGGAGAAGATGGCCTGTGAGCCTAGCCCCTCCAGGACAGAGTAGGACTGTGGATGTCCAACATATTTGCCGGCTTATCCTGAGGAGGCACAGATGGCATGAAATACACCATGGAAGAGGGAAACAAGGTTAAATCAGATCTTTCCTCCCAACATAATGATAATGGCAAGCTTTCAAAATTTTCAGCCAACTTCAGGAAGAAGGGAAAAAGGGGCAGAGGAGGAGATAATTTGGAATTGACTTAGTTTAAACTCAGAAATAAACACACATAATCAGGAAGCTTTGGGGAAAAGGATGCATAAGATGTGTGCATATGCACACCTACATGTACACATGCACACACACACACACTAACTTTAGCATGACAGAGGGAACAAGAAAGAGAGCACAGAAGAGAGTGAGTCACTCTGGATGACAAAAAAATAATTTTGCATGGACATTAAGTTGTGAATGATAGCGACTTAGAATCATTTATTGCAAATACAGATTGAAGAGTCTGATATTTATGGTTTGATATTAGTTTTTTGTTTTTGTTTTTTTTTGTGGCTTCTAAATGAGTTTATTCCAAATGATTATGTCAATTTTACTTGGGCAAATAAGTAAATAAGAATTCACTGTGTTTTCATAGGAGTTAATGTTATATGAAATGTCCTGCTTAACTGAAAACTACTATTGATCTTATGTTCATTAAATTCTGATATGTTTATATTTTAGTGTAAAGGCAGTCTGTGTGTAATATACATGAAGAATATCTCACAAATCCCTCTCATTTGTATGTATCAAAATACCAGTGGTATTCTTCAGTGTTTTCTGGTTATTGGCTAGTGTGCACAAACACTCGTAACAATGGGGAAAAAGCCATTTGTTATATAAATGATGGGATAAACTCAAAGGGAAATGATGAAAATGCATTGAAAAACATGCTCTAAGCAATGCTTGCTTTGCAGTCTATGCAGATTGACATTTCCAATTGTGACTGGAGAAAATAGGAAGTAATTGCATTCAGTCTTTCACAGCTATATGTGCTGATATCCATAGAATGACAGGTCGGGCAGCGCATTAGTATGGGTCCACGTAGATGGATTCTTTTTTCCCTTTTTAATAGCGTCAGTCAGCAGTAGTTTCAGATATATCGTTGAGAGTCCAGGCCCAGGGCAAGATCTTACTGTGGTGCAATGACCTTTTTTCTTTCTTTCCTTACATTTCCATTAGTCTTTTTAATCTGTCCTAACGCGACAAGTTTATGTCAGCTAGCATTGTCTTAAACTAACATTACTTTGCCAGAATTTTCCAAACAGTTTAACAATTTGCCAGCTGTTGCTTTTCATAAAAAATGAAAGGTTATATGTATTATTCAGCTGACTGCGGTTCAGGGGAAAAAACGAAAAGTATGCAATGGAAATTGCAACTTTCCAGTGCCCTAGTAATATTAACCTTGCCTGCCTTTTCAGAGTTTTGATACAGGGTGAAATCATCAAGGTGAAATTGGAGAATGACAGAGTAATACCTTGGGGGTATCTCCTGAGGTTATTTAGCCATTATTTCCCTTTTGGGATACTTTCTATTTTATTACTTGAAATGAATTTTTATGCTAGAAATGAATTCCTGCGGAGCTGTCTTTCATGAACATACATAAATACATGCACACGTGTGTGCGCATGGGTACGCACACGCATACACACACATACACACACACACACCACCCCTACCAAAGTTTTGTATCTGTTCTTGTTCTCTGCTGACCCCAAATGTTCATACTCTCCCAAGAACAGTATTAGAAGTGATTCGGTCATTATGTTGCTCTGCAGTGCTTGATAGTTCTGCTGAACAATGAGAGGAGTAATCTCTTAACTCAGAAGACTGGCCCTATGTTCGCTCATTCTCATGGAGGTTAATTATGTTATAATAGAACAGAGAATGATAAGATGATGCCCAAATTCAACAAGTTTAAATCACATGGAGGTACAGTGTTACTGTTTACAAAACTGTTGAGATATGTGCTTTAGGATTTGGGGAGAAGGAGCAAAATACCTGTTTTGAATAGACAGATACTTTCCATCAATTTGAAGTTTTTATGGCTGACACATAAAGATTGTACTGTCATCAGTAGGCAGATGCTAAATGTTCACATAAAGAGAGGGAGTATCTGTTCTGAGAAACAATATAGCCCATCTGTATTCATATATGGAAAGCCAAGATGGAACACTCATAAAATACTAAGAATTCATATTCAAATAGAAATCTATTAGATATAAACACAAGATCCAAAACCCCTTCAAAAGCAGAGGGATAGAGGTCGTATAGATGGGGAAAAAGGATTATACATTTTTATCAAATTATAAATAGAATCTTGTTGAGAGATCATTAAGTCAGGAAAGTAGTGCTTTGTAGAGGTCTGTAAGAACTAGAATTTCACTGTCATTGAGTTGAGAAGAAAATAAATTGAGAGAATTTTCAAAAAGAAAGTTAATAAATCTTTGATATTCTAGAAGTTTATGCATGAAGCAGTACAGCCCTTGTTTATTTGTTTAAAATTTCAAAGCTTGCACTTTCTATGCAGCCATTGATCCAGTGGTTGACTTTATTGTTACTAGGATTTACATCTGTCATGAGGAGGAAAAGAATGAGAGAGGTTTGGCTGCCTGATAAAATTTCTTCATTTTCAGGCTCTTCTTGTTTCTGGCTCCTGTTGCTTGACTTTGTAACTCCTGTCCTTGCTTAAGCCTTTGGCTTTTGGCTACTTCAGGGTCCTCATTACCAATGTGGATATTACACCAGGCTATGTTTGTATACTTTCCACTTGACTTTCTGGGTTTGGTTTACATCATGATTATTTCTTCCAGCCCCAGCCTCACCTGTATTTGGCATTTTTTCTTTCTTTTTTGTCTGAGCAACCTTAAGAGAAAGATGTTTAAAAGAGATGGGGGGAGAAAACCCCCAAAGCATTAGCTTAGGTTGAAAATTATTTGGCTTCAGGGGCTGTCTTGTTCTTAGTTATTTATGAACATCTAGAATAATGCTTAATATAGTAGGCAGAGTAATGGTCCTTAAGTATATTTATGCCTTAATCATTGGGACCTGTGGAACTATGAATGTGTTAAGCTATATGGCAAAGGAACTTTATAGATGTGGTTAAATATCTTGAGATGGCAAAATGACCCTGGATTATCCCAAGTGAACCCCAAATGTAATCACAAGTATTCTCACAAGACTGATGGAAAGGAGAATTGACTATAGTACAGGAGTAGGTGATGTGACTCAGAAGCTGAGATTGGAGTGTTATGGCCAGGAGCCAAAGAATGGCATTAAGCTCTACAAATGGAGTAGGTAAAGAACAGACTCTTCCCTGAAGCCTCCAGAAGGAACCACTCCTAATGACACCTCAATTTTTGCCACATAATATTAATTTTGGGCTTCTGGCCTGCAGAACTGAAAGAAGAGAAGTTTTTGTTTTTTTAGGCTGCTGCATTTGTGTTAATTTGTTATCATTGCAGCAAAATAACTAACACAGATTTTGGTACCTATAGGTAGATAGTTGCCATAACAAGTATCTAAAAATGTGGAAGTGACTTTGAAATTAAGCATTGAATAGGACCTGCAAGAATTGTGGGGAACATGATAGAAAAAGCCTAAATTTTCTTGAGCAGATTGTTAAAAATATGGCATTTAAATATTAGTAGAATATGCTGGTGAGGGCTTATAAGAAATGAGGAACATCTTAACTAGAAACTGGAGGAATAAGGAACCTTGTTATATAGGGGCATAAAGCTTAGCTCAGTTGTGTCCTATACTTATGTAGGAAGCAGGACTTGGAAGTGATGAATTTGGGTATTTAAGTGAGCATAATTCCAAGAAAGCGTTGAAGGTACAACCTGCTTTCCAATTGCTGCTCGTTGTAAAATGTGAGAGAAAGAGGTAAATAGAAGGAAGAATGGTTATGCAAAAGGGAACTAAGATTTGATCGTCTAGGAAATTCTTAACCTATCTGGATTGTGAAAGGTGTTAAAATTAGAAGATTCACTATGAGGAAGTTGTGCTCTGGAGAGAAGACCAAGATTGTGTTTGGACAAAGTTTGGCTAGTGCTAAATGGATTAGGTACATGGCTCATTGATCTCCTCAGCATGTCAGCAGAAGCTGGAAGAGAGATTAGATTATATCAGAAAGATCTGTGGAGGAGCTTCTTGTCTAATAGAGTGAATCCTTGAGACATACACAGGAGACCCACAAAGTTGTTGAGATTGTTTAATCAGCAGAAATACTGCTAGCCTAGACTAAAAGGGTCACAGGCAGATAAAATGAAAAGAAGTTCTCAGACTACCAGAACTCTACAGGCATAAAACAAACTGATAAAACTACTAGCTGAAAATATGTACTACCCTTTAAGGAGGAAAGATGACTTCAAGGGCAGGGCCTTTGGCCCAGAGGAAGCCTTGAGCCACAGGTTATTTCCAGGCTTGGAAAACTATTGGAGTTTGCCCAGATGGATTTTGTTGTTGTTAACTTTTTCTTTCTTTCTATCATCTATCATTTTTATTACATTTTAAATTTTAATTCTAATGTAACTGACATACAATGTTATATTAGTTTCAGGTATACAATACAGTAATTCAGCAATTCCATATATACTCAGTGCTCATCAAGGTGAGTGTACTATTAATTCCCCCCTTCCCTACCCATACCCCCATTCACTTCACCTCAGTTTGTTCTCTATAGTTTAGAGTCTGTTTCTTGGTCTCTCTCTTCCTTTTTCTTTTGTTTCTTTGGTTTGTTTCTTAAATTCCACAAATCAGTGAGATAATATGGTGTTTATCTTGCTCTGAATGACTTATTTTACTTAGCATAATACTCTTTAGCTCCACCCATGTCATTGCAAATGGCAAAATTTCATTCCTTTTCATGGCTGAGTAATATTCTGTTGTGTGTATATACCACCTCTTTATAAGAGGGAGGCAAAGGGAAATTTGATTACAGTGGAGGAGATGATGTGAAAATTGAAGCAGAGATGGGAGTGATGTGACCAGGAGCCATAGAATGGGAGCAGCTGTTAGAAGTGGAAGAGACAAGAAACATATTTTCCTCTGGATGTTCTAGAAGGAACCAACTTGCTGATCCCTTGATTTTCATTCCTTAAGACTCATTTTATACTTCTCATATGCAGAAGTATGAGACTCAATTTCTTTTAAGCCACTAAGTTTGTTATATTATAAGTAAGTTTATATTTTTAAAATAATACTTACTTTAATAATAACAATATTTATATAATAAGTATAATACTTTAATAATAATACTTATTTAAGTTATATTTTAAGTAAGTTTGTTATATTTTAAGTATTATAAGTTTTAAGCCACTAAGTTTGTTATATTGTTTTATAGTGAAAAGAGGAAACTAATACATTGATGTATATAAGCATTCAGTAAGTATATGATGAATAAATGAACAATTAAAACAATTTGTCTTTATCAACTCTATGTAATTTCTGTAGAGTATAGGATCCCATCAAAATGGGATGCCAATTTGATTAGAAAAAAACTTAAAATTATTAATAAAAATATTTTTGGTAAAGAAAATTATTTTAATTAATGTCTAAAATTAATGTAAAAATAGACCTAATTATTAATGTTAAAAACTGTAATATTGTGATTTATAAAGAAGTATATATTTGCTCTTTATCTTCATTTCTGGCACAGAGCTCCTAAAACCCTTGGCATTTCCTAAGGGATGAGGACAATAAAAGTGTCTTTTGCTATGTTAACAAGATGACTTCTGAACTCCACCTAAGGATGGTGGCCTGTTGCCAAGAGAATAACCATGTGAAACCAACTGAAATTTCCAAACCCCTGAACTGGGGTGGCTGGTGGGATAGAGGAGAGCTGCTGGAGGATGAATCCATCACCAGTGGCCATTGATTTAATCAGCCATGTCTACGTAATGCCACCTTTATAAAAATCTGAAAGGACGGATTTTGGAGTGTTTTTGGATGATGAACATGTGAAGGTACAGGGAAAATGGTGCGCCTGGAGAGGTCATGGAAGTGCCATGCACTTTCCTCATCCTTTAATCTATATATCTCTTCCATCTGGCTGTTCTGTGTTGTATCCTTTTATAATAAACTGCTGATCTAGTAAGTAAAATGTCACTCTGAGTTCTGTGAGCCACTCTAGCAAGTTAATTGAACCCAAGAAGGGATTGTGGGAGCCTCCAGCCTATAGCTAGTTGGTCAGAAGCACAGCTGGACCATCTGGATTGGTAGCTGGTATTTGAAGAGTGCTTGTGTGAAGCACTGAGCCCTTAACATGTGGGATCTGATGCTCTCTCCATGTAGGACACCCAGCTGGTGTCAGAGAATTGCTTGGTGTGTGGGGGAATAAACTACCACATATTGGAATTGGAAGAACAGAATTGATTAAGTAATGTGAGTAAAATTTCTGGCATCTTCAGGACTAATCTCATCCATTGATGTGGGTAATTAGTTACCCATTACCACATTTTTTCATCAATTAATTATGATGCTTAGTTTTAACCTTATCAATCAACTTTGGCATTTTCAAATTTAATTTTGAACTACTATATGAATATAGTCTTCCACCAAATGGAAAAAATAGGTGTAACTTAACCACAGATAACAGAATAACAGAATCCTATCCTCACTGCTGAAATAGGGGTGGTGAGCAATAAAATTTAGTAGTGCTTTGATATTTGCTGATTGAGCGTTAGTAGCATGAAACTCTTATATGTCAAGTTATTATTGAAGAGACACACATCTGAATGTTATACTAGTGGATGCTCTAGGACCGTCCATTGTGTTTTGAAAGTCAGAAATGATCATTTCTCATTGGAACTAAGTCCATCCCCACAGTTTTCCTCAAAATGTTTAATTTAATATGAACTGAATAATAAAAAGCTGCCAGAAGGAAACAAAAAAAAAAAAAATCAAAGAACTAGAGTTTTTCTTAGCTATACCTCTAGTAGGACACCATTGTCCCCTTCCATGATGATACTGAAATAGGGTTAAACCTAGTTTCTGTAGAATGATTTGCACCTTTGTTTAAGTATTATTTTTGTTTCTGTGCATATAAGCTCAAATCATTGATATGCTGACATAAATAACTTCAAGCAGCTGGGAAGAAGTTTCAACCACTAAAGTGTGCTGAATCCTTCTGTAATGCCTTTTATTTTATAAACCTGTTAAAAACTTTCATCGTGTTACTTGGCTATGGTGCTTTTTAAAAATTGTTGCCATGGCTATAGTAACCTGTTGTGAATGAAGATATGAGCAATAATTAAATCTTGAAAGCCTTTTAAGAAAGTTGTCTACCTTTAGACTTCTCTGCTCAAGGCAGAAATTGTGAGATCATGGTGATATTAAATCACAATTCTTTTACTAACTTAGAGAGTCCTGGGCTTTTCCAAAACATAAAAAGCGAGAGTCGTGATTTCTAAAGGAAAAGAGATTTAAAGTAAATGTTTTGCAGATGTAATACTGTCTTAACCTTTACTGAAGGAGTGCAAAATTCTTGGCACAACTTGTTTTGGAATATTGGTCCTAGCTTATTAAAAACTTCTGTTTCTGTGAGAACAATATGTTATTTTAACATGATGTCTAAATCTCTGCCTTCCCCAAAATAATTTTTGTCAAGGAGTCTCTGATAATCGACTGCAAATACTAACACACACACATACAAACACCCTCCCCCAACACACATATTATATTATTAAATGACTTTCAGACTTCTCCTTCATTGCCTATGAAGATAAGGCAGAGGAAATGTCAGGATACGGGAAGGATAGGAAAGTATTTTTATGGTGGTAACAGTATTGATTGGTTGATTTACTGTTTTTCCCCATATGCCTTATAGTTATTCATACTCACAATGTGATACAGCTCTCTTACTGACTTAGAGGTACAAACATAAGCTGGATATGGTAAATTGTCATTTGTAGATAATTTCAGAGTGTTTTACTGTTAATTTCAATGAGTTGAAATGTTTTAGAGGGAGAGATTGATCCCAGTGGACAAAGATGGGTACACAGCTTAAGGAGTCTGTGAATATGAACATTGTTTCTATATATTTCCCATAATTAGTAAAGATAAGGCTCTTTTGGTCCCTCAGTTTGGCTAGAAATGATTCCTTATTTTTTTGGTGCCATGAAACTCCTTATATTAATAAAGTTATGAAATACTCATTTTAAAAGGTTTGATAATAATTTTCCTTTCTTTATATGCAAACAATTCTGTGAATTCCTACCCTTCTCTAAGCTATTATTACTTACCTTTAGTCTTACCTCCAAAGATATTTTTACAATTGACTCTGCTAGTTTTTATGGAAACAAAATCTTTCTCACTTGGTTTGACCTCTGTCATTTGAGGCTGTCAGCATAAATTGTATTGGTGGAGAATTAACTTAACTGATTCTGTTTCACAGGTGCAGACGGACACTAGCTCCGGTTTGCATTATACAAATGATCAAATGGAGAATGAGCCAATATTCATAAAACTCACTGCCAGTATCAGAAATAAGGATAGTCACTATTTTTTGAGTACCTGTTTTGGGCTAAGTATTGTCCTGGGCACATTACATATACCACATAATTTTTTTACAGATAGGCTTTACTCATAATTTATACCTAAGACTCAGAGAGGTTAAGTTACTTTCTGAAAGGCATAGTCGGCAAGCTTCCAAATCCTATATTTTTCCCCCCCTCTTAAATCAGACTGTAAGTATCAATGTTGATAAAGCATTATTGTTGAGTCAACAGTGCGTCTTCATATATGAGATTGTACCTATTACAGGTATATGTTTAAATTAATGTTGAATAAATAAATGGCATCAATATTGAAATAATATCATTGATACTTGGTCTTTAACTCTTCAGAACCTATAATGAAATGAAAGGGGGCAGATAGTAGTGAAGGATGAATTAAACAAGTGTTTTTATTGTATTTTATGTGGGCATGGTACAGAAGTTAATCAAAGAGGGTATGGTGCTTGTTCTTAACACAAGGCATAAGGAGACGAAAGAAATGTATTATGATACAAGCCATAGTTTTTTTTTTTTTTTTTTTTTTGGTCAAAATAAGTGATAAGTACACAGAAGAGTAAATGAGGTAAAAATATGGTGCACAGAAACCAATAGGAATGGACTTATGAAATCATAAGTGAGAATTGAAAGGTGGGAGAAGTTGGCAGTAAAAGGACTGGGAACATAGGAACACTGTTCCAAGCAAACAGGATCACACACACACACACACACACACACACACACAATTATTGAAATAATGTTTGAATATGACTGTGTTATACTTCATGATTTTTGTGAAATATTTCTCTGTCTTCATTTTGTGGTAGGATTACATTTCTCTGCCCTGCTGATGTTAGGCTTCATTGTCTGATTTATTTTGGCTAGTGAAATATGACTTATGTAACTTGCATTTCACCTGAGCAAAAATTTTAAATGTAACCAGTTCAGTTTGATCTCTGGCTCTTCCCTGAAATAAATAGGTAATTACCCCTGGCCCAGAGAATAGCCACAGTCAAACTGCACCTTATATGTAACAAGCAAGAAATAAACATTAGTTTTAAGCTACTAAGATTTTGAGATCATTACTTATGTGGCATAGCTTAGTGAGAGCTGACAAATGCAGTGGCATTTAAGGGTGGTCTGTGGGTAATCCTGACTACAGAATAAGGTTTATACTGGATTCTAAAGTTAAATGAAACACTGAAAACAAGTTAAAGATTTGGGCTTTCTTCTGTGCTATCTAGAACTGGTTGCCAGATCATGGTTTTAGATCTTATGATTTAAAAAAAAAAAACCAAGTGAGTTCCATCTGATAGCCTTGTCAATAAGAATCATTTTTTCTCTGGTAGTGATCAAATATGAGTGCTTTTCATATATTTTTTTGTCATGGCTAGAATTAATGGTTTAATGGATAGATTCTGATTTTACTTTTGCTTTCCTGGGTAGCATCTCCCTCATTAACCACCTCTCATCTGGGCTGTCACTGGATTACATGGAATCCAGGATTCTCCTGTTAAGGTAAGAGTGAATTGGACTGGCATGAAATTGGCCTGGAATTTTTATGACTCTTATCTGTTTCCCTATTAAATGAGTGCTAGGAGTTGTTGGACAAATTTGATCTTTAGGAATTTCTCCTTCTGATTTAGAAATTGTTTCTCCGAAAAGCTATTCAAAGTTTTTAGCACACGAATGAATGTCAAAATCTTCGTAGTCTAGATAATTAACTTAATATACCACTATATTAATGGGGTAACATTAATTGTTGGTAACAACAATTAATGGGGTAACAATGCAATTTGTTGTCCAAATAGGGGCACTTTGGAAAGCAAAATGGAACAGTACTAATAATTGTGCTGCGACAACAGACATGAACTGAAACTATTTGGGCAATCCTAGATAAGTGGTCATCCATTGTGTGAATGAACTGAACTATCATGTTTATCACTGCTCTCTACCCACTTTCTTGAAAAAAAAATAAAAGGAAGGAATGACCAGTGACACTGCCCCTCTTCTGTCAGTCATCTTTTATGCCCACACACTGCCTCTCTGTCTTTCTCACTTCCAGTGGGAGAAGGGTGAGCTACTGCTGCAGTGAAAACATTAAAAATTTAGATCATCTTTGGCATGAAAAGGAGAAGAAGATGAATATTCATTGATTCAATTTTTCAAAAAAATTGGAAATTTAAGTTTTTTTTTAATTGTAAAGAATTTAAGAGTTGTTTTTTGCTGATATTTTCTTCCCACTTACTGTAATGTGAAATGTAACCAAAGCAGTGGTTTGCAGTGCCAAGAAAACTGTCATTGTAAAATGTTGTAACTGACTTCAGTTTGACATGCACTTCAAAATGGGATTTTTGCAGTGGAGTTAAATTTATTTAAGAAATTCTATTTGATATGAGCTCTTCAAGGCCAGTAATTATGTTATATTTTATCTTGCTATATTCAAATCCTAGCACAGTTCTGAGCAGAGTAAAACTTCAGAAATATTTGTTAAATCAGTGAAGAAATTAAAGAAAATATCTAATTCCATGTGAAATATGGATTAAATATAGATTAAATTTAGATTAAAATTCAAGACTATTTTGAAATCTAATTAGAGAAGTAATTGGCAACATTATGGAGATAAAGAAATATGACCTAGACTTTGAAAATGTGGAACATTGTTAGTATGCATAGAAAGTTTTAAAAGATATAGAAATAAAGTCAATAAGTACTAAGAGAGCAAAAGGAAGGCACATGTTTACTGCTTTCTGAAGAGGAAGTTATTCAGAGTGGGCAGTCCGTTTTTTGGGAATATCAATGATCCAGTGTTCCATAAATGGAATTTGTCATAAAAAGGAAAGTAGTTATATTTATATTTATATATTCTTGAGTTTATATTGTCCTCCTTAATTTCTAATTTTAAAAATGCTGTGGAATCTGCTTGAATTTTATAATCCTCTTCTCCTTCAGAGGAAAAGAAGAATTACATCTGATTTGTTTCGGAATGGATGTCAGAATGATGAAAAAATACTGATTCTAAGTTTATCCTTTACGGGACAAACATATATAAAGAATCCATAGGAAATTAATGTAATTTAGCAATAGACTGTTTCTGAATACAATAAAAAGAAGAGTATATAAGAAAATAAGTTGACAGTTGTAAGATCAAACCCATTTTCTATATCCAGTAAATGTAAATGAGCTAAATTCTTCTGTTAAAATAAAAATTAATTGAAAAGATATACACACACATACATGTATACAACACATACATGTGCTCAGAAACATACACACATGTAAGTGACTGATCTCAAAGTAACTCTGAAGTATATGCAAAAATAGGAATGAAAATATGCAAGGGCATTCTAGGAATACTTAAAAAGACAAGTATCATTTAAATAGATAACAAATTTGGAAAGTTGAAACAAAAATATTGAAATAGAAAAAACGGACACCTGGGTTGCTCAGTTGGTTAAGCAACTTCCCCGGGTTCAGGTCATGATTCTGGGTCCTTCGATCAAGTCCTGCATGAGGCTCCTTGCTCAGTGGGACCCTGCATCTCCCTCTGCCTGTTCTCCCTGCTCTGCCTGCTGCTCCCCCTGCTTGGGCTCTCTCTCTCTCTCTCTGACAAATAAATAAATGAATAAATAAATATTTTTCAAAAAATAGAGAAAGGAAACTTTGTAATGATAAAAGGAAAGAATATTAAGGTTTTCTGTTCTAAATACATTTGCACAAAATAACACTTCTTGAAAATTCATAAATCAAATGCAACAAAAAGTAGAAACCATATTGAATAATAGATTTTAACTTACTCCCTTCAGTCCAATAGACTAACTGGCTAAAAAAATACATAAACATGGAGGAAACCTTAATAATATAATAAGCATCCTAGATCTAATTGGCATACAATGACATCTCTATCTTAAAAATATTTTTTCAAATGTTCATAGAATACTAAAAAAGTGACTTTTGTGGTGTGCTTATCAAGACACAAAGGAAACACCAGGAAGTTTCCATAAGTAGACAATGTGGGTAGTATCTGTTAGTTATAATTATTAACACTATAAATTGATCCTTATGTTAGTTATATATTACTGCATAAAAATATTCTTAGAAATTGGCTTGCTTGGAGCACACACAATTATTATCCCACAGTTTTATCTAGGTATTCTAAAATGCTGCAGTGGCTTAGCCAGAGAAGCAAAGACTTCTTAGCTCATATGTTTGTGGGCAAATTCAGTTCCTTATAACGTGTGGCTACACATCAAAATTGATGCATATCTGTGGAGATTGTTTTTGTTTTTGTTTCAGTTTAGAGTTAATAAGAAAATAGTAAAGTGACTGGTTACAAGATGAATATACAAAACTCAGTATTTACTTTTATTGCAATTAGCACATAGAAAATATAAATTAAAGTAGTTTATAATAATACCATGATATAAAATAGATGGTGACAAATTTGGTTAGAAGATCATGGGGCTTTAATAATTAATATTGTGATGTGTGTTAAAGTACATAAAACAAGATCTGAACAAATGGAAATTCATTAGCCAGTTTTTGATGAAAAGATACAGTGTGAGATTTAACCTTCCCCAAATTACCACATAAATTTAAAGTAGTTTGTAGTAGAATTTTAATAGGATTTTTTGTAACTAGAGAAAATTATAGAATACATATGAAATAATACATACCCCCAAAGAACCAAGTAATATAGGTAAAAGAACAGGAGGAAGGACTTAGCTTACTAAAAAATTACAATATATTCTAAGGTCCCTGATGCTAACATAAATGTAGTATAGAAAAATGATTAGATAATTTAGCTATACAAAATAGAGAGTTAAGGAATAGATTACAGTATAAGTCAATTTATATATTACAAAGTTGTAATAAATAAAATTGTTTTAGTAGTAAATATATGAACTAATATGTTTATCATTATCAATGCAAAAAAGTAGAAACAAAGTAAATATTCAACAATAGAAGAATAATAGAATAATTTATATCTATATTTTATGTAGCAAGTAAAAAATATGAATTAATGCGAAGTTAATTTTCTTGAGGTTTATAATTGGATAAGAAAAACAAGACATAGAAATAAATAGTATGATCATAATTTTATAAAACAAAAGTGAGAAAAACATATATTTATATATACTGATATATATTTAGGTATATACACATTTCTATATAAGATTATATGAGGCTGATGAAAAATAAGACGAAACATAGGAATTGTTGGTAGGGTGCCTTTGAGGTTGAGGTGGGATGGCTCATGTAAGTGAACAATAAAGGGAGCAGTCACTGGAAACTATATTTACTTATATTTAAAGGAAAAGTAACATTCAAATTAAAACTAAAAACCTGTATTTTCTCACCTTTTAGATCAACAGAATTCAAGATATTTGAAAATAAATGGTGAGTGTTTGGAGGGGAAATAAGGACTCTCTTGCCCTGATCTCAAGTCAAATTTTACACATCCTCTATATTTCTAAGAAGGGCATTTCCTAATATCCATCAAAATTTGTAACAAACTCTTATCCAGTTTTACTTGTAGTTTATCCTACAAATATACATGTGTGAAGTGTAAAAGGATATTAATATCAGTAATGCTAGAACTAGTGAATGATTAGAAACCTAAATGTACTAATATTTGAGTCATGACATACTCATAAAATACTCTGCATCTATTCAGCAGGATAAGGCATTTCCATTCATTCAGGAGTGGGCACTGGGTGTTATATGTAACTGATGAATTACTGAGCTACATCTGAAATAAAGATGTATAAAGATGTTGGCTAATTGAATTTAAATTAAAAAAAGAAAATGTACAGAAAAATGTATACAGCTTTCTACCATTTGTATTTAAAAGGAGTGTGTGTGTGTGTGTGTGTGTGTGTGTGTGTGTGTATGTAGTTTATATACATAGATCACCTCTGAACCTTTTATGAGACATTGGAGATAGAGAGTTGTCTCTAGGAAGGTAGATAAGATGACTGAGCGGTTGAGTTGAACTGATTATCTTTCTTTTCTTTTGAATTTTGTATCTTGTGCCTGAATTATTTACCAAAAACCAAAATACTTCTAAAATTTATTCATAGTGAATTATAAGAAAAAACAAAGATAATGTAATCAGACACACTAGCTAAGTACCAGAGAGGCTCTATTATAATAGTAAATTAACATGACTTTTTAAAAAAATATATTTTTATTTATTTATTTGAAAAGAGAAAGAGGCAGATGCAGAGAGAGTACAAATGGATAGAAGGGCTAAGGGAGAGGGAGAAACAGACTGGGGTTGATCTCAGCACCCTGCTTAACTGACTGACGACCCAGGTGTCACCACTTGGCTTTCTAATATTCCCAAGTAATTTAAGTTTATAAAACATAGTATTCAGTATAAAAATTTCAACATTTTATTAAAAAATGTGACTTTATTTAAAAAAAATCTTGGAAACCATTTAAAATTTGAAGTATTCTTTTTTATTAGAGTGCAAGTGATATATTAGTTTTAGGTATGCAACATAATGAATGATATTTGCATATATATTGATATAATGATCACCACAATAAGTCTACTTAACATATGCCACCATGCATAGTGACAATATTTTTCTTTATGTCATGAGGTTTTTAACAATTACTCTCTTAGTGACTTTTAATTATATAATACATTATTAGCCACTGTAGTTACTGTGGTGTACATTACATCCCTATGACTTACTCATTTCCTAACTATAAGTTTGTGCCTTTTGACCTTCTTTACTCATTCACTCACCTGACTGCCTGCCCCCCCCACCTCTGGCAATCACTGTCTTTTCTCTCTTTTTTTTAATTTTTTATTTTTTATAAACACATATTTTTATCGCCAAGGGTACAGGTCTGTGAATCACCAGGTTTACACACTTCACAGCACTCACCAAAGCACATACCCTCCCCAATGTCCATAATCCCACCCCACTTCTTGCAACCCCCCTCCCCCCAGCAACCCTCAGTTTGTTTTGTGAGATTAAGAGTCACTTATGGTTTGTCTCCCTCCCAATCCCATCTTGTTTCATTGATTCTTCTCCTACCCACATAAGCCCCCATGTTGCATCACCACTTCCTCATATCAGGGAGGTCATATGATAGTTGTCTTTCTCCACTTGACTTATTTCACTAAGCACGATACGCTCTAGTTCCATCCATGTTGTCACACATGGCAAGATTTCATTTCTTTTGATGGCTGCATAGTATTCCATTGTGTATATATACCACCTCTTCTTGATCCATTCATCTGTTGATGGACATCTAGGTTCTTTCCATAGTTTGGCTACTGTGGACATTGCCGCTAAAAACATTCGGGTGCACGTGCCCCTTTGGATCACTACATTTGTATCTTTAGGGTAAATACCCAGTAGTGCAATTGCTGGGTCATAGGGCAGTTCTATTTTCAACATTTTGAGGAACCTCCATGCTGTTTTCCAGAGTGGATGCACCAGCTTGCATTCCCACCAACAGTGTAGGAGGGTTCCCCTTTCTCCACATCCTCGCCAGCATCTGTCATTTCCTGACTTGTTGATTTTAGCCATTCTGACTGGTGTGAGGTGATATCTCATTGTGGTTTTGATTTGTATTTCCCTGATGCCGAGTGATATGGAGCACTTTTTCATGTGTCTGTTGGCCATCTGGATGTCTTCTTTGCAGAAATGTCTGTTCATGTCCTCTGCCCATTTCTTGATTGGATTATTTGTTCTTTGGGTGTTGAGTTTGCTAAGTTCTTTATAGATTCTGGACACTAGTCCTTTATCTGATATGTCGTTTGCAAATATCTTCTCCCATTATGTCAGTTGTCTTTTGATTGTGTTAACTGTTTCCTTTGCTGTGCAGAAGCTTTTGATCTTGATGAAATCCCAATAGTTCATTTTTTCCCTTGCTTCCCTTGCCTTTGGCGATGTTCCTAGGAAGATGTTGCTGTGGCTGAGGTCAAAGAGGTTGCTGCCTGTGTTCTCCTCAAGGATTTTAATGGATTCCTTTCGCACATTGAGGTCCTTCATCCATTTTGAGTCTATTTTCGTGTGTGGTGTAAGGAAATGGTCCAATTTCATTTTTCTACATGTGGCTGTCCAATTTTCCAAGCACCATTTATTGAAAAGGCTGTCTTTTTTCCATTGGACATTCTTTCCTGCTTTGTTGAAGATTAGTTGACTATAGAGTTGAGGGTCTATTTCTGGGCTCTCTATTCTGTTCCATTGATCTATGTGTCTGTTTTTGTGCCAGTACCATGCTGTCTTGATGATGACAGCTTTGTAATAGAGCTTGAAGTCTGGAATTGTGATGCCACCAACGTTGGCTTTCTTTTTCAATATCCCTTTGGTATTCGAGGTCTTTTCTGTTTCCATATACATTTTCGAATTATTTGTTCCATTTCTTTGAAAAAGATGGATGGTACTTTGATAGGAATTGCATTAAATGTGTAGATTGCTTTAGGTAGCATAGACATTTTCACAATATTTATTCTTCCAATCCAGGAGCATGGAACATTTTTCCATTTCTTTGTGTCTTCCTCAATTTCTTTCATGAGTACTTTATAGTTTTCTGAGTATAGATTTTGTGCCTCTTTGGTTAGGTTTATTCCTAGGTATCTTATGGTTTTGGGTGCAATTGTAAATGGGATTGACTCCTTAATTTCTCTTTCTTCTGTCTTGTTGTTTGTGTAGAGAAATGCAACTGATTTCTGTGCATTGATTTTATATCCTGACACTTTACTGAATTTCTGTACAAGTTCTAGCAGTTTTGGAGTGGAGTCTTTTGGGTTTTCCACATATAGTATCATATCATCTGCGAAGAGTGATAATTTGACTTCTTCTTTGCCGATTTGGATGCCTTTAATTTCCTTTTGTTGTCTGATTGCTGAGGCTAAGACTTCTAGTACTATAATGGTGATAATGGACATCCCTGCCGTGTTCCTGACCTTAGTGGAAAAGCTTTCAGTTTTTCTCCATTGAGAATGATATTTGCGGTGGGTTTTTCAGAGATGGCTTTGATGATATTGAGGTATGTGCCCTCTATCCCTACACTTTGAAGTGTTTTGATCAGGAAGGGATGCTGTACTTGGTCAAATGCTTTTTCAGCATCTATTGAGAGTATCATATGGACCTTGTTCTTTCTTTTATTGATGTGTTGTATCACATTGACTGATTTGCGGATGTTGAACCAACCTTGCAGCCCTGGAATAAATCCCACTTGGTCGTGGTGAATAATCCTTTTAATATACTGTTGAATCCAATTGGCTAGTATTTTGTTGAGTATTTTCGCATCTGTGTTCATCAAGGATATTGGTCTATAGCTCTCTTTTTTGATGGGATCCTTGTCTGGTTTTGGGATCAAGGTGATGCTGGCCTCATAAAATGAGTTTGGAAGTTTTCCTTCCATTTCTATTTTTTGGAAGAGTTTCAGGAGAATAGGAATTAGTTCTTCTTTAAATGTTTGGTAGAATTCCCCCGGGAAGCCGTCTGGCCCTGGGCTTTTGTTTTTTTGGAGATTTTTAATGACTATTTCAATCTCCTTACTGGGTCTGTTCAGGCTCTCTATTTCTTCCTGGTTCAGTTGTGGTAGTTTATATGTTTCTATGAATGCATCCATTTCTTCCAGATTGTCAAATTTGTTGGCGTACTGTTGCTCATAGTATGTTCTTATAATAGTTTGTATTTCTTTGGTGTTAGTTGTGATCTCTCCTCTTTCATTCATTATTTTATTTATTTGGGTCCTTTCACTTTTCTTTTTGATAAGTCTTTCATAGAACTAGTTTCGTTGATTTGCTCTATTGTTTTTTGGTTTCTATTTCATTGATTTCTGCTCTGATCTTTATGATTTCTCTTCTCCTGCTGGGCTTAGGGTTTCTTTCTTGTTCTTTCTCCAGCTCCGTTAGGTGTAGGGTTAGGTTGTGTACCTGAGACCTTTCTTGTTTCTTGAGAAAGGCTTGTACCGCTATATATTTTCCTCTCAGGACTGCCTTTGTTGTGTCCCACAGATTTTGTACTGTTGTATTTTCATTATCATTTGTCCAGATAGGAGTATATGAAGGAGCAAGTAAAATACTAAAAGGGTGGCAACAACCCCTGGAAAATATGCTTTAACCAAATCAAAAGAGATCCCAAATCGTGAGGGGGGAGAAAGGGGATAAAAAGAGGTTCAAAAAGAAAGAAAGAAAAAAAAGAAAAAAAAGAAAAGAATTAAAAAAGAAAATGAATAAAGAAAAATATAAAAAAGAAAAAATATATATATTAGATAAACTAGTTAAAAAACGTTAAAAAAGAAAAGGGTAAAAGTTAAAAGAAAATTTTAGCAGAAGAAGAGAAAAAAACATGAAAAAGAAAAAAATTAAATTTACTGCAAGACTAAAAAAATCACAGGGAGAAAGCCAAGAGTTTCGTGCTTTGCTTTCTCCTCCTCTGGAAGTCTGCTGCTCTCCTTGGTATTGAAACCGCACTTCTTGGTAGGTGAACTGAGTCTTGGCTAGATTTCTTGTTGATGTTCTGGGGGAGGGCCCTGGTGTAGTGATTCTCAAGTGTCTTTACCCCAGACGGAATTGCACCACCCTTACCAGGGGCCAGGCTGAGTAATCCTCTCGGGTTTGCTTTCGGGAGCTTTTGTTCCCTGAGCGCTTTCCGTAGAGTTCAGGAGAACGGGAATACAAATGGCGGTCTCCTGGTCTCTGGCCTGGAGGAGCCGAGAGCCCGGGGCCCCACTCCTCAGTGTGTCCTCAGAGAACAGCGCCCAGTTACTCCCGTCTGCCTGACCTCTTGCTGCGCTCCGAGCTCACCGAGCCTGCGACCGGTTCAAGGTAACACCGAGCTACGAGCTTACTGTCGGCTCTGTCTCTGTAGCCGGTTTTCCCGTTCCAATACCCGTGAGCTCTGCGACACTCAGACACCCCCTATCCTTCTGTGACCCTGCGGGACCTGAGGTCACGCTGACCCCACGTGGGCTTTGCCCCGGTTTAGCCTCTGGAGCTATGTCCCTCAGCGGAACAGACTTTTAGAAGTCCTGATTTTGCCTATGTTGCTCCACCCCTTGCCGGGAGCTGGCCCCTCCCCCCGGGGTCTATCATATGGTCGCTTTGGATTCACTTCTCGGCCAGTCCTACCTTTCAGAAAGTGGTTGTTTTCTGTTTCCAGAATTGCTGTTCTTCTTCTCTTCGATCTGCCAATGGATTTGCAGGTGTTTGCAGTCTTTAGATAAGCTATCTAGCTCATCTCCTGCTAGCTGAAGTAGTCTCAGCCTGCTACTTCTCCTCCATCTTGACTCCTCCTCTCTCTTTTCTCTGTATTTTTAAGTTTGTTTTTTGCTTGTTATATTTTTGTTTGTTTGTTTGTTATATAGTTTGCTATATTTGTTTGTTTTTCCTGTGATATTCTACATGTAAGTAAGATCACATGGTCTTTGCTTTTCTCTGACTTATTTCATCTAGCATAATTCCTTCAAAGTCCATCCATGTTGGATCTTGCAGATGGCATCTTTTTTATGGTTGAATAATATCCCATTGTATGTATGTACCACACTTTCTTTATCCATTCGTCTGTTGATGGACATTTATGTAGTTCCAGTTTCATGGCTATTATAAATAATGCTGCAATAGCAGAATGGGGGTAGATCTGTCTTTTCAAGTTAGGTATATTTTATTTTCTTTGGATAAATATTCAGAAGTGAAATTGCTAGACTGTAAGGTTCTATTTTTACCTTTTATAAAAATTTTATTTATTTTTTATTTTTATGAACATATATTTTTAACCCCAGGGGTACAGGTCTGTGAATCGCCAGGCTTACACACTTCACAGCACTCACCATAGCACATACTCTATTTTTACCTTTTTGAGGAACCTCCCTACTGTTTTCCATAGTGGCTGCTCTTGTTGGCATTCCCATCAACAGTGCATGAGGATTTTTTTTACATCTTCACCAATATGTTATTTCTTGTCTTTGTGATGGTAGTCATTTTAACATGTATTAGAATGTGGTTTTAATTTATATTTCTATGACAATTAGTGATGTTAATAATCTTTTCATGTATCTGTTGGCCATCTGTATTATTCTTTGGAAAAATATCTATTAAGGTCATCTGCTCATTTTTAAATCAGATTATTTGTGTGCTATTGAATTGCATGCATTTTTTTTACATATTTTGGAAGTTAATTCCTAATTAGGTCTTTGTTTTGCAAATATTTTATCCCATTCAGTAGGTCACATTTTCATTTTTTTGATGATTCTCTTTTTGGTGCAGGTTTCCATTTTGATGGAGTCCTACTTGTTTATTTTTGCTTTTCTTGTCTTTTGGAGTCAGTTCCAAAAAATGATTGCCAAGATCCATGTCAAGGAGCATTCAAGTCTTGAATGCTTTTTGAATTAATTTTTTTGTATTGTGTAAGATAGTGGTCCAGTTTAGGGTTTTTTTTTTGTTTGTTTGTTTTGTTTGTTTGTTTGCATGTGGTCCTCTAGTTTCCCCAACATCGTTTATTGAACAGACTGTTCTTTTCCATTACATATTCTTGGTGCCTTTGTCAAAAAGTAATTGACCGTGTGTGTGTGTGTGTGTGTGTGTGTTGGGGGGATATTTCTCTGATCCATTGATCTGTGTGTCTGTTTTCATGCCAATACTATACTGTTTTGATTACTATACCTTTCTAACGCAGTTTGAAATGAGGGAGCTTGTTGCCTCCAGCACTGTCCTTCTTTCTCAAGATCCCTTTGGTTATTCAGGGTCTTTTGTGCTTTCATGCAAATTTTAAAAGCATTCTTTGAATTACAACTGAAACAGAAAATAGGACCAGTATACTGAACTGATTAAAGTAAGTGTGAAAATGAATTTCCTGAAACTCACCAAAGTATGTGTTTGATTTGGTGATTTTATCTGAGGCTCACTTTGGAAAAGATAAAATTCTAAAAGCTGATGTCCGTTTGCTGTATTCCTTCGCCAAATCAGAGTACCCATGAGTTCAACCCCGATTACCTTGAATAGTGAAAGGCAAAATAAACTTATATTTGATAAAGATTGTGCTTAAATTTTCAGCTGATTTCTGGAATGAAAATTTCATTTCTGGAATAAAGATATTTTTGGTTTATAACTCTTCATTGCTTTCTAGAGTGAAGGTTTATGTCTAAAATTTTATACATTCTCTAAATAGTACTATATTACTTTTATTTTCTTCTGTTTAGGTTGTGTTTAGAGTCCAGACAGCCATACCTTTTCCTAAGTTCATTTTCTGATAAGATGATAAAATGTCTATTTAATACTACGTATTGGAATAAATGATAGGACAATAAAATTAACTCTCAGGACTATTTATATTAATTGTATTTACTAGTGTGGTAGTGTATTAGCGTGCCACCAAAAGTTTTTTGAAATGCCAGTTAACTTGTGAGCCTTTTTTTTTTTTCCTTTTCTTTAATCTCTAAATTCTTTGTGATTAAAACTACAAGGTGCCTGGGTGGCTCAGTCAGCTAAGCTTCGCTTTTGGCTCAGCTCATGATCCCAGGGTCCTGTGGTAGAGCCTGTATCAGACTCCCTGCTCTATCAGGAAGCCTGCTTCTCCTTCTTCCTCTGCCCGGCTTGTGGTCTCTCTCAAATAGATAAATAAAATCTTTTTGCAAGAAAGTACATTAATATTTCTAAAGTAAACAGACTGTGTTGTTCTTATAACACTAATATTCTTTATATATTTCTTACTAATAAGATAGTTTAAAATAAATGAAATACCAGATTTTAAAATGATTTCTTCTCTTGAACATTATCCAAAAGCAGCAGGGTAAGCATAAACTAGTGAAGTTAGGAGATACAAGTAGCCCCAGACCAGGAGATATGAAGAGGAGTTACCAAAGAGAGTGAAGATCATATACAGGTTAGTAAGTCAACGAAGCAGGATCCTCCTGGAAATAGAATTTAGACAGAGCCTACATAATAAGTGGCACTTTGGTGCAAAATTAACCTTCAGTTATTTAAACCAATAAGAATGTTTTCATGGGCTGCTGGTGAATGCTTTTTTCAACCAGGGTTACAAAATCTTAAGGAGCAGGGAGGCAAGTAGTGAAGGAAAAAACACACCCGCAGCCATATTTGCAGGAAGTAAACCATCAGTGAAGGGGTGCAGAGACAGAAGAGGCCATTTTCTATACAACATAAGAGATCAAAGCCCCAAAACAACACTCAAGAAGGAAAATGAAATGAAGTCTTTATAGAAACCAGATTATTTAAACAGAAGCAAAATTGGAGGAATGAAGGCTAATTGGAAAGCAGCTAAAAGGCAGTAGGCTCTGAGAAATGTCATAGAGACTTGGGAGCAGGATACAAAAATGTAAGGAAAATTAAGTGATCAGTTAGTTTTTAAATAGCTGCAGTTCATATCCCACTATCTCATTCTTTATGTTTCAAGTTTCAAATTCTAGTTAGTTAACATAAGAGTGTAATATTAGTTTCATGAGTATCATCTATCTCATTTTTAATGCTGATAACTAATGTCTTGTGCTCTCTCTCTTTGTCTTCCCAGGCCAGTCTGGCAAGAGGTTTATCAGTTGTGTTTTCTTAATGAACCAACTTTTGGTTTCATTGATTTTTCTCTATTGTCTTATGTTTTCTAGTTCATTGATCTGATCTTTATTATTTGCTTCCTTCTGCTTATTTTGAGATTCATTTTGAAACTGAGGTCATTGATACAAAACTTTCTTTTTCTTCTCCTGTAGGTAGTTAGGACTGTGCTTTTATCTCTAAGTGCTGGTGTATAACCTTCCCACCCATTTTGATATTTTGTGTTTTTACATTTATTGAATTAAGAATGTTTTCTATTTCCCTTTTGATTTCTTATTTGACCCATGGGTTATTTATTTTCTTATTTTCAAATATTTGGGAATTATCCAGAAATATATATGTTACTGACTTAATTTAATTCCATTTTAGTCCGTGAACATAGACTATATGACCTGAGTCCATTGTAGTTTATTGAGACTTGCTTTCTGGTCCTGAATATGGTCTATGTTGTCAAATCGTATGATGCATTCGAGTAAAATATTTATTTGGCTGTTGTTGGATGGAATATTCTGTAAATATTAGTTAGGTCAAGTTGCTTGATTGTGTATCTTCTCATATTTACTGATTTTCTATCTGCTTGTTCATCAGTTATTGAAAGATGAGTACTAAAATCTCTGAGTATAATCATGGATTTGTCTATTACAAAATTCACTCTTAGGAGAGGGAAAAAAAGGCTTTGATGTCTGTCTGTCTCTCTCCCTCTCTCTCTCAGTCTCTCCCTCTCGCCCCTCCCTTCCTTCTTCTCTCTTTCTCTGTCTCTCTTTCACTATAGCTATCTCTGTATCTGTCTTTCTGTCTTTAATCTTTATAGTTTTCCTGATGACATTTCAAAGGAATATGTCAGTTTGTATCTTCATATTAAGATAAAAATACATTTAATTTAAATTGGCTAGAAAATGTCCAACAGTCTATGAATCCATATCAATTATGCTTAGCAACCTGGTTGCCATGCAAACCATTTATTTTAGCCGGTCAAGGGGCAATTTGAAAGCCGGTTGACATGGTGATAATATTTCTGTTATGCAATTGACATGTTGTCTAAAAATAGACTTGCAATGAATAAAGCTCTTTTACTCATCTTTCTAATGCTCTTTTCCCTGAAAATCACTAGTGCATTTGTGTCTGCCTGTTTCACATTTTACTTTGTAATAATCATACAGAAGAAATCTACAGGGCTTTTTGTCTCTTTCAGATAAAGATATACGGTTAATACTATCACTTTTCTAACTATTGAGATGAACTGTGATACAAAAATAAGACTCCCTTTCTTCATTAAAGGAATGTGGTTTTATTTGTTAAGTAAAATAGTTATACTTACGAACAGAGGAGTAGATCTATAAATGAAGATGAGATATTAGGCTTTTAACCTATGATGCTGCTAAAGACTTCTAAGGATTAACTATAGTTACTCAGGTCAAAGAGCAAAGATTTACCAAAGCATTTTTGGCAGAAGTAATGATATACAGAGTTAGATCTGAACTTTCTAAATTATAATTACCAGCAAGGGGATTACATTGCAACTATGAAACATAGATTTTCAATAAATGTAGTTAAAAGTAAAATAATTTCTTCTTGCCTATAAATTTATGAGTGATGATATTCATCACAGTTATATATGATGATAAGTAATAAAATGATAGATTACATGATGGTCTTTAGTTAAAAGATATTTTGTTTTTTTATTCTCATAAATAAATCACTATTCATGGGACTAAAACTCTAAATATCTAAAAACTCTAAAAGAAAAGGGTGGGAAATAATAGCACTTTTATGAAGATAAATTTATTTTATGGGAGACTTCTCTGGCTAAACTTTAGCACATTTTAGTACACCTGAAAATTTTTTGATAAAGCTTCATATTATGACCCTACCATGGTAAGACAGTAAAAAAGACAGTTTCTGTTTGCTGGACATTAATATTGGACTGGATATCTCACAGTGGAGTTCTTCATTCATGTAGAAATGTAGGGTGCTGGAGATAACATACCTTAATGGCATATCTTACCCATACAGTATTCCTACATTTCAAGTTTCCAACATTCTGTGGAATTCCTGCCAAAACCCCATATGCAGTGCTGGTTTCCTGAACTCAGTGTTGTCATTTAAGTGTTACTCAACCTTAATACCTTTTAAATTTTAAATGACTCAAATTACAAAGTCTATATTTCAAGTCAATTTTTTAGAAATATGCTTGTTTTTCAAATTATATACAATTCATAATGATTTCCATGTGGTTACACAGTGAATCTTGAGATAAAGTGAGCACTGTTTATCTTCTGCAGAGCTTTGAACAAGTTGAAAAATGAAGTAAAGGAGTACAGTGGGGACAAAATACCACTATTATTAGGGGACGCTCAGTGGAGGACAGGGCTTGAAGTCAACTACATGGGCTTATTAGAATTACTCATCAGAGTTAAGCTGAACTGGGGCACACATCTCCACCAATCCCACAGCCCAGCCCCTGCTTATTGGCAAATGCCCAGAAGTAGAAACTGACTTTCTCCAACTAGTTAACTCTCAAGAGGAAGGAAGTTGAGCCCACTCTCACAAATTTTTCTTACCTAGTCCATAAATCAAATAAGGCATTCGACCCTGAAAGGGGGAATGTATTGTGAGAAAATCTTTCCTTGTGGAAAGTATAAGTGGCCCTCTAAGAATATTATTTTTAAACTTTCTCAAAGGGCGGAAGAAGAGATAAATAATAAGCACAAAAGAGCTGTTCAAAAGAAGACTGATGAAAGTTACTTCCTTGGGATGCCTGGGTGGCTCAGTTAGTTAAAAATCTGCCTTTGGTTCAGGTCATGATCCCAGGGACCTGGGATCAAGTCTTGCTTTGGGCTCCTTGCTCAGCAGGGAGCCTGCTTCTCCCTCTGCCTACCACTCCTCTTGCTTATGCTCACTCTCTCTCTGACAAATAAGTAAAATCTTTAAAAAAAAAAAGTTATTTCCCTTTCTCTCCTGATGGGTCACTTTATAGATTAAATGACCAAGATTCTTTGATGGCTAAATGCAAGAAAAATAGTATTGGATTGAGGGTTAACCTATAAATTAAAAGAAACTTGAGTAGTATAAGCTAGAAAGAAGAAATGGGCACAATTTAACTACAGTATTTGGGGTACGCATTTGGGTGATACAGTTATAAAGAAAAGCAAGGAAATGATTCCTCTTCTCTTTGGAACGTAGTTTTCCTTTGGTGGAGAGAGGGGTTTGTGACTGGATGGTATATGTGCATGGTCTTCTGAGATGCATGGAAAAGGCTTCTTCTTACTTCTTACAAACCTGTATGTCCTTGTGAGTTTTTTTTTTTTTTAAAGACATTTATTTTAGAGAGAGAAAATGAGTGGGAGGAGCAAAAGCAGAAGGAGAGAATCTCATGATTACACTCTGCAGATCAGGAAGCCTGACATAGGGCTCAATCCCACAACTCTGAGATTACAACCTGAACCGAAAGCAGGCATCTGATGTTTAACCAACTGAACAACCCAGGCACCCCCCAACCCCATGAGTTTTTGAGACTCAAGATGAACCCTGACCGTCCTATTTAAAATAGATACTTGTCTCTGTCTGGTTTTGTCATTGGTGTTCTCTAGAGCTAGATAGATCCTCTGAACTTGGTAATTAATAATTGAATGAGTGATCAACATTCAGAACCCTATGATTCCAAAATCCTTGCTTTTAACTGCTGGTATTATGTTGCTTTCTTTAGCTTCATCTTTTGTCAATGCTTGCATCAGTCCTTATACTCAAAATTCCAACACACATGCCTTGCCGCATTTATTGGTCTGTTTACTTTTCTATTCTTTATATCCCCACATTATATCTTTTTTTCATCTGGCAAGCCCTTGATCATTGTTCAAGATTCAGCTCTGGTGTATTGTTTTCCAGAAAACCTTTCCTGATACTACACCTGTCTTCAGACTAGATTAGGTAGTACTTGTCTTTCATGTTCCCAGAATATCATGGGGATAATGTCTGTCACTGTGTTTGTCAGATTGTATGTGTCTGTATTTCTTACTATGCAGTGAGTAAATGTTTGTTAAAGGACATAAGGAGAACCATTGCTTAAGACCAACCAGTTAATAGAATGATTTGAAATTATCCCAACACTTGAAAACCTTTCAGAGATAAAAACAGACTTTTTAGAAATATTTAACTTAAATTGAAACAAAAAATCAGGACTGCTCTAATTTCTTTGAGTAAAACTGGATTCAGTTATTTGTGATCAGGTTTATTAGCCATTTTAATTCCATTAACGAGACAGTTACAGATGATAGTCTCTTCACATCAAAGAAGAATAAGAAAATATGAAAAATAATCTTTAATTTCTGATGCTGACTGGTAGCATCAGTTAGGGTAGTTTTGATTGCAGCAAAGAACTGTGCCTCAAAATGACTTAAAATAGGACATTTACTTGAAATAAAAATATCCTAAAGGTAAGGTGATCTCCAGACTTACCTGAAGACATCTCATGAGGCAGTCAGGTTCATTTCATCTCTTTGCTCTGCATCCTTTGCAGATCAGCTAGTCTGACTTCCCTCTAAGTTTTAAGATGGTTGGAACAGTTCCCTGAATCACAAGATAAAATTCAGAGGAGAAAGAATGGCATTCTTAAACATACCTGCAGATAAAAGTAAGGATTGAGATGGAGAAAACACATTGGCTATATGTCCAGCTCCCTGGTCCTATACTTTTGAAAAATGTGATTGACTTACTTTTCTGACAATTAGTTTTCATTCATTTTCTCTTTTAATCCCATTTCTGGAATATTTCTCCTGCTAAAATGAAGGATAAATAAAAAAGAAAAAGTCTCTCTATGCTCAGAAGGTTTTTCATTTAACTGTGGGTGAAAGATACATTATGAATAGTATTGATTTTTTTGACCTCAGTCAAGCGACATGAAAGCTTAACCTAGATTCATCTTCCCCTCACATTTGTCATAAATCTCTGACATGTCGATATTCTATATTTGAATGCTTTGTGCACATTAGCAATATTGTAAAATCATATTGTATTGTGACAAGGCACTAAATTTATTTCAGAGAGGGTCCATTTTAGCACTATATGCACTATGAATAATAAAGCAGTTATTGATCCTAATGACAGATTATTACAACATTAATAATTTAGTTGAAGCAAGACCTTTTTTCATTTGAAATTGGAGAGAGAGTTGCTAAGGAATAAAAGAGGCAGCTCCCCAGTTAGCCTTCCCTGTATTATAATAATGTTGTTCCTCATAATTATGTGGTGTCAGTACACACACACATATAGGTCATATTGAGTTCAGAAACATAGGAGTACAGTCTGTACTTCAGTTATGGCTATTTAAATCTTTAATTCTCATTGAAAATAATAGGGTAAAAGCTTATAAATGATATCTGTATGCTCAGATAAAAATGATTGTGCATTCCTTTTCACCCCTGGTAAGATCTACTATCCCTGAGAACAGTGGTATCACAGTAAAAAAATCAGATGACTTGTCTAACGTATTAGATTTATTTAAATGAAATGGAAATATAGCTTAAGGCAGCAGCTTATTCTTAATTGAATTTATTTGAAGCCCTAAGTACTTGTGAAATTTTGGCCACAGGACTGTATGTTTGAATAGCTAAGTCACTAAATGGTTTTTGGGGAATTAGAGTATAATACATGATAAATTTCCTGTAGGAATGCTGTAGAATTTTCTCAAATGAAAAAAATCACCGTTTCCATGTTGAACTGTTTGTCATTGTTTTGTCAAATTAGATAAAGATTTGCCTTCATACTTAAGCACATAATGACCCTCCTTTTTTTCCCCTGATCATGTGATATACCTACAGACATCTTAATGAATATGGCAACAGCCAGAGAGAACCATGACTCCTCTATTTTTATACTCAGTGTGGCAGGTCCCCATTGAGGAAAAAATATTTAGGACTTCAGTCTAGGATAGCAAGGTACAATTATCTTTGATCCAATCACCCTTTTTTTCTGAAGCCAAACCCAATGAAAAGAGATTGAGAAACAAAAAGGTACATCAATCTCCCAGGAAAATAGGAACTGCCTATAACCCCAAGCAACAATATATTAAGAAAATGCTTTAGTAATTGGGCCAGGATGATAGAGAGCATGGAGTGGATAGATGTCTGTATAGGTTTTCTGCAAAATAAAGTGTTCTTCAAATTGGGGTGCATATCCTGCAAGGATAAACCTGTAAGCCTTGTGCTTGGAAACAATGTTTAGGTTGGAGGAAAAGAAGTGGGAGGCTCCCTGAAATCTGGGGAACCAGATGGAATGTTAAGGACACTGGGGCTGAGTGAGAGCCATTCATCCTACAGGTGTTAGAAGGAGGAAAGAGTAGTGACAAGCAGCCCTGAGGCTACTGATATTGGTCAGCCTTAAGGATGAGTAATGGCTAAATCAAGATACACACATACACATAACCCAACACATCTTGCTAAAGATGTCTCTGAGGCTAAAGAAATTTGTACCTATAGACAAAATGTTGATGAGAAAATTGCTGAAGGCAAGAAACTTGCTACTCAAAGTGCCTTCTTGCTCAGCTGAAAAATTAATTGGCCATCCGCAAAGATGCTATAAGAGAAAGAGAGGAAGAAAATATGGCATTCAAAAGACAGAGTAAGAACGCAATTCTGCCATTATGCAGGTAAATAGGAACAAAGAATTCTCCAAGAAATAAAATAAATTGAAGAAAGTATGAACTCTGGAACCAAAAATTGGAAAATAAATGGTACCCAGATTCAGAGAAGATATAACAAAACAATATGGAGAGGAAAACTGAACTGGTTGTATTTCAGGAGGGAAGAAAAAAAGTAGTAAAAATTCAAATAACTGAAAGTAACTGATCAGATCAAATAAGTAGAGCTATATAGGACAGTATAACATAATTAAGAAGTTGGTTCCAATTGATATACTCATAATATCACCCTCAAAGGAAAAATAGGAAGTTATTCAAGTGTCTGTGTAACATATTAAAAAATGACAAGGTATGAGGTTATAAGTAAACCCATAAGCAAGGGACACTTACAAGTGGAAAGTAATATTAATAATATGAGAAATGAATAGGTTAAGAAACATAATTAATGAATATTCTGAATGAGAAGAGAGAAGAAAATGAGAATAGAAAATAACCTCTATACTGAGAAAATCGGAAATATATAAGAGATACCAATATTTCCTATGCCCACTATCAGAATTTCTGCTTTTTTGATAATACAGTTCCATATTTTTAGCTAGATGCATGACCATCCACAAAGCTTTGTTGTTCATACTTTTTTACAGCTGGTTTTGGCTGTATGGCTAAGTTCTGGCTGATAAGATGTGAAACAGAAGTGTCATGTTGCAGCTATTAGGTTATGTTCTTAAAAGCACCTCCCCTCCCCTTTGCTCTTGCCTGCTGGGTCTTCTTGCTCTGCCTTGAACACATCCAGCAAGGAAGTTTTAGATTTTTTATGTGTTTTCCCTCCATCTAGATGACCATTTCTAAACCTTTTTGTTTCCTTATCTCATTCAGCATCAGATCCAGGATCACCTTCTCAGACCTCCCTTGACTATTCTAGTAGGAAGCCCAACCCCATCTCTCCAGCCTCTTTTTCTGCTTTGTATTTATTGCCCTTTGTAGTACCTGCAGATATTTTATCAAAGTAATTCTTGAGTTGTTTTTTTCATATAACATGAAGAATGTTTAAACTCCACAGAGTGTCAGGAACGTTGTCTCTGTCATTCCCATCAGTAGCTCCACTATCTACCAGGGACCTTGAATGAGGCAGGCACTCTCTGTCCTTGAGTAAATGCATAGTAGCTTTTTAGCGTTGGAGAAGATAGGGCAAGAAGCAAAAAAGAAGAATTATGGAACATGAGAATAGACTTAGGGAACTCATTGACTCCATCAAATGCAATAACATTTGTATATAGGAGTTCCAGAGAGGAAAAGAGAGCAAAGGTGGCAGAAAATTTATTTTGAGAAATAATGGCAGAAAATATCCCTGATTTGGGGAAGGAAGCAGACATCCAGATCCAGGAGGCACAGAGGACTCCCATCAAAAATCAACAAAAGCAGACCAATGCCAGGATGTATTGTAGTTAAATTTGGAAAATATAGTGATAAAGAAAAAAAGTCTTTTTTTTTTTAAGATTTTATTTATTTGTCTGATAGAGAGTACAAGCAGGGGAGTGGCATGGAGACCAAGAAGCAGGTTCCTATTGAGCAGAGAGCCTGATATGGGGCTCGATCCCAGGATCCTTGGATGATGTCCTGAGCTGAAGGCAGATGCCTAACAAACGGAGCCACCCAGGTGCCTCATAAAGAAAAAAGTCTTAAAGGCAGAAAGAAAAAAGAAGTCCTTAACTTACAAAGGAAAACCCATAAAGTTAGCTGGAGATTTCTCAACAGAAATTTGGCAAGCCAGGAGGCAGTAGCATAATATATTCAAAATGCTGAATGTGAAATATCTGCAGCCAAGAATACTCTATCTAGCAAGGCTATCATTCAGAATAGAAGGAGAGATAAAGAGTATCCCGGACATACAAACATTAAAGGAGTTTGTGATCAATAAATCAGTTTTGCAAGAAATATTAAAGGGGACTCTTCAAGTGCAAAGGAGAGATCAAAAGTGTCAAAGCCAATAAAGAATCAGAGAAAATCTCCAGAAACAGTGACAAAACAAATAATAGAATGGCAATAAATACAGATCTGTCAATAATTACTTTGAGTAAATGGACTAAATGCTCCATTCAAGGTGTCAGAAGGTGTCAGAATGGAAAAAGACAAGACCCGCCATCATGTGCTGTCCACAGGAGACTCATTTTAGATCTGAAGCCTCCTGTAAGGTTGAACATGAGGAGATGGAGAAACGTTTATCATGCAAATGGATGTCAGAAAAAAGCCAGAGTAACAATGCATATATGGGACAAACTAGACTTTAAAACAAAGACTGTAAAAAGAGACAAATGAGGGCATTATATAACCATAAAGGGGCTGTCCAACAGGAAGATCTAGCAGTATTTATGCACCCAACAGAGGAGCACCCAAATACGTAAAACAATAACAAATAGAAAGAAAGTAATTGTTAATAAACCATTAATAGTAGGATACTTTAACACTATACTTACATCATTGGACACATCATCTAAACAGAAAATAAACAAGGAAACTTTGTGGCTTTGAATGACCCACTGGACCAGATGGATTTAACAAATATATTTAGAACATTCCCTCTTAAAACAGCAGAATACAGTCTTTTCAAGTGTCCATGGAATATACTGCAAAACGAATCATAGTGGGTTGCAAATCAGACCTCGAGAAATATAAAAAGATTGAAATCTTACCATGCATCTTTTCTGATCAGCCAAACTGGCCATCTCATACATTGTTGGAAAGACTACAAATTGATAAAACTTAATTAGATAGAAAATTGCTAGTATCTTTCCCAAACCCCCTCATCAGTGGAGAGCTTTTCAATTTTTGTATAAGTAGATAATGTTCATGAACTTGATTCTTAATTCCACATCTAGGATTGAATTTATTTCTACGTGTAGATTTGGTGTATTTACAAGAGTTGTTGCAGTAATTGTAAGAGCAATGCATTGGAAACAATTTAAATGCCTTTCAGCAGAAGACTGGCTAAAAAGTGGTCCACTCCCAGAGGGGATATTATGTAGCTATTAAAAAATGATATGTATGTGTGGTTGTGTCTATGTGTGTGTTCATGCATGCATGTTATGTTCTACTCTAGAATTATTTCTTAGATATATTATTCAATAAACAAAACAGTATAAACAGCTATGTATCATTCTTTAACTTGGGAAAAATATATATCTTTATATACATATTATATATTTATATATAAACATAAAGAGAACTACAGCTAGTTGATTATAGTAAGAGGGGCAGAGTACCTGGGGGACACATGTGAGAAAGAGAATTACTTCTCTTTGTGATTGTAAGCCCTTTCATATTATACTTTTAAAAATTACTATATTGATATCATTTATTTAGTAAATTTTTAAAAAATTACTTTAACAAAAGAAATTAGTTTGCCTTATTACTTACATATGCTTACACATTATTTTTTTCTTTATGTTGTTCTTGTTTTCACTGTATGCACAAATGGAATTTTGGCTTATTTGGTTGTATTTTTTTCTACAATGAAAGTAGAGCAGCATCATTTCATCTGTATGATTCATCAGATCTAATTTTTTTTTCTTTTTTGGACTATTTACCTTACGTTGTAAATTTTCACTAAGAAGCAATGCTGAGAAAAAAAAATCCATCTACCTGACATAATATAATGCATTTCCCTTTCTATACAATAAGAGCATGTAGAAACAATGTAAAATGGCTTACATTTATTGCATTGATGATAATGGAAACGGATGCTTTTTAAACCATGAAACTGTCTTTACACTGCTTTGAAATAGCCAATTAACTTACACTCCATTTTGGCTTAAGTGATTTGATAAAACACAGAATCATTCCATCAATCCTTAGTCATGAACCCTTGTTCCCCTAAGGTTAATGCTCCATCCTACTTCATTGAATTGAATGGTTTCATCTGTTTTGTATATTAAAGCAAAATATATATTTTAACTAGCATTTTATTTAGTTCTCATTTATATAAAATGCAGTGAGAACAGGGATGTTATGAAAATAGAATGGTGTAATAAATAGTTTCATTATAGGATTATTCTGCCCTTTCTTCCTAAATCAGTAAGACAGTATTCTATTGAAGGAAATCATAGATATAAAATACAGCATTCTCTTTCCATTACTTTATTCCTAATGTTCAGTGAGATTTAATATGCAATATTTTAAAACTCTCAGCCCAAGCTTTATAAGTCACAGAACACCACAGGGAAGAGATGGCATGAGCATTAATTTCTTTTTCTCTCGGCTATTGTAATGGAGCCTTTCTATGGCTACAGAAGCTCGTCCTCATTTTTTAATGTTATTTCAGTATGAACTGGAATTTTCTCCATTAGTATGTTTAGCAGAATTAGTGTGTCAGCGAGTGGAAGTAATGATCTTAGAGAGAGATTTTTGCACATGAATTCTGTCTGTACAGCCTGTCCCGCTCAGTGGCTGCTGTTCACATGGTGATTGGACAAGTGCCCAAGGGCATAGGTGCCAGGCACGGATGCCTTCACCCTGACAGTTTGCACAACACAGCACTGTCATCTCATTAGCAGGCATAAGCATCTTTGCCACATGCTGATTAATACAGTTGCACCTGCTCTCACTGTGTCATCCTAAGGACTGGAGTTGGACTTATTTTGTATTCCTCCAGGCTGCTGGCCATTTAATTTCATGACATCATTGGACAACAGAGTCATCTCAAGAGGTCACCTGGTTCAGGCTTCTGCTCTCAGGCATACCAATAGTTAACTGTTGAAGATGAATGGGTTTCTGTTACATTTAAAAATAGCTAGTTGGAATAGTAATCCCACAATTTGGAGCCAGCGTCAGTGTTAAGTCTTGTAATTGTAGTGGCCTAGGATGACTGATAAAGGAAATTACATCTTTTTTTGGTTTGTTTTGTTTCTTAGGTTTTCAGGGTTTTTTGTTTTGTTTTGTTTTGTTCTTTCTTTCTTTCTTTTTGGTGTCGGTGTTATCACTGTTTTAGTTACAAGATAGAAAATTTGCCTTTCTGGAGTTGCTAGTCATGTCTGACACTACTCTCTTCCTGTCCTCTGCAGTCCTGGAGCCCTTACATATGGCCCACGTTGCTCGGTAGCAGTGAGAAACTATGCGTGGGGAACAGAGAATCCACCTGCTGAAAAGGGAACCACATTGTACCTTCCTTCACTTCTATTTTTTGTAGGAGTAGTAGCAGTAATTGGAATATTCCTGGTGGATTCAGATCTTCCCCAGTGAGATCAGGTGGCAGAGATAAATAGTCCCTCCACACCACACAAAAATTGCGATGGGCAGAGGGGGAGAGCTTATTATGGGCTGAGTTGTGTCTGCCCACTTCAAATTCATATGCAGAAGCCCTAATCAGTACATCATTTTAAGGCCATATTTGGAGATAGAGTCTTCAAAGAGGTAATTAAGTCAGAATGGGGGTCCATTAGGTTAGGTCCTAATCCAATACAACTAGTATCCTTTCAAGAAGAGGAAATTTGTATCCAGACAAATACAGAGAGAAGACCATAGTGAAGGCACGAGGAGAAGGAAGCAATGTGCAAACCAAGGGGACAGGCCCCAGGGGAACCAAACCTGCCAACTCCTTGATCTTGGATGTGAGAGAACCTATTTGTGCTGTTTAAGCCATCCAGTCTGGCAGCCTTAGTAAACTAATACAGAGCTTAAATAATGGTCTGAAGTCAGTGCAACTAGCCACACTTGATGTTGCACTGTTGAAGACAAGTCATACAGCCAGTGCTGGCAAGGTCTGCGGACTCAGTCATGCTAGGCACAATGAGTATCTTTGGAGGGCATCACTGTGCTTCAGAGTGAGAGTAAGGGTCTAACATTGGCCTTAGGTAGCTATAACTTAGCATCATATTGGAGAGAGGAGCCCTTTCTCGTTCCTACTTTATCAAGAGAAACTCTTACCAGACCAGCAGTGAGGTGTGGCTCTGCTTCTGAGGGATGACAGTGCTTGGACAGGGCTGCTGACCTTAACAGAGGCAGGAAGATGGAGGCAGCAGGACATTCCCCAGCTTTCCTCTGCCTGAACTACCAGCACTCACTGAGAATTACTTCCCACCGAATGCCATTCTAAGCAATGTTCATAAGTAAAATAGGAATTCAAAACTGTTTCAGATGAAATTAGAAACAGAGAGCACAGTCAGATTGGGATAATATGAGTTTATTGTTGTTACTGTCTTTTCCCCTCTTTTTCGGTTTCCTTCTAGTCGAGTTGAGTTTGTTTTTTAACACAGAATTATTTACAGACGTGTGAAAGGAGACTAGGGGAATCACAAAGGATAGTGCAGTACCTGGGCCTAAAATCACTGAGGAGGAGCTAATAGCAGGGAGAAGCTCAGGTAGAATGGTTTCAGCAGAGACAGCCAGCTAAGGCAGAGCCTACTGTCGTGAGCTAGAAGAAGAACGAATATCTGAACGCTGCTCTCTCCCTGGCCTCGGCAGTCCTACATTCCTCACTGGTTGAACCCAGTGTCAAACCTGAGCACACACCTCGCATAAACGTCAGTTTTGTCGGGGAAAAAAAAAAGTGGGTCATGGACATTGGGGAGGGTATGTGCTATGGTGAGTGCTGTGAATTGTGTAAGACTGATGATTCACAGACCTGTACCCCGGAAGCAGATAATACATTATATGTTAAAAACAAACAAACAAAAAGTATGGGGAGAAGGGTAGAGCATAGAACTGGAAGAGCAAACAGAAAAGTTAGGACAGTTGCCCGGGGTCACACAACTAATAAGAGAAAGAGATGGGATTTGAGCCCAGCAGTTAGGAGGCAAAGAGCCCCTTCTGATTTTGTAACCAATTGCTTCGATCCAAGAGCAGCTATCCCCAGCAGACAGCATGATGTTCTGGCTCCAACATGTAAGCTCCGGGTATCTGTGTAGGACCTCGACTTTCATGCTGTTGGCTAGAAGTCCAGCTGTAATCAGGTCTTTGAAGCTCCATAAAAGTTCTGAGGCTTCTGAATTGTAGAATGGAAGATCTATTCCATGATAGGCCTGATGAATACTCTCTGCTTTATATCTGAATATAAAAATGGCACATTATGTATTACATAATGTGTAATTCTATTTACATGAAGTTTAAGAAAAGACCAATCTGTGGCATTGAAAATTATTACCTGTGGGGGGTGCTGGATAGTCAACAGCATGAAGGAAACTTCTTGGAAGAGGGTTACTTTTGTCATCAACCAGGCCCCCATTTCCTATCTTTCAAGGTGTTTTTGCTCTGATGGGTGCTCTGAATTGACCAACACCAGCCACCTAGGTTTCTGTATCTGAAGTCCCTTTTATAGCTTACTTTCTCTCTGGGTATCCAACTTCACCTCTTCTGAATATTTTTAATTCTTTTTTTTTTTTTTTGTCCTCTTTTTAATGTGGTGCTTAAACTCAACAACCATGAGATCGAGACCAGAGCTGAGATCAAGAGTCAGATGCTTAACTGACTGAACCACCCAGGTGCCCCTGGATATTTTTTATTTTTAATCATTCTGGTTTCCTTCTCTGGACTGTCTAGCTCTTCCAAATCCTCTCAGACTTAGATAAATTAAATCCTGATATAATCATCCTGATATAATAAATTACTCTTAAGTCATGATCTGTAAATAAGTGCAAGTTGTTACTTTCCAGTCCTTACATTTTCATTCCTATTAACAACTCCCTAAATCATTAGATAAAATATGTAACTTGCTTTCGTTTATTTTTAACTTTCACTTGGCTTTGAGTTCCGCAGCCTCTTCTGCCACATTTGCCCAATAATTAATTTTGTGTATCACTCTGATATTTATTACCTTACAATTTGTGTAGGCTAATGGCTGTGAAATGGTAATATTTGCACTATGGAATGTTATAGTACTGAATTATTTTCTTATCAGGTACTTATGATGGAGGACTGTGCTTAGAGCTTGAGAAACAACTGAATAGGAATAGCAGCTGTAAACATATATAATTAATTTGAACACTAAAATGATAAAAACAGTAATCATCTTCCAGCAAGCCATTCATTATTTTCCCTTCCATGGACATGGCATTGTTCTAAGAGAGGGATAGGACACTGGCCCTCTCAGCTTTATTTCCCTGTCTCTGAAAGGGAGTGCTTTTGTGAAAGGAATGCCCGTTTTACCTGCCCCTTCTCTAAAGAGGCAGTGTGGTAGTGGAGAATGGATTAAGATAAACCCATTTTTCAAATCCTTGCTCAGTAACCTTCTGACAGTATAACCTTGGGCAAGATCCTTAGCTTCTCTGGAACTCTGTTCAGTAGTAAAATGTCCATACGAATTCCTATTTGCACGACTGTTGTGAGAATTGAGACAATATATGTCAAGTGCCTACGTGTAGTGTATACCCCCACTGTGACAGTTATTACCTGAAGATTCTATTGCTGGACGAAAGTTAGTGTTACGTATTTTATATCATTAATGATTCGAAATTGAAAGTCAGCTTCTGAATGAACTCTCAAATCAAGAATGCCATTTTATTATTATTATTATTATTATTATTATTATTATATCATAGGTTACTGTTCTCTTAGTACAATTTGCAGGTCTTCTCCACCTACCCTAAAGAAAAAAGGAATGATTATCTGATGATAGGCTATAGTGGCTCAAAGTTTTTACACTGGGAACCAAAGAGTGCAAGAGAGATTTATTTTTTAGACACACACACACACGTATCAATAGTGTTCTCCAAGGAGACCAAGATACTTTACCAAATATGATTTTGAGGCACACAAAAAAAGAAGGAGAGGAAGCAGGAAGCTGTTGCACTAGTTCTGATAAATCATAGTAAGTTCTGGTTGAAGATCAACCACATATAGAAAGACAAGGATCAGTGAAGAGAGTCTCTGCTGTAGAGTTGCACAAGGCCTGGACACGTACAGGGAGGGAAAGAAAAGGGGGATATAGTGAAGCATTTGGGAAGAGGTGCCTTCTTGTCAGTTCCCCTTCATTTCCTACCCTCAAATATGTATGATATTATGAACTCCTCCATCAATCTTTTAGAGGCCCTGTCCCAGTATTCATTAGAAGTATGGATAGTGGTGGGGCGCCTGGGTGGCTCAGTGGGTTAGAGCCTCTGCCTTTGGCTCAGGTCATAGTCCCAGGGTCCTGGGATCCAGCCCCACATTGGGCTCTCTGCTCGGCAGGGAACCTGCTTCCTCCTCTCTCTCTCTCTGCCTGCCTGTGATCTCTATCTGTCAAAAAAAAAAAAAAAAAAAAATCTTAAGAAGTATGGATAGTGGTAAGGGCAAAGGGGATAAAGCAGGAAGCTCTCTCTAGTGATCAGAACATGCATTCATAAGAAAGAAAAATATGTTTATGTTTGAAAATTTTAAGCCAGACAGCTAGATCTTTAAATGTGTTATGAGTTTGAGACATAAGTTGAATGCTGAGATAGCACCCAGAGAAAATCCAGAGTGTACATAAGAACTACCTATTAAGGCAAAGAAATCAAAGAAAAGAGATAATAGGTAGGAAGGGCGCAGTAGACACATAGTGAATAAGACCTCCAGCTTGGGTGGAGGCTCTGCTATCTGGGACCAGTAGAAAGAACTTCTGGCTGTCTTACCACTTCTATGAACCTCCTACATGATGAATACGTTTCTTGTGTGAAGTCTTCTTTGAATTGTGAACCCGAACTTTCTTGGACATACCCCTCTTCTAAAAGGGACTTTTTCCGTGACTAGCATCAAGTAAACCAGCAGAGAACTAACAAATACAATTTTTCTTCTTGAATACCCCTACCATTTTCCTATCTTCGAGTCTGAGGGATGGAAAAAGGAGATAGAAAGAGGGAGAAAGCAGTAACACCGCTAAGCCACCACCATACTTGGTCTTTATTTATTTTTGTGTGTAATTCACATCTGACATTTGGGGTGAAAATAAACTACTAAGAAATGTTAGAAAACTGTGGTGAATTGAAGTTCAGGCTTTAAGCTTGGGTGCCTGGCAGGGTAATTTCAATGCTATTAAAAGAAATGTAGGTACTTGCTCTTATATGGAAGGAAGAGTTAGAGATAGTATGGTTTAAATCAAGGATGATTGAATCCAGTGCATGAGACCAGGATTGGATCCTGTCTGCCACTCACTGTTCCTAGGAGTTTGGGAGTACCACTTAACCTCCAAGGTGAGTTTAGCCTTCTATAACCTGAAATAGGAAATTAGGTGAATGTTTTCTTTTTTTTTTAAATTTTTTATAAACATATATTTTTATCGCCAGGGGTACAGGTCTGTGAATCGCCAGGTTTACACACTTCACAGCACTCACCAAAGCACATACCCTCCCCAATGTCCATAACCCTACCCCCCTTCTCCCAACCCCCCTCCCCCCAGCACCCCTCAGTTTGTTTTGTGAGATTAAGAGTCACTTATGGTTTGTCTCCCTCCCAATCCCATCTTGTTTCATTGATTCTTCTCCTACCCACATAAGCCGCCATGTTGCATCACCACTTCCTCATATCAGGGAGATCATATGATAGTTGTCTTTCTCCGCTTGACTTATTTCGCTATGCATGATACGCTCTAGTTCCATCCATGTTGTCGCAAATGGCAAGATTTCATTTCTTTTGATGGCTGCATAGTATTCCATTGTGTATATATATACCACGTCTTCTTTATCCATTCATCTGTTGATGGACATCTAGGTTCTTTCCATAGTTTGGCTATTGTGGACATTGCTGCTATAAACATTCGGGTGCACGTGCCCCTTTGGATCACTACGTTTGTATCTTTAGGGTAAATACCCAGTAGTGCAATTGCTGGGTCATAGGGCAGTTCTATTTTCAACATTTGGAGGAACCTCCATGCTGTTTTCCAGAGTGGATGCACCAGCTTGCATTCCCACCAACAGTGTAGGAGGGTTCCCCTTTCTCCACATCCTCGCTAGCATCTGTCATTTCCTGACTTGTTGATTTTAGCCATTCTGACTGGTGTGAGGTGATATCTCATTGTGGTTTTGATTTGTATTTCCCTGATGCCGAGTGATATGGAGCACTTTTTCATGTGTCTGTTGGCCATCTGGATGTCTTCTTTGCAGAAATGTCTGTTCATGTCCTCTGCCCATTTCTTGATTGGATTATTTGTTCTTTGGGTGTTGAGTTTGCTAAGTTCTTTATAGATTTTGGACTCTAGTCCTTTATCTGATATGTCGTTTCCAAATATCTTCTCCCATTCTGTCAGTTGTCTTTTGATTGTGTTAACTGTTTCCTTTGCTGTGCAGAAGCTTTTGATCTTGATGAAATCCCAATAGTTCATTTTTGCCCTTGCTTCCCTTGCCTTTGGCGATGTTCCTAGGAAGATGTTGCTGTGGCTGAGGTCGAAGAGGTTGCTGCCTGTGTTCTCCTCAAGGATGAGGTCCTTCATCCATTTGAGTCTATTTTTGTGTGTGGTGTAAGGAAATGGTCCAATTTCATTTTTCTGCATGTGGCTGTCCAATTTTCCCAACACCATTTATTGAAGAGGCTGTCTTTTTTCCATTGGACATTCTTTCCTGCTTTGTCGAAGATTAGTTGACTATAGAGTTGAGGGTCTATTTCTGGGCTCTCTATTCTGTTTCATTGATCTATGTGTCTGTTTTTGTGCCAGTACCATGCTGTCTTGATGATGACAGCTTTGTAATAGAGCTTGAAGTCCGGAATTGTGATTCCACCAACGTTGGCTTTCTTTTTCAATATCCCTTTGGCTATTCGAGGTCTTTTCTGGTTCCATATAAATTTTAGAATTATTTGTTCCATTTCTTTGAAAAAGATGGATGGTACTTTGATAGGAATTGCATTAAATGTGTAGATTGCTTTAGGTAGCATAGACATTTTCACAATATTTATTCTTCTATTCCAGGAGCATGGAACATTTTTCCATTTCTTTGTGTCTTCCTCAATTTCTTTCATGAGTACTTTATAGTTTTCTGAGTATAGATTCTATGCCTCTTTGGTTAGGTTTATTCCTAGGTATTTTATGGTTTTGGGTGCAATTGTAAATGGGATTGACTCCTTAATTTCTCTTTCTTCTGTCTTGTTCTTGGTGTAGAGAAATGCAACTGATTTCTGCACATTGATTTTATATCCTGACACTACCGAATTCTTGTACAAGTTCTAGCATTTTTGGAGTGGAGTCTTTTGGGTTTTCCACATAGCGTATCATATCATCTGCGAAGAGTGATAATTTGACTTCTTCTTTGATGATTTGGATGCCTTTAATTTCCTTTTGTTGTCTGATTGCTGAGGCTAGGACCTCTAGTACTATGTTGAATAGCAGTGGTGATAATGGACATCCCTGCCGTGTTCCTGACCTTAGCGGAAAAGCTTTCAGTTTTTCTCTATTGAGAATGATATTTGCGGTGGGTTTTTCATAGATGGCTTTGATGATATTGAGGTATGTGCCCTCTATCCCTACACTTTGAAGAGTTTGATCAGGAAGGGATGCTGTACTTTGTCAAATGCTTTTTCAGCATCTAAGGTGGATGGTTTTTAAACTCTTTTTGTAGACGAAAACCAACTTATCAAATACTCTCCTACACAAATTACAATATGTGTTCCAGTTGGGTGGGTTAGGGAAATTCAGGACTTTCAGCTTCATTGATTTTGACCTCTTGATCCCAAAGCAGTCCCTCATATATTTCCTTGGAACCCAGTTAGATCATCCCTAATACGTTAACTAGCTCTGTATTTATATGAGTCCTAGTAAGCCTTGTTGATTCAGCAGTTCTTTCTGGAAGGCACTTTGAGAGTTTTGGTGTGATGATGGTAGTTGGAAATTATTCATAGTACTGATGGAAACGATTGCACATTGTTTTAGAATGTAATTCATGGCTATATGGCAGTGTGCATATTAGTGTACCTAATGCGGTCAGATCTTGACTGGAATCCTGTGATTGTCTGTGAAGTCCTAAGAGCTCTGCTAAATCCTGCTTGTCTGTCCATCTTAGCTCTCAGAGAAGAAAGCGTGTGGTGCTCTTCCTGCTTTCAAAGCCAGGTTTCCATATGGGGAATAAAATTCATCCCCTTTGAACATGTTCACTTCTGACCAATTTCCCTTATGTTAACATGTTATTTTATTAGTTAAGTTACTGTTTTTAATAAAGTTACACTCAAGTATGTCTTTACAGTGACTCTCTGATTACCTCCTTTCTGATATATTCTGTGATAATGTATAACGTAACTGCCAGGAGGCAGACTTACATAATAATAATATCCATGTATTTTTTTTTTCAATTCTTTCATGATGGGCACATTGCATACACCATATCAGTCTTTACAATCAAGTGCCAAATGTAAATATGTACCTTATTATCCTGAAGTGGGAACAAACAGTTCAAGAAATTAGTTAAGCTGCTTGAGATTTCAAAGCTAGGAAAGAGTGGGGGTTGGAGATTCTATGATATCCTATATCCTTTTCATTCTTGAGGGCCAGGAGTGAGTGGGCCTGGATGGGGACACAGCAGTCAAGACACCTTTGCAGGTGTCCTGGATGAGTCAGATGCTTAAGAGTCTGACTCTTGATTTTGGCTCAGGTCATGAGATCAGGCCCTGTGTTGGGCTCCGTGCTCAGCAGGGAATCTGAGATTCCTTTTCCCACTCTATCTGCCTCTCCCTGCTGCACTCACGCTCTGTCTCATTCTTTCAAATCAGTAAGTAAATTTAAAAAAAAAAAAAAAAAAAAAAAAAGAGGGCCCCTTGTTCCTTATACTGGCATCTATGTCCTTATTTAAATGTCAGGCATATTCTATGCCAGTCCTCCCAAAATTTACTGTCTCTTCTCACAGAATATAGATTCTAATTACATGAAGATACCTAAAGACACTTAAATATTATTTTCCCCTCTCATTTAGATTTTTACTACCTCTTTGACTAAAGCTGTTTATAACATCCAGATAGTTATTTATGTAGATATCATTTGCAGAACTGCTGATTATTTAGTACAGGTATTTCTAGGCTATTCCTCAGGGATCCAACTTCCTTAGGTCTAGAGAACATGACTACAGGACAGTGACATTTATTATAGAGAAAAAATATCACCAGCTAAGTTCTTTACCCTGGAAAGTAGGTTCTTTTGCCATCTGAATAAGTAATTTTTAACTGAAATTGTGGACACAGCATCTTTCTATAGCTACTTTTCACATGCTTGCCTCAGTAATTTTCCAAAGTCCTGTTAAATGTTTTCTTTCATATATGTTTAATTGAATTCCACATATTCAGATGTTCTCTGTAGTACATATATACCCATATGTTATAGTTGGACGACAAAGGATTTTTTTTCCCTTTCCTCTTAAAGGAAATGTTTAAAATTCAGCATGGAAGAGAACTCTATTTTAACCTAAAGTTCCACTTACAGAAGTTTAGATAAATGGTTTTAAAGAGACCCTAAGTCTTCTTACACATTAAGACTTTGTTTACAAAACATTGTCCTAATGAGGTTAATATAAATGAATTGGCAACAAATGGAGAAAACAAGTTTGAAATACATAGCTTCAAATGTAATAGAAAAATTGTTTTGTAAAATATGTTTTAGATTTCATTGAATTTCACATATTAGGTAATATTTTAATGGTGAATGCTCAACTCCAGTTTTTCTTACATTCTTATCTAAGTTGAAATTATTGATGCAACAGATACAATAAATGTGCCTTTTCATGTTCTTAAAATATGTTATTCTTTGTTATGTTCTATGACCAAGTCACATTTAAAGTAAAGGGAAAAAAAAAGATTTAAATAAATAAAATGTATCTTAATTCCCCCAGCATGTATAATGTGAACTTCATTGTTGCAGTGAGAACCCACACTATTTATAGTGAGCTTGATGCTTGGGTTTGACAGGCAGCCATCTGGGGCACTGCAAGAGGCCATTTTGAAAATGCAAACCTTCAATAAGATCAAAGTGTATACAGAAGTATTAAATTATACCCAGATAGAAAAATATGTGTCCTCATTCTTTTATGTGAAATTTAACATTGATACATGCTCTGTAAGTTTTCTTCCACGCATACACACGAAATCCATGCCACTGAAATGCTGAGCGATGGCTGGGGAAAAAAAAAAAAAAAAGAATCTAAACTGGGATCACATGTCCTTTCCGGACTCTAACTGTGGCATTCATCTGACATAATAGAGACTCAGAAACACAGTGCGCCTTCACTCTGCGGGGGGTTACAAAGCTGTTCAGTGTAGGAAATCAGCACGTGAATATCTCTTCCCCTTGCTAGAAAATGAAAAACACCTGACACTTGAGAACTGTTAGTACATGATTTGAATGCCATTAGGGGCTGCTCCTACACATTTCATATTACAGCTGTGGAGTGTGTAACCCATGAATAGCACTTGTGTTATGTTTGCTTTAGAAAACTGTGTTGATCCCTCCAGGCGCTCTATTTGCAAGTACTCCCACGTGAGGCATAGAGCAGGGGGGGACTGCAGCAAACTGATCTGTCTTACAGAGAGACTGTTCTGTAAGGAAATATTTTTAGAGGCTGGAGACATGGATAGCATGCCTCCCACTCTGGCTGTAACTTTTGAAAGATGATGGCCAAGGAGATCTTTTATTGACATAACAAAAACTATTCGTTTGATATGCAGGGCTCAAGTTCTATGCAAGCATCTCCATGAAGTGCAGAGTTTTAATGAGTTTTAATAAGGTTTGACATTGCCTCTTTGGATTTAGTTTGTGGAAGGAAGGTTATAAAATGAATGTTTTCCTTTGGAAGAAGTTGCTCTTGAGAGTTTTTTGGACTACTCAAATTGTGAAAATCACATCAGAGATAATCTTTCAATACATTAAATGAGGTGTGTATTTCTCTTGCATTTCTTTCAAGGTGGACTTATTTTAACACTTCCAGATTGCAGTAAATTCTCTTAATGTTTTTTTCTTTACATGCCGTTCAGTCTCAACCAAAGTGCTATATTTTAGGAATATATAAGTTGGTGACTACACTTGCTTTTGAATTAATGAGTGCATCTTGAAAATGATAGTATGATTTCAGTTGAATTTTGTTTAGATCACATTTTTTTTTTCTTAGTTCTAGATAAGCCCCTTGGGTTATTTTAGGACTTTTTTGTTTTCGTTTTTAGGTGATTGTCAAGATTATGTAGGTACCTCTGTAAAGGAACTGGCCTTGGAGTATGGTTAGAAATGAAAAGGAAATCTCATTTTCCTTTTCATAGGCTACATGATGGTGATTTACGTACTTGACTCCATTTAATGCTCATACACAACCTCACAGACACTCCAAATTTGGGTAGTATTATATCCATTCTCACAGATGTGGATGGTTTCTCAAATTACCAAGCTAGTAAATAACAAAGATGAAAGTCACAATCAAATTGTTGTAATTCCAAAGTACATGCTCTTAAACATTATCCTTTATTGCCTTCCACAAATCATTGTGAAACTTTCTCAGAATTCACCACTTTAAAAGATCTTTTCAAGTCTTGACATGGCTCTTGCTTACTGAATAGCTTTGCCTTCCTCTTTGCCTTCTCAATAAACACCTAAAGAATAGTCCAATGAACTTGACAGAATCCCATTCCCCCAAGTAGTGATTTGAATGCTTGAATGTCTTTAGCATCATCTGGAAAGCTTTTAAAAAATACCAGTGACTGATCATACATTACACCATTTTCATCAGAATCTCTGGAAGTTGAGACAGGACATGGGCATTTTTAAAGGTTTTCATGGTGATTCTAAAATACGACCAGGGTGCTATATGTTGACATAAAGTGCATGAGTTCCATTTTTTTCCACATTTTTTTCTCACCTATAATAAAAAATTATATAGATTTTTCTGTCTTCTTGGAAAAGCAAACTGATTGTGTCTTTATGTATTTGCACAGGGGCTTATCAGCACACTGTTCTTCCTAATTGGTATGCTCAAAAGATGTGTGTTAGATCTGTCTGCATCTTTTTCCCCAGTAAATACATGTGGGTTAGGACTAGCAACATGGAAGGCATTGCAGATTTTAGAAAATCAAAGTTGATACCACTTGGTCTTAAAATGTTTGGTCTTTTCTTCCCAACAATATAAAGGACTTGTTTTGTCATTTAGAGGACTACCTGACTGTCCCTAGCATCTGTAACCAATTTTTATTAGAGGTGGGACTGGGGTTTAAATCTATGCAAGGTTTATTTATTTGCTACTTATCCATTTCTCTTGAAATGTCCTGGCACTGAGTTCCTTCCAAGCATTGTTATTTTTATTTGCTCTTGAGTGAGTTTGTGACTAAGTAGGCTCCCTAGGTTGGCTTATGCCTTTAAGCCCACCAGACCAATTCATTGAGCCAAGTTATGATAGATCCAGATTTTTTGCTGAAGCTGGCAAACTTCTTTTTCTCTGTTATTGGCAAAGATGAGGAATAATAGCATGTTTGACTTTTTTAGTAACAGTATTTATTGACAGAACATCACCCCTTATCCCTGAAAATGATAACATCAATGTCACACGTATCTAGAAAACAGAGGTCTATTTCAAGAAGCAATGCTATGAAATTGAGTAGATGTCACCTGAAAGGAACCCTCTTGTTCTCAAGAAAAATATTTTTGAGACCCATGTGACATTAAATTTTCATGAGAAATGAATAATCTGACATGAATTGATTCCCTTTCTATTGTTCTCTCTGAAATAAAGATGATGATCATGATGATAAACATGCTGATGTTTTTTGAGAGCTGAGTTTGTATCAGGTACCATTCTGAGCGTTTAAACTTATTACCATATTTAATCCTCAGAACCTCAAAAATCCTAATGTACACATAGAATTTGAGTCATTTGCCCAGTGTGGCATTTTTGTTATGTAATACAGCTAGGCTTTGAACAAAATTCTGCTGAAAGTAGAGGTAGCACTATTCAGTCAGGGGGAGACTGGGCTTACTGCTAGAAAGGGACAGTTGAAATGGGTTGGTGACTACCTGTTAAAAATCGCACTTAAGAAAACCAGATTGCCAAGCCCTATTACAATTTCTAACTAGGTGATAGATTTGGTCTTGTGATTTCCCCTCTCCCCTCCCCACTCCCATGTTCTTGAGTATAGGGTTGCAGTTTCAGTGGTGCCTTAAAGTGTATGCAGTAAAACACAGCTGGTAACTGACTTTAACTATAATTATTGGCCTCTTACCAGTATTTAAAGATGCAATGCATGGATCAGTGCTTTGAACTTTGCTTTTTAGTTTTTATCAACAGTGTACCATTACTTTCCTAAGGACCTTTTCTTCACCTTTATTTAGATCCTGCACTGGTCTATAATTACATGAAACTAAAAATTCTCTATGGATTGATTTCCATAAATTACAAATATGTCATGCGTTATGTTACTAGACAAAAGGTCAGCAAACCAATTTGTTACACCAATAGCACATTTACTAGAGCTTGGACAATGATCTGTTTGTTGAAAACCTTCTGGTTTTAACTCTTTCACTAGGATTTCAGCTGAAACACAAATTGTATGTAGAATGGAATTTAAATCACCGTTACCCCTAATAGTTAGAAAATTTCAAATTTTGAACTGTATTTTGAGTCCAACACATTTATTTTATTTATTTTTTAAAAAGATTTTTATTTATTTATTTGACACAGAGAGATCACAAGTAGGTAGAGAGTCAGGTTGGGTGGGGGGGCAAGCAGGATCCCTGCTGAGCAAAGAGCCCAATGTGGGGCTCGATCCCAGGACCCTGAGATCATGACCTGAGCTGAAGGCAGAGGCTTAACCCACTGAGCCACCCAGGGACCCCTAACACGTTTATTTTAAATTCAGTTTTCTGTGATGGGAGAGTAAATATATGGTATTTTGCAACATCCCAAATACATCAATTTTAAATTAATCCTGTCAATGTAAAAACTAATTTTATCATATTAAATTATAAGTTTAGTAAAAGGAATCCTAATAGCTTATTGTTATCTTAAAAATAATAAAATATTACACATTATGCAACTTGAAAATTAAGCTGAATTCTTTCAGTGCCTTGAGTGGTCCTTATAATCAATTAAAAATGAATCTAATAAGATGGGATTTAAATGGCACAAATGAACTAATTAAGTTTCAATGGGGAACCTATATCCTGTCAGGCAGCAGCTTGTTTAGAACAATATTCATCAAATGATTTTGATATCACTCCATTCTGCAAATGTGAACTCAAAGATTTTTGGTCCTTTCCTTAAATTTTTCTTGTTCTCTTCTGAAAACCACAATAACTCCTTTGTCTAAAAATAATGTCACATTTTTCAGTTCTCCTGGAGTCAAAGTGTTACAATTATCGACTTTCCTCTTCTCCTTGTCCATTATGCAATGTGATGTCAAGTCCTAGTTCTCTGGTGGTGGCTCTGCCATTGTTGTCATCTGTTTTGTGCCACTCACCAACAACAGTGTTCTGTTTTCTCTAACTTCAACTATTAACTGGTTTTTCATGCCTTCAGTGCATAATATGCATTGGTATCAGATATGATTATTGGGACGTTCCTCAACACATTTCTTTTGCGTAGAGCCTGGAATCCCAAGTGCCCTGGCATATATTCAGGGTGTACTGCATTCTCATTCCAGCCTGCTGTACCACATTTCTCATCCAGTCATTGAGTCTCATGATTCTTGCATTGCTTAGACTACTCATCACCCTCAAGGAAGGCACTGCTCTTTTATGGTTTTGCTGGTTTCTGAAATTACCAGCTCCCACTTTTGCCCATCAAAAACTTTCCTTTATTTCACAGCTCATTGTAAGTGTTTAGCCCTGTTTTCCTGCATAGCAGTTAAATCATATTACTTATAATCTACTACCAGTTATTTGTTTACATTTATTCTTATAATATATTATCATATTTACATTATAATTATTATATCTTATATTATAATTATATTATAATTATATACAAATATAATTATAATTATAATTACACATATTATACATAATATATAATAAAATATACATAATGAAATATATAATCACATAAAATATTTAATTATATAATGATTATATTATAGTTACATCATAGTTATAAATATAATCATATATTATAATATATGATTATATTTATAATTATATTTATTATTATAAATGTATAGATTTGTATACATTTATTGTTATATATTATTTATATTATTATTATGTGTCCCTTGTCTCATACGTTCTCCACAGTTTCTCCATGGCATATATTTTATGTTCTCACGTTAAATAGATAATAAATTGAGATTGAGAATTTAAATAGCTTCCCAGGGTCACACAGCCAGCACTGACAGAGCCAGAATGAAAGCTAAAGTTACACTGGGTGCCTTCAAAGCCACAGGACCCTGATACTGTGTGGCTTTCCATAGCTACTTCCATAACAGAATTGGGTGATAAGTATTCATACACATGCATACATCCTGTACTACTGTAGTAAATAATAGATATATGATACATAGAACTATTATAATGTAAGTTTCGATTACTTTGGCTTATTGTAGACTTTTCAGAGATATTCTCACTCTTAGCCAATTAATGGCCTCTTTAACAATTAATATATTTTCTATATTTCCTGAGTGCCTTCTTGATGAAAGGTGCCTGCTGCACCTCACATTACACATGAAGGAATGAATTCCTGTGAAACTCTAGAGTGTTCTCACCAACATAAGAGTGTTTATTCCCTGAATTCTTAGTGGATTCCGTCTTTTGTGGGTAGACTTATGATCCTCAGTAGGTTTCCAAGAGTAAATTAAAAGGCAGACATTGGCATTGAAGTAGAGCTGCTCCTGTGCCTTAAGAGACTTGCATTAAAAATAATGACAACTAGGGCTAATGGTTAGTAGTACACGGGCCATTCTGTGCTGGTATGGGGCTACAGGGCAGCACTGTGCTAAGTCATAGGTAATCCAGAAAGAGAGAAATCGTGGATGTAACAATCAAGCTGTGAGGCAGCTTTGGTTGCCCTTTTGTTTCTCCTCCAATTTGGGTTCTTTTGTGTGCTTTTTTTCATTCATTTTCCATTCTGCACTCTACTTGGCTAATTAAAATTCTAATCACTCTGACAGCTAGAAATAGAAAAAAAAATTCTATGCTGGAGAAGGTAATTTCAAGGTGTTTTAGCTGCCAAAGAAACAAATGGAAATGAGACAAAGAAGCTAGTTGTCATAGAAGGAGAAATGAATTTTGTTTTCCCATTCTACCTAAAAATATGAAACTTTAGCCAAGATAACACATCACGGTTTGGCATCATAATAATTCTAAACATCTAAAGGTTAAACAATATGTTTTATTTTCCTATAGGTAAAGGTTTTTTGATAAAAATAGTCTTTCATAACATTTGTTCATGTCAAATGTAATTTACTGTTCTTGGGTGACATGAAGTATAACATCAAAGGTTTGACTTGGTCTCTGTGATATGTTGTTTCCGAAAGTGTTTCCTTTTAATCTTTGATTTTCAGATCTTCATTAAACATTTAAGGGACTAGAAATCCATATTTAAAACAAAGAGAAATTTGTGGTATGATTTCTTTAGTAAAATTGTGATGCTAAATTTTTAATGCCTTCTGGTCTAGAAGTGTTAAATACAATTACATCCAAGAGGTATTTGAAAATGAGTTCTCTAGAAAGGGAGGTTTCCTGAGAAATTTTGCAACTAAATTAATAATCAGGCTGAGTTTTGACTATGTCTGTTAGGGATCCAGAAATTGGGTAGGGTTTGGAAAATGTTTACAAGATAAGCTATTGTCTGAATTGACTGACATTGACTGATTACTTAATTTTATTAAATTGACTGGACACTTATTAAAATACACTGAATTGGTTTCCTGAACCAATGTTATTTAAATTTAATTGAATATATGAAAGAAGATGCTGCTAACTAACAAGAATCATTGAGTGACTCATGTCAGATATCTATACCCTTACATAGGTCTACATACAACACAAGACCTCTAAGATTTTGTTATGCAATAGGGTTCTTTATTGTGTGATGTAATTTTCAGAAAGACAGTATTGGGGGCAATGGGTTTTTCAAATTTCCATAGCCTCTAGCCAACTGAGGATTTATTTATAATTTATTTATTTTTTATTCATTCATTTATTTATTTCATGACCCAAAATTAGTGAGGATAAAATCAAACTGATTAAGCAAAGTCTGCCTTCATTGATGGTTACAACTATTAAGTCCCTTGTAAATACTTGCATATTTTAGAATCAAATATCTAGTATAATTCTTTATGAGAGTAAACATTCAGTGTTATTTTATTAATGATCCATACCATGTTTTTGTTGTTCTTACTAAAGCATTGATTCACTAAGTAATATCATTCCGTATATAAGGCTTTAATGACACATAGATACCAGAGTCCATAAGAATATCATATAATACCTTATATACTAATATCATTAAGTATATAAGGCTTTAATGACACATAGATACCAGAGTCCGTAAGACATAAGTGTTGTGTCTATATCAACTTCAAGAGACTGAAATTCATAGAAATACCTAGGGAGAGTCCTACATGGCTCATAGGTTGGTATGAAATATTAAATCAACTAATGTTCTCTTTTAACTTGTAAAGTAGCACACGATCCTGAATGAATGATTTAGTGTTGTGTCCATTCTAAAATGCTTTTGAATATACAGTGCTTAGTGAAAAGAGCCTAGTAGAAATTTCATGGTTAGAGACAGTATGGATATTGGAGCTCGTAAGTTGAGAATGTATGAATTAATCATCAGATTTCCCAAAACACACCAAAAAAGTCATATCTCTGAATATTTCAGTACTTATTGACAGGGCACTAGATAAAAGTTTAAGCCTACAATAGAATTTTAGGGGGTTATATCTCAGATCTGTTCGTAAATATCTGGGTTGTCATGAGAAAAATCATGAAACATCTCTGAGACTCAGTTTCCTCGTCTATAAAATAAGTCAGTAATATCATCTCCTAAGCAGTGATGATAGGTTGCTTATTATTTTTTAATCACAGTTACGTGATGAATACAAAGGACTAATAGAAGCCCTAGCTATTTTATCATAATTATGATAAATTTTTTCATTGTTATTGAATACCTACAGTGTTTGAACTTTTATGCTAGGAATTAAGAGAGACAAAGATGAATAAGGCAGCATCATTGACCTCAAACCATTTAATTTAGTAGGGCAGACAGCTGTGCATATAAACAATTGAATAAATGAGAGACTGAGTAACAGCTAAGTATGAAATAATCTAACATCTGTATAATGGGTTCAAATAATTGTGTTACCTGTTTTTACTTCTATCCACGTAGGCAATGTTAATAATATCTGGGAGTCCAACATGGTCATGCACCTTAGGTCATGTCAACCTGTAACTACAAGTAGAATATTTGCAGATGCTTCAACCTGGCTTCTGGTTCTCAATCAGGTGCCACTGAGATTTCCGTAAACCAGAACGTAGAGCAAAAGGGGCAATAATCGAACTGATACAACAGGTAAAAAATATGAAATCAGAATCTATAATTACCTTAATCAGAGCCCATCCTTTGGGAGTAATGAAACTGACTTTCAATCAAGTTTCTGCCCATTTTCTATCTTAGCCCTAATTCCTATTTCCAGATTTCTCCTGCCCTTTGTATTTGGGCTTTGTGTTTGGTCAGCCTAAATTCTGTCTGAAAGGACTTGCCTTTCCTAATTCCTTTGCCTCTTGAGGCACCATGTTCTTTCTTCAGGAAGACACTGATCCCCAGCACCATCATGCTTAACCAGTGAGACCTGCCAAGTCCACAGCACTATCCCATAAAGGACCATTTGGATATCAGATTTAAGGCTAAGGACATGGCCCAGTGAAAGCCTCTAATTCACTAAGAGTAAGAAGTTAGTTCACTGAAGCATACAAAAATTTGATGATAACTATTTTTGTGTCAAGACCAAGTATCAAATTTTGGCTATTATCTATAGGTAAATATTATTCTTCTTCACAGATCTGTCCCAATTGATACTTTTTATAAATAAAAATAGTACTTACATTATTTTTAAAAATCCCCTTAGTACCTGAAATATTTACATTTAGCTGCCATCTGTTTCTAATGTTGTCCTGAGTATTCAACAAAAATGGCTTAATTTGATGCATACAATGATATAGTAAACAGAGAAAGACAAAGGGCTTTGATCTTAACTCTCATTTATTTCTATGCGACTTCAAGCAAAATGTCTACACATCTCTGAGCATCAGTTTTCAACAGAGACATAAAGATGGTGATCACTATCCACTAGTATCTTTGTTGGTATAAATGCTAGAAAATTTGAGTTTTATCCCCTTCCCTCCTTTTGCCGTTTCTATTATTTTTTGACTAGCTCTTTCTGTCTTATCTATCTGCTGAGAGGAATACACACAGTAGGAAGTTTATACCTGTGCCTAATAAATGTTTGGATTATGTGTTTCTCCCCCAACACTTACGGATCAGTGACAGCTTTCTCTACACATTGTCTTTAAAAAAAAAAAAAAAAAAAAAAAAAAGATTGGCATAATTGGGGAGGAAAAAAAGGTCAGTCATTGGTCTAGCTCAGCTTTCAGTTCTAGGAGAGTATTTTCCTTTTACAGGGTAAACACACACACAAAAAGGAGTCTTGAAATTCATCCTTTTCAGTCATAAGTATCAGGAATTTGAGAGAAACTTTTCTACATTCCAAAAATAAAATAGCAAAATCATCTTTGATACTAAGAACCAAAGTCTGTTCTACTAAGAATATCGAGCTTATGAGAATTAAGCATATAGTATTAAGAAAGCAGGACAAGGGGCGCCTGGGTGGCTCAGTGGGTTAAAGCCTCTGCTTTCGGCTCAGGTCATGATCTCAGGGTCCTGGGATTGAGCCCCGCATCGGGCTCTCTGCTCAGCAGGGAGCCTGCTTCCTCCTCTCTCTCTGTCTGCCTCTCTGCTTACTTGTGATCTCTGTCTGTCAAATAAATAAATAAATCTTAAAAAAAAAAAAGTTTAAAAAAAAAAAAAAGAAAGCAGGACAAGACAAGAGAGCAGTTCTTTTTTTTTTTTTTTTTTTACCTCCTAGAATGAGGTAAGAATTAGAGGAGATGTTAAGAGGGAAAGTTAGAGAGGACAACCTCAGGATCAGACAGAGCTTAGGACCTTTGAGAGATCTCTACTATACCTTTCCTTATAATTGACATCCTAGCAGGCAGTAGGACAGGGGGTGATTTGAGGAAAAGGGGTTTTGAGCCTCTGAAGCAGAAAGAGCTCAAGGTCTGCTTCCTGACTGTAACCCTTTGAGGACCCAAAATTATGTGGCTCTCAGCAGCACTATGGAAGTCTTCAGAAGAAGGTCAATGGACTCCAGAGCAAAGAGCTTAGATGACCACTAAGTTTTTGTTTCAGCACAGTTAAGAGGAAATAAGAAAAAATTACCTATGGTTATTAGGGAAGAAGAAGAAATCTCTAGCTGGTCACCAGTATCTGAAGACTGCCAGAGCAGTCTGTGAAAATGTGGCAAACATGGTTGAGTCTCAGATGATCAGCAGTGCAGGTAAGAACTGATGGGGGAGCCTGTTACTACGTGTAATCTGTATTACAAGGTTCCAGAGGGAGAGGAACTAAAGGCAGAGGCATAAGTTGTGTCCCTCCAGCACAAGGAAGGTCAGGACAGCTTGAATCCTGAACCCGTCCTCCACTACTCGTGTTACCTTCAGCTCTGTGTAACTGAACTCCTAGTAAGTTCTCCAACTCTGTCTGCTACTACCCTCCTGAGTCTACACTAGCCCTGTAGTTTTCTTACTCTTCTTACTCTTACTCATGGGAAGGTTATTCCTACCCACATTTTGGCAGGGTTTTCTTTCTGCTGAAAACATTCTTCATTTAGATCTTCACAACTTTATTCTTTCATTCAGATCTCGAATCTTAATTCAGATTTTTCTTCAGAGCTCAAAGGTTCTAGTCTTAAAGACTTTACCCAAATTGTTCTTCCAAAAATAGCCTCCTCTTCCTTCCTTGCTGTCTCTTTATCCTGCTTTATTTTCTTTAGAGTGCTTATGACAATCTAAAGTTACATTATATATTTATGTGCATAGTGTGTGTGTGTGTGTGTGTGTGTGTGTGTGTGTGTGTGTGTATCAACTAGAATGTAAGACTATGAGGGCAAGAGTGACACAGGTCTCCTTCATGTTTATATCTCTTGTATCTAGCACATAATGGGTTTCAATTGATATTACTGGAATGGCTCTATGAATGAATAGATGAATTCCTCTTGCACAAAGATATGTCCTAGAAGAAAGGAAGCAGAATGAGTAGAAATCATGATAGGCTGGTTATTTACCAAGAGAATCAAATGATGGAGTAAAGCTAAAGTGACCAGGTTGCTTTTAGCCGGTGAGATTAATAGTTCACCCACACTCTGACGTGCAAACAGACTTCTGCCTTCACTCCACAGACCAGAAGTTGGGGCTCACATGCAAGTTAAATTTTATCAAAATAAAGTTGCTTTTGGGACACCTACGTGGTACAGTTGGTTGAACATCTGACTCTTGGTTTCAGCTCAGTTTATGATCTTGGGGTTGTGAGATCCAGCCCTGTGTGGGGCTCAGTGCTCAGTGTGAAGTCTGCTTGAGGTTCTCTGTCCCTCTTCCTCTGCTTCTCCCCACCACGCATGCTCTCTCTGTTTCTCAAATAAATTTAAAAAATAAAGTTGCTTTTCTTCCTGTCTGAATTGTGACTATGTATTTTAAGTAAATCCACATATTTATTGTCAAAGCTGATAAGATACTAATTTGAACTAAGCTCTTCTGTTTCCATCTGTATCTTATCAAAGAATTGTAGTTTAATATAGAAATTTTTTGAAAGTATTTGTTAGTGGGGAAGAGAACAATAATCCTAGATATTTTAGCTAGATCATGATCACACACCCACACCATGTAAAGTAGTCTGCTATTCAATAAAGTGTGTAAAGGCATTTGACCAGACACATTATGTTTGGAGCTATATATGATTTTGAATTCTCTAGTTTTTCTCTCCCAATTCATAACGTCTTCCTAGACAGCCAGTTTGTCAGGACTATGCATTTACCTCCATTATTACTTCCAAATTCCTGCAAATGGCAAGTAACAAAAGAATATGTTCTCTTCAGTACTGGACTTTATTTTACAGGGCCATCAGTTGGCCAGGCTCATTAAGCAAATGAGATCACAATGATAAGGAAATTATAGCTGAAAGTATCTTCAGAAGAAGACTATAAGAGAGATCAGGAACAGATCAAGGAAAAAAGAATAAATACAAGGAGCAAAAGCTGCCTCTAGAACATTTGTCAGAACAACCATTTAAATGTCTTAAAGGTATTGAGAACACCATGCCCATTCCTATCTCCAATCCTACACTGAATATTTGACTTCAGGTTGAAATTTGAGAGCCACACATTTCACAGTGTGACTTTCCTCACTGGCAAGAATGCCTAGTATTAGCATTAGATTCTACCAGAGAAGCCAGAGCAGTTTAAGGTAACTCAGGACCATCAATGAAGACTTGAAGTTGGAAAAACAAATAAACAAAAACCAGGAACTTCCTTTGAAAAGCAAAAGACTCAATTTCCTCAGTGTCAGAGGCAATCTCTCCGTATTTTGGCAGCTAGTGAAGAGAAAGATTCCTTGCTACTGGCCCCTCGACTGTACAGTGAATGTTAACAGTTAGTCAAACCACATTGAACACACGTACTGCTATCCTGATCGTAGTAGAGACATGCTGAGGGAATAAAACTTAAATAGTTTGCAGAGAAAATCTACACCAGCTATTATACGAATTAGCCTCAAACATATTTCATGTATATAAATGTACTACCACGGTATTTGAGGAAAATCAACAGCATGGAATCAAAACAGCAGATAGACAATGAGATCAAATTAGGTTGGAGCAAACCAACAAAATTTAAGAACAAAAAACTGAACATTCTAATAAGTAAACTCGTAAAAATTCAAGAGGATGGGCCATTTAAAAACAGGGACAGGAATTTGCAAGACAAAAAAAAGAATATATTTGTTGAAAAACAAACATAAGAATACAAATACGATTCAACAGAAGGGTTGAATAAAATATTTGATATTACTGAAGACTTCTGTTAGTAATGCGGAAGACGAAGTCCAGGAAATCTCCCAAGGTATACAGCAAGAAGAGAAAATGATGGAAACCGTGAGGGCCAGAATCCTTGTTAGAGCAGTTTTAAAAGGATACAACAGTAATTGAAAAAGAGACATAATCAAACATAAAAATAAAAGGAAAAATTTCAAAGTTAAAAAAAAAAAAAAACCTCGCAAGTTTTCACTTAAAAGGGCCTGCTGGGTGGTTTAGCAAAATCTGTAAAAGAAAAAAAAAATCAAACATATCCTAGAATTTTACAGAACTCTGCCAATAAATAAAAAATCCTAAATGCTTTCATAAAAAGGAGAGAAGGAAATTAAGTTTACTCACAAAGAAACATAAATCAGCATGAATATCAGATACTTTTTATATAATACCATATATAACAAATAATGGGGGATATCCTAGAATAAGTTCAAGAAAGGTGTTTTTGTTTATTTCTGTTCTAATCTGTATTGTTTGCTCCCTTCTAGTTTTGTGTTTAGTTTTTGCTTTTTAGATTTGTGTTTAGATTCTCCCCCACCATGTATTTAACTTGTAAAATTAGGTTGTTAACTGGAGAGCTTCTTTTTTAATATAGGCATTTAGAGCTATGAATTTCCCTCCTAGCACTGTTTTTTCTTTGTTTCATAGCATCCTGCAAATTTTGCTATGTTGTATTTACGTTTTCATTTGTCCCAAAATATTTTGTAATTTTACTTGAAATTTCTTCTTTGGCCCTTTGGTTGTTTAAGAATGTGTTGTTTAATTTTCACATATTTGTGGATCTTGTAGTTTTCCTACTATTGATTTCTGGTTTACTTTTATTATGAAAAGATACTTAATATGATCTCAATCTTTTTTAATTTATTAAGACTTGTTTTGTGGCCTGACATAGGTGATATAGCCTGGAGAATGTTCCATGTGAACTTAAGAAAAATGTATATTCAGCTGTTGATGGGTATAATGTTCTGTTTATGTCTGTTGGGTCCAATTAGTTTATAGTGCTACGTCCTTTATTTCCATATTAATCTTCTGTCTGGTTTCCTTTCCTTTATTGAAAGTGGAGGTTCACTTTCAATGGAGGTGAATGGAGTGAAGTATCCCACTATTACTGTGTATCTTTTTATTTCTTTCTTGGACTCTATTGATATTTGCTTTATGTATTTAGAGGCCCTTATGTTTGGGGCATCTTTGTTTATAATTGCTATATCTTGGTGAATTGAACCTCTTATCATTACAGAATGTCCTTCTCTGTGTTTTCTAACAAATTTTTTCCTTAAAGTCTATTTTGTCTGTTATGAGGATAATTATTGCATGTTTTCTTTTGGTCACTATTTGCATGGAATATCTTTTTTATCCTTTTACTTTCAAGCTATGCATGTCCTTAGATCTGAAGTGATTTTCTTATACCCAGTCTTTGGTTGAATTATGTTTTTTTAAATTCATTCAGTCAATATATGTCTTTTGATTGAAGGGGGATATTCCATTTACATTTACTGTAATTACTGACAGGGAAGGATATACTATTTCCATTTTGAAAATTTTTTCCTTTGTTTCTTATAGCCTTTTTGAACTTCATTTCCTCTCTTACTGCCTTCCTTTGTGTTTAGCTGATTTTTTGTGTTGATACTCTTTAATTTCCTTCTCATTTCCTTTTGTGTATATTCTTATATTCTATAGATACTTTCTTTGTGTTTACCATGAATATCACATATAGTATCTTAGAATTATAATCATCTATTTTAAACTGATAATGAATTTAACATCAATCTCATGTCAAAACTCTTTTACCTTAGCCCTTCTTTATATTATCATTGCAAATTACCTCTTTACATATTATGTATCTATGAACATTGATTTAAATGATTTTTACACTTTCATCTTTTAAATCCTGTAAAGAGTTAGAAATGGAGTTATTAGCTAAAATGACAATACTGTCAGATTGTATATTTTTCCATACTTTGTACTTTTATTAGAGAAATTTGTATTTTCACATGGCTTAAAATTACTTTTTGGTATTGGCTTTCTTTTGCCACTTTCAAGATTTGCTCTTTGTCCTTGACTTTCAACAGTTTGATTATAATGTGTCTCAGTGTAGGTTACTTTGTGTTTGTTCTACTTGGAATTCACTCAACTTCTTGTATTTGTATATCCATTTGTCCCCCTCAAGTCTATGAAGTTTTTAGCCATTATTTCTTCCAATAAGCTTTCTGCCCTTTTTTTGCTCACTTCCTCCAGAACTCCCAAAATACTATCTTGGTTTACTTTCTGGAATCCCATAAGTCCCTTATGCATTGCCCCCCCCCTTTTTAAAATAATTTTGTGGGTTTTTTACTTCTCAGATTCAGTGATTTCCAATGACCTGTCTTCATGTTCAGTGACTCTTCTGACTGATTAAGTCTACTCTTGAACCTCTCTAGTGAATTTTTTGTTTCAATAGTTGTATTTTTCAGCTCTGGAAATTCTGTAATTATAATACACACATATACATTTAACTTTTATTGATATTTTCCTTTTTTCATCAATAATTTTTCTGATTTTACATAAATTGTTTTTTTTTATTCTCTTTTAGCTCTCTGAACATATTTAAGACATTTGTTTTAAGTTTTTGTCTAGTCAAAGTTTCTGTTTCTTTAGTTTTGTTTTCAGAGATTTATTTTGTTCCTTTTAATTGGCCACTTTTCCTTCTTTATTTGCAGACTGGCTATGTGTGGGGAAGGGGTGGGTGGGTGGGAATCCTCACTTATCAGCCCAGCATGAAGACTTAAGGTCTTCTCAGACCTTTTCTAAGCATGCATCTCCTCTGGGCCTCTTCCAGTAATTCTATACAAATTCTGTTTTCAAGTGTGTTAATTTCTGTAAATGTCTTATTCCTTCTTCTTTTGGGGGACTTAGATGTTAGAATGTCTTTCTCTGCTCATAATTTTATGCCCCCACACATCTACATGTCTTTATTCTCCCTGAAGTTTTCATGTGTCACAGTGCCTGCCACAGGTGTTCCCTGACTTTCAGCCTGACATCCAACATATGCTGCCATTCCTCTCTGAGCTCTGAGTCAAGCAATATAGATATTATTCCTTCATATAGCCTGCAGAAAAACCACAATGTTGCACACAAAGTCCTCTTTTTTCCTTCCATCCCAAAGGAGGAAACTTGTAAATGGGCAGTTTCCCCCTGACTATGTCATGCCACTTTAAGGACAGAGTGTAGTAAGGGCAGGCAGAAACACTGTGAAATTTCCTACCATTTTGAGTGTGGCTTTTTCATGAGTGGCTGTTTGTAGGTTGCTACAGATTTTTAACTGGTTTTTAGACCTCCTACAAAGCTATTTTACTTAGGCTCTAGTTGTTTGCTTGATGTTTCCAGTGGGTGATGAGAACCCGGAACTTCCTAGTCTGCCATCTTGTTATCATCATCCCAAGAAAGGTATTTTAACTTTATACTTTGTATAGAGTATAAAAAACATTTAATTGTGAGATTAAAATGAAGTCTCTTTTTGGCATCCAAAGACTAAATAAGTTTACCAATCATAATTTCTTCCTAAAAAAAAAAAAATCTGAAACATTGCAACAAAATTTTAATACTAATTTTAAATATTATTAATACAATTATTCAGGGAATAGAAGTCAAAGAATAGTGGTAAATTAATAAAACAGAAAAATATGACTCATATAACTCTGTTTTAAAAATACTGATAAGTAATGAAAAACATAATAATTTAGGCTAAAAATCCAAGATAACTCTAGTGGTTGATTGCAAAGAAGACAGGAGCAACAGAGAAAAGTGATGGCTTGTCATATTCTTTTGTTGTTCAGGATGGCAAATACAATTTATTGTAGGTTTTGATAATAAAAGCTTCTATGTCTGGCAGAGATTATATGGCTGGGATTATATAACTAAGTTTACAAGCATGGATTTCAAGTAAAGTCCTATAAATCACAACCAGCAGAATATTAAAACAAATGATAATATTCAGTGTTAGGGATGGTATAGTGAAACCAATGACCTTGTATACTATTAGTGGAAATGTATTGCTAAAGTCTTTCTTGAGAACAGTTTTGAAGTATATATCTAATTTTAAAATGTGTAAATTTTTGCCTAGCAATCTACTTTTGTAAAAAGTACCTGATATTTTATCTAAAAAGACATGTATAAATATTTTATTAAAGTATTTTTTTCTAAAGTGAAAAATAAAAGGAGACTTGTATGTCCATTACATGAATTGTTTTGGATTTTAGTGAATGCATATCATGAAATATTGTTTAGCAGCTTAGCAGAATAAGATCAATTCACATAGAAACTGCTCCAGAATACATTATTAACTCAAAAAAAAAAAAAAACCCAAGTACTGAAGAGGTATAAATTATGATTGTATTATATAAGTAACAAAACAATATCACATATTTGTATATGGGTTTGTAAATGCATGGGAAAATCTAAACTATACTAATAGTTAATGATGGGAATGCAATTGGGATGGTCTTAGTGAACTGAGAGACAAAAAACTATACTAATAGTTAATGATGGGAATGCAATTGGGATGGTCTTAGTGAACTGAGAGACCAACTTTTAGTATATGTGCTTCTTTTTTAATGTGCTGCCATATTTTTTAGTGTAAAATAAATAAAAGCATGTTTAATCAAACAGCCAGTTTGGAATAATCTGACCACCTAGCCATATAGGTAATTTACTTTTTGTCATTAACACGGCTAAAAGGACCTGACTACCATTTTTAAAATCTAAACATGTTTTTTTTCTTAGAGATATTGGCGCAAACACCAAGTAATTTGCTAATTGAAGATTAGCAAATAAGCAGAGATAAATTTGTCTCTGTTATAGGAGAAGAATGTGAACTAAATGCAAGGTAGAATCAGCAAATAGAGATGGGTACACAATTAAAATTTTTAAATCAGCAAATTCAAAAAATAAGGCTAATTAAAAAATATATTATGCCAAGACCATCTACTGATACGTTAATTAGCTTTCCCAGCTACTTATTTAACTGTTTGACTTTGATAGTGTTATTTTTAATTGTTCCTATTATGTGTTTTGTTAATTAATTGCAATATAAGACATTCCATCCAATCAGATTACCTGATTATATACAGTCTTTTGGTGGATGGAAGGGACAGAGTTCTGACATTCTAGCCTTCTCTGCTTTGAACACTCCTTCCTCCATTTTTTTTTTTTTTTTTTTTTAAAGCAGTCAGCAGTATAGTCTGACACAGGGGAAATGCCTGCCAAGGAACTTTAGAAGGAGGCAGTTTTTAATTAACAGGGGCCAGAGAAGGTGATAACCCCAAGGGGTAGTGAAGAGAAATTAACATGGAAAAGCAGTTCCACGCTTATGTGGGTCCCAAAAGGCCAGCCGTATTAGTGGTGTCTGTTCTGATTGAACTTTTGCTGTGTCTTTTTATTGATTCACTTGTCAGAATCTGACAAAAGGACCGCTGCCCGTCAGTTGTTTGCTCAGAGTGGTGGGTTATGGCTAGAAAATGCTTCCTTGTACGGCTGACTGCAGAGCGAGAGCTGTCATTTTGGTTATCATTTTACAGACATGATTAATGTTGTTGGGTTTTACGCAAGAATTAAGCCTATGTACACACACACACACACACACACACAGAGCCTGACAGCCTTATTTACCTGGGATTTTGAGCCTTTTTTTTTCTTAGTTCTTTCTTGGTTTTGCAGAAAACTCTTTTACTTATTAAAATATTTAGAAATGCAGTTTCAGGGATAATAATTACACTGACTATTGCAGACACTTTCTTTCTGCCATTTACCAGCTCCTTGCCTTATGAAATATTTTTAAAGAATTATGTCTTATGAATCAGTATTTCAAGTTTCTCTCCCAAGGATGAAAATGAATAGTAAATAAAGCATGTAAAGATCTTGTGAAATCAGCTCATGTAGTAAAGGGAGGAGAAGGTGGAGGGATTTTCTTTCTTTTTTTTTTTTAACTGCCAAAGATGGTACATTGAGCTGCCAAGCTTAGGGTGGGCCCCAGGAGAGCTTTTGTGCTTTTAGCACAGTGAGAATGGAAACGTTCTTTAAAATATTTTAAGAACGTTTTAAACACTCTGTGGGTCTTTTTGCCTCTGTGAGAACCACGTTTACTACAGAATTCTGTGTAGGTTTATCAGTTTCAAAATATGTTTTTTCCTAAAGCAAGGGCAGGCTTCCCACACTTAAAAAATATGTGATTACTTTTTCTAAACTCAAATAGTATTGTTCTTACTATTGCTACTGGAAACACAGTATTTATTTAAGTCAGTTAGTAAGAAAACAGTAAGATCATCAGGATCCTGGTCTTCATACATTTGCCAGAGCTTTTTTTTTTTTCCTCTCTCCATTTTGTGAGGTTTGGGATCTATTTATAAAAAGTGATTCAGCCAGAGTTACAGATCACTCACATCCAAAGTTAATGAGTATCTACATCTATGCATCTAAATCAGTGGCCATTAACTAACTACATCTAGCAATTGAGCACTTCAAAGGTGGTCAGTCTAAATTGAGATGTGCTGGAAATGTGAAATACACACTGGATTTTTATAGATGTACTATGAAAAATGGAATATAAAATATCTCAATAATAGCTTTTAATATTGCTTATGTTTTTGTATAATTAGTATACTTAATATATTGGGTTAAATATACTATTAAAAATAATCCTATAACATTAGAGAATTTTTAATGTAGCTACTAGAAAATTAAAAATTACATATGCATCTCACATTATCTTTCTATTCGAAGTATTATTTAAGGTGCTAGCAAAATTTCTTATTTATTAAGAATTGGCTGCATGGCATGTGCTATGACCAGACACATGCTGTGTATTATCTCCTGTAATCTAATAATCTCATTGAGATATAGATTATTGTTACCTCTCTATAGACAAGGAAGTTTAGAAAGACTATGCAACTATGTAAAAATATATTTCACTCTTCTTCAATAATTAGTTATTTTTACTGTCTGCATACTACTGTGTGTAAGACGGTGCTATGCTATTAATGCTATGCTATGCTATTAATTACTCTGTGATATGTATAGTGCAATTTAGGTGATTTGGAAGGATTAAAGATTGCCAAATTAATTTTTGCAAATTCTGTTTAATTAGGTGAATTAGGTTTGAGTAGATAAAGTATTGAAGTACTCATGGAAATTCCTTATGTTCCATGGTAGGAAATAATTTAAATGCATGTATATTTGTGAGATGTTTGAAGAGGTGACTTTATATGAAAGAGATTGACAAGTAGTACTGAATTTGGCATGAACTCTGACTTCAAATATAAGGTTTAAATTCTGTTTGTCTTTGGTATAGGAGAGAATCAGGCAGTAGTGGTAGACCTAGAGGACTCCTGCATTTTCCACAGAACTGGAAGTGTTTTGTCGAGTACAGTACACTTCTCATGACAAGTTAAAAGTAAATCAGAATCAGGAAAAGAAAGAGGGAGAGAGAAAGAGAGAGATGACATGAGGGCAGGAGAGAGAGGTAAATGAAGACTCATTGTTAACTACCTGCTTATACCACCTGTGGGAACCGACAGCTCCACAGTAATAGTAGAAAAGACTGTTTACCAATGGCCACAGAAGTTTCTTGGCCAAAGTAGTAAAAATAGAAGAGGTATAGGAATAGAGGGAAAATATTTTTCTCTTTTTAATTGATATTCTGCAAACTGTAAGGCATGAACAAAAAATAAAGAAGTTAACCTAAGAAACTATTTTGAGATAGCGGAACATTCTTGAATTTTAAGGCCTGGTTATTTCTGTAAGATTTCATGAGTATCTGAACAATAGAACAATAGATCTTTCATTGAGGGGGGCAAGATGTATGGAACAACTGGACTCATTTCACATCTTGTAAAAAATTTCACATGCAGGAGGATGCTTCCATTTTTCAACTTTATTCTGTTGAAAATAACTGCTGTGAAACTGTTTATTTTGTGTGCATTTGTATTTATTTTTGGTTCACATTTATATAGTTCATTCATGAAAGTATTAGTTAGCAAGTCAGAATCATCCTCTTTAAAATAAGTTGTGATATTTGCAGGATTTTAAAATTGCATAATTTTTTAAAGGTTGCATTCAATACCTTACTTTTTAAATTGGGAAATTTAAAAATACTGAGAGTATTAGTACTATTTATTTAACTTCTACTTCTAATACAGGGAAGCCATGTGACTAGTGATGTCACTTGGTTTTCACCATAACAGTTTCAGAAATCATTCTCCCCCTTTTTAAAAAATATTTTAAAAAATTTATTTATTTGCCAGACAGAGATCACAAGCAGGCAGAGAGGGGTGGAAGCAGGCTCCCTGCTGAGCAGGGAGCCTGATGTGGGGCTCCATCCCAGTATCCTGGGTGGCTTTGACCCTCTGAGCCACCCAGGCACCCCATGACCCCCTTTTAAAATTGCTGAAGGAATGAAGTTCAGTTATGTTAAGTAATATTCCCTAGATTTAAAGGCCTGTAAGAGGTGAGCAGAATTTAAAGCAAAATTTAAATGAAACTTTCTTCATTCAGTGCTAATCAATAAGCATTGTAAGAACCCTAAACTGTATTAGTCTTGAAATGTGTTGTGCCCTCTCCAAATCTACAGAAGGCCTTAATATTTAACCACACTCCCAAAGAAAAAACTTCAACATTATTTTTAGTTCCTTGCTCTTTCACCTTCTAATTTACTTTTTTTTCATACCCCTCGTTTTGCTTTCCCCTCTCTTACTTACTGCTCTTATTCAAATTCAAATTCTTTAGAAATTTTTATAGTCTCCAACGTGGTTCCCTTTTCCAGAATCTTCACTCTATAATTGATCATCCATATTGCCACAATGATTATTTTTTAAAATATGCATTCGATTGTGTCATTTACATACTTTAAAGTCTTAGGAGGATCTGCTTAGCCTCCTTAGACTTTGAGTTTAGACTAGTTAGAAAGGCAGTCACTGCCTTCATGTAGCTTTCCAGCCTAAATTCCTGCCTTTCTCTGCTGATACCACACATTTTCCAGTCATACTGAAACTATGCGACGGCATCTCTATGAGCAATTGGGAAATAAATGTCTGAATCCTGCCAGTAGAGTACGACTTCACCACATGTGTGTGGTCACAGCCGGAGAGGAATTCATACCAGATCCCTGAAGCCTGAAGGCTTTGTACACTCTGGTTGTTATTTGATGATTCAGATTCATGCTGCCAGACCTTTGTCAGCCCTGAGTTTTACCTGATAGATTCCAGAAAAAAGCCTTAAGGAACTTTGGCCTTTTCCATTTCCAAGTAAAATCTGAAACCACTTCCTGCTGGAAAATGTGAACCTGGTCCTGATGGTTTTTATTTCTCCATGTCATTATTTAGGTTAAGACAAAAGATGCTGTGAAAACATTTATTATTCCTGAAATTAAATCCTAGAAAAAAGTATTGACAGATGATATTTTAATTGGTTTGGCCTCTCAAGTGATTAAATAATCATGAAATCTCTTCTGTTTAACGAGGGCTTGAGGTCCTTTGTATTCTTGCCTCGAAGTGGAGCAGTTTCTAGCTGGTAACACTGTGATTGATTTTTCCATATCAAATACAATGTTACGGTCTATTGTTTCCACAGCAAACATATAGCATCTGTCTTCGAATTCAGACTGTGATCTTGTGCTAGCCAGTATTACTTTATATGACCACATCCTTCCATTACAAGAATGAGTGGATTAATATTGATTTTTTTCCCTTCTTGTCCAAGACTGAAGGTCTGTCTTCACAGAATAATTTATACAGCTGGCATATAAGGATATGCTTACTCCTCCTTACTTCATGGTAAAGATTATTGCTTCATTTGAAAATCAGGATTCTGCTATTTTTAACCCATATATAGGTTGAAAAGGGTAACATGCTTTGTAGCTTTGTAGCTCCAGCCATTTATGTTGCCATATGTTTCCAATAACCTCTTGGAGCTTTTAGAAAACTTTGACCTTTTATGCTGTTCAAAACTTTAGAAGAACCACAAGAAGCTGGCAAAAACACATATCACCATGACTTGAATACAGTATGATTTAGCTAAACACCAAGAATTCTAAAGTGTGTGTTACCTATTTTATAATTTTAAATTGTTACCCCGAGGCCAAAAATTTATGACAGAATCTCTCTGATTCATCCAATTATAATTTACAGAACTTCTGCCCACTGAAGCCCCAAATACACCAATCCCAATCTCTCCCCTGTTGCTTTAGAAGATCTCCTTGCCTAGAATGCCCTCACTTTGCTCTGTTGCTACACTAAAGTTACCCATACTTCACAACTCAAATCAAATTTAGTTACTCCCCGGAGCTCAGTGAAACTCTTTCCAGCCCTTGATGATTTTTCCTTTTATATTCTTCTAATGGTAAAGTAAGCACCATAAACATTAACTTTTAATTACGTTATCTCTTATGTTTACCTAATCTCATCCTGGATACCACCCAGGATATAGTGATCTTCTAGATCAAATGTATGTGAAAGAGTCAAACTACAGAGCATGGCAGACATTTGTTATATTTGAATTTGTACTGTTCTCTTTCTTTAGTATCTTACCCCATACCGCGTGAGACTAGTGTTCATTGGTAGCTGCAAATTCTAACTGGGTGGAGTTCCTTGTGCCATCGCTAGCGAAGTGGGAAGAGGATTGAATTAAGAATTAAAGAATCTGAACTTCAGACCTGTTTTCATGACTTATCAAACTTGAGCAAGTTAATTACCATTTTGTGATTCAGATTCTTTGCTTAAAATTGATGTCATTGTGCCTGCTTAGACCAGAAGGAGCTGCTTTTTCTTCTATACTCTTGGTCCAAAAATCCATGGTAGGGACTTGGCACTGAACTGTGTACCATGACCCTGCCTTTCATTTTCATGGGTGATGGAAGAACGTTCCTACTTAAGCTGAGCCAGTCAGATTCTTGCTTTGGAGAAGGGGATTTTCTTAGTTTGTATAGTAATTTTGTTGAAGTATATTTTTCTGTAACTTCTGACAAAGAGTTCTTGGTATGCTTAAATGCTTCTTTGTTCTACCTTCACACTTGACTGAAAGTTTGATATGGCTTAGAATTGTGGGATAAAAGGAATTTTCTCACAAAATTTTGAAAGCACAGCTCTACTATTTCCTAGCTTTTGTGATGCTGTTCAAAATCTGATTCATATTTCTTTGTGTGGTTTTTATTTTTGCTTTTATTTTTTTTATTAATGCAATTTTCTTCCGACTCTGAGGATATTTATTATAGCTTAAAAAAAATAAAGTTTGTTGAGCTTCTTGGATTTAGGCAAGGTATTTATATTCATGTCGTCATCACATAGGGGAAAATTTTGGCTATTGTTTCTTTGAGTAATTTCTCTGACCACGTCTCTCTCTCTCATCTCCTTCTGTGCTTCTACAGTGCATATGTTGGTCTTCTTAATAGTGTACTTACTACGGGTCCCTTACACTATTCATTTTTCTTAAATCTTCTTCCTTTTTGTTCCTCACACTCAATAATTTCAGCTGTCATAATTTCAAATTCACTGATATTTTTTCTTCTGACTGCTTAAAGCTGCCTTTAAATCCCTCTAGTAAAATTTTTATGTTATTGTATTTTTAAGTTCCAGAATTTCTTTCTTTTTAAGTTTTCTCTCTATTGATATTTCAGTTTTGTTCATACATCGTTTACTTTTCCACATCTCTCTTTAGTTCTTTGAAGATCTTTGCAGTAGATATTTTAAGCTCTGTGTGTAGTAGGTCCTCTATCTGGTCTTTCTTGCAGATGGTTTCCATTGTTGGTGTATTCCACCCCAACCCCCACCCCCCCAACTTTGGATGGGACATACTTTCTCATTTCTTTGTATACCTTTTGTTTATTTGTTCATTTTTATTTTGCTTTTCAGTCAGTAACTGATCATTTACATCTAATAACTGGGTAGCTCTGGTAATCAGACTCTCCCCTTCCCTAGGGCTTCCTGCTTTTTGTTTCTGTTTTGATTTGGTTGTTGTGGGCTAGCTGCATTCTAAGGATTAGTCTGAGGTGTGAATTTAAGATATTCTTGGATTTTTTTTTTCTGAAACTGTGCCTTTCCCAGAGCATGCACAGTGACCTGCTAATTTCCTCTGTATATGCAATTGCTTTTGAATGTCCTAGTCATTAATATCTGATTCTAAAAGAAGGAAAAATCAAGGTGGGGGGTGGGGGGTAGGGAAAGGTGCCACCCACTTAAATCCCCTCAAAGCTGCTTTAGCCAAGAGCATGGGGTGGGGGAAAGGAGGAGTGCATCTTATACCAAGTTTTCCTGCCATGGTCTGTTGGAGGATAGGCAGTCAGTGCTGAGCTGAGACTGAAATGAACTGCAGTTTATTCCCAAGCTTCCCCTTGGAAGTTACAAGGCTTCTATAGACTCCAGAGTTCTAATATAGTTGCATTAGGTTGATCCTGCTAGTGCACTTGTTGTCTAGGTGGGGGGACTTACTTCTCATGTTTCCTGCTCTACCATCTTCTCAGAATTCTTTGTATAAAATAATACATACACATTCATTTAATCGTTATTTTCAGCCACATGCCAAAACCTCTTTGTAAGGTACATGATGTTCGTGAATCTCAAACTTCTTCTTTTCACATTCTCAAATCTCAAACACCGAACCCAAGAGGACATGTGGAATTAGGAGGAAAAATCTTAGTTATCTATCTTTGTGCAAATGGAATAGATTTATTCAACTACTTTTAATGTAGGTTTTCCAGTATTCTCTATTTTCAGCTCAATCTAATATTCAAAGTGCTAAACTTCTCAGGCAGTTTTAAGTGAAAATTGGGTCATTTACGGCCACTGTTCTTCTTCTCCTGGCACTAAAATTTAAGTTCTTCGACTGTGCTAAGAGAGTTATCACTTCAGCATTTGCTTCCCATCTTCTGAAAACTGTTCAAAATAAATTCATCTCCCAATTTTCCTCTCAATTGTTTTCCTGTCCTTGTTGACTTATAATGTAACAATGCCATTTATTATTATTATACTACTTCTTTATTAGGTTTTGTGGGGAAAGAAAAAAATGGGATTCCTCTGATATCTCTGATGCCTTTACAACAGTTGATCCCTTTGGAACATTAAACAGGAAGTGGAACTCCAGAATATGGATAATTTAATATGCATCCTAAGTGGTTCCATTTCACATTTGTTTGAAAAAATTCCTTCAGAAGGGACACAGACATGAATTGGGAAATACCGGTTCGAGAAAAAAGGTAGACATGAAACTGAAAATTTTATTTCCTGAAGTAAGTGCTTTCATAGAGTTGTGTAGGTTGCTATGGGAGCAAATGACAGTGGGGGAAACCATCTAAGATTTGGGAATGGATCTTTCCTTAGGTGGTAGGGTTTCAAGGGCAAGTGCAATTCAGCCAAGGAAGAAGTCCAGCAAGTAGACTGAAGAGAGGAAGTAGTAGATGACAAGTTGGAGATACACAGCTCATTTCAGAAATGTAACAGTGTTTGGTATGGATGCAGGGCAGATGGGGTTGGCATTGAAGAGGCTATAATGACAGTAGTGGTAACAGATGAGGCCAAAATGAAAGATTTTAAGCACATAAGGACAGTTACTAGCTACAGTATATAACTAGATGATGGAAAGAGCAAGGAGAAAGAAAAATGTGAACCCGGACCTAGGGAAGATCAATTAAAAGCCTCTTGCTGTCACCATCGTACAGGTTGATAATGTCATAAGTTAAGACGGTGAAAAGGCCTAAGTGGATGAATGGGTGACAAACATTTGGGAGGAAGAATCAGTAAGATTTAGTGCCTAGGTATGTAAGAAGATAAAGAGGGGAACAGGAACAGTGGCTTCCAGATTTTGATTTTAGAGATCTAAGTGGCTGTGACACCATGCAGTCTGAAAGAGAAACACAGATTTTTTTTTTTTAAGATTTTATTTATTTATTTGACGGACAGAGATCACAAGTAGGCAGAGAGGCAGGCAGAGAGAGAGAAGGAGGAAGCAGACTCCCCACTGAGCAGAGAGCTGGATGCGGGGCTTGATCCCAGGACCCTGGGATCATGACCTGAGCTGAAGGCAAAGGCTTTAACACACTGAGCCACCCAGGCGCCCCAAGAAACACAGATTTTTAAGAGGAGTGGCAGAGAGCTCTAGGAGATTAAATTTGGTTGTTGGTTTTTATGACATGAGTTATCTGGTAGAAATGTCTATTCATCAGTTTGGATTAGAAATTTAGGAGAGAGTTTGGGCTGGAGAGAAAAGAGGTGGTGGTCATTTGTTTATATGTCAAAATCGGAGAGTAGAAATTTCCCTGGAGAGATTATAAAAACAGAGTAATAACAGCTACCAGCTATGAAATATTTATTATGTGGCATTCATAGTTGTGTGTTCAATACTAACAACAACCTTACAAGAAAACTGCTTCCCATTTTATTATGGAGAACACAAAGGCCTGAAGGACTAAGCTGCTTTCTGTGGATCCCCTAATAAGCTTGTAAGGGAGCCAAGAGCCAAACCGAGGTTTTTCCTAATTCTAGACTATGTTCTCCATCCAGTTTGCTCTCTTCAAAGATAAAAGTAGTTAAGTTGAAGAGAAAATTCATTTAAGGGACAGGCAGATGAAAGGAATCCCTGAAAGTTAATGATAAGGGGGGAGCAGCTATATTGGTAGATGAAAACTAGAATCATGGAATTTAGTGGAAAAAAAAAAATTCAAGCAGTTAACAGAGCCAAGTACCGTGGAAAGTTCAAATGTGTTTATCCACCAGGAGGCCTTTGCTGACTTTGGTGAGAGCGGAGTCTCTGGTTTTCTAGAAGGGGAAGCACATCACTGTGGACTGTTGAATAAGAGAGCAGTGAGGACATAGCAACAGTGAATTTGGGGTGTCGTGCTCTGAAAGTGAGGTGGGATGAGGGGTTCTTAAAAGTGTAAGAAATGGTAGAAGGATAACATGAAAGAGACTAGAGCATGTCTAGATGCTAATTGGAAAGAGTCACAACCAATAGTGAATTTGGAAAGAAAGGGCACAATTTATAAAGTAATGTTGCTGAGGGATTCCACCATAGCCTTGGAGTAGAATTTTATCCTTAGACATTTACAATTGAAAAAAAAAAAAAAAAGGTGTTTTTCTGGCTATAAATGTGATTTTGCCTACTTTAAAAAATTTAAATACAAACATATAGAAATTAGAATCTAAAGATACTCCTCAGTTTCAAACCTAAACTCAGGATAACTGCCTTTGAAAGTCATTTATTCTTTCAGGCTTTTAAAAATCAATCTATAACCATATGTATCTATTACTTAAAATGGAACTATAATGTTAATACTGGTATATAAGCAGATTTTTCACCTTTAAATAGTATATCATGGTCAGACATCTCTCTATGTTAGTAATAGAAAGCAATTTCAGCCTTTTAAGGTCATCATAGTATTCCACTGTAGGATATTGTTTTAGTCCATTTAGTCTGCTATAACAAAAATACCAAAGATTACCCAGGCTTAAAGAACAGAAATGTATTTCTTACAGTTCTGGAGGCTGGAAGTCCAAGAATAAAGTGCCAGTGGTATGGTGAATGTCCACTTTGTAGTTCTCACAGTTCCCTTACACAGCAGAAAGACCCAGGGAGCTCTCTGTGGCCTCTTCTGAACGTACCCACACCATTCATGAGGACTCGAACCCTCTTGACCCAATCACCTTCCAAAGGCCCCAACTCCAAATGCCATCACAACGGGGATTAGGTTTCTCAGTGCCCGAATTTTGGGTGCACACAAGCATTCAGTGTGTAGCAGATGTATTTAACTGATTGCTTATTAATGGGCATGCAGAAAAATTTTAGTATTCACTATTAAAAAACACAGTAACTATGTTATACTATGATCCTTTTCTTTTCTTGGTCTACCTTTCTAAAAATAGAACAGCGAGGCCAAAGAACAAGATCATAATTGTTAACATATTGGCAAATAGGTCTAAGCCCTGCTGTCATCATCAATACAGGGCAAGGAAGATTTCCTCCAAGGGATGGGTGGGTAGGAGTGAAAGGAGATTATAAAAAAGGCACGGTTTTATGGACTGGGCAAAGAAAACTGAGGGACCATCTTGTCTATCTTTTAACCTCCCTTCACCCCTCTACTATACTTTCTAATTTCTCTGAAGTAAAGACAGAGCTTTGTGCCTTCAGTAAAGACGGAGGAGATGCCATAGGATTTTGAGGAAAAAGGAAACTATTTGAAATAGTGACCATGAGGAGAAGAAGAGATTTGAGTGTGGATCCTGAAGGAAATCTGGTAGCAGTAAGACTCCATTGGGTAACAAAAGACCATCAAATGATGCTCATGGTCATCTACCAGATCACGTGATCTTTTTTCCAGCAGCCTGGTGTCAGTGCAGAGAATGTACATAATTTTGTTGGGTGGGCCCAGCTAAGGGGCAAGGAAGTAAGGTGGGTAGAACTGATGGACTGGGGGATCCAGGCTAGATAAAAACTAAGGTAAGATTCTCAAAAGGGAGTATATAGATTTAGAAAAATCAGAGTACTAACTGCCTGGCAGTGTTTCAACTATATACCTTTACACTGTCTTCACCGGCAATATCTTCAGGATATTGTTTATATATTGTTTACATGCATGATTTATAAAATCATGCTTTCAGAGGTATCCATACCAACCTGTGGATAATCAGGTTGAACTACTTTTGGATCACCTAACAAGTTAGTATTTCCATTACCCCTCTGTCCATGTATGTTTCCATTTCTAGCCATTTCACCATGACATGCAGACATGCTGATTTGTGTAGGTACCGCACCAAAGCAGTTGAAGATTGGTCAGCCTACCCACCCCCCACCCAAATGCTTGTTATAGCCATACTACTAAAGCTAATTCGTTTTATTATATAATTTAAAATAATGGAAATTTTATTCCTCTAATAAATTTATATGGCCAGATTTTTGTAAATATCTTTGAGGGGCATCAACAAGTACTGTCTTTATAAACTGCCATAACAGAACTTTCTTCTGATAAAACATAGTTCATAATATCCAGTGTTTCATGAGGTCTTTGAATTTCTACATGTAGCAAAATGATTTGAAGTTATACATTACTTTGCTTAAATGGGTACAATTCCTTTGAGTTCCAAAGTCTTTATGGCTTTTTTTTTTAAATTAAAAATAGTAAGACTTTATAATACAATCCATTGTAACATACATAAGCTTGACTCCTTGCTGAACTTAGCATCACCTCACACTTTTATGAATTATCCAGCTAAATACATAAGTAAGAAGGTGAAATTAAGTCCTTTTTTCCCTTTTAAGATATATATTCTTGCACAATCAATGCCTCTCTTTGCCCTTGGTGTTAAAACTCAGTTGCTCTAACTCATATATCTGAGAATTTAAAGGAATTTCACTAATATTCTTGTTTTACTTATTCTTGGAAAATACCATCTAAAAGACTTAGTGTGCTTGTCACTGGCATTAATGTATAGTTAGTTCATACAGAAGGACGTGAAATGTATGTATCCTTGAAGAGATATTTTTTCAAAATGCTTTTCTTTTAATAATTATCAATCAACTATCTACATACTGTCTAGAACTCCGTAAGGCATGAGGAGTAGAAGAGGGTCGTGATCCCTTCCTTACCTGTGTTTATATTCTAGGAATAGATGTGGAATAGATTTGTTCCAAATAATTTGCCACCAAGTGGCTAATTGGTCTCCTCAAGGGATAGAACTATACCAAGGGCTCAGTGTTGGTCTCTACTGCAGCAGCTTGATCAGTGTTGATGAGAAGAGCCCAGGATTCTGGACATGTGCATAGCCTCCATCCCTGCCATTATGATTTTTCTATTCAAGAACTCTTATGCCAACACCAGGGTAGTTGATATCCACTGCATGAATCATCCATTGTACAGAGCCACCTTTTGGTAGGTGTTCTCTGCTGAGAATTGACTTGATATGACATATTGGCACACTTAGCTTCTTTTCCCATAGATGCACCTGTATTCTTCTACCCCCATACTCCTTGTCTCTAACTTTACAACCTTATTCCTTTCAGGCCCTGACCAAGCCATTTGCCACTGCCTTTGAGTCTGTGCCTGTCTTCCCCTGAGACGGTTTCTCCCACTACATCAAGTCACTAAGTAGGTATGCTACTCAAAATTCTGCCCATGGCAAAGATTTCCCCTCTTATTATTTCAGGGGCTGTCCTCAGTGGGACCATAGTGTGGCAACTGTCCATTTTTCAGTTGCATATACATATGTAGCTGGCCATTGGAATGGAATTTTCTTCTCCCTCCATTAATGAGTCAAAATTTTAAGTCTTTGAGAGCTGCTACCAATCTCTCTCATTCACCTCAAATGCATTATTACTTTCCTGAGTTACTACCTTGGCCATGTAGAACCTGGGGTAGTTTAATAATGCATCTTAATTCACACTTTAAGAAATCAGTATGAATGTTCTTCCAGGTGCCTGATTTATTTATCACAATTTTGCACTCAGGATAGATGTTGCAGACTTGTTGTGAGCTGAAGTTACACTAGAACTTCATTTTACTGAGAAGGCCATAAGAGATTTGGTGTTTCCTGATACCAGCATTCACTTAGAGTTTGTATTTAATGTCCCCACAGGATGAGACATTCTCCTTTTACTCAATGTACATTTCCAGTGGTAAATGGCCAGAAGCCCTATTTGGAAGTATGAGTATAGGAACTATATATGCTTGATATGATATGTAGGTTTCTTCCTGTCAAGGACCTGGTTGCCCATTCATTTGTTGGTTTGAGAAGTGGCTTTTCCATTGTAGCCACTGACAACTCCTGGACACCCTTTCTTGATGTTTTTGGACATATAAGTCAAGAAAATATTATATTGGATGCCTGTTTGTCTTCATTCTGGAAACACAGTGGTCTCTTTGGCATTGCCATGGATCCCTTGCAGGTCAAGACCTACTTGTTGCCATTTTGGCCTTGCCAAAATTATTACTGTGATATGATAAGTATCATTACTATGGTTACAATGTCTAGATTGCCTCTGATGGCCAAATACTACCAGTTGACCTGTGCCATTCCAGATTCCTTGTATATTTTATATGAACATTAGGGAGCTTATTTCATAGCATCATCTCTTACTGTAAACTATGACCTATAAAGGACAGCTCCCACTGAGCTTCTCAACCATCCCGATACCTATTTACTAGCGATTTTTTTTTAAAGATTTTATTTATTTATTTGACAGAGAGAGATCACAAGCAGGCAGAGAGGCAGGCAGAGAGAGAGAGAGAGGAGGAAGCAGGCTCCCCGCCGAGGAGAGAGCCCGATGCGGGACTCGATCCCAGGACCCTGAGATCATGACCTGAGCCGAAGGCAGCGGCTTAACCCACTGAGCCACTCAGGCGTCCCGCGATTTTTTTTTTTTAAATCACTCTAAGGATTGCAGTGTCCTTGCAGCCTTCCTGAAGATTATAGGCAGCTGGCAGGTCATTGGAATTAAGTAGTAAACCCAGCCTTTTATTTCAAGCTGTGCAAGCACTCTAGGCTCCTCCTGATTACTACATCAAGACATTTTAACAGCCTTACCACTTTTACTCTAGGCCATCACTGTTTTAAACATCAACAGGTCTTCTAGTAGCATGCTATCATTAGCTCCTATGATCCTTGCCATAATGCTAAATCCAAAGAATGTTTCCTCATCAATAAACTCTTCAGCCCAGTCTTACATCCCACTTTCCCTGCCCCAGCACCCTCGAGATTCTCCCCAGGTATTTTTGGCTATTTCTGCCAGTGTACATTATATATCGAGTTCTCTCTTGCTGAATAATTCCTTTCTTTGGGTATTCAGGACAGTTCTGCCCTGCTTAAACACTGTTGAGGCATGATTGTTCTTACTGCTCTAAAAGCAAAAAGGAGAGATGGGGATGTTTCTTGAGAAAACAAGTGCCATATTACAAAGCAACTGATTGAGTTGAGAGCTTTGCAAAATCTCTAGGCAGTGGGAGACAGGTGTTGTATAAAGAAGTGGCCACTTTGACCAGCACAGAGGGTTTAGGGAAATCAGAAATTTCATGTTTTTAACTGTATTCACTCTTACGTCCCCAACTCCAGTCTCAGAATCGCAGCACCTTCCTATTTGGGCCCTATCTTTTTACCAAAAGTTATACTATCAGCACCCTTTTAAAATCCAGAACTCTCATAATCAAATCCAATTCCCAATTTGCAGCCTGCTCTTTAACTATGGTGAATAAAGGTCTCTTTAAATATTGCTATGAATGACTTTTAGTTTTTACGGTGTAATCTGAGTTCATAGTTGGCTGATCTGTATTCGTCCATTAGAACTTCTGTGTCTATTAACAAAAGTCAGTAACTCCATGTTGTCAAGAATCTGGCTCTAGAGCAACTGCATACATTAGTGCCCCCTCGTCTGCTCATGCCCCATCCGATTCCACTGCAGATGCTCCAGGATCCCAGGCTATCTCATCCTACCACTTAATACTAGCAGTGACCTGGCTTGCAATTAATCCAATTCTAGAATCCAACCTGTAGGACAGCTTCCTAAAGTGAGCTTTCTCATGCTGAGTCCCAGAACTGACCTTGAGCCAAGGAGTTCAGTGCAAGTAGTTTATCTGGGAGGTAATCTTAGAATCCACCAGTAGATAGATAAAAAAGTAAGGCAAAGAAGGCAATCAGAGAATGTTATTGAGCATGATATCACCATAGCCACTTGAGGCTCAATTACACTATGGTTTGTAGGGTTCTTTGTAGAACCTGCTATAAAGTTATCCTACCTTTGGGGGGTAGAAGATGGGCTATTTATGCATAAAGTCATGCAGTCGTTGGATGAGGGTTGCTGTCAGGAATGTTAATGGTAACTCTCAGGACTGTCTGCCTACCTACATGCAGGCAAAGTCCTAGGTACTTCCCGAGAGATTTTGTTAGTTAGGTGGATGCAGTCACCGTAATGGGATAGGCATAGGAAATGGACATGTGTGCTCTAAGCAAGGGTCTTAGTGAAGCCAGGACCATGAAGAGATGAGAGAGAAGAGTCCTTCAGAACACAGACAAATGCATCATCTTTATATGGAGCAGCTGCTTCTTATATTGTTAACAAAAATTAAATAGCATAGTCTTCCTGAAGTTACAGATACATTTATAGGTTTGATATCAGGCCAACTGATATATCTGTTTTCTCTTTGAAAAGATATTCATGTAATATTCTGAAAGTATAGGAAAAAGAATATTTAAGAGTTTAGGAGATAAGACTGTATTTTTAAAGCTGCTACATAGAAGGGAAAGAGCTAAGAAAATAATAAAAAGCAAAATGAATTGCTGGGCAATTTTATAGAACAAATTGAGAATAGTCACATCATTTTGATTTTTCTCTAGAGGCATTAATACATCAGGCCAGTATAGGCTTTGAAGATAGATATTCTGTATTGGGCCTTCCATCGGTGGGAGGATAGATGAATGGATACAGGAAAAAGGATGTTGTTAAAACAGACAGAGGTTGAAGAAATGCACTGTATAATCTGGATGAAGTAGAAAGTGAAGAGAAAACTGCATGGTGTCTTTTAGCATGAAAGTAAAAGTTTCCAATGTAGCCATGGATATAGTATTTTGGGCACACTTAAATAAGAGAGCTCTTACTGTGTCACAAATAACAGATTAAAATTATGTTATTTTGATTCCCATGAATAGGAAATTTGGCAGGAACAAATGTGAACAATCCAAAAACAGGAAAGCTGAGACATACTGTTTAGGAATGACTAAACACCACTTAAAGATGCAGCATAGTATAGGGAAGAATATAAATCGAAATGAATCAAACACTGACACCAAATTGCTTCTCTTTAAATTTATCTGTGTATGTATAATTTTTTTTCCAAAATTTACCATATTCATTAGTTATATGAGGAGGGATAGGTAGGACAAAATACAAATGTGAGATTTTTATTATGTTTATAAGGTGCCCATAGTACTTAGGCAGTACGTGGGATCAAAAGCCTGAGGCACAACTAGAAGGAATGAATAGAATGTGAAAACGTATATATAGAATTACAAAAAAGTATCTTGAGGTAACTGAGCAATGCTTGAGATGAGGAGCCAAAGAAATTATCCTGACTAATCTATCATATAGTATAGAAGCAGTATGTCAGAGAGGCAGTCAGGAATCAGAGCGCTTGACAGTGACAATTCAGGGCAAGTCAATGGGTCATGCCAGGGAGGCCAGCATGTTGGTTGGAGGAGATTTCTGAGAGAGGGGTGTAGGAAGGAGCTTGGACAGTGGCCACATAGACAGTAAAATGGTAAGACATACCCAGGAAGTGAAGACTAAAGAAGAACTGCAAGGTCAGATTACTGGATAGATGGGTGTCAAGTACACTGTTGTGGTGTCCCCCAGATACCTCAACCATGAGGCCAAGATCTTCTTCAGCTTGGAGACTTCATACATTGTTCTTGCTGGAGAAGGGGTATGTCCAAAACACAAGGGGCCCATTACTTGCTGGTGAGAACAGGGGGTTGAATATACATGAAAGGATATTGGAATGGGATGAACCGAAAAAAGAACAGATTTTTGCAGGTGAGGTTTGATGAGAGAACATGGTCTTTCTGTTGAATGTATACCAGTAAGAATTGAATTTCAAGTATTCTGTATTCGGAAACAGAAGAAGAAGGGGCTTTAGTTAGGGGATTTCTGTAGAAAGCTTTATATCACATAAGAGGAAATAATAAATCCTGAGAATCGTTGATAACAACTTTAAGATGAATGTTGCTTCCAAGAGAATAATCTTTGCGTGTTATTGAGGAATAAAGTGGGACTTAGAAGGGAATGCTATCACTGAAGTATCCAGGAAAGATACAGTCTGGAACTGGAGGTTAATCAAGAGATGAATGAAGAAGTAAGAATAAACAAAGTGATCAGATATTAAAAGAAGGAAAGATTCAGTAAAATGAAAACTAAAGCTAAAGTTCTAAAGTTCTGAAGACTAAAGCTAAAGCCCGTAGACCCCCAAGATGTTTGTGGAGGGAATTCATGTGGTCAGTGGACTTGATCTAACTTAACCTAATCTCTAAGTGTAATTTAACATTTCTTTCAACTGTGATTATAGGCAATAAGCAATAGAATAGTAGCATCACCTATAACTCCTATAATAGAAATCACAGATATTTTCATCTTAGATGTGTTGCAAACCTCAAAATACCATTTATATTTATCATACCTCATAATTGCACTGTTTTTTTGACCCACCACTAGATCTTATACTTAGCATGTTAATAGATAATCTACATATTTGAGTACATCCCAGAGTTTTTTTTAATAAAAGAATAAAAACAGTATTATAGTGTTTGATTTCCTTTGTTATCCTATATATTTTGTTATTTTATGCATTTTTAAAAAGTCATTTTGAGAAGGGGTCCAGAGGTTTTCATAGGCTTCCAAAGTCATTTGCTAGGGATTCCATAATGTAATATCACAAACTTGGTGGCTTAAACAGCAGAGATTTTTGTCTCATAGTTCTGGAGGCTAGAAGTCCAACACCTTGAAGGGTTGGTTTCTTTTGTGGGCTCTATGGGAGACTGTTCGATGCTTCTCTCACAACTTCTGGGGGTTTACTGGAAATCTTCAGCATTCTTTGACTTCCGGAGGAGCCACTCTGATCTCTGCCTTCATCCTCATGTAGTGTTTTTTCTGTGTGCATGTCTTTTTCCAAATTTCCCCTTTTTATAAAGACTCTAGTCATACTGGATTAGAGCCTACTGTAATGACCCTCTGTAAAGGTGCTATCTCCAAAAAAAGGTCATATTCTGACATATGGAGCTTAGGGCTTCAACAGCTATTTTTTGTAGGGACATGATTCAGCTCCTAACACTTCCAAAGTGTCCATGGCACACAAAAAGCTAAGGACACTGCTCTAAAGCTGGGTGGGTCCAGAGGAGTCTGATAATATTTCAGGTTTAGCTGGGCTGGTGAAATAGGGACTGCGCTCTCAAGTTTACCCAGACTGGACAGTTTGTTTGCTAGTATTTCCTCACATAGGCAAACCACTTGTAGACTTTAAAACGGCTGACTTCCTAGTGAACCCTGGGGGAAAAGAGTGATACCACCAGAGAAGAGAAAGGGTAAAGACTATAAATTCCTGGGGCCCTGTGTCAGGAGGGGAAATCCCGTCTAATCTCCCCAGGTGGTGGCAGCTGAGTAAATTACCTAGTAAGCATCTGTAACACATTACATTGCAATTATCCCCAAAGAGTTCTGAGGGCTTGTAAGCAGCTGAAGATAAAAGGCAGCCCCACTAGAGGAAGAGCTGCTTCCTTTGCAATTTTACAGCGTTTGAGGAAATACACCTCATAGGACAGCCGCCCCTTTCAGTAAGCCTTCAAGTACAAATAATCTCCTAGTTATGCAAGAGTCTTGTGTCTGAATATACTGCCTACACATGCAAAGAAATTGCATGGGGAAAACGAATATAATGAATCTTAGGAAATAAATATGCTATGTACTTCTAGAATGAAATCCACCAAGAATTTCCACAGTAAATATTATGATTGCCTACTTAAATCTTGACAGCAAAATATATAAAGAGCAAACATTTATTAAGTGCTGATTAAGTGCCAAGAAGTGTACTGCAATTTTTTCTGTGAGAGATCATCACATTTACTCTCCACAATAATTCTGAAAGGTAGGTACCATTATTAACCCCATTTTACAGATGGGGAAGACAAGGATCAGAAAATATAAATAGCTTGGACACTCAGTGTTTTTACTGTTAATAACTGATAGAACCATATATTTAATACTTATTTTAAAATTTCCTAGTCCTTTCCAGTTTATACAAATAGATATTGTAATTATTAAAATAAACCCTTTAAAAAATATTTTATTTATTTATTTGAGAGAGAGCAAGAGCCAGGGGGAGGAGCCGAGGGAGAGGGAGAAGCAGACTCCCTTGCTGAGCAGGGAACCCAATGTTGGGCCCAGTCCCAGGACACTGGAATCGTGACCTGGTCCAAAGACAGACGTTTAACTGGCCTAGACAGAGGGCACTCCTAAAATAAACTCTTTCAGTAATAGAAATCAAAACCTTACATTTTTTTTTTCTCCAGACTCAGAAAACCTTTTTTTAGTGGTGTTCTTTATATTATAGGCTCAACATTAACAAACCACAATTAACTCAATACAACATTGAGGGAAAAAAGAAAAAAAAAGTAATTGTAGACCTAGTTATCTTGTGCCTTTGCTACAGAGCAAAGAAGTTGTTAGATACCTAGGTTTGTATCTACGTAAATAGAAAAGTTGCAGTTCTTATTTGCCTTCCATTTTTTATGAGTAAGCACTTAAGAGAAATGAAATACTATGTAATATACCAGCAATGTGCACTTGGACTATAGCTTCCAATCAGAAATGAAATGTTTCCCAAATCATGTGTACAAACCAGGCGTTTACCAAGCTTCCTTCCTTTCCTTCCAGGGACATCAGAAATTCTGTAATTACAAGGTCAAATAGAAATTTATTGTCTCATGCATTTCCCCTCAGGATTTTGTCACTCCTGGCCAGTTCTCGAGTCCACATGGCACTGGGCCGCAGAGGCGTAAAGCAGGCAGTGCTGTACTCGTAAATGATGAACAGCCAGCTGTCTGGAGGATGCAAGCTCCGATTTGTAGGGGTTGCCCATTTCTGTGGTGTCCGTATTCTCCAGCGTCCAATTTCAATTTGCCAGCACGATGACGGTGAATTCAGAGCTTAGAAGACGTTTGCAGTTGAACGCCATTATATTGTGTTTCTGCCCCGCAGATAAAATAGATACAAATAGCCTCAAGGTCATAAATAACACTGAAATGTGGCAAAGTCGTAAGGAAGGGATGAGGTTTTGAGTATTTTTACCTTTGCTGTTAATATAATTTATTCAGTCGTGAGTTTGTCTAACTTATTTTTTATAAACGCTTTTAAATTTACACAGCGTAGAATTTGGTGTACGACGCAGTGCTTTTGAGATGTTTGCAGAATTGGGCAACCGCGGTGACTGTCTCATTTTAAAAATATTTCATCATCCCCAGAGAAACTCCATGCTTGTTAACAGTCACTCCCCTTTCCTCACTACACATTCCTTCCTCTCCTAGCCCTTGGCAACCAGTCATCTGCTACAGTTTCTATAGATTTGCCTATTTTGGACAATCAGATAAATGCAGTTATTCAATATAGGTTCCTATTATTGAACTGTAAAATATATTGTGTGTGTGTGTGTGTGTGCGTGTGTGTACATACATGTACATTTTCAACTAATGTAGCCTTATTCTTGCTTTGTTGCACTGATTAAGAACCTTCCAGTTCAGTGTTGAATAGAAATAGTGAGAATGGTAATCCTTGCCTTGTTTCTTTCTTTCTTTTTTTTTTCTGATTTATATATTTTATAGAAAGAGAGAGTGTGTGTGTGTGTGCATATGCACACAAGTGGGCAGAGGGTTAGAGGCAGAGAATCTCAAGCAGACTTCCTGCAGAGCATGGATCCCTATGTGGGGCTTGATCTCACGACCCTGAGATCATGACCTGAGTTTAAACCAAGAGTTGGACACTTAACTGACCGAGTCACCCAGGTGCCCCAATCCTTGCCTTGTTTCTAATTTTTGAGAGAAAACATTCAGTCTTTTACCATTAATTGTGAAGTTAGTTTTAGGTTTCCGTTTTTAGTCTGTTGATATAGTACATTGCATTGACTGATTTTCAAATGTTAAACCCAACATTGCATTCTGTGATAAAAATCAGTCATGATATATTTCCTTATTTATATCCTATTGAAATATGTATGCTAAAAAGTGTGTTTAGAATTCTCACATCTGTGTCCATGAGATGTTTTATCTAAAGTTTTCTTATGTTTTTATTGGACATGGGTATCAGAATAATGCTTGGTTTATAGAGTATTTTCTTCTCTTTTATTGTCTTGAGTTTGTGAAGATGTGGTATTACTTCTTCAGTAAATTTTTATAGAATTCATACCTAACTCATGTGGTTCCTTTGGGAGAATAATCTCAGCCTCAGGGTTCATTTCCTTAATTAATATGGGTCTTTCAGATTTAGCTATTTCTTCTTTATTTAAATAAAGATTACTTTTTTTATTTTAGAGAGAAAGAGGGCATGAGTGGGAGGGGCAGAAGAAGAGAGAAAGAGAATCTCAAGCAGACTCCATGCTGATCTCACGACCCTGAGATCATGACTTGAGATGAAACCGAGGGCTGGACACCTAACTGACTATGTCCCCTAGGCACCCCTATCCATTTCTTCTTGAGTGAATTTTAGTAGCTTGTTTTTTTGAGCAATATATCCAATTTATGTGAGCTGTGAAATTTACTGGCATAAAGGCATTTATCATATTTCTTTATTATTATTTTAATATCTGTAGTATATTTTATCGTGTTTCTTTATTATTTATGTAATATCTATAGTATATTTAGTTGACTCTTGCTTTTATCCATCTGACAATTTTTATCTTTTCACTGGTGAGCTTAGACTATTTACATTTAATGTGATCGGCAAAATGGTTGTTCTTATGTTGCTCTGTGTGTTCTGTTTGTCCTAGATCATTTTTGTTCTTCTCTTCTGCTTTTCATGGCTGCTTTTGGATTGCATATTTATTTCTGATTACATTTTCTTTCCCTTATTGACTTATTAACTGTAACTTTCGTTGTGTGTGTATTTAAATTTAAATATACTTTAAACATTTTTGTTTTAAATTTTCTAGTAAACTGTATCTGAGCTATCACATATATTTAGGTAATATTATACCCCTTCAGGTACTCTGTAAGACTATTACAACCATACATATTCTTTTCTACTCTCCCAGACTTTATTCACTTCCTTTCTACATGTTATAATCCCCAAATTATAGTTTTGTTCATTTTTGCTTGAAACAGCTATTTTTAAAAGATCTAAGAAAAATTCTTCTTTATACTGACTTACTTAACATGTGTGTTCTCTTCTTTCTGTCATGTCAGTGCAGATTTTCAACCTGGTGTTACTGTTCCTTCGGCCTGATGGACTTCCTTTAATATTTGTTGTAGGTCTGTGTATCATCAATTTTATCAGTTTAAAAATTTTTTTTAAAAGATCGTATTTATTTATTTGACACAGAGAGAGAGAGAGTGATCGCAAATAGGCAGAGAGGCAGGCAGAGGGGGATGGGGGGAAGCAGGCTTCCTGGTGAGCAGAGAGCCCGACATGGGGCTCAACCTCAGGACTCTGAGATCATGACCCAAGCTGAAAACAGAAGCTCAATCCACTGAGCCTCCCAGGGGGTCCCTATCGGTTTTGTTTTTTTTTTTTTCTATGTCAGCAAAAGTTATTTCATTTTTGTTTTTCAAAGATATTATCACTGGTTGTAGACTCTTGTGCTGCCACTTTTTCTTTCAGTACTCTCATGGATGCTGCTCTATGATCTTCTGACTTGTATTGTTTCTGCTGGGCATCAGCTGTCATTCTTATCTTCGTTTCTATGTAAGTGATGGGATCTTCAGCTGCTTTTAAGAGTTTCCCTTTATCACTGGTTTTAAGCACTTTGATGATGTTGTGCACTGGTGTGGTTTTTTCATGCATCTTACACTTCTTTATTGTGTTTCCGGGAATCTGTTGATTTGTAGTTTTTATCAAATTTGGGGCATTTCAGCCTTTACTCCAAGTATGTTATTCTGTCTCACTTTTCTCTCTTTGTAAGGACTCCCGTCGTACAAGTGTTAGGCTACTTCAGTTTGTCTCAGAACTCACTGCTGTTATGATAATTTTCCCAAAGTTTTTTTGTTTCATTTTTGTAGTTTATATTATTGTTTTTAAATTCACTAATCTGTTTTTCTGCTGTGTCTAATCTGAAGCACATATCATATTTCCCAATGAAAGAAAAGATTACCAATGAAGGCAATAAGAGTCATTATAAGATTATAATATATATGTAATATTGTATACTATACATATATCTGAAAGTTTGATTTTTAAAGATTTTTAAATAATTTCTTATTTATGTTATGATCTTTTATGATCTCCCTTAACATGAATATGCTTTCTTGCTCTGTTTTTGAACATACAGAATATATTTGTAATTGTTTTAATGTCCTTGCCTGCTAATTCTATCACTTGTATGATTTCTGAGTCTGTTTCTATTAATTTATTTTTATCCCTTTCTTTTTTTTTTCATTTTTTTTGTTGGATAGTGGAGATTTTAATTTTACTGTATTAGGTATATTTAATGACTTCTTTAAATATTTTTGAACTGCATTCTGGGATACAGTTAAGTTACTGGGAAATGGTTTTATTCTTTCTAGAGTTGCATTTAAGCTTTTATGCTAGGGCTAATTTTCCTTAGTAGTGAGATTATAACCTTCTGGGTGTTCTCCTGATGTTTCAAGTATTACCAAGGACTTCTACTGTATCTGGTAGGAACATGAACTACTCCTGGTCTTGTGTGATCCCTGAGGCTTTTCCACCTGCTCCTTTCTGGTAAGTGTTTCCCTAACCTCAGGTAATTTCTTATATTAATGCAGTTTTTAGTCCTGAATAAAAGACTGCAGAGAAAACCTGTGCAAATGTCTGGAGCTTCTCTTGTACGTCTCTTGATTCTGATACTCTGCTCTGAAAATTCTAACCCATAGGAACTCCCCAAATTTTCAACTTTGTCTTCTTTATTCACAGACACCATAGGGGTCTGTTGGGGATGTCCTGTCCCTTTGTATGTCTGGGATCGTTTCTTCAGGCAGTAAGCTGAAACAATGATAAGGATCATCCGTTTCCCTTTTCTCAGTGATTTCTGCCCTGTGCTTCCTGGGATCCCATGTCAGAAACGCACTGGTTACATTTACTCTAGTCTTTAAGTTGTCCATGTGGAAAGAAATCTGGCCTTTGTTACTCCACTGTAGATAGAACTTCTGTGATATTTTGGCCAAAGTGACCCAAATTCAAACTGGTGATTGTCACTGTCACATTTATATAGTTATTCCCATCTGAAAACACATCATGGTACTTATGAATCTTCTGGAACATGCTGCACAACTTACTGCCTTTACTTGTGAACAATCCATTAATTTGATCTCCTTGGATAAAATACAGACGACACAGAGCTTCCAGATAGACTATTTACAATTTCTGACTCAGCTCCACATGTGGGAAGGACTTGAAGGGCCTGGTGGAGGAGACATTAGAGCCTGCTCTTTGTGGCCTCCTGTGAGGAGTAAATGTGGACAGGCCATGAACTATTAGGAGTCCAGGATGTCTCTGATACCAAGTGCAGCAATTTTACCTGGTGCTTGATGGGCGAGTGGGCACAGAGGTGAGAGGTCTGCATGTGCACAGAGTTTGCTCTGGGGTCAGTACTTATGGCAGATTTGCAAGTAAAATGAGGATAGAGTACTCTGTCTCCCCATTTGTGTACCCAGTGTTGTTGGTGTTTAAAGAACAGAAGCCTAGGAACACTAGCTCAAATTAAAATGGGGTAGATGGAGCTGGAACATATAAAGAATTCAAGAGTTAGAAATATACTGCCTAGAGCAATCTGTACTTTCAATGCCATCCCGATCAAAATTCCACCAGGATTTTTCAAAGAGCTGGAACAAACAATCCTAAAATTTGTATGGAGCCAAAAGAGACCCCAAATTGCTAAGGAAATGCTGAAAAAGAAAAACAAAACTGGGGGCATCACGTTGCCTGATTTCAAGTTTTACTACAAAGCTGTGATCATCAAGACAGCATGGCACTGGCACAAAAACAGACACATAGGCCAGTGGAACAGAGTAGAGAGCCCAGATATGGGCCTACAACTCTATGGTCAACTAATCTTCAACAAAGCAGAAAAAAATATACAGTGGAAAAAAAGACAATGTCTTCAATAAATTGTGCTGGGAAAATTAGCTGTGCATTGAAGAATGAAACTCGACCAATCTCTTACACCAGACACTAAGACAAACTTGAAATGGATAAAATACCTCAATGTGAGGCAGGAATCCATCAGGATCTTAGAGGAGAGAATAGGCAGTAACCTCTTTAACATTGGCCATGGCAACTTCTTTTGAGACGTGTCTCCAAAGGCAAAGGAAACAAAAGTGAAAATGAACTTTTAGGACTTCATCAAGATCAAAATCTTCTTCACAGCAAAGAAAACAATCAGCAAAACAAAGAGGCAACCCATGGAACGGAAGAAGATATTTGCAAAGGGCAGATATCCAAGATCTATAAAGAACTCCTCAAACTCATTACACACAAAACAGATAATCATGTCAAAAAATGGGCAGAAGACATGAACAGACACTTCTCCAAAGAAGACATACAAATGGCTAATAGACACATGAAAAAATGTTCATCATCATTAGCCATCAGGGAGATTCAAATCAAAACCACTTTGAGATACCACCTTACACCAGTTAGAATGGCCAAAATTAACAAGACTGTAAACAAGTGTTGGAGAGGATGTGGAGAAAGGGGAACCCTCTTCCACTGTTGGTGGGAATGCAAGTTGGTGCAGTCACTTTGGATAACAGTGTGGAGATTCCTTAAGAAAGTAAAAATAGAGCTATCCTATGAACCTGCAATTGCACTAATGTATATTTACCCCAAAGATAACAGATGTAGTGAAAAGAAAGGCCATCTGTACCCCAATGTTCACTGCAGCAATGACCACAGTCATCAAACTGTAGCCAAGATGCCCTTCAACAGACAGATGGATAAAGAAGATATGGTCCATATATACAATGGAGTATTATGCCTCCATCAGAAAGAATGAATACCCAACTTTTGTAGCAACATAGATGGGACTGGAGGAGATTATGCTGAGTGAAATAAGTCAGTCAGAGAGAATCAATTATCATATGGTTATACTTACTTGTGGAGCATAAGGAGTAACATGGAGAACTTTAGGAGAAGGAAAAGAAAAATGAATTGGGGGAAATTGGACAGGGAGACAAACCATGAGAGACTGTGGACTCTGAGAATCAAACTGAGGGTTTGGGTGGGGAGGGAGGTGAGGGGTTGGGTGAACCTGGTGGTGGGTATTAGGGAGGGCACGTATTGCATGGAGCACTGGGTGTGGTGCATAAACAATGAATCTTGGAACACTGAAAAAAAATTAAAAAATAGATATATATGTAGACCTCACAGAAAGTGTTAAGGTCATAGGGAAAAAAGAAGGCAACAACTTCTTTAACTCTCTATATGGCCTTATATTTTCTTCTCCCTGCTTGTCTCTCTAATTCCATTCTGTGCTTCTTCCTCTGTGAATTATCTTCCTGTACTCTTGGGCATCATAGTCACTACAAAATTGTACCCTCAGTCTGGTCTGCAGGATCTTTCAGCTCAGCTGTATAGACTTAATTGGCTTAATATTTCAGGGAGAAGAATTTGATTAGCCCCAAATCAGCTAAGGTGTCTACTGATGTTACTGTGGCCAAGATGGGCAGGGGTGGGGGTGAGTCACTTAATAGGAACACAGATAGCTACATGCACCCATAAGAAAAAGAATAGAGAATTCTCTTCTAATGACATTTATCATAGTCATATATTTACAGTACCATCCCCTCTAGGGCAAAATATATAAGAGGAAATGAGAGCTCAAATTAGTCTTTCATGGAATTATGACTTTAAACTGACGCTGATGGCCCATCCTGGTCTTCATCATGTTAAGGCCTCTTTAGTATGACTAAGTCATTGATTGTGTCAACTACCATTCCTCATTGTTCTTGAGTCCCATGAAGGATCTTGCTCATCTTTTTTTTTTTAAGATTTTATTTATTTTTTTGTAGACAGAGATCACAAGTAGACAGGGAGTCAGGCAGAGAGACGGGGTAGAGCAGGCTTTCTGCTGAGCAGAGAGCCTGACGTGGGGCTTGATCCCAGGACCCTGGGATCATGACCTGAGCTGAAGGCAGAGGCTATAACCCACTGAACCACCCAGAGGCCCCTAGATCTTTTTAATTCTAAAGCAGATAGATGCTGTGAAGTCCCAAGTAGAAAGAAAAACCATTTAATAAGAAATCCTCTGCCCCTTAGAGTTTTTCTCAGGGCCAGCTCCACTCTAGTGTCTGGTTCTGCAAGCTGAGGATATCACTTGCTGCAGATTAACCATACTTTATATCAGGGATAGGTTTACTTGAATAGGAATTTCAGCCTTCAACCCCCCTAATGTGAGTATGAGGACAGAAACCTGAAATTTTTAAGGAATGGCAATGCGGTATTTCTTCTCATTGCTCTTGGCTGGTGCTCTGGGCATAGTAATGTCCCTCTTTCCCCATATAACCTGGGAAGCTATTATGCATATATTTTCTTTTTGCTCTGTTAAAAGTGCCCTGATACTTCCCCCTCAAATTCCATTTCAGTTTTTTTTTTTTTTACTGTTTTCGCATTTGTTTTCCAAGAGAAAATCTGCTCCTACTTCTTCTTTTTTTTTTTTTTGTAATTTAATTTTGTATTTTATATAAACATATATTTTTATCCCCAGGGGTACAGGTCTGTGAATCACCAGGTTTACACACTTCACAGCACTCACCAAAGCACATACCCTCCCCAATGTCCATAATCCCACTCCCTTCTCCCAAACCCCCTCACTCCAGCAACCCTCAGTTTGTTTTGTGAGATTAAGAGTCACTTATGGTTTGTCTCCCTCCCAATCCCATCTTGTTTCATTGATTCTTCTCCTACCCACTTAGCCCCCATGTTGCATCACCACTTCCTCATATCAGGGAGATCATATGATAGTTGTCTTTCTCTACTTGACTTATTTCACTAAGCATGATACGCTCTAGTTCCATCCATGTTGTCGCAAATGGCAAGATTTCATTTCTTTTGATGGCTGCATAGTATTCCATTGTGTATATATACCACATCTTCTTGATCCTTTCATCTGTTGATGGACATCTAGGTTCTTTCCATAGTTTGGCTATTGTGGACATTGCTGCTATAAACATTCGGGTGCACGTGCCCCTTTGGATCACTACGTTTGTATCTTTAGGGTAAATACCCAGTAGTGCAATTGCTGGGTCATAGGGCAGTTCTATTTTCAACATTTGGAGGAACCTCCATGCTGTTTTCCAGAGTGGCTGCACCAGCTTGCATTCCCACCAACAGTGGAGGAGGGTTCCCCTTTCTCCGCATCCTCGCCAGCATTTGTCATTTCCTGACTTGTTTATTTTAGCCATTCTAACTGGTGTGAGGTGATATCTCATTGTGGTTTTGATTTGTATTTCCCTGATGCCGAGTGATATGGAGCACTTTTTCATGTGTCTGTTCGCCATCTGGATGTCTTCTTTGCAGAAATGTCTGTTCGTGTCCTCTGCCCATTTCTTGATTGGATTATTTGTTCTTTGGGTGTTGAGTTTGCTAAGTTCATTATAGATTTTGGACACTAGTCCTTTATCTGATATGTCGTTTGCAAATATCTTCTCCCATTCTGTCAGTTGTCTTTTGATTTTGTTAACTGTTTCCTTTGCTGTGCAAAAGCTTTTGATCTTGATGAAATCCCAATAGTTCATTTTTGCCCTTGCTTCCCTTGCCTTTGGCGATGTTCCTAGGAAGATGTTGCTGCGGCAGAGGTCGAAGAGGTTGCTGCCTGTGTTCTCCTCAAGGATTTTGATGGACTCCTTTCTCACATTGAGGTCCTTCATCCATTTTGAGTCTATTTTTGTGTGTGGTGTAAGGAAATGGTCCAATTTCATTTTTCTGCATGTGGCTGTCCAATTTTCCCAGCACCATTTATTGAAGAGGCTGTCTTTTTTCCATTGGACATTCTTTCCTGCTTTGTCAAAGATTAGTTGGCCATAGAGTTGAGGGTCTATTTCTGGGCTCTCAATTCTGTTCCATTGATCTATGTGTCTGTTTTTGTGCCAGTACCATGCTGTCTTGATGATGACAGCTTTGTAATAGAGCTTGAAGTCCAGAATTGTGATGCCACCAACGTTGGTTTCTTTTTCAATATCCCTTTGGCTATTCGAGGTCTTTTCTGGTTCCATATAAATTTTAGAATTATTTGTTCCATTTCTTTGAAAAAGATGGATGGTACTTTGATAGGAATTGCATTAGATGTGTAGATTGCTTTAGGTAGCCTAGACATTTTCACAATATTTATTCTTCCAATCCAGGAGCATGGAACATTTTTCCATTTCTTTGTGTCTTCCTCAATTTCTTTCATGAGTACTTTATAGTTTTCTGAGAATAGATTCTCAGAAATACTCTTTGGTTAGGTTTATTCCTAGGTATCTTATGGTTTGGGGTACAATTGTAAATGGGATTGACTCCTTAATTTCTCTTTCTTCTGTCTTGCTGTTGGTGTAGAGAAATGCAACTGATTTCTGTGCATTGATTTTATATCCTGACACTTTACTGAATTCCTGTATAAGTTCTAGCAGTTTTGGAGTGGAGTCTTTTGGGTTTTCCACATATAGTATCATATCATCTGTGAAGAGTGATAATTTGACTTCTTCTTTGCTGATTTGGATGCCTTTAATGTCCTTTTTTTGTCTGATTGCTGAGGCAAGGTCCTCTAGTACTATGTTGAATAGCAGTGGTGGTAATGGACATCCCTGCCGTGTTCCTGACCTTAGCGGAAAAGCTTTCAGTTTTTCTCCATTGAGAATGATATTTGCGGTGGGTTTGGCTTTGATTATATTGAGGTATGTGCCCTCTATCCCTACACTTTGAAGAGTTTTGATCAGGAAGGGATGCTGTACTTTGTCAAATGCTTTTTCAGCATCTATTGAGAGTATCATATGGTTCTTGTTCTTTCTTTTATTGATGTGTTGTATCACATTGACTGATTTGCGGATGTTGAACCAACCTTGCAGCCCTGGAATAAATCCCCCTTGGTCGTGGTGAATAATCCTTTTAATGTACTGTTGAATCCTATTGGCTAGTATTTTGGTGAGAATTTTCGCATCTGTGTTCATCAAGGATATTGGTCTATAGCTCTCTTTTTTGATGGGATCCTTGTCTGGTTTTGGGATCAAGGTGATGCTGGCCTCATAAAATGAGTTTGGAAGTTTTCCTTCCATTTCTATTTTTTGGAACAGTTTCAGGAGAATAGGAATTAGTTCTTCTTTAAATGTTTGGTAGAATTCCCCCGGGAAGCCATCTGGCCCTGGGCTTTTGTTTGTTTGGAGATTTTTTTTTTTTAAAGATTTTATTTATTTATTTGTTTGTCAGAGAGAGAGAGGAGCGAGAGTGAGCACAAGCAGACAGAGTGGTAGGCAGAGGCAGAGAGAGAAGCAGGCTCCTGGCTGAACAAGGAACCCGATGCGGGATTCGATCCCAGGGCGCTGGGATCATGACCTGAGCCGAAGGCAGCCGCTTAACCAGCCGAGCCACCCAGGCGTCCCTGTTTGGAGATTTTTAATGACTGTTTCAATCTCCTTAATGGTTATGGGTCTGTTCAGGCTTTCTACTTCTTCCTGGTTCAGTTGAGGTAGTTTATATGTTTCTAGGAATGCATCCATTTCTTCCAGATTATCAAATTTGTTGGTTTGGAGTTGCTCATAGTATGTTCTTCTAATAGTTTGTATTTTTTTTGGTGTTAGTTGTTATCTCTCCTCTTTCATTCATGATTTTATTTATTTGGGTCCTTTCTCTTTTCTTTTTGATAATTCGGGCCAGGGGTTTATCAATTTTATTAATTCTTTCAAAGAACCAGCTCCTAGTTTCGTTGATTTCCTCTATTGTCTTTTTGGTTTCTATTTCATTGATTTCTGCTCTGATCTTTATGATTTCTTTTCTCCTGCTTGGCTTAGGGTTTCTTTCTTGTTCTTTCTCCAGCTCCTTTAGGTGTAGGGTTAGGTTGTGTACCTGAGACCTTTCTTGTTTCTTGAGAAAGGCTTGTACCGCTATATATTTTCCTCTCAGGACTGCCTTTGTTGTGTCCCACAGATTTTGAACTGTTGTATTTTCATTATCATTTGTTTCCATGATTTTTTTCAATTCTTCTTTAATTTCCCGGTTGACCCATTCATTCTTTAGAAGGATGCTGTTTAGTCTCCATGTATTTGGGTTCTTTCCAAACTTCCTTTTGTGGTTGAGTTCTAGCTTTAGAGCATTGTGGTCTGAAAATATGCAGGGAATGATCCCAATCTTTTGATACCGGTTGAGTCCTGATTTAGGACCGAGGATGTGATCTATTCTGGAGAATGTTCCATGTGCACTAGAGAAGAATGTGTATTCTGTTGCTTTGGGATGAAATGTTCTGAATATATCTGTGATGTCCATCTGGTCCAGTGTGTCGTTTAAGGCCTTTATTTCCTTGCTGATCTTTTGCTTGGATGATCTGTCCATTTCAATGAGGGGAGTGTTAAAGTCCCCTACTATTATTGTAGTATTATTGTTGATGTGTTTCTTTGATTTTGTTATTAATTGGTTTATATAGTTGGCTGCTCCCACGTTGGGGGCATAGATATTTAAAATTGTTAAATCTTCTTGTTGGACAGACCCTTTGAGTATGATATAGTGTCCTTCCTCATCTCTTATTATAGTCTTTGGCTTAAAATCGAATTGATCTGATATAAGGATTGCCACTCCTGCTTTCTTCTGATGTCCATTAGCATGGTAAATTCTTTTCCACCCCCTCACTTTAAATCTGGAGGTGTCTTCGGGCTTAAAATGAGTTTCTTGGAGGCAACATATAGATGGGTTTTGTTTTTTTATCCATTCTGATACCCTGTGTCTTTTGACAGGGGCATTTAGCCCATTCACATTCAGGGTAACTATTGAGAGATATGAATTCAGTGCCATTGTATTGCCTGTAAGGTGACTGTTACTGTATATGGTCTCTGTTCCTTTCTGATCTACCACTTGTAGGCTCTCTCTTTGCTTAGAGGACCCCTTTCAATATTTCCTGTAGAGCTGGTTTGGTGTTTGCAAATTCTTTCAGTTTTTGTCTGTCCTGGAAGCTTTTAATCTCTCCTTCTATTTTCAATGATAGCCTAGCTGGATATAGTATTCTTGGCTGCATGTTTTTCTCGTTTAGTGCTCTGAAAATATCATGCCAGCTCTTTCTGGCCTGCCAGGTCTCTGTGGATAAGTCAGCTGCCAATCTAATATTTTTACCACTGTATGTACAGACTTCTTTTCTTGGGCTCTTCTCTTTGTCACTGAGACTTGTAAATTTTACTATTAGGTGATGGGGTGTGGGCCTATTCTTATTGATTTTGAGGGGCGTTCTCTGAACCTCCTGAATTTTGATGCTCGTTCCCTTTGCCATATTGGGGAAATTCTCCCCAATAATTCTCTCCAGTATACCTTCTGCTCCCCTCTCTCTTTCTTTCTTCTTCTGGAATCCCAATTATTCTAATGTTGTTTTGTCTTATGGTGTCACTTATCTCTCGAATTCTCCCCTCGTGGTCCAGAAGCTGTTTGTCCCTCTTTTGCTCAGCTTCTTTATTCTCTATCATTTGGTCTTCTATATCACTAATTCTTTCTTCTGCCTCATTTATCCTAGCAGTTAGAGCCTCCATTTTTGATTGCACCTCATTAATAGCTTTTTTGATTTCAACTTGGTTAGATTTTAGTTCTTTTATTTCTCCAGAAAGGGCTTTTATATCTCTCGAGAGGGTTTCTCTAATATCTTCCATGCCTTTTTCGAGCCCGGTTAGAACCTTGAGAATTGTCATTCTGAACTCTAGATCTGACATATTACCAATGACTGTATTGATTAGGTCCCTAGCCTTTGGTACTGCCTCTTGTTCTTTTTTTTGTGTTGAATTTTTCCTTCTTGTCATTTTGTCCAGATAAGAGTATATGAAGGAGCAAGTAAAATACTAAAAGGGTGGCAAGAACTCCAGGAAAATATGCTTTAACCAAATTAGAAGAGATCCCATATTGTGTTGGGGTAGAAAGGGGATAAAAAGAGGTTCAAAAAGGAAGAAAGAAAAAAAAAGAAAATTAAAGAATTAAAAAAAAGAAAACAAATAAGAAAAATATAAAAAAGAAAAAATATATATATTGGATAAACTAGTTAAAAAACGTTAAAAAAGAAAAAGGTAACAGTTAAAAAAAAATTTACCAGAAGGCGAGAAAAAAAAAAATGAAAAAGAAAAAAATCAAATTAACTGCAAGACTAAAAAAAATCACAGGAAAAAGGCCATGAGTTCCGTGCTTTGCTTTCTCCTCCTCTGGAATTCTCCTGCTCTCCTTGGGATTGAAACCGCACTCCTTGGTTGGTGAACTTGGTCTCGGTTGGATTTCTTGTTGATCTTCTGGGGGAGGGGCCTGTTGTAGTGATTCTCAAGTGTCTTTGCCCCAGGCGGAATTGCATGGCCCTTACCTGGGGCTGGGGTGAGTAATCCGCTTGGGTTTTTTTTCAGGAGCTTTTGTTCCCTGAGCGCTTTCCATAGAGTTCCGGAGGATGGGAATACAAATGGCGGCCTCCTGGTCTCCTGCCCGGAGGAGCCGAGAGCCCAGGGCCCCACTCCTCAGTGCACCCTCAGAGAACAGTGCCCAGTTACTTCCGTCTGCCTGACCTCCGGCTGCGCTCCGAGCTCACCGAGCCTGCGACCGGTTCAAGGTCACCCCGAGCTGCGAGCTTACTGTCGGCTCTGTCTCTGTAGCCGGCTTTCCCGTTCCAATACCTGCAAGCTCTGTGACTCTCAGACACCCCCGATCCTTCTCTGGCCCTGCGGGACCTGAGGCCATGCTGACCCCGCGTGGGCTCGCCCCGGTTTAGCCTCTGGAGCATGTCCCTCAGCAGAACAGACTTTTAAAAGTCCTGATTTTGTGCGCGGTTGCTCCGCCGCTTGCCGGGAGTCGGCCCCTCCTCCTGGGGTCTATCTTCCCGTCGCGTTGGATTCACTTCTCCACCGGTCCTACCTTTCAGAAAGTGGTTGTTTTTCTGTTTCCAGAATTGATGTTCTTCTTCTCTTCGATCTGCCAATGGATTTTCAGGTGTTTGCAATCTTTCGATAAGCTATCTAGCTGATCTCTGGCTAGCTGAAGTAGTCTCAGCTTGCTACTTCTCCGCCATCTTGACTCCCAATCTCCCATTTCTGTTTTGAAAACAGGACCCTCTCGATCCAGCAGAAAATTCTGCCCTAATCAAGTCAGTATAAAACATGAAACAGATTCTAAATTCTTCTACCGTTAGGGATTGTTCGCCTAAACTCCTGTCAATTCTATTTTTAAAATGTATGGAATGTTCACTTAAAAGTCATTAAATCTAAGTGAATTTGCCTACACTGATGACCTACAGCCCCTGAGAAAAACACAGTGTGTGTTCGTAATTACTGTCTCTTTGTGGTTCCTCTTTTCACTTGCTTGTTCTCTAACAAAGTCCTACAAAGAGGTGAAGTGACTATCTGTGTGCTTTGCAATTCAAGCTGTTTTTAGAGTGGCAAGAATTTCCCTAGAACTGCCTCTCTCTCCTTTTCCTGACCCCTTTACCCTTGCATTCATTAAAATCAAGTTCCTGGCTCAAGTTAAGGGAAGATTTTTATTATTATCTTTGGCACAGGAACTCTCCATTGTGGCTTTGATTTGAACTTCAGCTCTTCTGAGTGCAGGGGTCACATGTGAATTTGTTATGCTTCCTGGCAAATGTTTCAGAATAAACGAATCTGATGAAATTCTTATGAAGTATTTATTTTTTAGTGTTTCTCTAATACACAATAAATTGTAATTTATGAGCCGTAATTGAAGAAAATTCTGGAGGAAGTTGTGTATAAGATTAGGGGGATTATTAAATCAACTTTATTGTGTTTTCAAAACTTAAAAATGGTTTACAGCTATAATAAATTGGTTGAGAGTGCTATCAACCCATAAATTTTAATAATTTAATAAACATTCTGCAGTTAAGTTGGGCTCATGGCCAAATCCCAGGGCTGGTTTTCTGTCATGTATAGTAATATGTGTTTTAGTTTACCTGGCTGATAAAGGAATGAGCTGTTTCATGCATGATACGCAGTAATCGGTCATTAATTTTAATGAACTAAAACTCAGAACTCAATTTTGAAGTCAGAAGGGTGTCTGATGTTTCTCTGCTCCTCCACATCTGTTGAACTGCTCATTGTTGCTATTTAGTATCTTCAAAGTAAGAGGCACATTTAGCTTCCTCTAGCCTTTTCACCTTGAAAATTAGTTATAAAAGTAATAACTGACTCACCGGTTCTTGAGCTATTAACTGCATTGTTAAAATATTTTTAAGGTAATAAACTCAAAATACTTGCAATTATTGGCAAGTAGTTTTTTCCCTGTACTGTAATTGCTGATTAAATTAAATCAAATCTATATAAATTTCATCAAGAAAATAAAATGTGTGATTTTTTGGTATCTCTTATGCAACTCTGCGGTCACATTCTAAATAACTCGCTGAGAAGAGCAGGGTCTATGTGGAGAGAGTGTTGGCTTCAGATGCATGCCTTAATGAAATGTGCTTCTTATTGGAGCATTATATAAAACATTATTCACATGTCTGTCTAGACATGCCTGTGCCTAGATTGGAACCAAATTAATTTGTCCATATTTAATAAAATATCATTTTGATCTTTTTCCCTGTGTTCTCAAATGAATAAACTTACCTTAAAACTGAAATGACTGCTTTAATTAGACTTTGTGTTCACTTATTCTTCATTTGCTTTTTATGATAATCACAAAAATAGTCACTAGGATACTTACATAAAATTTAAACTATTGACTTTAGACTACACATTCTGTCTTTCATAAAAAGCAATTTCATGACCATAATCAAAATAAGTGTGATGCATATTAACAATACAGGAGTCTTTGCCTCTGATTATTTAATTCTCACTTTCTCATCTTACTGATTTGATTGAAAAAAAAATCATACTTGATGGTTTCTACCACCAAAAGAATGTCATTTAGTAACTGGATGTGCGTATGTATTTATTCACCCACACAAAACAGGCACATGCTAATATATGCACTCGCCATGCCTACGTTTTCACTTAATGAAGAGCTTAATAAAAATCAGCATTCATAGCCCCTACGTAGTCAGATAAATTAGTTAATGCACAATAAGCAGCTCTTATGTATAATGCAAAAGATTAGTCTTATCATTTGCATAATGTGCTACAAACGGCCCACTGTTTCAAGCAGTAGAAGCTCCCCCATTAAATGTGAGTTGAAAGCTGAATGACGTCAGTAAAGTAATTATGCTTCATTTGGCATATCTCATTCATTCTCTGGAGTTCAAGACCCTATCTGAGCTCTGTTGACAGCACTGCTGAAAGGCATTGGTAATGGTTCAAAAGCAGAACGGTGGGACTCTGGAAAGCAGCCTAGTGTGCTGAGTTTACACTATGTACTTGTTTCCCAGCAGAAATTTGTTTTACACTCTGGCCTGTGCACATATTTATGTATAAATCTGTGCAATGAGAAACTTATTAGTTTATACTGAGAGTAAAAAAAAAATTCAGGCCAGTGGAGTACCTCGAGTGGTGATTTCCATATTTACCAGAATTCCTAGTAGAAAGAAAAGATTGCAGATGAAGGCATTTCTGTCTTACTCAGAGGCACATTTGTGAATACCCTGCTTCTGCCAGTGGGATATTCAGCATTCACTATCACAGTGATGGTTCTGTTCCTGGCCCCTATCTTCAAACATTATTTCCAAGTCTGTGAGAAATTAAAAGGCATGCTTTGAAAATCTAGTCTTAAATAAACACACACACACACACACACACACACACATGCACTGGTAATATGACAGTCAAGACCCAAAAAAGTTACACAGTTTACCCTAAGACTCACTTCTACTAGGTTCAGAGTACAGGTCTCTTGACTTTGATTCTTATGAATAGTGTTTTCCTGTTTTGTGTAAGTATTTAAAAAAAAGTTTCTTTTCACATTTGTTTACTATTTCAAGGATGGGGAGACAAATCATTTTGTATTCGTCATGGTCAGCTGGCAAATATTTTTGCAAAGCTTCACATTAAAACCGTAAAAATGGTGGCTATGGGATTGCCTCCGAAAGATGATGCATTTGCACGCTCAGAATCTCACTCTGACTCATTGTTCAAAAGCAGACCGTAGCTGATCTTTTTTTAGTATCCCCTGCAAGAACGACATTTGGACAAACATAATAAAGTATGACTTTCTTCTGAAAATGGCATTTTATTGAAATCCTTGTTTTCTGATTAAATCTTCCTTACTGATTATAGAAAACAGTTTTTTTTGCCAGAAAATGTATTTGTTTAGAAGAAATGTATTCTGCATGATAGTATTCATTATAGTCCATAATAATAGTATAAAAAAACAGTCAGTTGTCTTTCTACTACATAGACAATCTCATGATTTTCTACAGGTAACCTCCCTTATTAGTGTGCTTATGTGACTCTGTATGCAATAGTTCTGTCTTGGTGTGTGTGGAACTTAATGCTAAGAGCAGGCTAAAATATTGTTGTAAGATCTATGATTTGTTGCCCTTGTTTGAAAATTAATATGAAGCCCAAAACCAAAGATATAGTTAAGACATGGAAGAACATATTTAAATTCAGACATTTATAAAATAGGAGGGATTTTGATATTTTTAGCCAAAGAAAGCAATCAGAGTAAGAAAGAATCCTAAAAATTTCTTTTACTATAATTATGATAAACTAAAGACACATTTAGGCAGAAATTATTGCATTCCAGTTTGATAAGTTTATTCATTTACATAAATAATTATTGAGGTAAGTTTAAATTGGATCACTCATTCTTCAGCTTTAGCTAAATGATAATGCAAATAATAGGTAAATTACTACAAAATACTTACAAAAGCTAATTTGAATAGCACCAAATGGCCCTAGAATCAAATTGAAAACATAGAATGTCTTTTCCTAAATAATACCAATACCACTCAGAAAAAAAAGTGAGATAGTATTAAACAGAAATATATCTCCAGATGACCAGTCTGAATACATTTTGGCGTAGCAACACAACTATAGCTGTGGCTATTTTGATAACAGATTTTGACTAATTATCTTCCAGGTCTCAGTAGTGTGTGTATGCATGTGTTTTGGGAGGTTGCTCTATCCCACGAGTCTCTTCCCTACAATAAGTTCAGATGAGATGCATTGCTAAAATCTGGCAGTGAGAGAAATAGTTGTTGTAGCACCAGCAGTGCAGCCCCAATCCCGCTCACAAACTGAATTTCTTGGTCTGGGTTGTCTCTATGTAAAGAAGCAAGAGGTAGAAGTCCCACCCACAAAATGCGGAGGGAGTACAGCTGAAACAGCTCAGTTTCAGTGGTCATTCATGAAATTTAAATGGTATAAAGGAATTAGTACAGATGCCCTGAATGAAATATTTCCCAAAGTTTGATAGGGAATATTCACAACACGGACTGATTTCATTCAGCTAAGGGTGTGCTTTCATACTGTACTCGTGTTGCAGTAGAGGGTTTTTATTAGGCACTAGTAAATGGTCTTTGTGACTACTGCTATGACAGTCAGTGTTATATCTTAATTAGTAGTATTATTTCTAGTTCAACTAAAATAGCTAAAGGGTCCTCCTGGGATCTATTCTGGGATATGATTTTGTTTAATCTTATTATTAATGATAATAAATTTTTACTTTGTTGGAGTATCATCTGTATGCCAATGATTCCATTATTTAAACAAATAATTATTCCACATTATAGTTTTTTTTAGAACGTGACAATAACAAATCATAGTTATGGCTTATTCAAAGTAAATTACGTCTAAAACACTAATAAAATTAATTGCAAGATGTTTGATTGGAAACCAGAGCTGGTTAAAACAGGAGCTCTGTCTTACAGTCTTTGATAATGCGTTACTCTCTGGAATAAAGCTACCAGCATAAAATATCTTAGGGCTTGTTAGCAAACAAAGAGTAATTGAAACTTGGTTGCTAGGAGACATTATTTCTCATTGTTGACAATCCTGATTTTCTTTGATTACTGGCACTATTGTTGTTCATTACACAAACTGGATGTTTTTATATAACACTGAAGAAACATATTTTGGAACCCAATTGTTGTGTGAATACCACCATGTGCTACCAAAGAAATGTTTATTCACAGGTTCGGCAGGTTAACCATCTCTGGTAAGCATTTGTTCAGAAGGCTTAATACATATTTTTTGATTTCTTGTAAAATGTAAGTTTTACCGGGAAGTAAATTCCAAGTTTTGACAGGACAAAGACTTAGTATAATCCAAGAAATTAAGGTTTTGCTAAACACAGACATATAAACTTATCTGTGTAAATTTAACTCCTTTATTGTAATAACTTCTTTTTCATATTCCAGATTATTTCATTTGCATGAGGGAAAACAATATTTAAAATACAAGAAGTTGTTTATTTTGAATGAGGTAAGCATCCTGGTTAGCAAGCAAGAGGTTTTAGAATGACATTAGCAAAACGGCACTTTGTTACATAGTTTTCTCCAGTAAAGGATATTTAAGTTTCTTTGTTTACTGGGCAGGCTTTAGCATCATTTTAGCGAAGCTTCAGAGGTAGACAGTTTTGCAAGGAGAGATGTCCAAAATTTTTACTCCAAATGGAGTTCTGGTTATTTTTATGCTATCTGACCTTAGGTGTCCTTCACCACTGCCTGGCAGTCTAATCTGCCTGCTGGTTCTTACCACTCCTTCCCGCTGCTATGTCATTGTTGGTCTCCCCACTCTTCACATTACTGCTTTACAGAATAGTTGGAAACAGACTAGAACTCTATAAAGCTTTCTCTCTTGTCACAGTTAATTGTCTTTTGTCTTTACTCCTCATTTTCTTCTCTCTTATTGCAGAATAATGACATGTTTTCAGCGTGAAACTCCCTCTTCTGCTTCTCTTCTCTTCCTTTGGAAAAACCTTGGCTTTCAACTTCTCTCTCCTACTCTTCTCTTACCAGTAATTCTTTTTTTCTTTGGCTGGTTACGTATTTAAGCTAAGCTTAGAGTTCTTTTTGTTTCTTTGTTTTTTGCTTAGCAGACTTCTTTAAAAAAAAAAAAAAAGTTGTTTTGTGTTTATGGTTTCATTTTCTAACACTGCGTAATTTGACTTCCTCAAATACTTCTGCTGAGATTGCTGTCATTTGTACAAGTGACCTCTCAGTCTCCAAATTAAGGGTTTTTCTTAATTCTCATTCTTTTGACGTCACATTACTGTTGGGGACCTTTCCTTCTTTTAGATCTCCCCACCCCCACACACACTTCCTTTAAAATCACTATTCTGGATGTTTTCCCAGCTCTTAATGGTTTCTCATATGTCTTTTTCTTAAGCTTCTCTTTCTGTTCTTACATCCTAAGTTATCATTCCTGTCATCAAGTTTGTCTTGGCCCACCCTCTTCTTACATTTTCTCTGTTAAATATCTCCTCCTGTCCAACAACTTCCACTGTCATCTCTGTACAGACCTCTGGGTAAAATTACCCAGATAAAATCCCAACTTTCTCCAAAATTCAATCCTATGTATTCACCTGCTTCCTAATCACTATTCACATGGATGCTTCAGTGCTATTTTAAACTTGCCAAATCACTGTGGTTCCACTCACCTTTCTATGAAAATTTCCTTCTTCTCTGTTACTTCAGTTTATATTTGGGTACTGTCACTTCACAGCCATTTTTTTTTTTTTTCATCAAATCAGTTGCTTGCTCCTTTACATTTTTGTCCTGTTTTCTTTGCCATCTTGCTTCAGCTTGCTATTGATTCTCTCCTCTGGATTGCTGAAGTCTCCTGATTTGTCTCTCTTGGTCATTGGATGCATTTATCAGTTTTATATTTGAAAGAAAATCCTAATCATAGTACTTAGGTGATTAAAATGGTATTAGTTTCCCCAAAGGCAACTCAGGGGTCCCTTCTAGATTTATCTAATGTTTTTTCTTTTAAGATTTTATTTATTTATTTTACAGAGAGAGACACAGCAAGAGAGGGAACAGAAGCAGAGGGAGAGGGAGAGGGAGAAGCAGGCTTCCCACCGAGCAAGGAGCCCGATGCGGGACTCCATCCTAGGACCCTGGGATCATAACCTGAGCCAAAGGCAGACTCTTCACAACTGAGCCACTGGGCGCCCCTAACATTTTTTTCTCCATTACTTGAACTATCACAGCTCTTTGTACCTCTCAGTCTATTATAAATTGAATTATATGGTGCCCTTTTAAAAATCATGTCTTTTGCCTAGGTGGCTCAGTTGGTTAAGTGTCTTTTTTTTTTTTTAAGATTTTATTTATTTTATTTGACAGAGAGAGATCACAAGTAGTCAGAGAGGCAGGCAGAGAGAGAGAGAGGAGGAAGCAGGCTCCCTGCTGAGCAGAGAGCCCGATGTGGGACTCGATCCCAGGACCCTGAGATCATGACCTGAGCCGAAGGCAGCGGCTTAACCCACTGAGCCACCCAGGCGCCCTGGTTAAGTGTCTTGACTTCACTTGGAGTCATGAGTCTGGAGTCCTGGGTTTAAGTCCTGAGTTGAGCTCCCTGCTCGATGGGGAGCCTGCTTCTCCCTCTGCCTGCCCTGCCCTGCTTATGCACCACCTCCCAACCTGAAAAATAGATAAATAAAATCTTTTTAAAAAAAATCGTGTCTTTTTCCATTCATAATTGGATATAAATTATTTGAAAGCAAGGTTTATATTTGACTTATCTTTGTATCTTCCATAGTATCTTGGTTCCATTTAATATTAATAAGTAATTAAGCTTTTGGTTAAAATATAAGTAAAAAATATAAGTAAAGATTATTTTTCAATGTAAGAAAATATGTGATGAGTTATTATATAGTTTTAAGTTTAATATGTAGTTATTATGTAGTTTTATGCTTCTTTTTATCATCTTTTCTTTTGGAGATGAGGACTTGTTTGTACTCATATAGACAAGGCAAGTTTTGAAAAGTGATTCTAAATCTTTGTAAACAGAAATGTTATTGACTTATACTGACTTACGCTAATTGCATGACTGTATACTACAGAAGAAGGGAAGGGAAGAGTATAATGTTTTAAGATCCTTCAATAATATCTAAATTAGTATAATATTCTTAGAAAGCATACTGTGATAAGTTAAAGATGCACACTGTAAACTTTTGAACAATGACTTACTAAATAAAACCTAAAGATATAGCTACTAGGACAAGTCTATAGAGAAAAAGAAAAGTAAGGACTCAGGTATTCTAAAACTAAACAGTAAAAGAGGTAAAAAGGATCAGAGAACTAATAGGGAAAGATTGATATCATACTATGAAAATTTTAGACCACAACACTATGAAAGGTGGTCAACCACAAAAAATTTGGAAAGACCGCAAATACATGGTAGTTAAAGAACATCTTATTTAAGAATGAATTGGTGAACCAGGAAATTAAAGAAGAAATAAAAAATAATTCATGGAAGCAGGGCATCTGGGTGGCTCCATTGGTTAAATGTCCAGTTCTTGATAATTGGCTCAGTTCATGATATCAAGGTTTTGAGGTTGAGCCCCACATTGGGCTCTGGGCTGGGTGTAGAATCTGCTAGGGATTCTCTCTCTCCCTCTCTAAAAAAACAAACAAACAAGAAACCAAAACCAAAACCAACCAAAACACACACACACACACACACACACACACACACACACACACGGAGGCAAATGAAAATGAAAACACAACACTTCAAAACCTTTGAGATACAGCAAAAGCAGTCATAAGAGGGAAATATATAGCAATACAGGCCTTTCTCAAGAAGCAAGAAAAGTCTCAAATATGCACCCCAACCTTACAGCTAAAGGAGCTGGAAAAAGAAGAAGTCTAAAACTAGCAGAAGAAGGAAAATAATAAAGATGAGAGCATAGATAAATGATAGAGAATTATTTTTTTTTTAAAGTAGAGGAGACCAAAAAAAAATAGGAGCTGGTTCTTTGAAAGAATTAAGAAAATTGATAAACCCCTCATTAGACTTACAAAATGAAAAGAGAACGGACCTAAATAAATAAAATCATGAATGAAAAGATAGAGATCACAACCAACATGCAGAAATACAAGCAATTGTAAGAAAATATTATGATCAAGTAAATGCCAACAAATTGGGCAATCTGGAAGAAATAGATAAATTCCTAGAAACAAATAAACTGCCAAAACTGAAACAAGAAGAAATAGAAAATCTGAACAGACCCCCATCACTGCAAAGATATTGAATCAGTAATCAAAAATCTCCCAGCAAATAAGAGTTCAGTGCTGGGTGGTCTGCCAGGGGAATTCTATCAGACATTTAAGGAAGAGTTAATATCTATCCTTCTGAAACCACCCCCCCCCAAAAGAAAAAACTTCCAAACTCATTCTGTGAGGCTAGCACTACCTTGATTCCAAAACCAGACAAAAACCACACTATAAAGGAGAATTACAGATCAATATCCCTGATGAACATGGGTGCAAAAATTCTGAACAAAATATTGGAAATTAAATCTAATAGCACAATAAAATAATTATTCAGCACGATCAAGTGGGATTTATTCCTTCAGTGGTAGTTCAATATCTGCCAATAATCAACATGACATACCATGTTAATAAAAGAAAGGCTAAGAACCACATGATCCTCTCAATAGATGCAGAAAAAGCATTCGACAAAATATAGCATCCTTTCTTGTTAAAAACCCTCAAGAAAGTAAGGATAGAAGGAACATGCCTCAACATCATGAAGGCCATATATGAAACAGCTACAGCTAATATCATCCCCAACGGGAAAAACTGAGAGATTTTTCCCTAAGTCAGGAACACTGCAGGAATGTCCGTGTTCACCATTATTGTTCAATATAGTATCAGAAGCCCTAGCCTCAGCAGTCAGACAACAAAAAGAAATAAAAGGCATCCTTATCATTAAAGAAGTCAAACTTTTACTATTCACAGATGGCATGACACTGTATATAGAAAATTCAAGAGTCCACCAAAAAATTGCTAGAACTGATGCATGCATTCAGCAAAGTCGCAGGATATAAAATCAACATTCAGAAATCTCTTGTATTTCTGTACACCAATAATGAAGTAAAAGGAGAAATCAAAGAATTAGTCCCATTTACAATTGCACCCAAACCATAAGATACTAGTAATAAACCTAACCAAAGAGGTAAAATATCTGTGTGCTGATATAATTCTTATGAAAGAAATTGAAGAAGACACAGAGAAATGGAAAAACATTCCAAGCTTATGGATTAGAAGAAAAAATATTGCTAGAATGTCTATGTGACCCAAAGCAATCTACATATTCAGTGCAATCCTGATCAAAATAACACCAGCATATTTTCACAGAGCTGGAACAAAGAACCCTAGCATTTGTATGGAACCAGAAAAGACCCCGAATAGACAAAGTAATTTCAAAAGAGAAAAGCAAAGTAAGAGGCATCACAATCCCAGACTTCAAGTTGTATTACAAAACTATAATCATCAAGACAGTATGGTACTGGCCTGAAAACAGAAACATAGATCAATGAACAGACCAAAGAACCCAGAATTGGTCCCCCAACTCTGGTCAACCTAATCTTTGATAAAACAGGAAAGACTATCCAATGGGGGGGGGGGGAGCCTCTTCAACAAATGGTGTTGGCAGAACTGGGACAGCCACATGCAGAAAATGAAACTGGACCACTTTCTTTTATCATACACAAAGGTAAATTCCAAATGGATGAAAGACCTAAGTGTGAGACAGGAAACCATCAAAATCCTAGAGGAGAACACAGGCAGCAACCTCTTTGAGCTTGGCTGCAGCAACTTCTTGCTAGACATGTCTCCTGAAGCAAGGAAAATGAGCAAAAATGAAATATTGGGACTTCATCAAGATAAAACAACAAAACTAAAGGCAACCAATGGAATGGGAGAAGAGATCTGTGAATGACATATCAAATAAAGAACTAGTATCCAGAATCTATAAAGAACTCATCAAACTCAACACCCCCAAATAAATAATCTAGTTAATAAATGGACAGAAGACATGAGCAGAAATTTCTCCAAAGAAGACATACAAATGGCTGAAAGACACATGAAAAAAAGTGCTCAATATTGCTCTTCATCTTGGCGATACAAATCAAAAGTGGCATGGGATACTACCTCACACCTGTCAGAATGGCTAAAATTAACAACTCCGGAAACAACAAATGTTGGCAGTGATGTGGAGAAAGGGAAACACGTTTGCATTTTTGTGGGAATTCAAACTGGTACAGCCACTCTGGAAAGTGGTGTGGAGGTTCCTCAAAAAGTTAAAAATAGAACTGCCCTATGATCCAGTAATTGCACGAGTAGGTATTTACCCAAAGGACACAAAAGTGTTAATTTGAAGGGGCACACACACAGTCCAGTGTTTATAGCAGCACTCTCAACAGTCGCTGCTTTAATGGAAAGATCTCGATGTCCACCGACTGATGAATGGATAAAGAAGAAATGGTATATATGTACAGTGGAGTATTACTTAACCATTACAGAATGAAATCCTGCCATTTGCAACAATGTAGATGGAACTAGAGGACATTCTGCTGAGCAAAATAAATCAGAGAAAAACAAATACATGATTTCTCTCTTATGTGGAATTTAAGAAACAAAGCAGATAAACATAGGGGAAGGGAAGCAAAAATAAAATAAGATAAAAACAGAGAGGGAAGCAAATCTTAAGAGACTTAACTATAGAGAACCAACTGAGTTTTGCTGGAGGGGAGGTTGGTGAGGGGATAGACTAGATGGGTAATGGACATTAAGGAGGGCACTTGGGATGAACACTGGCTGTTATATGTAAGGAATGAATCCCTAAATTCTACTCCTGAAACCAGTACTATACTGTATGTTAACTAACGAATTTAAATTTAAAAAATTAAAAAGTTAAAAAATCAATCTGAATAAAAAACAATAAACAGCCCGAGTAGTTATCGACAAGTGAATGGATAAGTATACAGTGGTATATTCATATAATGGAATGGTATTCAGCAATAAAAAAGAATGAACTATTAATAATGGAACAACATGGATGAATCTCATGAATGAAAGAGGCCAGACATGAAGACTATGTACCATATGATCCATTTAAATGAAATTCTAAAATAGGCAAAATGAAACTATAATGATAGAAAGCACATCAGTGATTGCCTGGGAGCTGGTGCTAGGGGTTCAGGTGGGGAAGGTTTAGCTGGGAAAGGGCAAAAGGAAACTTCGGAGTGATAAAAATGTTGTTTCTGGATCATGGTGGTAATTATTTGGGCATCACAGCTCATCAAACTATGCACTGTAAATGTTTGAATTATGTTTTATGTAAATTATATGCCAAGAAACTTGAGTAAACAAGGATAAGAAAAGTATCTGTGAATGGGTTTGGTCTTTGGTCATCTTTCCTTAGTGTCTGACTAGTTTTCGTAAAGTTTGTAATGCGTCACTCACTGTTAAAAGAGAAAAGAGTACATCCTGCATACAGTATCCATGGACCCTGTGCAAGGCTATCATGTACCTAGTGTGAATTTTTGAATGGCCTTGTTTTTTTTTTAAGATTTTATTTATTTATTTGACAGACAGAGATCACAAGTAGGCAGAGAGGCAGGCAGAGAGAGAGGGAGAAGCAGGTTCCCTGCTGAGCAGAGAGCCTGATGTGGGGCTAGATCCCAGGACCCTGGGATCATGACCTGAGCTGAAGGCAGAGGCTTTAACCCACTCAGCCACCCAGGTGCCCCTGAATGGCCTTTTAATATAAAAACTCATATTGAGAACCACAGTCTAGCACAGGGCTTCAGTCTTATACGTCTAGTGCAACTTCTGCTGAAGATTCCATTCAGTGCATATTTTGGCAGGCACAAAAGTGGTATCTACATTTAATTGTAATTTTTTAGTATTCTTGTTTACCTAATCTCTCCAAATATACTGAGTTAAGATGGAATGATAAGTGGAAATAAATATATTCAGCTTATAGTTATTAAGAAATTTGAAGCAAGGGGCGCCTGGGTGGCTCAGTGGGTCAAGCCTCTGCCTTCAGCTCAGGTCATGGTCTCAGGATCCTGGGATGGAGCCCCACATCGGGCTCTCTGCTCAGCGGGGAGCCTGCTTTCCTTCCTCTTTCTCTCTGCCTGCTTCTCTGCCTACTTGTGATCTCTGTCTGTCAAATAAATAAATAAAATCTTAAAAAAAAATCTGAAGCAATAAATCACATTTTTATAGAAACTTTAAATTAATAGCAAAATTGAGTGGAAGGTATAGAGATTCCCAAATATTCCCTACCCCCACACAAACAGTCTCCCCATTATTGACATGCCCCACCAAAGTGGTATATTGTTAAAATCAGTGAATCTACATTGACATGTCATGATTACCCAGAGTCCACAGGTTACATGAAGGTGTAGTCCAGGTGTTGTACATTCTGTGTGTCTGAACAGATTTATGATGACGTGTATCCACTATTACAACCTCATAAAAAAGAGTTTCACTGCCCTGAAAAATCTGTGCTGCTCTTATTCACTCCTCCTTTGCCACCCCACCCTCCAACCCCTCACTGCTCCTCATCTTTCTACTGTCACCGTGGTTTTGCCTTTTCCAGACTACCATATAGTTGGAATTGCATAGTATGTAGCCATTTCAAACTGGCTTCTTACATTTAGTAATACACATTTACTTTTCCTCCATGTCTTTTCACGGCCTGATCGCCCACTTATTCTTTTTAAGAAATATTCCTTTGTCTGGATGAACCACAGTTTATTAATCCATTTACCTACTGAAGGACATCTTGGTTGCTTTTACATTTCAGCAATTATGACCAAAGCCACTAGAAACATCAGTGCACAGGCTTTTGCACAGACCCAAGTTTTCAGCCTCTTCAGATAAATACCAAGGAGCATGCTTGCTAGACTGTACGGTAGGAATATATTTAGTTAAAAAAAAAAAAAAAACCAACAACACACCAAATTGACTTCCAAAGTAGCTGTACTGGTTTGCATTCCCAGCACCAGTAAGTGAAAGTTCTATTCCACATCCTCTCCAGCATTTGGTGTTGTCAGTGTTCTACATTTGGGCTATTCTAATAGGTGTGTAGTTGTATCTCATTGGTTTAATTTTCATTTCCCTACTAACATATGACATGGAGCATTGTTGCTTGCTTGCTTCTTTCTTTCTTTCTCTCTCTCCTTCCTTCCTTCCTTCCACCCGTCCATCCATCCATTCATCCATCCTTCCTTCCACCCTTCTTTCCTTCTTTCTCTTCCTTTCCTTCCTTTCTTTTTTTGGAGCATCTTTTCATGTGCTTATTTGCCATCTGTGTATCTTTCTAATGACAGGTTTGTTAAAGGTCTTTGACCCATTCTTTAAGTGAGTTGTTCATTTTCTTATTGTTGAGTGTTAAGGGTTATTTGTGTATTTTGAATAACCACCCTTTATCAGAAGTGTCTCCTGAACTTATTTTCTCCTAGTCTGTCATTTGTCTTTCCATTTTCTTGACAGAGTCATTCACAGAGCTGAATTTTTCATTTTAATAAATTCTATTTTATTATTTTTTTTCTTCCATGGATTATGCCTTTGGTATAGTCACTCCTAAATCCATGGTTTTCTAGATTTTCTCCTCTGTGTTATCATGTAGGAGTTTTATAGTTTTTGTATTGTGTATTTCAATCTATAATCTATTTTGAGTTCATCTTTCTGTAGTGTCTAAGGTCTGTATCTAGATTAATTTTTTGCATGTGGATGTCCAGTTGCCCCATTTGTTGAAAAGATTACATTGCCCTCTTGTATTGCTTTATTTTTAAAAAATAAATGATATTACCTTTTTTTTTTCTTTTTTCACTCTGCCAGTCACTATTGCAAAAATTTTATTAGGTAGTGCTTTTACTCCTCAGTGAGTAAATGCCTCCAGTGTGAGGTCAAGGATGACTAGTTCCCCAGTTGTCAATATTCAGGCAGATAATTGATCTTCTCATTTTATTTAACCTTAGTAGCCATTTCCTTTTTTCCAGCCCCAACACTACTTAGAGAAACTAAATGTGTCCATTGTCATCAGTACTTAGTGTAAGTGTAAAATGACATGAATCAAAGACCCTTCAGGCCGGAGTAGAGACTGATAATTTATTATTGAAGAACAGAGGCTTTTCTGATTTTTTTTTTTTTTTTTTTAGCTCAGGCAGGTCACTATGAATTAACTAAGCACAGGGACAGCAGGTGCTCTTATTAAGTTTCGCAGTCACTCGCTGCAGAAAGGAAAGTACTTTTCAAGGAGTGTGCAGCTGTGTGCATGCCATGGGCTCTGGCATAGGATTCCCTGAGGGTGGGTGGGCAGCACCCCCTCCCAGTGCTTCAGGCAGCTCCGGCCCCTGGGGCCAGGTGAGTGCTTGCCCAGCGGAGTGTGAAGCCGACTGTTCTCTGAAATGATAGTTTCAGATAGCTACCCAAAACTTTCCTGAGGTGTCTGGGAGATCATAGTGCCCTTTAGGGCCATTTTCCAGGACACAGTGGAGTCTTCCTGGTCTGTTTCTCTTCTCCTCTTTGTGTCCCATTTCTCAAAACTGAATTTAAATGTGGGCGTCATTTCTCTAGGTCAGTTTTGGTAATATATGTCAAATCTAATGGTAATAGCCTTCACAGAGAAATTGTTACAGTGCAGTTCATTCAGTGTGCAGAGTTTCTCTAGAAACCAGCCATCATTTTGGTCTATAGGAACAGAAGGAGTCTCTTCTCCTTGTTCTGAAAGCTCTCTTTGATGTCCACCTTCCCAGGTGTTTATCCATTTCTTGTCCTGACTATCTTTTGTTACATAAATAGGATGTTGTAATATTTTCTTTTTTTTTTTTTTTAAGATATTGTTTATTTATTTGTCAGAGAGAGAGCACAAGCAGGGGGAGCAGCAAGCAGAAGGAGAAGCAGGCTCTCCACGGAGCAGGGAGCCCGATGAGGACCAGTTCCCAGGACCTGAGCCGAAGGCAGACGCTTAACTGACTGAGCCACCCAGGCTTCCCAAGATGTCCTATTTTCTGAGCACTTGGGCAATCTGCAGTGACGTTTTCATTGTGGCATCTTTTTCCTCTCCCTCCCCCTCTCTCTCTCTCTCTGTCTCCCTTCCTTCCTCCCCTTTCTCTCTTTTTTCTTTCCCACTAGATTTCTTTCTCTCATTTATATATTTATTTAACTATTTAATTTTCGTTATCAGTCCACAGTTGGTATGCGGCACCTTGCATTACACAACATTCAACAAATATTTTAAAATACAAGTGATAATTAAAAAAAAAAAAAACCACCAAGAAAACTAAAACCTTAGATTCAAAACTATTACAGTTAGGTAGGGTAGATAAGCATATGATATTGCTCTACTTGAAGCTTATATTCACCCAAATCATATTGGATAACGAGTCCTGATGGATCTATTGCAGAACAAATGATCTACCAAGGGAATATAGTCAAGTATTGTAATAACATTGTATGGGGACGGACAGTAACGATGCTTACTGTAGTGAACACTACGGATTGTATAGGATCGTCAGATTGCTGTGCTGTACACGTGAAACTCCTATCGTATTTGATGTCAAAATACTTCCAAGAAAAAATAAATAAGTAAAAGTAAGTTTTGCATATTTCTCCCTTTGGTACCTAGTAAGTTATCTTAATCACGGAAGGCACTGAACACTTTTATTGTGATACTCTGTGTTGTTGATTGTGATACTCTGTGTTGTTGATTTGATGGTACTGGGGTAGCAAATGCAGTTACTGTATTGCCTACTGATATTTCTCTTTTCAGTTAGCATAGATTTTGCCTCAGATGCTCTCCAACCACCTGATCCGTCTAAAATTGAAGGACAGGATGTTAAGTCTGGGGTCCAGCTCATCTGACAGTGTCTTTGCCACTGCCACTGGTCATAGGAAAGGAAGCTGAGTTGGATAAATCTGGCCCTTCTGTCGGCACTAGCGAGGAAGGAAGAAAACACGGCAAAGGCTGTGATGACTGATGGCCTCATATATTCAGGAGAGCAGGCTTCATTATTTGTTAATTACATTTCTAAAGCACGGTAATTGTAGCCTTCTTCCTGCCCCTGCTACATACAGGAAAATGACTTTTTAAAATACAGAAATACTCATTTGAAATGGTATTTTCTTTAGTAGGAATTTATTTCTAAGAACATATTCACTCCCAGACTTTACAAAAATATTCCTAAAAGCTTTAAAAAAATGCCCTGTGTATGAGTGCAGTGTAGCTTTATGGTCTATTTGCAGATAGGCTTAGCTTCCATATGATCATCCATTTATGTGAGCATATTAAACTGACCCATAAAATATGTGATGTATATGTGCGTGACATTCTGTGCAATGAATATAAAAGGTATGAGAATGCGTGTCAAAGGCCACTTAGTGGATAACTATATAATCAGCGCGAATAACATTTAGTAAAGCACTGTTTGCTTTATTACTAGACTAACATAGCCTGTGGGAAGAGTGGAATGTCAAAAAAGAAATATGAGCTTGTGAAATTTGTGTGCTTGTCTTCAGGATAGCCATATGTCTGTAATGGGCATGCAAGTGAAATTCAGTTTACAATATATAGAGAGAAGTAATATCTCAAGAGATTTCGAATTACCAGTAGACAAACATAAGACTGATGCCACCCCCTTCTTATAATGGAGTACTTAAATGTAAGAGCAACTTAAATGTCTGACAGTTTATTTTGTGACATATACGCTGGAGTAGAGATGTGGCAGAATTGGCTATAAATCATTCTAAATCATGCCAAAGGCAAGGGCTTTTATTTACTACGGTGCTCTAGCAGATGTCTCTGTTGCCCCATGTCACATTACATCCCCTCTTGAGCCTCTGATTTCAGCCAAAGCTACCATGTACTCTCCAGTGCTCTAACAGAGTCACCATCCGCCCTTGTGATTTCTGACCTAGGACCTACCTTGTGGTTACCTGAGTGTGCAAGCACATCCCTGAGTGTGCAAGCTCTTCCCTGAGGAGTAAAGGAGTTAATGCCTCACAACAACCCTCAACAGAGAGGTCAGATGAAGACAAATTCTATAGCCTCCTGAACTTGAGGCCAACAGTTTGGGAAGCATTTGGTTCACTTCCAGGGAAGAACTGCTGGATCCGAGTCCTCGGTGCCCACTATGGCAAGCTTAGCCGTGCATGCTGGTGGTGGCCTTTCTTCCCTTCTCTACCTCCCACCCCTCCACCTCCTTACTCCTGCTTCCAGGATAGACTGTCTCAGGCTCTGCATTCTGGGGAACCAAAACCAAGACAACTTTTCATTAACGTAGTTTTCTTAACATGTAGAGCCAAGAATTTGTGAGATGTAAGTGCATTTGTGTATAGCATGAGGATGTTGTTTAGGAGACTGTTGGTATAGTCCTTGCTGTTTCCCTGACTTTTGGCACCACCTTCCCTGGGCTACATTTTCACAGCTCTGGAGACCTGCGGGCACTGGTGCAGCTCGTGAAAAATGTTTAATTTACTCATATCTGTTGCATACTATCTGACTTACTCTCCTCTTGAGGTGTGAAGCATACCTAAATGAGAGGGTGAACGTCGAAACCACTGGTGGAGTTTATATTTGTTGCTTTGCTTGTCATCTAATCAAAATATATTTGCTGCACATGACAAGACCTAAATTATATGAAAGGATCATGAATGAAAGATAACAATCCCTGTCCTGTCACTTCCCAGCTCTTGTCTCTCTCCCATTAGCAATCTTAACCACTTCTATTTATAGTGCTTCAGGTTACTCTGGGAGAACTTTATCTTAACTTTAAGTACTCTGTGTCTCCACCCTCCTATTTTGAAACTTACATGTTTTGGTGATCCTGCTTGTATCTTGATGTATAATCTATTCTGACTCTTTGATGTACAAATTTGGGTATTATTTACTTACTCTCCACACTGTCATATGAGTATATTACCTTCCCTTTTACCTCCTGTCTCTACTTGAGATCTCTTGTCTTCTTCATTATCAAAGTTGATAACATTCACATTCTCATCTGCTGCCATAATTATGTCATATATGTTTTGGTGGTATATTCTTTTTTTTTTTTTTAAAGATTTTATTTATTTACTTGAGAGAGAGACAGTGAGAGAGCGCATGAATGAAGAGAAGGTCAGAGAGAGAAGCAGACTCCCCATGGAGCTAGGAGTCCAATGTGGGACTCGATCCTGGGACTCCAGGATCATGACCTGAGCTGAAGGCAGTCGTCCAACCAACTGAGCCACCCAGGCGTCCCTTGGTGGTATATTCTTAAATCTCAAAAAAAGCCAAATAGTATTTACATTATTACACTGATATAGATTTTGTACGTAGAATGGCCAAATAGTGTGGTAGGACTATATTTTTTTCTCCATGAGTCCAAAATCATGGCATTACCAATTCACCAGATCTCAAGTCAGTCTAAACATCCCTCTATGAGCAGTCAATTCTGACAGAAAACTACTGGTAAAAATGACTAACTAGATAAAAATAGCTTACAGTCAAATTGGCGCTTCCAGGAAATGGAAAGAACGGTATGGAGAGCTTCGTGCTTTTCAGCAAAGCTTGTATTTTCCATTAGAATCTAAGCCCAAACTAATTTTTAAGACTGCTCTGACTGAAGATCTATCACCTGGAACCTTTACCAGTGACTGTGGCAGGAGAAGAGAGTGCATACTGGCATCATACCAACTCTTCCATGCTTTGACTTAGAGGTGGTACCCATCTCTTCTGCCCACCGTTCACTGGCTGAGTCTAGCCACGTGAGTCCACATAACTGCTTGAGATCTAGGGATATTTGGTGAGCAGCAACTATCCCTGCCACACTAGTCATTCTTAAATTATTCACTGATCATTTAAATTTAGATGTTTCAAGTAAATAGCAAGCAAAGTATTACAGGATAGATACAGGAATTTGAGCACACATGGATTCTGGATCTATGTGTGCCATGGCACAAACTACTACTCTGCTTACTGACTTTCCCTCCAGAGCCATCATGTAGATGAAACTAATTTCCAAACTTAGGTCTCTTATGTTTGCCTGACTAAAATTTTCCAAAAGTTCTATTAGAGTGATTATAATTCTATCAATTGGTTGGTATCTTGTTACATTTTCTTGAATTTTCTTATTGAAAATTCTATAGGTCTTGCTAATTTTTAAAATTCTTCCTTCCTTGGGAATGTTTTATTGTTGTGGGACTTTACTGTTATTTTTAGTCTTTCTTTTTTGTATAAAATTTTTGTTTAGTTTTGTTTTTCATTCTGCAAGTATATACCAGGGGTTGTGATAAGTAGTAAAGCAAAGCAAAGATTTTGGGTGACCAGATAGTGCTCTATGTTGTTCCATGTATTATTTTTGTCATGTAGCCTCATAACTTCAGTTGGGTGACCTTGAAAATTTTCTTATGTTTGATTTTCAGTTTTCTTTTACGTAAAATGAATTTATATAGCTTTCCCATGGTAGTATTTGTTTGTTTTAAACAGGTACCCATGGGGCGCCTGGGTGGCTCAGTGGGTTAAGCCCCTGCCTTTGGCTCAGGTCATGATCTCAGGGTCCTGGGATCGAGTCCCGCATCGGGTTCTCTGCTCAGCAGAGAGCCTGCTTCCCTCTCTCTCTCTGCCTGCCTCTCCATCTACTTGTGATTTCTCTCTGTCAAATAAATAAATAAATAATCTTAAAAAAATAAGAATAAAAAAAAAATAAACAGGTACCCATAACCTATGTACAATATGTAACACAAAGCTGAATGTATAATAGGCGCTAAAGTAATGTCAGTTCTCTGTTACCATATTGCTAACCAGAGACTGGTGTGGTAGATTAGAAAGAGTCCTCAAGAACTGGGCTGGAATCCGTGTTTCCTCATTTAATGAATGGATACAAATAGAAAATCATTATATTTCTTAATGTCATTTATTACTCTGAAATTGGAACAGTAGTGGCTATCTGACTATGCCTTCAGAGAAGAGTCTTTGGAGCACAGGCATGGGGAATGTGGCCCTGGAGTCAGACTTCATATCCAGATGTGCCATCCAAGTTGTCCATGACCTTGGATTTTTAGGTTCTGGACAAAAGTGGGAATGATTCTATCTGGGGGCAAGGTTAAACTTTCCTTCCTTTAAATGAGCAACAAAGTAGACATTTTGGAACACCAAGACTTTATTTGCTGTCCTCCACCACCACCACCAAATACACTGCAACATTCAGGTATTTCTCCTCTAGATTCAGCTCTATGCTTATGAGAAGTCATTTCAATTTTATGTGTGCTGCCATCCTCTTAGGGGCTTGGGGACAAACAGAATGTTGTTTGTAGCAGGTCACTTGGTTTCAAGGAAGAGAGTGTGCTGGCCTTTTGAAACCTCCGCTGGGACCGAATTAAATGACAGTGATAACAACAGATCACTCAGTTTTCCTCATTTGAGGCAAGTTTAATGGATAAGTCACTCTAAATTTTAGTAAAATCTTAAACCACAAACGATCACTTCTTCTGAATAGAGATTTTTTTCCCTCTACAGAAAATTTGCAAGCTTTTAGAGATTCCATTCATCATCATGAAATGAAAATTCACACTTCTAAGAAAATTGCAGATCTTAGTGTGACTTTCTTTAGAACAGAAAACCAGTCACAATGAATTAATTTCGTTTGTGTCCCATGAGAAATGGAGAAATGGAGTTGTACAGTAAGGATAAAGCCTTTATGATTGTTAGTTTCCTAAACCCTTTGGCAAGTTTATTAATCTCTTACACCTCTTTTTTTTTTTTTCATACTTGTAAAATGAAGGCATTGATAGTACGTTATGAAAAGTACAGATGGTAATGAGAGGAAAACCTCTCTGTGGTGCCTGACACAACAGTACCTAATCACTAAATGTTAACTTATTTTAGAAGTGGTTATGGTAGAAAGACATACCTCTAATATCACCATTTGGTTCATAGTAAATTTCTATGGTAGAATTTATGGTAGTAAATGTTTCATAAGCTCAGGAAAATAATCTAACATATACAATTTTGAGATTATGTGACCTATTGAATTAAATAGCTATCTACTTATCTTATAATCTCATATTAATGTGAATCAAACAGTTGAATGTTATATTTGTTACCATGAAAACTCACAGGTGTGTACAATACAAATGTGACAAGTAATGATTATTTAAAGGTCATTACACAGTTTGTGATTTTATTAAATGATGAAAATACTTTGGGATTTATATGTTGACACAGATTATTCTTAATGAAAGATAGTGTCATTCCCACTACTTCAAAATTGAATTCAGATCTTATTCTTAATCTACTTATTTAATTCTTTGGGTAAAAAAAAAATTATAATTTTTGGTTTTTGGATATTTCCATAATGTTTTGGATGAAATATTACAAGTTCTTAAGAATTTCCAGGAAGTTTCAAAAGTTGTTTTTGGAGTAGTAAAATTACTGAGTAGACTTAAGCTGAATATTTCTGATACAGTTGCCATCTTTTGGTATTATTACTATTGGTGTGTATAAAAGTACACATTTATAGCAGGTTTTGTAATTCTTATACTTAAGTGATATTTTTATAGTTTATGTACAGTTAACACATTTTGATAAAAGAAAGTTTCAGACTCCTATTATCAGGAATTTAATACATTAGTTTTTAGCCCCAGCCCAGATTTCATTAAAAGAATAAATGAGCTTACACAGTTATTTATATCTCACATGAATTATTGTTCCTGAATTTCTTAAATCTTTGAATATTCTTCTGCATGTTACAGATAAGTGTAACATGTCCAAGTTCTTAGTCCTGTTGGTAAGATTCTAGATCTTAGTTTATCTTCTAAAGTGATACACTAGAAGTAAACTATTAAACAGGTCGTAACACCAATAAAACATGTAGTTTATTTTTTCGAAGTAAAGATTAAATGAGAGAAGAGTAATACTAAAATTTAATAAATTTTATCCATCCTACTTTTTACTAGCAGAAGGAAAGTTGGTGTTGTCATGTGATTTCATAAGAGACAAACCATTGAGGTTTACTTATTTATGAATTATTTGGGTCAAATATGTTTTATTCATAGATGTTACTAATTACACAAATTGTGCTTACAAGAAGATACCAAAAATATCTAAGGATTTATTCTTAACTGAGAATAAAATGGATCAAATATATATTAAATATTAACAACAAATTATTTAAAACCAAGCACGTCTACCTTAGGTATCTTGTTTATTTTTAATAAGAAACCATCACAGTTTGACAAAACATCATGTTTGAAATGTCTGACCTTTGAGAGAGATATTCAGAGTGGGGGTGCTAGGGAATGGGAGCAGATTTCACTATTCTCCGTCATCCTGTCCATGTGCGAACTCTCTTTCAGGATTACAAATCGCTAAAGACAGATAGAGTCATCTGTACACTGTTTGAGGAAGACATTTCCTCTCTTCTGTTTCCTATTTACAATTCCACTGGGTTCATAAAATGGTCAGATGCTACAGAGCCATGAACAAACTACAGTGCTTTTAATAGAGCCATTCATCTGCTCCTTTTGAAGGTTAGTGCTCTCTCTCGAGGGAGGGTTCTCAGATAATAGGAGGAAAATGAATGCCAGTTGAGCACCTGTAATCAAATTACTCTTAATTCCCTCAACTCTTGTCAGATATTGAGCTCCTCATATCGTTTCATAGGTGGGCATTTTAGAGACCCCCACGGTGTAATACAGTTAGTTTCCTTTCCCGCTTCCCTTTCTCTTTCCTGTGCTCGAGCCACCATCCATCATGACTGGGTAAATCCTGTCAGACAGAAAGTCCCAGCCGTTCAAACAGTCAGCCACTGAGCCAGCCTGGTCTACTCATGCACCTGTCACTTCCCGGCATTCAGCTTGTGAGGAAGGGGGCCAAGAGAACATTTATGGAATGGATGCGGGCAACGTGCCCAGCGTGTCAACAGGCACAGTGTGGTTTCAGCCTCAGTCCTGGTAGGATGCTATATTGCTCCTGAAAAGATTCACAGTCTGCCTCACCCCCACCCCATCCCAAAGAAGGACTGATCTATGTAAAATGCTTGCTGTTTCAAACCGAGAGCAAACCATAATTTAGTCCAGACTCTCCCAGACCCAACGTGTCACGTGTACCAACACAAGCACCGCACAAAGCACTGGGCTTCTGAGTCTTTCAGCTGCACCATAACTCATCCCTGCTGTAAAGGCTGCAGAGGGAATTTGTAGAATGGGGTGAAGTGTTCCATTTCATTTGTATTGTATCACTTGGGATCTGAGATGAATTCGGGATGCAGCCGCAGACATGCCTAGAATTTCATTGATTTTATTATGTTGGTTGGAACTTACATATGCTTTATGGGTTTTTTTTTTTTAATCTCAACTTTTAATGAATGTAACTCACACATAACAAGTGGAGAATAATGGTGGTTCACAGTGACTGAAGAATATATAACACCGAGAGTATTTTTCTTTTTTATATCAAAGAACTTTTACCCTAAAATACCTTGAGTTGGGGGTATACACAAAGATGCAAATCTAAGACGTGTGCCATTCTAATGAAAATGTGGGTTAAAAGATTTTCTAAAACCATCTGCAATCAGATAAGTCATTTATCAGTTATGGCAAGATCAGTGTTAGTCTTGAAAACATGTTCCTCACTGGTGTGTTAAAAGGATACATTAAAACATTCCCCTTCAGAGAGATGTTTGTTAAGTCAGATGTAAATTGGTATGTTTCTTGTTTTTTGTCCACTTTGAGCAAAAGAGTTGCTTTTTCTTTCCTTTCTCTTCTCTTCTCTCCTCTTCTTCTTTTCTCCTTTCCTTCCTTCTCTCCTCCCTCCCCGTGTTTCTTCATTAAGGGCCAGGCACTGAGTTAGGCTCTGAATTAAAATACTGAATAACACATACGCCACCTCTGTCCTTCTTGAATTTATGGTCTCATAATTTCTAAGTATTTACCTATAGTGAAGGTGATTATACATGGAGAGAACATTACTTGGAGAAATTCTTTAACCAAGACATTAATATGGACTCTAAAAATTTGTGGAATACAACTAAACCAGACTTTCCAAGAGAAGGATACATGTATTTAACTATTCTTCCTTTCATAAAGACCCAAACACATGCATTCTGATACATATATGCAGTTTATTCTACCTGTGGACCTGGGTGGAACACATCAGGCAATAAAGTCTTGGCTGTTTGGAATTTGTGTGTCTACACCTCATCCCATCCTGTTTCGTTAGGATGATCATTCTTGCTCCAGGGTCTCATTTGACCTGCTTCATTCTTTCATTTGTTTAAACCAAGGCCTTGTTACTTGATTGCAAAGAAAGTCATAAATTCTTCCAATACTTTTTAAAAATGCTGGGTGATTATTGGCAGGCTAATACCAGCTGCTCTATTTCACTTTTCTATTGTTTTTCAGTATTTGATGATTCAAGAACATTTGAAAGCATACCTATTTCTCACACTCTTCATAAATGTGAAGGTATGTCTGTAATCTCTCCAGTGGTCATTTCTGTCTTATTTCTTGCGGACAAACCTTGGACTTTGTTCACCATTTTATGAGTGTCTGTGTACCTCTGGAAAAGAAGCTGGGGTTGGCAGGGGGAGAATCTTGATTGGTCCAAGTCAATTAATGGCCTCATTTCCATGAAAATTAATTGATCAAGGTATGGTCATGTGACATAATTCTGGCCAATGAGATGTTAGGGTAATTCTGAAAAGATTTTCCAAATTTGTTAAAGAAACAAATGAAAAACAATCTGAAGGGTTTGAAGTGGCAGGGGGGTGGGAGGTTGGGGTACCAGGTGGTGGGTATTATAGAGGGCACGGATTGCATGGAGCAGTGGGTGTGGTGAAAAAATAATGAATACTGTTTTTCTGAAAATAAGTAAATTGAAAAAATTAAAAAAAAAAAAAAAAGAAACAAATGAGAGGGATATTTCCTTTTCTTTCTCTTGACATTGTTCCCTGCATGTGATTCCCAGAACTGAGATCTGAGGATCTTAAAGAGAACAAACTTAAGACAAGTCCAAACTCTGCAAAGTCAGATACGGCATAGAGAATCTGTGTCTTTGAAGATATATTTGCTTACCCAGCCCTGGAATTACCTGACTTACACACACACTTTGTTATATGAGATAATACAACATTACATTTTGTTATATGAGATAATACAACATATACTTACTGTTTACTTTGCTATCTTTTGTCTTATGTGGAGTCAAAATATATGCTAAGTCACATACCTTTCTTTAAAGATATTTGAGATTTTAAAGTGTAATGAATGTCATGACTAAGATGAAATCAACCCAACTCTGAACTTGAAAGAAATCTATTTTCACTTTGATCATTTGATATCAGTGTAAGAATCGAGACTACGTGCCTGTCATAAGTGTTCATTTCCTAGGTTGTGTGGGATGTAAATGACAAGATGGATCACTTTTAATATCGTACCTGTGCTGTTTTGTTTCCAACTGCACATGTACCATTTTCTAAACTCTTCCAACTCCTGTCCTCTTAGAGAATTATAGCTCTGCCCTCAGGTATCCGGGTCTCTCACTTCTAGGCCTGCGGTGATGAGATAGATGTTTCACACTCCATTGACAGGAAATCACATCCTTCTGGGAATAGTGCTAAAAACAAGATGCCCATGTTCATCTCACAAACACTCACTGCATGTACCTCTTAACTTATATAAGCAGAGAGCTTATGGTGACCAACTTTGCCGCTCCCATGGGGAAGACCTAGGAATGAGGCCAAATTGAAGAAAAGTGTTACCAAGATGGAGAGTCACAGACTTCTGTGAATATTTCTGAGCTGACAGATTTAGCTGTCCCTAAAGTTCACTCTACTCAGTAGTCTTTCATTTATGTGGGTTGAGTTATCTTTACTGTCAAAGGCAGATTTATGGCCCTTCAAGACACCCACATCCCAATTCTCCGACCTGAGAACATGTTATGTGATGTGGCAAAAGGGACTTTGCACATGTATTTAAGAATACACACCTTGAAATACGGAGATTATCCTGGATTTAATATGTGAACCAAATCTAATCATGTGAACTCTTAAAAGCAGAGAAACTTCCCTGGCTTCAGTTAGAAGATTTATGGAGCAGAAGGGGAAAGTCAGAGAGATTCCAAGACTGAGAAGGATTCAGTGGCTGGAATGCCTACGTGGAAGAACCAGAGAGAGAGGCCTCTAGGAAGTAGGAGTGGCCCTCAGTTCAGATCTACCAAAAAAGCAAGGACCTCAGTCCTACAACCAAAAGGAATATTCTGCCAACACTCTGACTCAGTCTTGAAGTGATTCTCCTCCAGAGCTTTGCAGTTCGATCCCAGCTGGCTGACACCTTGACTTTGGCCTGTGAAACCTATAGTGGAGAAATTAGGCAAGACAACCCAACCTTCTGACATGCAGAAATATGAGATAATCAACCTGTTTGTTGAAGTTGCTAAGTTCATGGTCATTTATTACAGCAGCAATAGAAAACTACAAGAGTTAATAAGTAGGGTTTTTTTTTTTGTTTTTTTTTTTTGTTTTTCCTGTTACAAATGAAAGGGCCTTGATGAATATAATATTATTTTTAGACCCAAATATATTGCAATACTGGAAGAAAATATGTCAGATTTTATTTTGAGTATGAAGTAGCCACAATCTTGGGAACAATATAGAAACTTTATTCTGACATATATTTAGGTTTTCAGGATCTTGTGGGTAATTTTTATTTGTCTCTTTATGATAGAAGAGCAGATATCTTGAGAATAAAAACTGCATCCCAGGTTGAAAATAAGTCAGCTAAAAGAACACATTTGGAGTACTGGTTTGACACTGGAACTTGATGCAGGGATAACTGAGTACATCAGCAGGTCAGAAGCAAGTTAATCAGAAAAGACTCAGAGGCTCAAGCACAGGCCTGGGCAGGGGGAAATTCCAAGGAAAAAACGGCTGATCAAGAGGAACTGAGCAGAACCAAAGGAAGATGAGATCACTCAGCCTGATTTGGCAGCTTTGGAGGAAAGAATTTAAACAGAAACCAAAAATAAAAATGTTGGAAACTAGACTCATCATTTCAAAGCTGAAGTAAATAAAGGAGATAGTGGAGAAAATTCAAGTTATGTCAAGAGAGGTGCTGAATGTATGTTAAGAAGTAGCAAAATGAAGTGGTGCCAAACAAGGCCACTCACTGGTAATGCTCACCTCGGTGTTGAAGACTTTTCCTGGAAGTCGGGCACAGAGGCATGTGGCACCTGCAAGGGTGACCTTGGCTTCTCAGACTCCAGCCCCTCACAGCAAAGACAGGCATTCACCATAAATCACACAGTTAGCATGAACTAGCAGACTGATGCAGCATGGCCCAAGGCACACCACATATAAGCACTATTATAAGGCAGAATGTTCCAAGACTCAGAGCTCCCTTCCCAGAGGCTGGCCAAGGGCCAGTCCTGAAGACAGGTCCTTCTGGAGGAGTGTATAGAGTTTGAGCAACCCAAGCTGCTGTATTAACCCTTTCCTGCACAGGCTGTTCTGTATCAAAGCCCTTGGGTAATATGGACCAATGAGGTTGTATTAAGAGTAATGGGACACTTTTTATAAGCCAGTTCACAACGTGCTGTGATTGTATCAAGCAAGGACTCTCTTCAGTGGAAGAACGTATCCACACAAGATGTCTCTTCTGTGCAGAAAAAGAGGAACAGGGAAAGGATGTTCCATGGGGCCACAGCCTCTACCCAGACTGGAGTCTCTAATCCGACCTGTGGTAACTGAATAGCAGCTCAGTTTCTCATGGGTCACAGATGCTGACAAAAACCCAAAAACCCATGGAGTAGCAGCTTCAGAGGTTGTGGGAACCCCATCACCTCTCAGTGCTTCCTGTCCTTGCTCATGTTGTAACTCACATAAAATACATGTATGGCTGAACAGAAAAGGCCACTGTTAGCCGGAGGAAACCAACCCAAAGACTGAAGGTACCTCAGACCTTTCCCAGGTATCCAAGGGCTGAGAAGATCCATGAGCTGCCCATCTGCCAAATATTAGCATCTTAATAAGCTCAGAAGCTATCGCATGTTCTGAGGGTTTGTCTCCTAGTCTTTGGTATGATAGCTATCACCCTGTGAAGAAAAACTGCTCTTTCTCCCTCAGAACTGTGTGCTTTCTTAAGAACATTTTACCCTAGTCACACAAGGAAATAGGAGTATGAATTTACTTATTTCCCCTATTAGAAGACAATATTTTTATATCACTGTGCTGATTACAATAGTGGGTTCCATGTTGGGATTGTGCGGTCTCCTGGGGGAAAAAAAATCACAGAGACTGAGGAAAAGAGGTGGAAAGGAGGGAGGAAGGGAATAGAGGGAGAGAGAAAAAGAAGAAACTATATTGACTTTGCTTTGGGGGATTCTTGAAGGGTCACAAAGAGTTACTTGTTTCTTGTGCTTGGTTCCAGGGGCTGGCTTGGTACTGATGCTCTAGCAATTAAAGAAACTGTTTCTACTTGTGTCTTCAAGGAGTTCGTATTTCACTGGAGTTGGGGGTGGGCAGAAGACAGACAATTTAAAAAAAAAAAAAAAGGTTAATGAGGGCTATTCTAGTGGAAAGCTTGAGACTACTGAATAGGAGAAAAAACATCTTGACATTTGCCTTGTCTAAAAATATATATATTCCACTTCATACCTTTAATAAGTTACTTTAAGTTCTCTTTCTGTTTGGGGATTTGGGGGGTCTCGGAAGCTTGAAAAAGATTAGGCTGAGACACCTTTGAAGATGTTCACTGTCCATTCTTGGTGAAGGGCCCCTTGAGCGCAGCAGCCCAGGACCCTAGCCAGTTGGGCAGGGGGATACTGTGACTGAGATTCCCACTGCAGCATTACGAGATCTGCTCTCAGACTTAGCTCTTCTTTAAGCTCAGCGTGTGTTAGAGCTGCTCATAATGGGGCTAGAGTGTCAAAGCAAAGAGAACTTTAAGAATATTACGTCTGGGCTGGCACAAATTTCTTAGTCACAAACATGTGCAATAATATACCTTTCACAATTTCTCTAATGTAATGTAGCTCTCGAGGACATTCCAGTTGATGGTGCAGAACATAATTTTGTCAGTTCAGGGTAAGCATACACTCATCCAGACTCACTTAAACATGCATTTAAATCCAGTCAATTGAGAACTTTAAGAAGTTTTCCGGGCTTATATTCAACAATAGCACCATCTCCCCCGTCCCTTCCTTCTGTCCATGGTGGCCTCCATGGACGGAGGGACGAGGAGCTCGGAGGGGAGAGGAGATGGGGCGTGTGTGTATCATGGCCTCCACAGCGGAGGCTGCTCTTACTCACTCTCTGAATCCCTGGATGTTCCATAAGATGTAACTTGTCTCTTTTGGTCTTCATTTATCCGCAGTCATTCCCACTACTCAAGAATGAGGTCCATGCATTCTGCATTTTACTGATTAATCCCTCAAAATAATATCCTGTTAAAGAGTGGTATTCAATTATTTGCAGATAAAGTAACTTGCCATTGGGACTTGACTCTTTGTCCTATGAGATCTCCTCTCTCTCATGAGCTATCAGCATCCTGAGATGCATCACCTGTAAGAACTGATCATTCAGTGTCGACTGAATGCCTGCTGTTCCAGTGCCCCCACTTTCCCGAACCTGGGAGCTATAGGTCTATGGAACAGGAATTCAGTGATCTTCCCTCGTAACTAGGGAAGGAGTGGAAAACAGATTCTAAGTAAAGGCTAGTTGTTAGGATGTTCTGGGAACACAGGCTATACTTCACAGAATAGCTCCTGAATTCTGAGCAGAAGCACTCTAAACTTGCCTTATCTTCTGCTCTTGTATTGGGAACTCCTTTTTCTCCTATTCAGCCAGATGCTCCTTATATTGAAGCTCAACAGATTACTTAGGGCATAGGAGAGAACCAACATGGTTGCAATTAGAGAGTTAATAGAATGCTTGGAAAATTAATGGCATGGTGACAGTAAGGTGATTGCGTGCTAATCTTCCTGCAGGTTATAATTATACATTCAGCATATATATGTAACAGTCAAACCAAAAGGAATGGGACATGCATTTAAAGGAATTACTCTGTAGCAAAAGCTTGCATAAATTTAAGCTAAATTATAAGCAACATGTGCCTAGGCCTTTTAGTAACTGCACTGGCTATTATTTGCTTTGCTACTGGTACAAGGTGCAGGGCAGATAGAGAGGATCTACTTTCAAGTGTGCTTTCCTTCCTGTAGATCAAGGATTTACAAACTTGTTTTGTAAAAGGCCGCACAGAAAATATCTTGGGCTTTGTAAACCGGACTATCTCTGTCACAACTACTCAGTTTTGCCTCTGTAGCATAAAAGAAGCTGTAGACAATACATAAGCAAACGAGCATGACCATATCCCATGGTCATGAGGGCTACCACTGGCCCAGTGACTATGGTTTGCAGACCTCTGCCGTAGATGTAAAAGCAGTCCTTTCCCAGTTTTTGTCCTGCTGTAGCAAAATGATTAAAAAAGGTGTGTTTGGGGAAAACCCATTAACGACACTTCTCAGTCCTCAGCACCAGGCTTCATTTCTTGTCCCACTTTGTAATTCACACACGTAGCAGAATGCTCAGTACATAGGAGGCATTTAATGTCTTTTTCCAAAAAATTATGAACTCTCTTTGACTCTGTACAAATGAGGACACACTTCCCGTCTCTTTTTGGCAAGTGTCTGTGGTCAAGAGCAGATCTGAGACATATGGAGTACTTCTCAGTGGTGAGGTAAGAGACACCAGTATTGACAACTAGAACATTCTTTATGAAACAGACCAGATTCTAGACATGACACATTCAAATGCCGAGCTTGAGTCTTTTCTGAAGTTGACATTTTTCAAGTATGTATTCTTTATAGATAACTTAAAATATGTATCACCTAAGAACTGTTCTGAATAGTATTAGTTCATGCTAAGTGTGCCTTGCCATTTCACGGCTGATTTTGAGAGGTGTATGACAATTATTATTTCATTAATCCTAAAGGATGGAGCTGTGGCTTCCTCCAAATTTTATTTTCTGGCCTTTGCTCCCTCTGATTACCATTGTTCTTATGATTGTTAGAGGGCATGCAAAAATATAGTTCTGATACTTGCATCCCTCGTTAAGATACATCTATTTGTAGTTGAAATTGGGAGCATTTGGTTTTGTTGTCATGGTTAGTTATCAGTGGAGCTAAAATTGCTAGAAGATTGCCAGGGATTTAAATGCCAGCATTTTATTCATGGGAGACACTGACACTTTCCACATGGGGCAAGATGAAAAGTCCCTTATTTTCTTGATTGTGATCCAAATTAAAGCAAAGTTTAATTAAAGTTTCATTAAAGAAAGATCTTTTGTAGTCCTGGGAAGCATCTTTTTCTTTGAGCCAAATATGTTTTAGAATGACACACTTTCATCTCAAGTTTTTAACATTCTTCTGAGGGAAGAAAGGGAATAGATAGAACCATTAATGAGATGTGATGTGGCTCAGCCAAGAGTGTAAAGCACCAGGTGTTCCATCCACTCTCATCTAGGCTGAAGAGACTGCGGTGCAACACCTATAAGCTTTCCTGACTGACAGTGTCTTACCAGGTTGCCACCTCAGTGACCTCTAATGGGGTGTTACTCCTCTAATTGGGCTTCCCATTGCATTCTCCTCAGTTTTACTGTTGTTCTTTCACATACACCTTTTTGATGCCGAATCTCCTCCCAACATCTCCTTCTCCATTCCTTCACTGTCTGCCCCCAACCCCCTCCTTCATCTTTTTTTGGAACGAAACACAGCCTGTTAGTGTTAATCTCCTTGGAAACATTATATAACTCTTTTTTTTTTTTTTCCTCTCACTTTCAGTATTTCAAACACGCATTATTATTATTTTCTTTTTTCTCTATTTGGCCTCTGACATTACTTCTTGCAAATGAATGTCAGCATTTTCGGGTAGGATTATATGAAAGAGGTACACAATGGACAATAAGAATACAGATCAAATTCACACACTTTCTTAGCTCAGGTTTCCCTGGGAAACAGACTCTGAGGCAAAAATATGCATGTAGGAAGGTTACTGGAGAGTGCCCTGGGGAACAGTGTCTATGAGAGCATAAGGGAGTCAGGTTATACAGAGAGAAGTTAAACTGTAAGACAGCTGCCCCTGAGACTTCAGAAGACCACAGGGAGCTTTGCAGCTGTGAAGACCCTTTACAGATATTCCTTACTTAGCCAATTCTTGAATGCAAGAAGGCAGTCCTTTGGGCACAGGAGTTCTCTGTGGGTGAGAGGAATCCCTAGCACTCTCCCCCTTACTTGAGAACACCAACCTCAGGATCTGCCTCCTGATTGCCTCTTGATTAATAGGCTTATAACTTGGGTTAAATCACTGTATAATCCAGCGAGGGTCATGTGGGTCTAATAAGGAAAGAAAGGGACAGTACCCCAAAGGAGCTGTCATAATTAGACAACATGTAATGGAAAGGAATAAATTCTAAGAGTCCTTGGCTAAGGAGATAAGATCATATGATTGGGTAGAGGAGTGTTTATATGGGCACACTCTTCTGAGATACATAGGATTTAAATGTCCTGAGAAAGACCCCAGGAGATGGGATAGTAAACTAGAGATTAGCATGGTTCATAGCAACATGAAAAAATGATGGTCCGCACTAAGTGCCATTGAAATGCCAGAAGTGCCTTGGCAGATGGTGAAGAAAGGAACTGAAAAACTCAAGAAGGTGGGTGTACTAGAGCTATGTAAAGCTAGAAGACCCATCAGATGACTATGCTTCAGGGAAATTCGGTAGGGAATCCACATGTGAGAGGAGCACAAATATCAGTAAAAAGCTTAATGGTAGCTCTCTTCTGTTAGACTGGTCGTAGGATTAAAAAGGCATTTCAGAACAGATAGGACCCTGAAATAGCAAAGGCCAAGGGGCAATTCTTACATGTAGAAAACCAAGTGGATGCAATTATCACTAGTTGGTAGGATTGGCGTGATAGTCAGGGAGACCTGATTTGTAGAGAATTTTGGAGATACTTTGAAACATCCCCAGAGACAAAATATATGTGTGGTTAACATGATCACTACTCAGTTTGAACTATCAGAAGAAAGCCAGGATAGATGACCCAGAGACTTGAGGGTTCTTGTCTTAAGGAATTATGGTCCTTTATTTGGCTTCGGAACCAAACTGATTTTCAGACAGGGAACCAAAGAAAGGATGTTGTAACACTGTAGCTGGATATACTGTGATAATTCCCTTAACCACCTCCAAAAGAGATCTACATTCAGTTATTAGGCTGACTATATACTGAGGAAAAGGAAAAACTGAAACGTTGTTGGGAGTGTTAGGTTTTATGTCCAAGTTGCTATCAGTACTTTGAAGTGTCATGGCTCCTGTGTAAGAGTGGAAGCATTCTTTTTTTTTTTAATTTTATTTTTAAGATTTTATTTATTTATTTGACAGAGACACAGTGAGAAAGGGAACACAAGCAGGGAAAGTGAGAGAGGGAGAAGCAGGCTTCCCACTGAGCAGGGAACCCAAGGTGGTACTCAATCCCAGGACCCTGGGATCATGACCTGAGCCAAAGCCAGACACTTAAGGACGGAGCCACCAAGGCACCCCCAATAACAGCATTCTTGACCAGTGTCTGGCTTACAGTGGGTCCATTGGGTCAGCTGATCCAGTGGTTATTTTCCTGGCCCTTCAATATTCAGTTTAGATTGACATATGTCATAGTTGGCTTACTATTCATATCGAGTTCTTGGCCTATGGCATATGACCCTTAATTTGGGGGAAGTCCAAATAGAAGCCTGTGAAATTTTACTCCCCTCCCCCTATCAAAATATAAATCAAAACCAAGCTTCCCAGAATGGGGGGAGGGATTAAAGTAGAGCTACCTTTAAGGATCTAAAGCAGTGCTGACAGAACTTTCTGTAATGATGGAAGTGGTTACCAAGCACTTGAAACGTGGTTAGTGTGACTATGAAAATGAATTTGTAATCTCATTTAGTTTTAATTGGATCAAATGTAAATAGCTACATGTACTTGGTACTACAGCAGCACAGATTTAAGAGATACAGGATGGCAGCCTCATCTTGTTTCCATTTAATTCACGGCTTTGTCCACTGGAAGAAACCTGTTGGGTCTGGGGTACCTGGGTGGCTCCGTCAGTTAAGCTTCTGGCTCTTGATTTCAGTTCAGGTCTTAATCGCATGGTTGTGAGATCGAGCTTCACATTGTGCTCTGGGCTGGACATGGAGCCTGCTGAATATTCTCTCTCTCTCCCTCTACCCCTCTCCACCTTGTGCTCTCTCTCTCTGAAAAAAATAAAAATAAAAACAAAAAACAACAAAAATCCACCCAATAACCCCCACAAAAAAAAACCCTTTTGTGTCCTATAAAATGAAAGTAAGCTACTGCACACTCAGCTAAGTGCTATCTGTAAATGCAGCTGCCATTCCAGATGTGTTATTTTTGTAGAGCCATTTAACATGGCCTCAAGTCCATGGTCTGAGGATAATAATTTGGCAAATTCTTTTATCTATTTCAGTCAGAAAGTAGGATTACAATTTGTGTTTACATGGAAGAGGCAAACAATATGCAATTGTAGATTTGCTCTAGAGCGGTTAACTCTCCTGCCCTCTGCCGTAACATAATCCAAAGAGATCAGGACCATCTGGATTTCCTGCAGGATGCACCAATCTACTATATCCGCAATAAACAGGACAAATATGCCTCCTGTGAGTCTTTCCTGAGAGTTGCTCTCAGAGAGTTTAAAAACATCATTGAGCCTCTGGAATTTGCCGTATGACTGTTTTGTTGTTGTTGTTTTGAGTTTCGTTTACTAATAAGTGTTTACATGAGTACCAAACTTGGCCTGAGACTTACTTTCCATTTGTCCCTTCACCTGGCATCCAGGTGGTGGGGGAGAGGCCTACAGCACTACCTATCTCTTACTACTACAGAATCTTTCTGCCTGCCAAAAAGAACCTAATAATGGGAAATGAACAAATTGGCTTTGGTCAGTTTCAATAGGCTGTGTATATCCAGGCTGGTAAGGTGCGGTCCTTCAATGAAAAACAGAAGTTCTGGGATATTTTTCATAAAAACCAGGACAAGTAATTTAGAATTAGCAGGGCCTCTCCTACGTATATTGAATAATTTGAACTATCTGGTTCTCTTTTAGGGTTAGCCATTAGTCATCAAAACATTTTTTATTAATATAGTTACTTTATATTTTATTATACATTATAAATATAAATATTATGCTTAATGTTTAGTGACTTCATAATCATATTTTCTAAGACAAAGTAAATTTTAGTTTTCAACATATTGCCAGATTTTGTCTTATGTGGTCATATCCTTGGAAGTTTCTTTAGGTGACAAATCTCATCCACTTTGTGAGATTCTGAGATTCCTAACCATTGGGGGGTCTTTGCGAATATCATTACTTTTTATAGTCCTGATATTTATTCCTTGGGTCCATTGTGATTTCATTTGCTAGTCCACAATTTATGCATTAAGTATTAAAATTACATATTATGTTTTTTAAAATAGTATTTGATTAAACTGCAAGGCCAGGTTACTTTTTTATGCTTCATATACATTTGGTCTGTGTAAAACATCAGTGGTATCTCTTGTGTTTGTTATACTTATAACCTTGTATTTTTAGCAACTGTTCATACTCACCATAGTTTTTCTTTTAAAATGACCTTGTGAAACCCATTGTTATGTAGCCGTTCTGTGACTAAGATTCCATTACACGATGGAGCTGGCTGATGGCTGAAGTTTGAGCAGACACAGCTGGTTGTTACAGCTGTGGGTCACAGCACGCTACATCAGACCAAATGTTCATTTTGTAGACACTGCTGAAATCTTTCAGTGATGGAAGTCCCATTGACTTTGAACAAAATGTACCCAAGTGCCTCTTCAATGAGCATGCTAGAGAGGTGAACAAAAACCCAGCACCCGACATTTCTATGCCTGTAGAAAGTGGAGTTATAACTAAAGTTTAAATTGGAAGGTTAAAGCTTGGGCACCAATGAAGTGGTCATATCAGACAGTACTACAATCTTTCTCTTCTGAAGCTTCAAGGTACCAATGTCTAAGTAGAAAAGAATGTGGATTAATCAGCTAGAATGAAATGTTGTTGCCATGTCATTTCAAAAGAGCTTGTCTGAAGGTACCCAAATCAAATAGCGTTTTCTTCAAAGGATGCAGCAATTATCTCTTCCCAGTACACAAATTCTGAAGTTTTCTTTTTATGGCCACTTTAACATACATGTGCTTGAAAAGACTCCTGTAAAGGGACATTTTATGGATCAAGCCCAATTTTACCAGCCCTTTACAATAGCTATAAAATTAGCACAGTTGTGGCATCAAAAGTGATGAGGCAGGAAGAAAAAAATTACAAATAAGGCAATTGTGGTCTTTTGACTTTGATTCTTCCAGCTGTTGTGCCTCTCCCTTCTCTTGGGTATGAAAGCTTCATTGCTTCTATTTCACACCTCCATCAGAGAGAGGAAAATGTGAACAGAGAAATCTTAGAAACAGTGTTGGATGAGTAGTGGAGCTTATGTTTTCCCAGAGGGAAATGCAAAGGGAAGCAAACATTTTTCTTTTACTTTTTAAAAGTATTTTTTATTTATTTGAGGATAAAAAGTGAGGGCATGTGCCGGGGGCAGGGGCAGAGAGAGAGCAAGAGAGAATCTTACACAGACTCTGCTCTGGGCATAGAGCCTGACTTGGGGCTGAACTTGGCACTCGATCTCACAACTCCAGGATTGTGACCTGAGCCAAAACCAAGAGCCAAGGGCTTAACCAGCTATGCCACCCAGGTGTCCCAGAAGCAAACATTTTTCTATACTTCTCTTTCTCTTTGATGTTCTTGGGTACCTTATTGTTATAGTTTCATGTTCAATCTACATGCTAATAATTCTCATGTCAATATCGTAGCCATGTTATTGCTAATAATTGACTCCCCTTCAGAGTCTCAAGTATCCACTCCCCATCTAACACCGCCCGTCTTTCCAGTTCATTCTTTCTCTATTTCTGATCCTCCAACTTAAGCAATTCCAAATACCAATGTCCACTAGCTACGATCCTATCATCTTTTCAGTATCCCATGCCTGTTTCATTTTCTTTTTCTTAGCCAACTTAAATTCCACCATCATCTTAACTACTTTCTTGCAAACATCTACAATGCTATTTCCTGTATTTTGTTTCCTTTGTAACCTTTTAGCAAAACCAATCCTAAAGAAATAAACATTATCCATACAACTGAGCATGACTGGAGGATAATGCATAGCTATAGTTTCACTTCAAATTCATGATCAGCCATTCAACAGTTGATCCCTAATAATGCCCCGCAATCTTACATTTCCATAGTGCATTCATTCACCCACTCTTCTAAGCAAATAATTCACATAATTTCCTCTCATCTCAAATCTTTAACACTTCTTCCTGGTCTTACTCACAGTTGAGAAATGATTTCATATCCTTTTCATTAAGAAAATTAAAGCACTTAACATGGGGGCTTAAGGGGGTAGGAGAAGAATCAATGAAACAAGATGGGATTGGGAGGGAGACAAACCATAAGTGACTCTTAATCTCAAAAAACAAACTGAGGGTTGCTGGGGGGAGAGGGGTTGGGAGAAGGGGGGTGATGGACATTGGGGAGGGTATGTGCTTTGGTGAGTGCTGTGAAGTGTGTAAACCTGGCGATTCACAGACCTGTACCCCTGGCGATAAAAATATATTATATGTTTATAAAAAATAAAAAATTTAAAAATTAAAAAAAAAAAGAAAATTAAAGCACTTGAAGGAGCACTTGCCTAAATCCCATCCTCCCATCTACTACGTTCTTAGCAGAATATCCACCTACACGTTTCAGCTTTCCTCTTACTGTCCTGGACCAGCCTTCTCCTATCCAATGCCAGACACTCCTCTTAGGTTCACAGTCTCGTCTCAGTCTCCCTCTCTCCCTTTCTCCTTCTCTTTCTGTCTCTCTCTTCCCATCCTTCCTATCAACGTATAAACCAACCAGTTAACCTCATTATTAAAATCTTCTTTTCTTGATTCCCACTTGAGCAAGTACAGGTCACAAGAGAGTGGACTGCACCTGCCCCCACTCCGATCCCACTCTGCCTATCACTCCATTTCTCTGCTTCACCTTTGCAGAAATTTTTGTAAATTACAACAAAAACAAAACCCCACAACTCTTGAAGTAGTTCTCTATGTAAAGCCTCTCTTTCTCCGTTAACCATTTAATCTCTTAAATCCAGTCCAATTAAAAAAATAAAAAATTAAAAAAAAAACAATAAAACAAAACAAAACAAAAAATCCTGTCCAATGAGGCTTTTAACCCACATCTATCGAACAGAGATCGCTGTGTCCCCTTTTCCACCTGGACAGACTATGCAACACAGACTCTTGAATTCCTTTGCCCCAACAAGCCTGTTTTCCTTGGTATAATTTTGAATTTTTGTGTCACACACTGAACTACTCTCTTCTTCACAGATACGCTCTACCTGTTCAACCCCAACTCTATATAAATTTCTGTTTCTCTTCCTTTCTGTTGCTCAGGCCACAAAACTTGAAGTCATTCTTGACTCTTACCTTGATTTTACTCCCCATGTGTATTTCCTCAGCAAATCTTGTTGCTTCTAACTTCGAAATATATACACAATCTATCTTTCTATGTATCTGAGCCATCATCATCTCCTGCCTGGATTTTTAGAGAAGCCTCCTAGCAGAGATCCCCGATTCTATCCTCTCCATACTTTCTTTTCTCAACATAGTAGCCAGTGTGTCTTTTTTACATGAAAGTCATCATTCTTCTCAAAATCATCCAGACTAAACCAAAATCCTTATAGAAGCCTGTGAAGACCTACGTGATCTGGTTTTGTTTTCTCTTTCATGTCATCTCCCAGTTTTTGCCCTCTACTCACCTTCGCTTCAGCCAAATTGGCTTCCTTACTATTTCTTGAATTTACCAGATACATTCCTGACTTGGGCCCTTTGAACTGAATATTTCCCCTGCGTAGTAGTCCTCCATATACCTCCATATACCCATTCAACTTTTCAAATTTTTACCCAGAAATCAGCTTCTCAGCAAGACTGATTCTACCACTCCCTCTTTAATACCACACTTTCTTCCACCGCTATTCCCAAACACTGGTAGACCTGACCAGTTGTCCAACTCTTCTTTCTTCTCCTTACACATATTATTTTCTATTTTACTTATTGATTATATTTATTTCTTGTCTCTCCCCCCTAATAGATAAGTTCCATGAAGGCAAGCATTTTTGTCTGTTTAGAACTTCAGCATCTGGATTGTTGCTTACAGCATGGTACATACTCAGTAAGTAATTGTTAAATGAGCAAATAATGAGATCAGATCTTTTCCCTAATTATCTATTGAGCAAATATACTTGTCTGGCCTGGTCTGCCATGAATCCACACATAGGTGCACAAAGGTTCTATCTACTCTGTAATCTACGAGAATGACCCTTTCCCTCATGGGATTTCAAATATCTATAATGTTGTTGCACCTGGGTGGCTCACTTGGTTATGTGGCCAACTCTTGTTTTTGGCTGAGGCATGATCTAAGGGTTGTGAGATAGAGCCCTGCATCAGGCTCTGCACTGGGCATGGAGTCTGCTTAAGATTTCTCTCTGTTGGTGGTGCCTGGGTGGCTCAGTGGATTAAAGCCTCTGCCTTCAGCTCAGGTCATGATCCCAGGGTTCTGGGATCGAGCCCCACATCGGGCTCTCTGCTCACTAGGGAGCCTGCTTTCTCTTCTCTCTCTGCCTGCCTGCCTCTCTGCCTACTTGTGATCTCTGTCTGTCAAATAAATAAGTAAAATCTTAAAAAAAAAAAAATTTCTCTCTGTTCTTTCTCTCTCTCGGCCCCTCCCCCACCTTGAGAATGCACTCTCTCTAAAAAATAAATAAATGAGTAAAATTAAAATAAAATATCTGTAATGTAAAATACATCATGAAATGTTTACTTAGAAATATTTTGCTGACATCTGAATACCACTTACTACCTTAAACTCTAATTATGTATATTTAATTTTTAATTTATATTTATGAATTATTTAACCCAAAATGTTGTGACAACTTATCATTACTCTTTTTGCAGAGGTAAGACATGTTATCATTTTGACATTATTGATTCATAAAATGGTAGTCTTTGCTATTTTTCTACATTCCCATTACTATCGTCTCTCTTGGCAATAACTACTATCCCAAATTTAGAGTGTTTTATGTTTGAATGTGATTCTATACTTTTATCACATATATAGTCATAAAAATGTGGGATGTTTGTTTATAGTTACAATTTTTCATAAATACTACCACCCTATCTATAGTCTTTGATGAGTTACTCTGTTCATTCAGTGTTATGTTTTGGGTTTTTCCATATTGATGAATTTTAATTACCTTAAAGTATTCCCCTTTGCATAAACATCAACAGTACCTTATTCATTCATTTCTCCATAAATGAACAATTCTTCCCAGTTTTTTGTTTGAAATGTATGCTAAAATTGCCCTCCTTACATATGATTCATTGTGTACTTGTGTTGGATTTTCCACATTGATATGTGTAGAAGTGTAATTGCTGAGAACTATGGTTTGTGCATCTTGAATTCAATAGGTATTGTCAAACTTTTTTCAGATGTGGCTGTACATTCCCATAGGCAATTGGACACATTCAGTTTTGCCAGTTGAATCAATATGAAATGAGATTTCCTTGTTTTACTTTGTACTGAGAATCCACAAGGATGAATCACTCTTTATGATCATTGGCATATTCAGATTTCTTCTTCTGTAAAACTACCTTTTCATGTAATACCCTGCTTTTCTATTGGATTCTTTATATTGATTTTTTGATCTGTTTATATATTCTGAATATAGCTTTAAATCAGATTTAGATCTAATAAATAACTTTGACTGGTCTATGAACTTGGTTTATAGTGTCTTTTGTCATGAGGAGTTTTTAAATTTTAATTTATAATGTAAAAATAACAATCTTTTCTGTGGGTTCATACTTATATGTCTTGTTTAAGAAATGCTTTTCTTTAGCAATATAGTAAGTATATTTCACTCTAAAAGTTTTACTTTGTTAGCACTAAGCTCTTAATCCCTCTAAGATTTGTATGTGTGTGCGTTTGTGTTTATAGAATGAAATATGGTTGTGGCTTGATGTTATTCCAGCATTACTGAATTGTCCATTCTTTCCAAGTGATTTGGAATGCGGCTTCCTTCGTATGTCACTTTTTGTTATATGATATATGTATATCTGCTTCTTGGCCCTTAATCCAGTTCCATTTTAATTCTACATACCTCCCTGAGTTGACTGGTATAGCTTTGTGATTTTGAGGGAGTGGTCCGCTATCCTTTTCTCTTAAAAATTGTCTTTGCCATTATATTTACTCTTTGATTCACTCTGATCTGGTTTCTTTGGCCATTATTACTATTATTTTTTTTTTTTAAGATTTTTTTTATTTGAGACAGAGAGATAGCGATAGAGAGCACAAGCGAGGAGGAGAGGGAGAAGTGGAGCCCAACGTGGGGCTCAATCCCAGGACCCTGGGATCATGACCTGAACTGAAGGCTGATGCTTAATCAACTAAACCACCCAGGTGCATGGCCATTATTTAGTTAAATACATTTTTGCAATAATCATCAAGGAACCCCTACTAGATAATATAGATTTTTAAAAATATTTTCTTAATTGAACCCCTACTGACATTGAATACAAGTTGACCACTCTCTTCTTTTTAAAAGAAACTCTTGGCAAGTGTTCAAGGTCTTCTACCATCCAGTCCAAGCTTCCAGTCTGTCCTCTGCATTCCAGGCACCCTACCCACATTCCAACCCTACCTAACACTGTTGTTATAATCACTTCCATTCATTTGTTCCTTTGTGATTCATTTGTTCCTGCCTGAAGCAGCTTCCCATCCAGCCTAGTGAAAACATGTACTTTCTTTTTAAGATTGTATTTATTTATTTGACACAGAGAGAGAGATCACCAGGAGGCAGAGAAGCAGGCTGGGTGGGCGGGGGTGGGGGTGGGGGGAGCAGGCTTCCTGCTGAGCAGAGAGTCTGATGTGGGGCTAGATCCCAGGACCCTGAGATCACTACCAGAGCAACAGCAGAATCTTAACCCACTGAGCCACCCAGGCACCCCAAAACCTATACTTTCAAAATGGCCACTGTGAACCCTTCCCAAATAGCCTTCAAGATGAATTTTTAAACATCAAGATAAAAAAAAAACAAAAAACAAAAAACAGAATTATATCATAGCTAGTTACAAAAGCATTCTTTTCTTTCCTGGAGAGGTTGTGAGCAATTTGAGAGGAAGAACTACAAGTGTTTGCTTTGGTTTCCTTAATATACTACATGATGCAGAGCAAACATTCTTTCATTTATTCATTCACACAACAAATGCCTCCTGAGATCTACTGTGTACCAAATATTTTTCTATGCACTTGAGATACATCAGTGTACAAAATGGACAAAAGTCCTTGTTCACAATCAGGGAAAAAGCTGAATTATACCATACCATATGCTAAATGTATTTCCTGATGTATAATTTTTCTATCTTCTTTTCATGTGAAGGGTAGCATCTGTATTTACAAAGCAATTATCATTTAGAATGTTTTAAGAGCTTTTTCTCACCAGTAGTAATTCTGAAGTTAAATTTAGAAAAATTCAGCACACACAAAAAAAAATTCAGCATCAAAGAAATTAGATGAAAACAATGATTGATAGAATTTATAGATTCAGTGTGAAACTCTTGACTATAAACTTGCTTCCTATAGCAAGTGTATGTGCCTTTTGAATATGCTTCTTTTAAGTTTTTATTTTTCTGACTCACTGATCAAATGATAGTCAAACAAGAAATATGTGGAACCAAAGTCATCAGATGTGTATTTGTATTTGTAAGCTCAAAGGAAATACTTTAATCAACAGATAGGGCTAGGGCTTGAAAGAGCTAAAAATTGCCTTTCTTTGTCCTAAACCTAACTTTGAAATTATTTGGGTGACAAAACCTCCCCGCAAACTATAATTTATAAAAACATTATTCTATTTTTGTATGTAAACTAACAATTGTTTGGCCGAGTAGTATCTGAAAATACCGTTATCTCTTTCCATTCAGCAATTGGTGGACCAAGAAAGACCTTAATACGGGTCATGTTATTGCTTAATTAATTTAGCATTAAAGCATGACAGGGCGTGTTTTAGTGTCTATTAATGCACGCCTTGGGTGCCTTCAGCTGCTTGAGGCATGTATTAATAGCCCAGTAAAGCATGCCCTAGAGTCACCTAGTGTCATTATAAAATGGTTATTTAATTTGGAATTTTATTTTTAAACCTTATTTTCCAAAGAATTTACACTCTGTGTTCTTCCACTGCATGAAATAGTTCTTACAGTTGGGATCCTTTTTCAAATTAATTTGCCATACAAGGGGGGAAAAAGCAGCATTTCGCTTCCGTGGTGTGAATATGTTATATATTTCTACACTTGCTATGTAAATAGAAACAGAAAAGTAAAGGAGGATTTTACCTACTGCATAAACATTTAAAAAAAAAAATGGTCTGATGAGCAGAGGAATAATTTTCTACTCAGCAGAACTGAGTTTTCTGATACTAATCACTTTTACCACTTGTTACCCCTTCCCTCAGTGATACAATTGGCTAAATCTTCTCCTCTTCTCTGAAACGCTACTATTAATTGAATAATGAGATATGATATAACCTAAATAATGAAATGAAAGCATATGAGGGAATATTGGATACCCCAAGCTCTCATATCCCACTGATGATCCCCGTCAGAAGAAGCAGTAACTCTTCCCCTCTGCTCCCCTCATTTCTCTCTGGCTGTCCCTTTTGTGCCTAAAGCCCTTGAATTGACCTTACCTGGAGTCAAGACTTTTGACCAGTACTTCTCAAGCTCTACCTCCACCAATCCTTACTGCCTCTAGACCGATATCAAAAGTCACGTCACACAGATGTGTGATGCTCTAGAGGGATTAAAATATGTAACGCCAAGCACAGTGTCAAATTTGGGAGAAGAGAGCTTGCACATCAAAGCCACTGAGAGATTGCTCTTCTGTACATCGGTAAAAATTTGGAAAAATATATTTGGCAAGGAGTGCTGAAGACGTGGGATGAGGGAAGGTGGACTATGATTTCTACCAGTGTCAAGGTTTTGGAAAGTACACATAAAGTCGATCATGCAATAGATTGTGTCCTGGATTTTGTGTTGGATGTGGTTTGCTTGCCTGAGTGAGGATTTCTACCAAAAGCATCTGGGACAATGACAGTGATTATTGTGAGCTCCATTAGGTGATCTCTTCCACGGCAGCTGTTACTGTATACATGGGCAAATCAGTCCAGGGCCTGGTAACTGTTACGCAGCTGCTGGGCTGGAAGATCTTTTTTTCTTTTTTAAAACTTATGTCAATAAGGAGAGAACATTGGAAGCCTTGGCTTTTATCTGACAAATGGTTATTTAGATTCATCAGTTACATTAAGGCCATGATAGCTATAATAGTATGTATAGTGATACAGGACCTAGAAAGTAGTGAGTCTTCTAGAACCCATAAAAGATAACATGACTGCCAGAGAGTAGAAAATTCCATTAAAATAACTACAGAGTTCTGTGGCCCTAATGGTGTTTCTGGACTGTTTATGTCAAAATTGCCTTTTAAAGTGAAAGTTAGTTGTTCCATCTTTTACCCCCTACCTTTCAAACAAGCAAGCAAACAATAGAATGTGTGGTAGCCCTGTTTGATATTGGGAGCAGTTTATATCTGGCAGAGGAACAGAGGAACTCTTCCTACTGGTCTGAGCTACAAGGCAAGTAGCAAGGGCACTGTCCTTTGAACGAGTGACTCGATGGTGCTGGAGTGTTTATAGCAGATGAGGAAGCTGCCTGAACTTGTAGAAAGACACAGCAGGATGATTGCTGTGGACATCCAGTGATTTTGGAGCAAAGCCATGCCTCTTCACTTATAACTCTTCTCCTTTTGACAAACAGCTCTTAGTTTTGCCCTGGTCACACATATAGACTGGATGCCTGGTCATCAGTTAACAGCTGCCTATGTAATTTGAGGTATCTGTTTTGAGCTTTCCAGGAAACTATAAAGGTAGAGGGCTGGCAACAGTTTATTATGAATTATAGTGATACACTGAAATCCAGCTTAAAAGCACAGATAAATTATGTGAGTATTCCCAATGGGCACACTTTTTTCAGATTGCCGTCTGTACTCTAGCCAGTGGCTTCATAGGTGGGTTTCCATGACGTGAAGGGGATGTCGCTGGAACCTGGATAAGAGAAAATGTTGTACTACGTGCCAATAGCCAGAGGCAGCTTGTTGTGACTTTTGTAGTTACAGAGGTCTGAAGAACCCTGGAAAGGGTCACCCTCCTGTGGGCATAATGACAAGTGGTGACTCTCGTTATCCACTTTGTCTGGTAAAGAGATGTCTGCAGCTACAGATCTTCACACAGAAGTAGCAGCTAATTGGGTAATAGTGGAAGGAGTAGAATTTGGGGTGGGGGAGGTGTTGTTTTGTGAAAAGGAAGATTGCTTAAGAATTATCTGGGTGTTTGAAAACACTCCATGTTAGTGATCATGATGAGGCCTGGTGCAGAAGAGAATTCCAACACTCAGGTTCATGTTGACGTCCATACAACTCTCCTGTATAGCTGTCAGTCAGCCTTCCTTCCCTGGCAGACAAGTCACTTCAATGCTTTCTTGTAGGGTCATGAACAATGTAGCCATGGTATGAGGGATAAAATTTTGCATGAGCTCACCAGTAGATATTTACTCTCACTGAGGATAACCTGATTACCAGCATTCATAGGAAACTAGTTTACTAGCAACAGTGACCAGCTGACACTGGATATGGTCCTATACCTCAGATTAGGCAGCCAGCCATGTGACACTAGTTCAGATGTATCCTCCTTCTGGAAGGGATGACTATCTGTATTTCAGTTCTCTTTCCTTGTCTACCATGCTTTTGCCAAAGAACCTGTCTGTGGACTTATTAAATGCTTTGTTTATCATCATATATGAAGTATCTGGCCTTATGAAAAGATGACAGATCTTTTGAAGCCTTTATTTCTGTGATTTCTGGAGGGCCTTGTGAGATTGGTGTCTGTTCTATAGAATCTGGTATAGAAAAAACCAGTGGCTGATATTTTGTGATCATTCTCCCATGGCCAGAAACATGGGTCTGGGCAATGAAGGGACAGAAGCAAGAATGACTTTTTCACTCTGCAGTCAATGATACACTTCCCCAATTTTTGTTCGACATCACCTTTTCACTAGACTGCTGATTTGGAGATATTAGGACTTAATGTACACATGCTTCCACCAGGGGACAATGGTTCCATCAAATTAGAAGCTGAGTCTACTCCTGGCCATTGAATAAATCAGCAAAAAAGGGGGTTTCTGTAATTACTGGGGTTCTTTTTCCTAGTTATCAAGAAAAATAGGATAACTGCTAAACAGTGGTAAAGAGGACTATCCCCTTGGGCAGAGACTGACTCTGCTATAGAAATGATATAATATCCAATGCAGGCAGATTCCTTGTGAATGAAGTTTTAAATAACCTCACCAGGCAAAGGATCCCAAATTAGCTGAGGTATTGCTGAAGGAAGAGGAGTATAGAATGAATAGTGGAAGAGGAAACTTGTTAGTGCCAGCTGTAAGCCCCAAATAATTTCAGAAACAAAGATGGTTGTTTTTACTGCTGTGATTTTCCACCCCCCTCCACCTTCTCTTCTGTTATTTCCCCACTATCTTAGGCAGGGTATATTGATTAATTTGTGGGTATATATGATTAATATCACAATAGCTCTCAGGTGCAAGTCTGTCATTATATAGTGATAGAGCTGGAGAAAGAGCGCTGGATATGGTAACTGATGAGAATTTTGATTGTTCCTCTATAGGAGAAGGAAGAGCATATTGTGTTCAAGCACTAACAGGTTATTGGGATGTTTAAGACGGAATATATTAATGTTGTCAAAGCCAAAGCATAGGCTCTGGTTGAGATTTGTTACGTTTGCTGGTTGCCTAGAACCATTTGATTACCCTTCCTATGTTTGATGAAGTTCCTGCCCCAAAGTCTGAAGCTTGGGAACTCTGTTTCCCGGTTTCCTTGGGCATTACGACCAAAGCCCTATCAGTCTTACTATTAACCAGAAGTTAACCCTTATTGGCTATTAACTGAAATGAACTAGTCTTGCCATTTCTTGAATATAGTACAACTGGGTTCTTCTTGGCTACAGAGATTGTTTTGAGTGCTCATGGGTTGGAGATCCTAAACTGTAAGGAAGAGTGTTGTTCTGTTACACTTCCTCTTAAATACAAGACACACCTCTATGCCATATGTTTCTTTTTATCTAAAATGAAATTTCTGGTTCATAGGTAAGAATATACTATTATTAATAGAGTCAGACACCCATAAACTAATCTAAGTCCTATAGCTAGAACTGAATTGAAGATTTTTCTTTTTTCTCCAAAAGCTACTTTGCTTGGAGAAGCATCTCCAGAGCTGCTCTTATTATATTTGGAAGAGACCAAGGAGTGTGAACAAGTAAGTGCTTGCTTTTGAGTTATGCCAAGAATTAGTCTAGCATTTTAGATTTCCGTGCAAAATAATTTCACAGGCTCTTGAATGAACATGAATGCAGCAAATCCCTTTATTATTACTCTTTCTTCACTTACTTGACACGGTTTTTCAAATTGTTTAGGAAAAAAATGCAAAGCATTCCAGAACACTCTTGAGTCCTGTATTCTTTTTAAGGCTATTCCACTCTATTCATTTTGAAAACACTATTTTTGGAACTGTTAATATTCAAGTATTTATTATTTTCTTGGGTTTGCATTAGAATATAAGCATTTTTTGAGAAAAAAGTGATTGTGACGTTATTCATTAAACGATCTAATGTATAGTCTGGCAGCATTATTGTGCAAAAACAGGCAACTCTCAGAGGTTCCTAGGTTCAGAGTTAAAGATGAGCCCTTTTTTTTGTTGTTGTTCTGAACTAAAAGCTTTTTTAGGTTTAATCACAGAGAAAATACTAACAGTACTAATAGAGTGTAAGTTGGAATTGGTCTGACTTTGGACATTAGGAGGGTTGTTTGTGTATGCTGGGTATTTGGTTTGAGAAGAAGCATGTGAATGAGACAATACCAAAATGAATTTAAAGTTAACGTGTTATTTTTACCTAGCATGTGAGAAATGCAAAAGCTACAGTCTGTGTCTTCATTCTTTTCAGAGTAAACGTTTTTTTCTTACAGGAGGTATGCCTGTCTCTTAGTCTCTCTCTCTTTCTCTCTCTGGCTCTTTCTGGCTTTCTAACTCTTCTGGCAAACCTAAGTTTGAAGTTAAGTTTGAGTTGAGCCTGAGAAATTTCTGGCTTAGGACACATTTGGCTTAGAAAGAAGATTCCCATTCAACCTTTGGATCCAAGAAATCCTGCTGGACCAAAACAAATACCACTGCCGCCTACATACTTTTGTTCCCTGAATGTCTAGTTCACAGAGGTCAAGAGCAAGCATTATTAAAATGGGCATGCTGGGAAGGGGTAAATACCATTTTGCCGTAATTTATACTTTAATCTGCACTGGTAAGTGCAAATAGCTTGGCCTTACTTTACCTCCTTTTGTAATGTATCACACCCCGTGATAAACACAAATTTTATTTTTACTTAATCACAACCCACTCCAAATCCATATGGGAGTCTTTCCAGTGTTACGTGCCAGTAACGTTGGTTGAAATGCCTGTAAAGTTTCCCCAGATCATCAGACTTCTATTATGTCATCACACAGACTGCTTGGGAAGAATGTTTAGAGAACTAAAGCGGGGCTATGGGGGTTGTGGGGGCTGTTCTCAATAACAGTTCATTGGAAATGCAACTCTCTTTCCTTTAGAGCAGACTAAATATTGAGGATAACATAGGAACTAGCACACACATACACATCTTAGCAATAAATTATTTTTGTTTTTTCTCTCTGGCACATTTTTGGTAATTCCTTCTGTTTCTGTTCAGGCAGTAGTTCCCCCATATGTTGGAGGTGTCTCGTGTTCATTAGTCAGGCTGGGTCCGCTGCGATTTGCAGTGTTTGCTTTCACAATAGCCATGTGCGCTATATATTTCTTGAACGGGAACTCGAGCAATGCTTCCCATTTGCCTTCAATCACTAGCAGATGCAGAACAGTCAGATCATTTCCCTTTAACTGGCCTAAGGGACTGAAAGAATTCAGAGGAATTCTAAACCAAGTGGTTCCTCCGAGTTGCCTGACTTCACTTCTTGAACCTAAGGCTAAGAATCCAGGGTAATATAATCTGACTCCTTCTGAAGTATTCATTTCCTTTACTTTGTTTTTCTTCTGAGCATCAAACTTTGTAAACTCGTATAACTTTGTTTTTCTTCTGAGCATCAAACTTTGTAAACTCGTATATCTTTAGGCATTCATGCTACATGTGAACTGGTGTTGGAAGAAGTATAACAATGAAAACTAATGTTAAACTTCCTACTAATGCTTTTTAGTGTTTTAGAAAATATTCTGAAGCTTCGCGTAGCAGACAGGTCCTTGCAGTCAAGGGGCCTAGGGTCAGTTTACGGGTCTCCAGTTAGCCCTCAGATGACTTAATACTGTTAGAACCCTTTGGGTCTCCGATTCCTCAGCAATAGACTATGGCTCTGAGGCACCATAACCATGACCTCCCTCTCTCTTGGACATCCTGCGTCACCTCCTGCCAAGGTTACTGTTAATTGCACATCTCTGTATGAGTGTGTGTAAATGCATACACACATACATACATCCATTAGGTCCCCAGATGGGTCTCAGAATCTAGAAAGGGAGAGGATTCAAAGGAGAATTTGAAGAAGCATGTGATGTAGCAGAAATTAATGAAATTGGAGAGGCTTTTGGACATGGTGTTGAACGCGAAAACTTGAGAAAACAGAAAAAAGAAGAGAAAGAAAGAAGAGCCAAGAAAAGACAAAAGAGAATTACAAGAAAAAAAAAGAAAAAACCCAAACCTCATTTTTCTCCACTTTTTTTCCTCTAACAAGAAAATTCTCGTGTAGAGATTTTTATTGATTTATCTCTGGTTTGGACCCTGAACTCTACGTTCTGTCCAAGAAAGAAAATTCCTTATTGAGGATGGAGGCCACATTTCATTGCTGCCAGGAGTAACTGGTTAAACACAGAATGTATTGGGGCCTCTGAGACTTAGATCATTCAGTGAGTGTTTTTTTCCAAAAGTCACTTGACATGACGTAACCATTGAATTAGAATTACTCTCTAAATTCCACAATTATCACAGAATAAGCTTTTGTGATTTAGGGTGTTGGTGTGGAACAAACCTTATTATTGTGCCAAGCAAATTGGCTCTTGTTTTTAAAGCTCTCCATTTTCTTAAAAAAGCTACTAATGATAAATTTCCTGTTCATTTGCTTTTAACTTGTTTGATTGTTTGGTAAATATTTGAGGTGCAGAGGTATTTCAGACTGTTTGGTTAGTCCTAATTTAAGAGAGAGGAAGTTGTGTCCTGCCATTTTGCACAATAGTTATAGGATCAGCATGGGTTGTGAGTCCAAATTTACAAGTTAAAAAAAAAAGTAATTTCAAACATCTAAAATATTATCTTTTTTCTAAGTAAAATTATTATGGTAATCCAGAAAACTCTTCCTAAAAACCATACATTTACAGATACGGTGAAATATTTCCTCCAGTGTGTTTATTTCCATTTTGCAAAAACTTTACTTTAGAAAAAATTGTGCATTTCTGATCAGTAGTCATGCACATTGCTAAATGAAGCTTTTTTTAAAAATTTCTGATTACTTGTTGAGGAAGGTAAACATTGCACGTATCAAACATTTAAAGTTTAAGAATGCTACAGTTGTTTAAAAATGCCACTTCTCATTGCTGTTTAATTCATAGCTAATTACATATCACAGTGTGAAGAATGCCCCGTGTTAGAAGTAGGAGTCTGGGTATCTCTCTTATATGTTCCCTGTGTCTCTTGCACATGAGCTCCTGGCTAACATTGTCAGGCATACAATGTTTCTCTTACAAGGAGGATATGTATTTGTCTTATTATTTATTTATTTTTACCTGGCACATACGAAAGGAAAAAAATATAGTGTAATAATACAGGTAGATTCTTTTTTTTTTTTTTTTTTAATACAGGTAGATTCTACTTCTTGTTTTCTCCTTCCCTTGCCCTTACTGCACACAGTCAAACTTTTTCTATGCCAGTATTATTTGGGGTTAGAAATTTATAGGGTGACATATAGCAGTTTAATAGAATGGTGATTTGTACAAATAAATAATTTACTGGAATAATGTATTTATTATTATGAATTCAGACATATAAAGTGCTCAGAACAGAGACTGGCATATTGTGTGTCCTCAAGTAACTTTAGCTACACTTGTTGTATTTTGTTACTATTCACCTGATGCTCTCTACCTCCCCAGTCCCTACTCATTCCAAACGAGAAAGCGAGATGGAAATCAGTTTGCCTAATCCATTAAAGAGAGAGGTTGGGAGGGAATGGATTGCAGAGAATGAATTAGGTTCATGAAGCATTCTTAATAATAGCTAACATTTTTTTTTTGAGCACTTATGTGTGCTTTTCATGAATTTCATTATAGATTTTTTATAAGAGCTCCAGGAAGTAGGTGTTATTATCATTCTTATTTTGAAGATGAGAAAATTGAGGTTGGAAGAAGTTAAATTGTCCATGGTTGCAGATTACTAAGTCAAAGAGCTGGAACCCTGGTGAAAAGTTTTCAAAGCCAAAACTCTGAGCTTTTCTGTACTGCTTCCTTGGGGCACCTTGCTGGCTCAGTCTGCAGAGCGTGCAGCTCTTGATTTCAGAGCCATGAGTCTAAGCTCCACATTGGGCATGGGCCCTGTTTTTTGTTTTTGTTTTTAAATAGACTTCTTCCTTGTTCTAATCACCAGCTATGTTCTCCGTTCTGTAGCTAACCCAGCATGGTGCCTGGGACACAGTTAGGTGCTCAGCGAATTTGTGTTGAGTTTCTTTGGTTCCTATGTTGTATGTGGTTGTGTATTTATTATTTTGTGAGACATGCTGAGTGGTAACACCAGCTATGGTTCATACACAGCCAGGACGGCACACGGGGCTCTTACATCTTGTTGCCTGAGAGGGTTGGCCTTTGTTATGAAGCATTCCTAGGTGTCAAGGAGTTCATCGCTTTCATATCGTCAGTACATAAGACAGTGTGCGGTACCTGTAATATCTTAATAAACATTTGTTCATCCACACACTTTAACAGATTGTTTTCTCCCATTTTCATATCCCTGCTGTTATCTATAGCATTCTCTGCTCTCATACTCCTCCATGCTGCTTGGCAGTCCTTCCCACTATTGTTGGATACCTAACCCTTTCCTTCTCCAAGCCTAAATCTGTAACTTTTCAGCTATACAAATGCTTCCCAGGCCACCCCCTTGGAAAACAATGCTTCCTCCTCTGCAATCTGAGAGCCTTTATTCTCAACACCACTCGCTTGGCACTTATTGCTGACTGTAGCTGGCAATTTTCCAAGTTTTGGAAGCCCTCTTTTTCCCCCCTCCTCACTGTTACAAGCTCCTCCAGGGCCGGAACTATTTTATATAAATGTGTGTTTAACATAGTCACCAAATTAGGGCTTTTTACATAGTGAGTTTTCAGTTTACTACAAAGACAGTTTTATTACCTGCTACATTTCTGTGTGGAGGAAAAACATTCGATCCATGTGGCTGTTCCGTTAACTCAGGTGCAAAATGAAATTTCCATCTTAGAGAAGAACACTTTCAGTGACAGGCTGTGTGTGTATGTAAGTGTGTAAGTGTCTGATTGTATGTATTTAGATCAAAAAATTAAAATTGCTTTATTAAAGAAACGTGCTGAATGCTACATCATCAAGTCAAATTTGTACTTAATAGTTTAGGGAAGGGTGATAATAACCCCAGTGATGTGAAATTTGGGTCTAGATGCTAGCATTTACTATGCCAACTCTCACAATGAAGAATTCACTACTAAATATACTGAAATGGTGCTAAAAGTGTCTTGTTAATCCAAAAGGCAATTTCCAATTGGGAATACACAAAGACTTGGCTCCTACCATGTTATACATTGTTGTAGTTTCTTTTGAAACCTTAAGATTAACTTCAAACCACAGTTAGTGCAAAAGACATTACATTTGAAAAAAAAAAAAAAAGATATATAAATGAGTCATTGCGATTATTGCCCGACCTCCACACCATAATTCTTTAGGTATTATTTTCTAGGGTTGATGCCTTTTACTTTGATCCATCTATTCAGTTTCTCTAGGGATCCTGCTCAGAACTAAAGGAAAGAGCATGCTTCAGAGACGATAAATTCATGCCTTCTGCTAGTCACTCTCCAGCAGAGTCTGCTCCTGACATCTTTTTAAATCATTTCGACTCTTTTATCCTGCATCCTTTTCCTTTTTTAACTTCTGTTGTTATCACAAGGTCCTTCTGCTAGGAAGTAGTAGTGATTGTGCCAATCTCCACCTTTATAGGGAGCTGAAGATTTTATGTTTGTTTTGGATTTGTTTAATTGGGATACTTTATGGGGTATCCAGATCTATTATGTAAAAGTGGATTAAACTTTCCACGTACCGAAAAGCACTGTAAATTCCATATAAAGATAATTTCTTTCAAGTAACTCAGCCCTATTTGAATATCATTGAAAGCAAATGCTGACTTAGAAGGATCAAAAATCAATCCCAGGTTTCAAAACACTGCATTCTTAAAATGCCCCTTGCAATGTATTATCATGTACAGAAGTTTCAAGATTCATCTGCTTCCTTAGTTTAAATGAGAAATGATTCCCCCACCACTGTTAACCATTTTATTCCTCCAAACCTCCACCAATATAAAAAAAGGGGGAGATGTGATTGCTCTATGATTAATGGTTTATGCTCAGAATTTTCATAAAGCAAGTGGATCTGGCCTTTCTGCATTCTCTTTGCCCTACACTTTTTCTAGTCACTATATTTCATATTCCTTTGGGTTTGGAAAGCTGCTCTGATTCCAGGCCAATCTATAAGTAGGATATAGGGTATATTCCTTTGGGCTTTCCAAGGTGTTATGTCTTAGAGAACTTCTTACAGTAGGAGCAGCTTTTAGGAATCTTGTGCTTTTCAGAGGCCTTAGAACCAGTAGTACATTCACACTGTGGTTCCTTAATAGTAAAGTGGGTATGAGTTACGCATTTAGAAAACACCAGAAGTGCATCGGTCTTTCTGATCTACTTTCCTTTATCATAAATCTAGTACCATTTGAAAGGGAAATAAGAAGAAATGTTGGCGAGACTCCAGTTTATATTTTGCTGAAAAGTGCAGAAGGGGAAGGATATGTAGAGAAGAATAACCTCCAGTTAGCTTTCTCTTGTTTTCTCTCCATAAGTTCCTCCCAAGTTGTAGTTATAATTAAACATCATGAAGCTGTTACATTAAACAGCCAGAAAGAAGCTATTCCCATCCTCACTTTGAAACCTCAGGGAAATTTACATTTTCCAAACATGGAAAGCTTTTCTATAGTTTCCAGCTATCGAGGAATAAATAATGAGTCACACACACACACACACACACACACACACACACACACACACACACACAAAAGGTACTGAAGTCTTTGTCAGACTGGTGAGTCATTTCTCAGTAGAAAGTACAGTTGTGGTCGATGGACTTAACTCTTAAAGACAGACGAATAATACAAAGAGACCTGTAGTGACTGAATCAAGAAAGGGCCAGCACCTGCAAGAGTTAAGTGCTGCTTCCCCACTTCCTTCATTGTTGCATTCCCCTGATCTGGAGCTCAGCCTTGTTCAACACAGCTCCTAGCTTTTGCTTTGCCAGCCACTACGGCGATCTATCAGTTTTGAACAAAAATTGAGATTACATGAAGCTAAAGAGAGATGTGAGAGATGTGAACCCTAAAGTGACAGGGTCTTCCTTGGAGATGTTAATAGTCAACACATTTAGAAATATCACGGGAAGGGAATTGGATATGCCAGGGCATATCTCCATGTTTTACACAGTGGCAGCTTTAATACTGAGCATATATACAGAGAGTTTCAAACCTTTTCTTTCTCTTTTGTGGAGCGGTATTTTTTTTTTTTTTTCAATGGACTGGTAAAAGAGAACCATATGATTTTAGCAGTATAAGGGAAAAATCCTTTGTGGCTGCTTTATGCTGAATTGCACTCCCTGAACTTATTGTGTGTGCTACCATGCATGAAAGGGGGCATATTCTCCCTCCCTACCCCAAAATGGGAGAGACAGAGGGTGGGGGCTAGATTTTGAATTTGAGACAAAAATGATGGTGCTCTCTTTTTATGAAACATGCAAGGCAAATAAGTCCACCACTGGAATATTTGAAAAAAAAAAAAAAAAAGAAGAAAAGAAACCTTAGCTGAATCACATAAAAAAATATCCCCACAATAGTCCAGCTAAAACCTAATGGTGTTGAGTGCATTAAGCCACAGGGAAGCTTTGTCTTACAGCTCCGACAGCATATTCTTGGTACAGAGGGGCAAGGTTTGTACTCAAAACTCACACCCCACACCCCATCACAGCTGCCCTGGGCTTCGTCTCATCTTTTTACTCTGTTCTCCTTGACTCAGAAATAGAAGGAAGAAATAAGAAAACTTGTCCCGGTAAGGCTGGCATGAGGCAGGAGGGGTCGGTGGGGCTGCAGGGGAGGAAGGAGGTGATGCCGCTGTCAGTCAGCACCGGCAAATGCCATTTATGTGGATCCAGTGCTCACTCAGGAAGCAGAAATAAAGCGCTCTGATGTGGCGCCGCCCCTCCCCCGCTGCACTCTCGCTCATTACCACTCTTTCTTTAAACTGCTGGGTAGACAGCTGGCAGCCAGTGCCTCAGAGGAGGCTGGAGTAAGGGAGCATATAAATTACTGTTGCATTTTACAGCGAAGATAAACTCAAACTGCAGGGTTATAGCCTGAAATGACATGAAGGGAAGGCTCCAGCAGACCTCTCAAAAGAACAAGGAATAGAAAATGGATAGAAAGAGTTATTCAGGGAATATGGGATCATGGAGGAAGAAGAAAAAAAAAACTAAACAAGTTGTGTAAAATCTGCTGCTTTAGTGGGTCTTAAAGAGCTTATGTCAGCTTAATTCTGTGTGGTAGCATAATGTAAATCTATGGGAAATGGGGCTTTAGGCATCTCTGCTCTATTCCATTTCTGCAGATTGCCAAGCATGGCAATAAATGTCAAGTGATTATTTATTTGATCATTAGAAACTTCATTAGATTTTGATTTGATGCTCTTCAACCTCCCTCTTCCCTACAACAACCACCAAAAGGAAAGCTCAGTTTTGAAATTCAATCCAGCTAGTTTGATTGGGGGGAAAAAATGTTATGAAATAAAAATCTAGTAAATACCAGCATCTAGATGACAACATTCTGCATAAATATAGAATCTCCTCTCCAAGGAGCTTACGGCACTTCGCTAATGCGATGAAAGACGCATTTTGGCAGGGCGGTACAATTTTTGGAAGCCTGTTTAGTATTTTGTTAGATGGAAGGCTGTTTCTGAGGTGAGATCAAACCCCTCTGGCTACAGACAAAGTCTGATTGTATGTTCTCGGCTTGAGTCTTAGCTTATAATGCATTTGAACTTTCACTCAGCTTTCTTGGACTTGATTTATTTGCAGATTATATTACCTGGGAAAAAGAGTTTGCGGGCCCTTGGTTGGCTTGGGTAATTTGGTACTCGGCTGCCCGGTGCCGGCGTGTTGGTCTCACCCTTGCTCACAGCACAGAACCCGAGCCTGATTATCTTCATAAAAAAGGGTCTTTTTACTGTCGACAGCAGAGTCAGATATATGTTTACAGCTGACTTTTTCATTGCAGTTTCAGTTTCTCCTGTGCCTTTCACGGTACAAATTTCCTAGGAATCATGTATAGTGTAGGAAACAAAGGAAGGAGGAGAGAAAGCACTGCCACTGGCTTGCTTCCTCAGGGAACACTACTTGCATGTCAAAAGACCCACCAAATAGGAATTGGGCTGACTTTCATAAAACCAGGGATTTAAGCACAGTGTGGGGTATGTATTATTGCCACCGAGCACATGCTGCAAAGAAGCATAAAGAGACAGGCTTTATCTCTCTGCCTGAAACCTTCTCGGAACCTTCTGGGAGTGCACATTCTAAATCAAGAATCCAAACGTTTTCCCAGCGCAACTGCAAATTGAAAATAGGCACTTGAACAACACAGGCAGAGATGTAGAAGAAGAATGACTTTGAAATGCCTACAACCCACCCCAAGCCACCCTGGGTCTTTCTGTAGACATGAGCAGTCTTCATCTCCGCTAAAGGGTATGTAGCACTCGGTAGAAACAAACGACAGCTGACAAAAAGATCCATCAGATGCCTGAACCTGCCCCTTGCCAGTGCAGAGTGTTTTTCTTTTCTGTTTTTTATTCCATCATAAAGAAAGGGCAGATATTTTTATTTCAAGAAGCACCCAATAGTCAGAGATTTGTTTTGTTTTGTTTTGCTTTGTTTTCCTGTAGCACTTGTAAGTATATCACTACTGAAACAAGTACCTGAAGGATGCATTTTTTCCATTAGTCTAAGTGGTATGAAACATTGAGGAGAACAAGCTTCAGAATATGTTATTGTGCCGCATGTTTAAAAACAACAATAACAACAAGTTAGGGGTTAGGAAGTCCATCCTTTTCGTAGGAGAAGTTGCTATCATCAAAGTCAAAATCTTTATTGCTGCGTATTGACCAATGACATTTATCTGGTAGGTTCCTGATGAAGAGCCCCACACCGGGCTCACCTGGCTTCATGGAAAACCGGCAGCCTGCGAGGGTCTGGGTCTAGGAAAGACAAACAAACAACCGGGGCAAGGAAGGTGAGTCCCTTCTGAGCGACATCTTTGCGGAAGAAGGAGAACTCTAAGTTAAAGGAAGTGTGTGAGGCCAGAAGCCCTCCTGAGCAAAGAGTGGGAGGTAGGCTCTCTTCCTTGAGCCACGGGTATTTGGAAGGAGTTCTAAGACTGTGGGTAGACAGGAAAGCAGAACACAACGTGCTAAGGCCAGAGGAAGGGGCATGTTCTGGCTTGGTTTTAACTATGTCGATGTTGTGTGAGAAAAGCAGTGCCGTCCACGAGAAAGGCAGGAGTTTGGGCAAATGGTCTTTTTAACCAAGTTGAGGCGTGTCAATCAGATACAGAAGGCAACATGGAGCAATTATGATTTTGTGTCTAGAAAGGCTTCTCTTGCTGTAGGAGTCTGGGTAGCAGAGAAAGTGGATCCTTGAACCCGGCTTTTTAGGGCACAGTTTGGCTGCTATATCTATGCATTTTGTTCTAGATGATCTGTGGGTGAACAGGCCGTGTCCCTACGTTCAGTTTTGTTGAGATGGGAGAGACAGACTTAACTTACAAGAGGAGGTGCCCGAGGGAGGGAAAAGAACAGAGGGAGGGTGAGGGCTGCTGCTGGGAACAGACTTTGCAGTTTTCTCAGTGCAGCCCTGAGGCTCTAACACAGGGAAAGCCTGTGATGGAAGAGGTCAGGAGATCGAAGGGTAAAATAAGCCAAAGGATACAGGTGGATACTGAAGCTATGTGAGCCATCAAATAAGAATGGAAGCATAATCTGGTACCTTGCCAAAGATGACATTTTTGTGCGTATGTGTGTGTACAGTATGTGTTCCCTCTATCTAACCAGAGAGGTTCCTGCCTATTCTAGATGATGGAGAAGACAGAAAATGACCTTAAGACAAGTGTTCCTTGCTCTGTGAAGGGCCACTAGAGCACTTATTTACGTAAATATAGAGCAAATATTTGTATAAATATTTAAGTATTTATAATGTTTATCACCATTTATTTACATAGATATTTGACTAGTTATATAACTATAGAACAAGTTGTCGTGTGTGTTAGCCTATTAAGACACACGTATTTTGAGTGACATTTTATAAACTTCTTTGTTGCTTGTAATTATTGAAGCTGGGTCATGTGTATGTGGAAACTCATTATACCATTCCCTTACCATATGCATGTATATAAATATATAAATATAAATATATATGCATATATTTTGGATATTTACATTGAAATATGTATGTATATATAGATATATAGCCAATAGTTAGCTGATACCTATATATAAGATGTGTGTGTGTATATACATTATGTGTGTGTACTTAATATGTGTGTGTGTATATATATACACACATATATACGTGTGTACATATATATAATGTATGTATATATGTGTGTATATATAATGTGTACATATATAATGTGTGTATATATGTAAAATGTATGTGTATATGTGTGTGTGTTTAATGTACATGTATGTGTGTAGATGCGCAGAGAGAGAGCTTTAGCCATACGGGGGAATTAATGATAGAAAAGAAAGGGAGCCTGTATTGGATCCTGGAACAAGTCTTAATTTGCAGTACTCCTTGGCTGGAGGCTATGCATGAAAATGGCCAAACCGTTATAATGAAGCATCACACTAAAACATTTCCTTCTCAGGGCTCCTGGGTGGCTCAGTTGGTTAAATGTCTGTTTTCGGCTTGGGTCATGATCCCAGGGTCCTGGGATCGAGCCCTGCATCAGGCTCTCTGCTCAGAAGGGAGTCTGCTTCTCCCTCTCTTTCTGTGCCTTTGGAGTCCATACACTTAATGATGATATTTTCTGTTTACAACCTGTATATGCAGCATGGGCTCAGTAAATACTGATGAAGTGAGATTAGTCATGGTATAGAGTAAGACAAGGCATAGAGTAGGACATGGTATAGATTAGGACAAGGTATATAGTATATAGGACATGGTATAAAGTAGGACAAGCATTTGAGGTGAGGTTGTGGTGGTCAACATGGGTAAGAAGTACCTTTTTCCGTAAAGAGAGCGGTGTGGGAGGTAGAGGTAATAGGAAGATGGACTCATTTAAGCATACCCAAGTTGTGAAATAGACAGAGGTAAGGGGGATGAGCTTGGCTCCTAGGACAGAAACTGTAGGCAAGCAATAGATAATAGAATATAGTAATGATAGTTGACAAGGAAATTGATAAAGATTTGGGGCAGGGTGTTTTGAGGACTTTAGGTTGAGCTTCTCTGTCAAACCAAATGCCAGAGAAAAACAAAACAAGGATGTGACCAGAAAGTAAGGACAATCTAACTAATCAAAGAAATCAATGGTGTATCATTTAGGAATATATTTGGCTGCAAAAACCCAAATGTTAATAAAAACTAGCTTAAAGATTGGGATGTATTTTATTTACATAACAAGATACCCACAGCTTCCCTATTGGTAGTGTTGGTTTCCTCACTCAAGGATGTCATTAGGGTCTTTTTTCCTTTCTGCTTTGTCATCCTGGAATGTTGGTTCTCATATCCATGCTTGTCTCGTGGTCACAAGATGTCTGCTGCACATCCAGCCGTTACATCTGCAAGGGATACAGAAAGAAGCAGCTAAGAACAGAATCTGTCTCATCTGTTGTCTTTTACAAAGAAAGGCTTTTTGATGGCACTTTTCTCGGTCAGCTAAGTTTCACAGCTCAGATGTCATTGGCGAGAAGCAGGTCACCAGGTGACCCCTAACTGCCATGAATAACTTATACTTCACATCACCAGAGCAAGGCAGTTTCTGCTCTGAACCAAGAAATTATTCTCTTAAGAAGTAACAGAGATTGTTTCTATCTGAGAAACATATATATATTTTCTGTTTAAATTTGGAAAAGTTATCTTTATTTTGTCTCAGGATCTGACATGTGGTTGCCCATCAAGCACATTCTATAATCACAAAGATTCATGCCCAGAAACGTTCCAGTGTCATTCTTGGCTGTCATTTGTTATTTTGCTATTACACACTTCATGGCATTGCTGCGGTCCCAGTTTTCCAATGTAAGTAACATCTCACTGAGTGTAAGATACTTCTCTATGGAGCTTTAAGGGTGTTTTAAGATAATATTCATTGTGGCAACTCCTCAGTGTGGTAATATGGAGTCAGAGTCCTGTTGGGGCTAGGAACAGAATCCAGCTTCTCCAACCAGTTAAAACAGAGTGCAGACTTCTATGGGAAACATCCTACAGTCTCTTTCTGTGGGAGGCATCATATCAAATCCTCTTGCTCTGTGTATGTGTATGTGAGGATGGGTTGGGATGGGGGAGAGACAGAGAGACAGCAAGAGAAGAAACAGATTGTATACGATGTCTATTAATAAAGTCAACTACTGAGTTTCAATGTGAGGATCCAAAGTTCTTTCTGCCTTTCCTATCCTCCAATATCTGTTGCTATCTCATGCATTCCTGGTTGTGATTTTGTCTTGACGGCCGTATTTACCATTGTGCTTCATGCTAGAATCAGTTTCAACTAGAGATTCCTGAAACCGATCAGTTTATTTCAGAAGCATTCTAGCAATTTTTTTTCCCCTGTTTTGTACAGCTTTTAAATTCATGAAGCTGATATGCAGTGATCCAAACAAAAGCAGAAACAAAACACTTCTAATTCTATAATCTTACAAAATTAGGTTTTCCATTCTGCCACAACTGTAGATTAGTTCTTATCTCTTTATGTTAAACTTTTTTCTTTCTTATAAAAAGCTGTCACATTTATAAGAGACTTCTTAGTCCCTTCCTATTTTATACAAGATCAAGAGGACCATATGTAGAAAATTATTACAAAATTGCCATAATAACATAACATTATGAATATTAATTTATCATAATTGCTTATTGTCCTCTCTTCCCAACAGAAGCATGGCTTCTTGTTGGCAAGCAATTCATCTTTTTTAGTTTGCACTTGTGTAAGCAAGGGGACAGACCAACAAACCCCGTGGGGGATAAAACAGGCTTCTATCCTTACATGTTCTCATTGCACTCAACAAACATAAAAATGTTTTCATTGTGCTTGTCCATTTCTTACACTTGAGGGAAGAGGAAGTTGCGATCTTAGATATTTCCACTTTCCTGCCAAACCCTCATGCCTTCTCTGGGTTCCCGAATGGTCAATTACACTGTCTCTTCAAGTGTCTTGCATCTCTTCCTCCCTACTTAAGCTTTTCTCTCGGACCATAAATGTTTTCAGTCTTTCTGCTCCTAAAAATCCTTTTCTTGAATATATCCCTCACTTTCTTCCCCATGACTGCCACCTGTTCACATGTTTCAGTGACTTTCCACCCCCATTATAATACAGCTTTCCCTGGATTAATAATTGTCAACAAGAAGCTAGGGTGGATGAAAAGGCCTGGCACACACTCCACGTGGAAAAATATGTTCTACAGAAACAGAAGGGAGTCAGTGCCACTGGGATATGTAACAAGACCAAAAGCATTTACAGGGCTAGACATAGGACAATGCTCTGGTTCCCTGTCGTGTGGAACACAATTGCTGAGGACTGTGTCTGTGGAAGAGAGAGGGTCATATTAGAGTTGTTGGAATCTTGACTGAACCCCCAAATCCAACATCCAGGTAACCTAACCTGAATCACCCTATGTGGACCAGGTTTATTTAAACAACACCAACTTCTTATAGGTATAGTATGAATAGTTCTATAGTAGAGATTTAGGTACAAATTAAGTACTACAACAGTTATCTAATGGACACCAAAAACCATATATTTTTCACATCCCTTACAGGAAGAACTTAAGGAGACTAGACCTGGAATCCTTACAGCCATCCTGAATTCCATTATGTAGAGTTCCATGTGGTATGTTGTTATTCTAGATGAAATAACCCAGATGTACAGAAATGTTTTGCTGGGAAAGGAGGAAAACCTAGAAAACTCTTTGGGAAGTGGGTGTTGTATCCTTAAAAGATAGCTCTTGAGTCATAGAGCAGATTTAGGGCTGGATTTTTAGAAAGGATAAGAAGTCAAGTTAGGAATTGGGAAGTGGGGCAGTCATGGAAAGACATGTCATGAGGGGCTTCACTTCGATACTGCTTTGACTTTGAATTATGAGAGATTTTAAACCTTTCGTATTGTGATCCATCTTTTTTTGACACCTCAGTAAAGCCTGATAGACATGTATGACTTTGATAATGGATAAGTGGAAAAGACACATGGGGAGCCCGAGAGAGTCGGAGGTCTCAGCATCATCTCTGGGTTAAATCCATACACTCCGTCTTTCCACATACAATCATGGAAGGTGAAACTTTCTCAGAGGAGCAGAATGAACACGTATCTCATTGGCATTACCTTGGTGTCTGTTCCACATCCCTCTCTTCCGACATGTGCTTCTAGGGAGTCTGTTTTATAGTCTTGCCACGAAACACCAGCACCACCATGCTGAATCCCAAACTGTTACATTTAGTCCAGAGTTTATATTCAGTCCAAGTTCAGCTTGGTCCTGGATTTCTCCACCTGGACATGTTCTCTCAGTCTGCTCCTGGTCAGGTTCTTTATCATCTTTCTACTGCACTACTCTGTTCCTCCCCCAAAAGACTGAGTTTACACAGTGATTCAAAATAAACACAAGGTCTTCTCTGAGTGTTTGTTTACATTTATCACAAAATACTTTGAAATTCACCGCTAATCTACTCCCCAATTTCATTTGTTTCTCAGCATCTCGATCTGATACTGCCCATGCTCCCTCTTATTCGATTGGTGCTTCCTCTGTCTGTCATCATCACCTCAAGCCTTGTTCTACCAATATTCTATTTTTACCCAGAAATCCACTTAAACTCACCAGAAAAACACAGTAAATACATAATGCACTTTAAAATCCGTGTAGCAGATTTAACCAGCCCTTTTAAGTTCACCAGCCCTTCCTCCCCCTGCTTAGGTAAGAAGCCCTGTATGCCAACACTCTGATATGCTAGCGATTCTTCTAATACAACATTTTCTTCAGTTTTGGCTCCATGATTTTAACACACTATTCCTTCTAAGCAAAATACTTCTTTCTTTCCCCTTTTCTCCAAATGTCAAGCGCTTAATTATCCCACAAAATTAAATCCATGTGTTATGTCTTCAGGAAGCAGCCTCTGACTCTTACCATCAGACTGCCTCAGAAAATGCCTTCTTTTTTCCATAAGCGTGTTTACAAAACCCTACGATCACATTTTGGGGGGAGAATGTCTAAATTTCTTTTTGACCCAGTTTTCTTAAACTAAGGTTGTCTTTTTAAATTTGTATCTCTGTGACACAGCACAGTATACCTTATACACAGTAGTTGCTGGAAGTGTTGAGTAACCAGAGAAGAGAGCAAATCTAGGGCTAAGTCATGAAGTATGGTTACTGAGGTGGAATTCATACCACCGGTGGAGACAAATATTTGTTGTTGAACAGAGAAAAGCCGCCACCTACTTCAGCTGGCAAGCAGACGGCACATCCATATAAATGCTCCCTCCTTCAGGTAATTTTTCACCAGCCCATGAGGATAAAGACATAGAACAGCTCCTCAACACATACCTCTAATTTTAGTTAGGATTGATGTGCATTTTTTATTCACACACAAGAACAAGATTTTCCCCGAAGGTTGCTAGGGTAGGCTTCGATGATATATACATGACACTTACCTTCAGCAAGAAATGATTCATCTCCCCGGATCTCACTCTGAGTCTGCACTAGATCTGGAGAATTTTCTCAAGTTTCTTTTATGTCCAGCAAGACTGGCTGAGACTGGACATGAAAGCTGTCTAAATGCTCTAATCTATTCCCAACCCCCAGAAATGCGGGCTTCACACTCTCTCTGTTTGCTGTCATGAATCATGATGCTGACAAGTCAGTCAGATTTATAACATTAAACAAAAGCTGATAGGAGAAACTTCTTCCTTCATCCATTGGGAAAGGGCACGGGTGTTCTGTAGACCGGAGCTTCTCCTGCCAAGGTAAACGTAAAGCTAGAAGAAGGACTGAAAGATAGCCAGTTTGAATTTCATTTTCCCTGGGACAAACACGATTCATTGTTTGCCATGAGAAGTCCCCATCCTGTTTTCTTTAGAGCTGCTTGCTGCTTTCTATAAATTCCATTGCATTATTGCTTTAAAGTCTGTTCATATTCTATTATTAGGTTGTTATTATCCTGGCCTTTATTATAATGAATCATAATACTCTGTAGCTACATGACATTTTTCTTCTTGGATCGTCCTGCTTAGCCTCATAAAAGAAATTAATCAAGTTACACCTTTAAGGAAAGCATTAAGCTACTTCATTGTAAAAGCAAATTGTCTTTGTTTGCTCTGATTGTAATTGTGTACAGTTTCCTAAATAGGCATGTTAAGATATCAGGGGAAATTTCAAATTGTTCTTTCCTTTGACTGGTCTCCCCCCCACATTTTTTTTTTTTTCTAAATAGTGTTTTGAAATGCGAAGTATATGAGAAGGACAGATAGATGTTCTTGAAGCACAGCAGAGATCGGTGCATATATTAAGTATGTAGATGTAAAGTTAGTCTTTTCCCAGCACATTACACATTTTTAGATGTTTGTCAAGAAGAGGACTTGGTAATATTGAGCTGACCACTGTTTTCTTATTCTCCTTGCCCAGAATGCTCACAGTCTATGCAGAAGTCACCAAGATGAAATGTTTCTGAGGATATCTAATAATATGACTCTTTGTCACCCCCTGCCACTTCCTCCACTTGGATAATTGTTACAGTTCCATTCTCTGCAGAGGGAAACATGAAGGAAAGTAATTATCATATTTAACTTACATAGGAGGGAGGAAATTTCTAATAATATCTATTGGGTTTAGATTTGAATTTCGTTTTTTTTCTCCAGTGGAGATATGCTAAGTACTTGGCACACTACCCCATCTCTTAAATTTATCTTTCAAATTTTCTGCATCTAATAGAAGAAAATGGTAAGGAGATAAAGAGGGAATTTCTGTCTTGAGCTATCTTTAGCCCATGTACCTGCCATCTATAATCATGGCTCTTTACAAGTTCAGCATCATCTGGGTCCACATCAGTGCGATCTGGGCTGGTAACAGATTATTCTCACATTGGAGACACTCCACATACAGTCAGGCCTTTGGCTGTATATCTTTTGACTTAGTGTCTGTGTGTGTCTAGAAGCAAGTAAACAACAGTCTGTTTAAAATTACCACCATTTTCATGAGGTGTATATACACTAGGAAGACCTCAAAGCAGTTTTTTCCTGTATGGAGCAAAGAGATAAGGGCACCTGGTTGGCTCAGATAGTAAGCATCTTCCTTTGGCTCAGGTCATGGTCCCGGGGTCCTGGGATGGAGGCCCACATAGCGTCCTGCATCAAGTCCTGCATTGGGCTCCCTGATCAGCGGGAGGCCTGCTTCTCCCTCTCCCACTCCCCCTGCTTATGCTCCCTCTCTCGCTGGCTCTTTCTCTGTCAATTAAATAAAATCTTAAAAAAAAAAAAAAACCAGAGAGATAGTATTGATTTAGTTTTGTTTGAAAAACAATTCATAACTTAGATGTGAAGAAGTATTAGAGAATGGGATCGAGAATCAGAACAGCCACTTCTAATTCCCATACGTAATTTAGGTGTTTTTTTTTTTAAGATTTTATTTATTTATTTGACATAGAGAGAGATTTTAAGTAGGCAGAGAGGCAGGCAGAGAGAGGGAGGGAAGCAGGATCCCTGCTGAGCAGAGAGCCCAATGTGGGGGGCCGATCCCAGGACCCAGAGACCATGACCTGAGCTGACAGAGGCAGGCAGAGGCTTAACCCTCTGAGCCACCCAGGTGCCCCTAGTTTCTTTTTTTTTGACATTAATTGTGACCCACAGCAGTGGGTGAATATGCCCCCCGCCCCCTCCCCTGCCATAATATGTCCATGTGAACCTGTGAACATGTTACATTACATGGTATGAGAGACTTCTCAGATGTGATCAAATTAAATATTTTGTGATGAGAAGATTTCCCTGGATTATCTGAGGGTTCCCAATGTAGTTAAAAAGGTCCTCCTTCTTATAAAGGAAGAAAGAATCAGAGTTTCAGAAGAAGCTGGTGTGATGACTGAAACAGAGAAAGAGACTTCTTGAAGATGCTCTCCTGCTGACTTTGAAGATTCAGTAAGAGTCCACAAGACAAGGAATGCAAATGGCTGTTTGAAGCTGATGCTGGAAAAGGCAAGGAAACCGCTTCTTCCCTAGAGCCTTGAAGGACTGCAGACTTGCCAACATCTTGATTTTAGCCAGTGAAAGCCATTTCGGACTTCTGACCTCTAGAACTGTAAGATAATATATCTGTGTTGTTTAGGCTAGCAGTCTGTGGGTAATCTGTTATAATGACCATGGGAGGCTAGTATATTCACGAATGATGATTAAGGTAAGTGTAGGGATTAAGATCACATACTCTAGATCTGGCCTGTCAGGGTTTGAATCTTGGTTCAGTTTGTGATCTTGAGCAATTTAAATAGAGTCTCTGTGACTAAATTTCCTCATCTTTAAGATGAGTACACCTATAGCACATTGGGTGTTATAAGGATTGAATTAATTAATTCATATTGAGAGCTGAGAATTGTGCTGCTACAAAATACGTACTTGATACTGAGCCATTTGAATTAAAAATAGCGAGAGTTAAATAGTGCATAGATTAGGGGAATTTTATTTTTTAAAATGGCCATAGAACGGAATTTTTATTTTATTAATCACAGGATAATTAGTATTTGGAATTTAAAACTAATCTTATTGGCCTCCATCTCTTTGTATGAAGAATATAGATCTATACTACCTCTGTAGATATGGAACATCTATCAATTTCCTGTCAATATTGTGTTAAGATTACCCATCATTGTGTTAAGATTACCCTCTACTTCTGGCCTCCATCTCTTTGTATGAAGGATATAGATCTGTACTACCACTGTAGATATGGAACATCTATCAGTTTCCTGTCAATTTTGTATTAAGATTATCCATCATTGTGTTAAGATTACCCTCTACTTCTGCTTATGTTTGAATTCGTTATATGGGAGTTGTAGGGCTCCTAAGCTCTAATTTCGAAAGTGAAATAATATACCCATCCAAGGATTCTATAAAGTTTGTTAATACTTATACTGGATTTTAATTCATTTTACCAAAATCTATTGCTTACACAAACTATCATTTAAAAAAAAAAAAAAACAGAGAACAAAAGATCTTGGTTTTCATGCCATTTATTGGTTTAAAGAGAAAAAGAATAAAAGTATTATAAGTGATAAAGGCAGAAGAGTTTGGTTACTCACATGCCTCTTTGGGAGGCTTATTGATAAAAATGTGATGTGTGATTAATGTTCTAATGGTCCTTTAGAAAGATAGATGGTCAGAAAAACTAAAGTTGACCCTAGTCATGTTTAGAAAAAACCTTTCAGTCCTGAGTTGAAGATGCAATGATGATAATCATCTGAACAAAACTACAATTACTTGGTGAATCTCAAAAATGGAGATATGGAACAAAATGCAATCAGATAAGTATGGAGTGATCCCTCATTTCCAGGACAGTATAACACCTTGGTTGGTGGGAGGAGCAAAAGCAGAGAGAAAGAGACACGTCATTTTATTTTCTCCTCAAACTCTCAAAAATGTTTTAATTTGGAACAAATCACCCATGTCTTCCTGGGTCATGAATACCTCTCCATCATCATTACTCCCCAAAACAAAATAGTCAAGGACTCATATTAGACCATGAAAGACTCAAGGAAGAAAGCTGGCACTGAAAGAAGACAGAAGATGAAAGTTGTGAGGAACCGAAAACCCAGAGACGCGCCGACCTTTTCAAAGTGAATGCCAATGAGGCCCAATTTGCTCTGGTAAATATGGAGTGATTTTTCTGGACATACTACAGAAAACATCTGGACAGGAGGGACTTGATTTAATTCCCACTAATTTGTTTTCTTCATGACCTCTTTGAAAAGACTTTTTTGATCAGAAGGATCACTGAAATAAATAATTTTATACCACAAAAATAAGCCGACATTACATAGAATCACACGGTAATTGATATTGAAGTAACCTAATTATTTTCTCTGGTTTATTCCCCAAAGTCATACTCCATTTGCTATATTGTCACAAGGAATTTCAAAGAGAGACCAAAGATGTAAATAATTCTTCATTCATTCACTGAAAACTTACCACACAGTACACAGTGTTAGGTATTGTACTGGCCACTAGAATGTGTTGAAATAATTCCTTTAAATAGTAGATGGAAAAACTAGAAGATATTATTCTAGTTAAATAATTTGTTTACTATTTGAGAAGGTAGCACAGCTACTGGATGGGAAGGTAAGGTAAGGCAACAGGCAGCTTTGAAGCTGAGGACAAAAAAAAGGGAAAGGGAAAATAGGGAAGGTTTAGAAAGGCAGGTACCCAATGTAGTTCAGAGATCTTGAATAGGTCTTTATAGGTATGAAATCATAAATTTTACAAAATAGTGCAGATACCATGGGTCACTTGAATTTCTTGGGTTCTCTCCATTTTGGTTTTTTTTTTTTCTTCTTATAGATTTTATTTATTTATTTGATAGAGAGTGAGAGCAAGAGAGATCATAGAGGGAGAGGGAAAAGCAGATTCACCACAGAACAGAGAGTCTGACACGGGATTCAATCCCGGGACCCTGAGATCATGACCTAAGCCGAAGGCAGACACCTAACCGACTGAGCCACCCAGGCCCCCGTTTTGTTTTATTTTTAATATGTTTTCTTCCCATTGAATGATTATCTTAGGAGTCAACAACTTTGACAGCTTTGACATATTTGTATTTCTATTCTTCCAGGAGAAATAGTAATTTAGAAAACATTCTAACTGTTACCAAATGGATTTTGGGGGAAATACCACTGAGACCCCCGAAACAGACCCTTAAACCTCCGTGTCAAATAAAAATAAGCCATCATTGTGTTTGCTGCTCCACTTGTGAGGCTAATCAGTCTGCTTAGCCTTACAGGATGGTCAGAGCAGTTAATTAAGAGCCAGGGGAACTGGATTCCATGGAGCAGAGAGCAGTTTACAGTGAATGCAGGGTGAGGTAGCTTATGGCCAGTGCTAACACATTAATCCCAAATCGGTTAACCAGTAGAGTTTAAAGAACAACAACATCTAAATTGGGCTTTGAATAATTGATGACAGCAGCTGAACTATTAAAGAAAAATGTATCTTTCCTCTAGGAAGCCTATATGCCTCTAATTACAAGCTTATTTTCTCTGATTGGATACAGTTTCTCACAAGAATATTTCCTTTCCTCTGAAACATGAAGAGGAACTCCAGTGACATGTTTTTGATGGCAGGGATAGAAAAATGTCATGCTTTTCCCAAATTAACTGAACTGGTTTTAAGACAATCCAGCCCCCAATTTTGCTATACACATAGGTATAGGACAAGTAGGAGAGAGACAGAAATCGAGGGTTAACTTCCCTGCTGAGGGTTGGTTCGGAGTGATGGTGGGATAATGAGGGTCTCCACCACCACACAGATTTTGAGATAAAAAGGAAATGATTTTTAAATCAAATCAAAGGACAGCTTTTTTAAATACAGTGATTACAAAGAGTCTTCTAACAGGACGGAGTGTAATTCATTATCAACTTGTGAATCATTTCCTCTGACGAAATAGTGCTCTTTCTAACCTAACTTTGTCTGACCTTCAGAAAGAGTGTTGTTTGCAGAATCAGTTTTTTGCCGAGGTTTGAAACAGTGCATAATGCAGGTGACACTTCTGGATCAATTTTTCCTATTACCTCTTTTTCTTGTGCATTATAGATGTTACATTTCTAATAGTTTCCATAGAAACAGTTAGTGTTGGACTTTTGAAACTGTAGTGGAAAGAGGCGGAAGAACAAGGAAGATGGTTTGGGAGCGAATGATTAGCAGATATGTTAAAGTTAAGGATGTGTGACATGTATGTGCTAATTGAACAGCACAAAGATTTCGCAGGTGTGGCATAAGGCTTTACAAACTTGATGAGTAAAGGTTGGATATGAGATAGTCACAAATCCAAAGTTTGGGCATTAAATTCTGATCCTGGAACTATATGCATCATTTACCTATGTGTATACAGTACCTTAGAATTCTGTGGTGATCTTCTAGCCATCACACGCTTTACTAATTTATATTTTTAAAGAACAGCAAACATTTGGGGATGCATTCCTTCTTTCAGTAAACCCATGTAAAATGCCCATCATATGCCAGGCTCTCATCAAGGTGTTCAGGATCATTCCACAAAGCAGAGAACGCCCCTTTCCAGGTCACACCAAGACAGAGGAGGCCATAAGTCACTCATTTATTCTATGAAATAGTAGAGCTTACGTTTGGGGTGGAGTAAGTGGAGTAAAATGTTACAAATTGATATGTTCTATGAAAAAAAGGAACACCTGAGTGAGCTAAGACAGCTGGGTAGTTGGGTTGCAATATTGACGAGGATGGTCAAGGAAAGTCACGAAGAACACGAGTAAGTACTTACAGGAATTGCAGGAGTGCACCTTGGGAATAGCTGGGGAGACCCCTCCAGGCAGGAGGGACTGTGCCAAGGCAGAAGACCACCTGCTTCTTGCTGCAGCAGGGAGGCCAGGTGAAGCTGGAAGGGAGAAAGCAGGTTCACAGGTTGTAGGTCAGAAAGGTAACTGTCAGCCAGATCATTTGAGTTTTTAGGTCATGATAAGGATTTTGGCTTTTACTCTGAGTAATAAGAGAAGACCGTAGGTCATTGATTCTTAAAGCATGATCTCTGGGCCAGCAGCATCAGCATCGTCTGGGGAATTAGAAGAAATATGAATTCTCAGGTCCCACCCACACCAAAATTTCTGGGGACGGGGCCCCATACTCTGTGTTTTAATCAGTATTCCAAGTGATTCTGATGCATGGTCTAGGTGGAGAACTACAGCAGTGGATGATTCCAAGCAAAATGACATCATGTTCTAACTTGGTCATTTATCTTAAGACTTGTAGAAATTGACCAAAATTGGGGAATTTTTTGAGAGTAAAAAGAGTCCTATGAAACAGTTATAATCTATCTCAACAGATTATAGACTGAGATTTTCCAGGTCAAACCAAGACATAGGAGGCCATAAGTCACTCATTTATTCTATGAAATAGTAGTCCACACTCTTCTTCTAAAAAGAGGTCTACTCACCAAGGCAGGCTTCTACCTGTTGAAAAGAAGAGGAAGAGGGAAAGCTTGGTGAGGTACAGTTTCCCAGGCTGGAACTTTTTCCTCTCATGAGCCATAACCAGTCTGAAGTTCATGGGAAGGACATCTCACTTAAAAATACAGACAGCTTACCATACATAATCTGCAATGATTTAAAATGAAGCTGGAGCTAGAATGGGATTTTTATGGAAGCCTGACCTTTGGTCTTGCTCATTTCATTACCAAGTATTTTACTGCTGACATTTAGTCTGGGCCAAAGTTTGTTCCTACGCATTTTGAAGTCATGACATTTCATCATGTGGTATTTTGCTTTTGATTAAGGTGCTATAGCATTCGTTGCCTTATAAATTTAATAGTATTTCAATATTTTATACGAACATGGTCTTTTTTTAAAAAAATGTGGCTCTGTAAAGGTACTATCTAATTTGAAATAGAATATCTAAACGAGCACTCTCTCAAGAGTGATATATTGCTATTATCAGGGGTGGGTTGAGATGCATTCACAACAAGCCAGAGACATAACAGGAGAGAGCATCAAGAGCAGTGCCTACAACCAGGGCCCAGGCTCCTCGTACCCAGGGACATGGTGGAATGCTTCAGGTCTCAGGAGAACTCGTTTCAACCCAGCTGAACCCCACAGAGTGAAGATGACTAGCCTCACTATTTAAAAAATTTCCTAAGAAAAATGTAAACTAGCTAAAAACAGAACGAAACACCTCATTTAAGCTTGAAAAGAGATTAAGGATTGAATCTCATGCTTCTTAAAGGCAGCCCATGGACCACCTGCCCATAGGTCGCCTGCAGAGCACGATAAATAGACAAACACTCACAGGCTGCCTGCCAGACCTGCTGAATCAGATTCTGTGGACAGGCGGCTTAGAAATCTGCATTTTTAATAAGCACTCTAGTTGATTTCTATGCACAATAAACTTTGTGAAGCCCTATGATAGGGACAGTGTCCAAAAACAATAGTATTATCCAGAGCCACAGAAGGTAAAGATAAGAACAATTATAATGCAAAGATAATTTTCCATGTTTGAACTATTTTGTTTTGAATGACTGCAGAGTAAGGAGAAAGAAGGAAGAAAAAGATATGCCAAAGCCCAGAGGACTCACTGCCACAAGTCAGAGGAAATGTTAAAAAGCTTGAGAAACAGCCAAATAGTTGCTGGGGTGTGTGTGTGTGTAGGGGGAGGTTGAGGGAGCCCGCCAGGAGATCTCATGGGACTAACTTCACATTGCTAATTTACAATCACATGCTGCATCTGTCACTTTTACAAATCAATGAGAATGCCCACCCTTTAATAGCATGGGGTTGCGTGCAGTGGCTGCCGGTGTGGGCCATCCAGACGAGACCTTTCAGGATGTCAGGAAAGAACCTCAGTGACGCACATTAACACACACATGCTCCTTTATGTCACTTCCAATTTACTTTATCTTAAATTGTCAGCAAGAAGAAGTCACGCCCATATTAATAACTAGAGGTTTGCATTTAGGCCAAGAAAAATAAACCCTGCTGATAGCTCTGCAGACAGCTGGTTTGTTCTAAGTAGAGCCTCCCCCCCCCCACCCCCCCAAAAAAAAAACAAAGAGTGAGAGAAAAAGAGAGAGAGAACGGAAAAAGAAAGAGAAAGCTCTTTGTGGAAATTTTATAATATTTCGGGAAGGGACTGCTAGAAGAATTGTTTCAATGTCTTCGTTTAGAAAAAGCATTTTGAGAAAATAATCAAGATTGTCATTAAACATTTTTTTTTTTTTTTTTTTTTTTTTACTTTAAACAGCAGAAAGAAGGGAAACGTTCCTAAGGTCGAGTCCTGATTAGTTTCAACCATCTGGGAATGGAATTATATGGAAGAAAGAACATCTAAAATATTCTTTTTACTTTTCTAAAGACAAATGAAGAAATTAAGATGCTACTTCTGTGAATCCAATTCTGATCAAGAAATAAGAAATTATTCACGGGGGGCGCCTGGGGGGCTCAGTGGGTTAAAGCCTCTGCCTTCGGCTCAGGTCATGATCTCAGGGTCCTGGGATCGAGCCCCGCATGGGGCTCTCTGCTCAGCATGGAGCCTGCTTCCCTCTCTCTCTCTGCCTGCCTCTCTGCCTACTTGTGATCTCTGTCAAATAAATAAATAAAATCTTAAAAAAAAAAAAAGAAAAGAAATTATTCATGATGGAAGTGGAAATGAATATGGACCATACCCAGACATGGGGCAAAGATCTTTAAAAAACAGATTTCAAAAGCACTTAAAGGAAGAAATCAGATTTGACTTTTGTATGAGCCTTAAAAGGGAATTTACTCAGGGAGTGTGGTTGGAAAATGATCTTCAGTTTGTATAGTTTCCAATCAGATGGAGAAAAAATATTTCTCAGGGAACTGCCTTACATGCACAGAAAGGCTTCCGGAGAGTAGAATATACAAATGAACATGTGGAAGAGGTAGAAAGAGGGGCACATAGCAAGGAATGAAAATAAAAGAGCTGTGTAGGCTTAGAAAAGCAGTGTCCGGTTAGAGGCCAGAGTTACTGGGGCCTGAGGAACTGTTAGAGATAAGAAAAGGCTGTGCAAGCTCTGTTCAGAGACACTATGAGCAGAGAAGGGGACGGAGGTGATACCCTGGGGACAGATGACTGAAATGTTACCTGATCATTGATTTATTCATCTTTACATGCCCTACGCCAAGCATGGTGCCTGTCACCTATCAAGCGTACCACGCATGTGGAGGAAAAGGATGGGCAAAGAGTTCAGGTGGTGACAGTGATTTTGAAAATTGAAAAGTCATGGAAGAAATAGGAGTTTTATAGAAAAAATTTCAACTAATCAAGGGACTTGGTTATTTTTAAATGAGCTCTCTCTACAGACCAAGAAGGAGGATGTCCCAAGAAGGCAGGACTCTGCAGATCTGATGTGAGAACTGTCATTAACAATGCTTAGGATCGAAGTATAGAGGTAGCAAAGATGCAATCAGAGTACTAATCCAAAATTTCAACAAAGACAAGAGATGGATTTCAGGTATTTCAGAACAGTGATTGGACTATTTCTGCCAGAATTCTATGACATCTTATGAAGTAGGAAACTGCTTCACTCCGAGTGATTTAGATTTAAAAATGATGTTTAGAGTCTACTAAATGAGGAAAGTGTACAGTAAGCCAGTTCAATTTATCTTTTTTTATAGGATTCCCTAATCTATTCATGAAAGAAACGCTGTCATCATGTGATCTCATTAGGGCATCCTGCAAAATTTCTTTTTATACTTAGGGAAAAGATGGAAAAGAGTAACTTGGTGATGATGCAAACAAATGGATTCCTGATTCCCAACTATATTCCAATAGGACCAAAATGAGACAGTCTCCAACTGTGTTAATAAGACTGTGTTTGGCCTTGTCTTGTTCAATATTTTGATTGATGGCTTGAATTAAAAACAAACAGAAAGGGTCCTTAATAAAATCTGAATATGACACAAAGCTAGAGACTAAAATAACAGTATATACTGCTAGTCCAAGCAAGATGGCACGTGCTTGTCTTAATTCAGGTTGCTGTAACAAAGTACAGTAGAATGGGTGGTTTATAAACAACAGACATTGATTTCTCACAGTTATGGAGGCTCCGAGACTGAGATCAGGGTGCCAACACATTCAAATTCTGGTGAGGACCCTCTCTCTTTCCAGGTGGCAGATGGCCATCTGCCTGTGTCCTCTAATGGTAAAAGGGGAGAGGGGGCACTCAGGAGTCTCTTTTATAAGGGTATTAATCTCACTCAAGAGGACAGAGCTCTCATAATTTAATCACTTCAAAAGTCCCTACCTCCTAATATCATCACATTGAAGGTTAGGATTTCAGCTTATGAATTTGAAAGGACACAAACCTTGAATACATAACACATCTACCCCTTCTCCTTTCTGCTAAGTCAACAATGTATGCTAGAAACAACATAAGAAACAACCAGAGGCCTCTCAAAGGTGTTATGGTTGCTGAATAATGCCCCCCAAAGATATCTACATCTTAATACCTGGAGTCCAAATATACCTTCCACAGCAAAAGGGATTTTGCAAGTGTGATTCCAATTAAGGATCTGGAGAGGAGGAGGTTGTCCTGGAATTGTCTACAAGGGCCTGGTGTTATCTCAAGGATCCTTCTAAAAGTGAGGCCCGAGGAGTAGAAGGCTGTGTCATGATGGAAGCAGAAAGACATTTGAAGATGCTCTGCTGTTGGCTTTGAGTATGGAAAAAGGGGCCACAAGCCAATGAATGCAGGCAGCCCCTGGAAACTGGACAAGACAGGGAAAATTCACTCTGAGAGCTTCCAGAAGGAACCAGCCCAGCCTACATTTGGATTTTAGCCTAATTAAGCAGTTTTGGACTTCTGACCTCCAGAATTATAGAATAAATTTGTGTTATGGTAAGGCATCAAATTTCTGGTGGTTTATTACAGCTTCAGTATGAAACTAATACAGATAAGAGGAAGGAGATCTGATTAAGGACTCAAGAACTGGAGGAAAAACATAATGGCAAGGTGTTTCATGACCTCCCCTTTACCAACCAAAGGAAGAAGGTGACTCCTGTAGATTCCAATGCTTAACCTAGCATTGGAATTCCTCATTCTTCCCCTTGACCAAGTGGAACAGGATGATGGATAAAATAAAATTTAATGACAACACTAAATGCTGGTTAAATTTGCAGAAACTAGGTCAGTCATACAATGTCAGTAGAAATGTAAAATGGTAATCCTTCTGGAAAGCAGTTTGATGGTACCCTGTAATACTATACTTAAAACTCCCATATAATGCAGCAACAATCAGTCTCTTGGGTGTTCGTCATAGAGAAATGAAATCCATGCTCAAACAAAAACCTGTATACAAGTATTCCTAACAGCTTATTCAACATAGCCCCAACTGAAAACGATCCAGATGTCTTTCAACAGATGACTGGTTAAATGAACTGTGATGCACCTATAGCATGAAATGTTACTCAGTGATAAAAAAAAAAAAAAAAAAGCTATTGATACATGAAACAACTTGGATGAATTTTGGGAATATTATGCTCAGTTTAGAAAAAGGCCATCTTAAAAGGTATTTTGATTGCATTTATGTAACTTTCTTACACTGGCCAAATGATAGAAATGGAGAATAAATTTATTGTTGTCAGGGGTTGGGGATGGAGGGAGTAGGTATCTGTGGCTATAAAGAGAATTATAAGGAATCCTTTTAGAACTGGATCTTTTTAGGGCAACTGGGTGGCTTAGTCAGTTAAGCATCTGTCTTTGACTCAGGTCATGATCACAGGGTCCTGGGATCAAGGTCTACGTCAGGCTCCCTGGTCCGCAGGGAGTCTGCTTCTCCTTTTGCCCCTCCTCCCACTCGTTTTCTCAATCTTTCTCAAATAAAAAAATAAATAAGTAAATAAAATCTTAAAAAAACAAAACAAAACTAGAAATGGGGGTGCCTGGATGGCTCAGTGGGTTAAGCCTCTGCCTTTGGCTTGGGTCATGATCTCAGGGCCCTGGAATCAAGCCCCACATAGGGCTTTCTGCTCAGCAGGGAGTCTGCTTCCCCACTTTCTCTGCCTGCCTCTCTGCCTACTTGTGATCTCTCTCTCTGTGTCAAATAATAAAAAAATTATTTTTTAAAAAGCTATCTAAAAAAAAAAAAAACTAGAAATGGAACTTCTAAAGTGTTGACTCTATCATGTCTGTATCTCACATGTAGTCTAGCTTTCAAGATGTTACCCATTAAGAGAAACTTGCAAAAGGGTGCATAAGATTTCTCTGTAGTATGTCTTATAACTATATGGTGAATGTATCTCAAATAAAAAGTTTAATTGAATAAGACTATGAAAAAAAATTTATAAGTGATAGACTATCAGTGGTCCTAATAGTGCATTTTCTCACCTTTAATTTGTTATAAAAATGTATTTATCCTTTGTTTTTCATGGATGTTTTCACTGGGAATAGAATGCTAGGATGACCTTGTTGATTATTTTTTTTCTGCCTTAAAGATGTCATCCTTCATTTTCTGGCTGGTATAAACTTGGTTTCCCCAGTACCTTAAACATTTGGGTTTCAGATGTGGGTGTCTACTTATATGCAGACTTTTTATAGTAGAGTACTATAAATGTATTTTCCCTACCTTATGGTTTTCTTAATAGCGTTTTCTTTCCTCGAGCTTATTTTACCGTAAGAATGCAGTATATAATACATGTAACGAACAAAATATCCGTCAATCCAGTGTTTATGTTGTTGGTAAGATTTCAAGTCAACAATAGGCTGTTAGTGGTTAAGTTTTTGGGGAGTCAGAAGTTATCTGTGGGCTTTTGACTTGTTGGGGGAGTGGGCAGCCCTAACCCCTGTGTTGTTCAAGGGTCAACTGGACTTCCTGATGAAAAATGTTACAAAAATTTTGGCAAGTCGGGCCAGGTGTTTATCAATTTTATTAATTCTTTCAAAGAACCAGCTCCTAGTTTCGTTGATTTGTTCTATTGTTTTTTTGGTTTCTATTTCATTGATTTCTGGTCTGATCTTTATGATTTCTCTTCTCCTGCTGGGCTTAGGGTTTCTTTCTTGTTCTTTCTCCAGCTCCTTTAGGTGTAGGGTTAGGTTGTGTACCTGAGACCTTTCTTGTTTCTTGAGAAAGGCCTGTACCGCTATATATTTTCCTCTCAGGACTGCCTTTGTTGTGTCCCACAGATTTTGAACCGTTGTATTTTCATTATCATTTGTTTCCATGATTTTTTTCAATTCTTCTTTAATTTCCCGGTTGACCCATTCATTCTTTAGAAGGATGCTGTTTAGTCTCCATGTATTTGGGTTCTTTCCAAACTTCCTTTTGTGATTGAGTTCTAGCTTTAGAGCATTGTGGTCTAAAAATATGCAGGGAATGATCCCAATCTTTTGATACCGGTTGAGTCCTGATTTAGGACCGAGGATATGATCTATTCTGGAGAATGTTCCATGTGCATTAGAGAAGAATGTGTATTCTGTTGCTTTGGGATGAAATGTTCTGAATATATCTGTGATGTCCATCTGGTCCAGTGTGTCGTTTAAGGCCTTTATTTCCTTGCTGATCTTTTGCTTGGATGATCTGTCCATTTCAGTGAGGGGAGTGTTAAAGTCCCCTACTATTATTGTAGTATTATTGTTGATGTGTTTCTTTGATTTTGTTATTAATTGGTTTATATAGTTGGCTGCTCCCACGTTGGGGGCATAGATATTTAGAAAGGACCCAAATAAATAAAATCATGAATGAAAGAGGAGAGATCACAACTAACACCAAAGAAATACAAACTATTTTAAGAACATACTATGAGCAACTCTACAGCAATAAATTTGACAATCTGGAAGAAATGGATGCATTCCTAGAAACATATAAACTACCACAACTGAACCAGGAAGAAATAGAAAGCCTGAACAGACCCATAACCAGTAAGGAGATTGAAATAGTCATTAAAAATCTCCAAACAAGGGCGCCTGGGTGGCTCAGTGGGTTAGGCCGCTGCCTTCGGCTCAGGTCATGATCTCAGAGTCCTGGGATCGAGTCCCGCATCGGGCTCTCTGCTCAGCAGAGAGCCTGCTTCCCTCTCTCTCTCTCTGCCTGCCTCTCCATCTACTTGTGATTTCTCTCTGTCAAATAAATAAATAAATAAATAAATCTTAAAAAAAAAAAAAATAATCTCCAAACAAACAAAAGCCCAGGGCCAGACGGCTTCCCGGGGGAATTCTACCAAACATTTAAAGAAGAACTAATTCCTATTCTCCTGAAACTGTTCCAAAAAATAGAAATGGAAGGAAAGCTTCCAAACTCATTTTATGAGGCCAGCATCACCTTGATCCCAAAACCAGACAAGGATCCCACCAAAAAAGAGAGCTATAGACCAATATCCTTGATGAACACAGATGCGAAAATACTCAACAAAATACTAGCCAATAGGATTCAACAGTACATTAAAAGGATTATTCACCATGACCAAGTGGGATTTATTCCAGGGCTGCAAGGTTGGTTCAACATCCGCAAATCAGTCAATGTGATACAACACATCAATAAAAGAAAGAACAAGAACCATATGATACTCTCAATAGATGCTGAAAAAGCAATTGACAAAGTACAGCATCCCTTCCTGATCAAAACTCTTCAAAGTGTAGGGATAGAGGGCACATACCTCAATATCATCAAAGCCATCTATGAAAACCCACCGCAAATATCATTCTCAATGGAGAAAAACTGAAAGCTTTTCCGCTAAGGTCAGGAACACGGCGGGGATGTCCATTATCACCACTGCTATTCAACATAGTACTAGAGGTCCTAGCCTCAGCAATCAGACAACAAAAGGAAATTAAAGGCATCCAAATCAGCAAAGAAGAAGTCAAATTATCACTCTTCGCAGATGATATGATACTATATGTGGAAAACCCAAAAGACTCCACTCCAAAACTGCTAGAACTTATACAGGAATTCAGTAAAGTGTCAGGATATAAAATCAATGCACAGAAATCAGTTGCATTTCTCTACACCAACAGCAAGACAGAAGAAAGAGAAATTAAGGAGTCAATCCCATTTACAATTGCATCCAAAACCATAAGATACCTAGGAATAAACCTAACCAAAGAGACACAGAATCTATACTCAGAAAACTATAAAGTACTCATGAAAGAAATTGAGGAAGACACAAAGAAATGGAAAAATGTTCCATGCTCCTGGATTGGAAGAATAAATATTGTGAAAATGTCTATGCTACCTAAAGCAATCTACACATTTAATGCAATTCCTATCAAAGTACCATCCATCTTTTTCAAAGAAATGGAGCAAATAATGCTAAAATTTATATGGAACCAGAAAAGACCTCGAATAGCCAAAGGGGTATTGAAAAAGAAAGCCAACGTTGGTGGCATCACAATTCCGGACTTCAAGCTCTATTACAAAGCTGTCATCATCAAGACAGTATGGTACTGGCACAAAAACAGACACATAGATCAATGGAACAGAATAGAGAGCCCAGAAATAGACCCTCAACTCTATGGCCAACTAATCTTTGACAAAGCAGGAAAGAATGTCCAATGGAAAAAAGACAGCCTCTTCAATAAATGGTGCTGGGAAAATTGGACAGCCACATGCTGAAAAATGAAATAGGATCATTTCCTTACACCACACACAAAAAATAGACTCAAAATGGATGAAGGACCTCAATGTGCGAAAGGAATCCATCAAAATCCTTGAGGAGAACACAGGCAGCAACCTCTTCGATCTCTGCCACAGTAACATCTTCCTAGGAACAACGCAAAAGGCAAGGGAAGCAAGGGCAAAAATGAACTATTGGGATATCATCAAGATCAAAAGCTTTTGCACAGCAAAGGAAACAGTTAACAAAATCAAAAGACAACTGACAGAATGGGAGAAGATATTTGCAAACGACATATCAGATAAAGGACTAGTGTCCAGAATCTATAAAGAACTTAGCAAACTCAACACCCAAAGAACAAATAATCCAATCAAGAAATGGGCAGAGGACATGAATAGACATTTCTGCAAAGAAGACATCCAGATGGCCAACAGACACATGAAAAAGTGCTCCATATCACTCGGCATCAGGGAAATACAAATCAAAACCACAATGCGATATCACCTCACACCAGTCAGAATGGCTAAAATCAACAAGTCAGGAAATGACAGATGCTGGCGAGGATGCGGAGAAAGGGGAACCCTCCTCCACTGTTGGTGGGAATGCAAGCTGGTACAGCCACTCTGGAAAACAGCATGGAGGTTCCTCAGAATGTTGAAAATAGAACTGCCCTATGACCCAGCAATTGCACTATTGGGTATTTACCCTAAAGATACAAACGTAGTGATCCAAAGGGGCACGTGCACCCGAATGTTTATAGCGGCAATGTCCACAATAGCCAAACTATGGAAAGAACCTAGATGTCCATCAACAGATGAATGGATCAAGAAGATGTGGTATATATACACGATGGAATACTATGCAGCCATCAAAAGAAATGAAATCTTGCCATTTGCGACAACATGGATGGAACTAGAGCATATCATGCTTAGCGATATAAGTTAAGCAGAGAAAGACAACTATCATATGATCTCCCTGATATGAGGAAGTGGTGATGCAACATGGGGGCTTAAGTGGGTAGGAGAAGAATAAATGAAACAAGATGGGATTGGGAGGGAGACAAACCATAAGTGACTCTTAATCTCACAAAACAAACTGAGGGTTGCTGGGGGGAAGGGGTTTAGGAGAAGGGGGTGGGATTATGGACATTGGGGAGGGTATGTGCTTTGGTGAGTGCTGTGAAGTGTGTAAACCTGGTGATTCACAGACCTGTACCCCTGGGGATAAAAATATATGTCTATAAAAAATAAAAAATTAAAAAAAAATTTGGCAAATTTTTTTTTCTCTCTGGCTTCCTTTATCTTTGCTTTTCACTTGTTTTAGTATGATACATCAAAGTGCAGTTCTTTTGTTATTTTTTCTGCTAGGGGTTCTCTGCACCATTTCAGCAATCTGGAAAATCTGAGCTAAAATCAGGTTTTGGGGAATAAACCTCCTAAAAGTAGGCTGTAGGGAAACACTTCAAATGGAAGATTAAGAACCTCTAACAATCCTCTCCTCCATCAAAGCACCAGCAGCAGTGCAAAATCGCCAAAGTCAGCATCTTTCTGAGCTCTTCAAATTAACCAAAATCCAGCAACAGTCAGGGAACTGTCGGAGGCAGGCCCCTGGCCAGAGCGGCCTCCACCATTAAAAGATGGCGCCTGGCTAGTTGCCAGGTTAGGATTGCCTCCCGAGACTAAGCAGAACGCCCAAAGAGGAAGTAAACAGCATTGGTTGCTAGTGAAGTTGTTCGTTTAGGTGCACAGCCTGATTCGCTCCCTCCTGTACCCTGCTCGCTGATTGGTCATGTAAACGTATATAAGAGTGTAGACTTGTGGAAATAAAGAGAGAGAAGATGCATCTGAACTGGGGCTTATTGTCGTCCTTGGGGGTCGAGGGCGATAGGGAACATTTATTCAAAAAAGTGGCTGAAGGAATTTTGGTATGAACAGCAAGATAATGGTGTGTGAATTTGCTTGTATCTGTCCTCTTCTTCCCAGCTTCATGGAAGCCTTGAAAATTATTAGCCTCACAACCATGATAGCTGTGAAAACCAGAGTAGAGTCTTCAGTGAAGGGACAAAATCGGTTTGGAGCTACACTAAAATCCCTATCACTAAAGAATTGTTATCTTTGACTTCCATGACAGCACTCTGTAAATGCTCATTTGAAAGGATTTGTCTCTATTTGACCTGACTCCGACTCCCTTGGTGGGAAAGGCACTCTCTGTAGAGTGTTGGCTGAAAATAATATAAGAAGTTTAGGAAAAGAATTGTTAGAACGTGTTAAAGAAGGGCAAGAAGAAGAAAAGAAAGGTGAAGGAGGAGGAGAAAGATTATCTTGACGGCTACCATGAAGAAATAGAATTTACAGGTTTACAAGTGGAAAAAAGAATAGAGATATGTCGGGAAACAAAGACTGAAAATGGATCATTGTGTCTAGCCATGTGGACGTTATTGTGTCTCTTTACAAGAACACTTTTTTAATGAAGTGAGAGGGTTAGAGATCAAGGGAGATTGGGAAATGAATTGCAAACAAGTACCTGAGATCTTAGAATCGTGGTATTTTTGGTTTTCCCAGTACCTTAGTTAGCCCCTTCATTTTGTAAGTGTAAAATGGATACTCCGAGAAATTAACCAAAAGATACAGGTAGTGGCAGAAAGGGAGCTAACACCCACACTTTTCTCATTCTCATTTTAAATATCCTTCAGTCACACAAGATCGCCTCCTTCTGAAAAAACAAACAAAAAAACAAAAACAAAAATGGTAGATAACCATTACTTGTGTTTTTATTGTTAAAAACAGAGATTCTGAACTTCAGAAATAAAATGTTTTGCTTTGCCCAAGAAGAAGGTGGCCATTATTTTGGTTATAACATCCCGGAAAAGACAAAAAAACACAAAAATAACTTCCCACTTTCCTTTTCCATTACCGCTCTCTTTTCCAGAGAGGTGGGGATGATTTGCCCCTTAGTTACCATTACAGACACCACATTCAGCTCTTCTTTGAACTGTGAATGCTGGCCGCAAAAGGACAGTTTCATTTCTGTATTTTGATCACTTTTTTTTTTTTTTTTATGGACTTAACCCCACAAAAGAATATTATCTCTGGTCTTAAATCTTTTGCTCAGGGTGAGATGTATTTTGTTTTAGGATAATAAGAACCGAATTTCTCTTTTTACTCAAAATCAAAGCCTTTTAAAGGCCTCTCTGCACCCACTTCCCCCACCTCTTACCCGTTTTTGATGTTCTATAGAGAATTTAGTCTGGTGAATAATATTAAGTTTTTATCTATGTATCACCCAGCTCAGCATGATCTCATAGAAGAAAATGGAAAGAATAATCCACAGTGGTCAAGGAGCTAAAGACTAACTTGATCCATAATTAAACAATACATTCACATGGCTGAGCAAAGAGCTAGCAGCTACCGTTCATCTCTGATGTTCTTTTACAAGGCTTATCTCCATTTGAAAGCTTTCTTTTAAAACATTTCTTTGGCAAATAGACTAAATTATTCACTGCTTCCAATATTAATTTTTGTTATATATTTCTAGTGTATTCTATACAATTGGATAGAAACATTTTATGCAGATTTTTAATTAAGATTAGTCAAAGCCACCGTGCTAATAATAATAACAAATAGACACATACCACACATATACATGGTGTAGTTCTGGCTCATTAGATAGAATATGTAGCAAACAGCAATCAAAGCATCATTTCTTTGAACATTTACTTTAATTATGATACTATATACTACATATAATATTTATTCTAGGGGTGTGTAGAGGATTTTAAGATGAAAAAGTATAATTATGGTAATTATGATTTGAGGGCTTTCGTTCTTGAATATTTCCTTTGGAGATTTGTGTGCCATGAAAAAATATTAAGTAAAAAAAGGCTCTGGGCATGAACAAACACTTCGTATTTTAATAATCCTCATCGTATTCAATGCTGCTGCCATATTAGCATATTGTCATTTCTGCTTTTTTCTTTTTCTTAAAAAATCTATTTGCATAATTATGTAGAGTGCAATCTCTTTCAGGTTGTTCGTGGGTATGGAGCACTTAGCATTGCATATTACTACGGGAGATCAGCTTCTGTAGATATTCATGATTTTTGGATCTGAAAAGAAAATAAGTGTACATATTTTTTCTTATTTCTGACTTCTTTGTAAAGAGGAAAGCTTTAGCACATTAGAACCAGGAACGTTTCATTTTCTTATTTTCTTCCTGAAATGCCATATAGGTCATATAGAAATACATATGCATACACAGGTATTAATTTTTGCAGTATGAGTAATAGTTCTATGAAATTCTGACTTCTACATTTCCCACTTTTTATTCAGGTAATAAATGAGGTATGAATACATAATAAACAATATGAATACTGGACTAGTTTGTAATGATCCTTAAATAACACATGCACACAAACACATTTATACACACACCATGTACACTTAAATATGATCCATTGCCTACACAGGGCAAAATATTTCTTAAATTTGCAATAAATATTTTGAATGAAACTGCTAATTTATACCAGTTTGGAATATAACTATTTTATGGCCTTTTTTTAAAAACAAAAATACTTACTTGTATATTTAAAAAGAAAAAAAAAAGGTGAAGCAAAATGGAAAGTTCCAGAAAAGAAAACAAAAATTTCATGTAAATTTCACCACCCTTCATTCAACAGTCAGTTTTGGTGACTATCAACATCAGCTTCCTTTATTCACACACAAGCAATATAGAAGATAGGAATAGTTTCACGCAATGACATAGCATCATGCATAGTATTTTAAACTTAAAATTAAGCTTAATATTATTTGCTTTAACTGAAAAAAAGACCTGAAGTAAGACTTACAGAATTTCTGAAGCCATTGTGTGTGTGTGTGTGTATACAAGACATACCTCCTAAAAATATCATTTACATTGAAAATTTTTAAAAAAATCAGTCTTTTATTTTTAGTGAAAATGTCCAATTTAGTAAAATACTATGTAGCTTACACAGTAAGTGGAGAGCTGGCGAACTATGTTTATGACTAATATTCAGTGAAGAATATGCAGAACCATATCGAAGATCCAATGTGATTAAGATGTCACTACCACCACTTCTATCATTTGTATCTGAGATGGTGGAGATGTTACTTGATAAGTTTTACTACAGTCTGGCCAACCATTCCAGAAAGGAAACAAAACCAAACAAACCCACCAAATCCAACAACAACATTAAACAAAGCTGGTTTTCTTACATTTCTTGTCTTGGAATTGAAGACTCCCGTGAAAGCCTACCAGATCCTGGGCCATGTGCCTGCAACTAGCTGGAAGGTGCCTAGACAAGCAAGTTCTTAATCATACCTCCAGGAAGATGGGACTCACAATATGAAAATATGTCATGTTGTTGGCATTTTAGAAGGATGGGGTGGCCATGTGTGACAGTTATCTATTCTAGATCTCTTGCTTCCTGATAATCATAATCTACTTTTTTCCATTATTCCTTCTTTTTTGTGGAGCCTACTCAGCAATACTTACTGAGAAATTGTACTTCAGAAATAATATTTTGATACTTGCATGTCTAAAAAGAGTTATTTTTAACTATCTATTTCAAGATTGAAAAATATTTGACTCCCTGCTAAGAAATATGAGAAAAATATCACTCACACTTCCTCCCACATTTGCCCTTTTAGCTTCCATTTTTTTCCTGTTTGTAATTATATTATCATTTTAACATTTCTAAGAAGTATAACATTCACACTAGATTATATAATTAAAATTCCTTTAGCTCTTTCATCTCTTCTTTTGGCATAAATGGTTGCAACTCTGACTAACTATTCTTTCCTCTAGTTTCTATTTCCCTAAGCTCTTTATCATGTATTTTTTTCTTGTTTGGCTACATTTCAGTATGCAAGAGTAAGAAGTTCTATCTTTTAACATAAAGGATAAATTCCTGCATATAAATGTAAGATAACAATGTTTCTTAGAAATTTATGGATATTTCTACACTTTTTCTGAAGCCGCGTATTTCTTTGGAGACCTCTAATGACTATTTGACATCCCCTTTGAATGTGATTTTGTGTTTCATTGATTTATTAATACCTATGTTATTCTTCCTTTATCTCTATAAAGACTGAGGAATTTACCAGAATTCACATGTTTATATCAATTCCTCTGTATCCATTTTTCCTGGGAACACTGTGATTCTCTGTATGTAGATTCAAGGCTGCCATATTTCAATACAGGTTAACTGTGTACTCAAATTTTGTGTCACTTGCTCTGCTCTTTTACATATTCAGATCTTCCTTGACTTATGATAAGATTATAAACTGATAAACACATTGCAACTTGAATATATCACGAAGCTGGAGCTGCTTTTAATAAACCTACAGAACATCATAGCTTAACTTAGTCCACATTAAACTTGCTCAGAACATTTAACATTAGCCTACAATTGGACATTATCTAACACTGTCTATGTTATATTGAAGTGTTGAATATCTCATGTAATGTATTAATGACTGTACTGAGAGTAGAAAAACAGAATGGTTATACGGGTACAAAATGGTTTTAAGTGGATTGGTTGTTTACCTTCTTGATTATGTGGCTGAAGGGAAGCTGTGGCTTCCTTAGAGAGGACCATACTGCTTATCGCTAGCCTAGGAAGATCAAAATTCAGAATCTCCAGTACAGTTTCTACTGAAGTTATATCACTTTTACACCATCATAAAGTGAAAAATTCTAAGTCAAACCATTGTTAAGTGGGGAACGTTTGTAGTTTAGTATCTATTGTTGTATCTGTGTTTCTCCATAGTCCTGGTCATGTTTTGTTTTGTTTTCTGCTGTTTTACTTACGTGATTTACTTCAGCCCATCCACTACAATTTTGACTTTGTTTTCAGTTATGGTCATTTTTATATAATGTTTTTAATGTGACTTGCAGAAATATTATATTTTTATTTTTCACTTAAGTTTTAGCAATTTCCAGCCCTTTCTCTCTTTTATATTTCTTTATTTGAACATTTGTAACTGCTTTTTTCAATTTTGAAAACTTAAAGTGATTATACAATCATTTCTGTTTCTGACATTCCCTATGTTTCTTTGAATAGTTCTTTTTATGGTGTCTCTTTTTCAGTTGGCCTTTTTAAATGTTTTCAATCTTCTATAAAAAGCATGCTTTAATGTGTGGTTTTTCTGTTAGAGCTCTTGTGGTTACTTAATGAAAGACACAAATACATGATCCTGATGGCCTTCCCTTTGCTGATAGCTTAGCTGAGAGCTGGTTTGGTGGACTGAACTGGTCTGCAGAGACCCAGAGTCTTTAGCTCATGGCGGCATTCCTGGTATGTAAGGTTGAAAGGCTTGTAGGTATGTAAGGTATGTTAGGTTGTAAGGTATGTAAGGCTCTTGATTTGCACATCTTGACTTTGGTATTCATATTCCCTAGCATTGTTCCAGGGCCTAGAGATCACTTGATGGGTTTCTTGTTATTTCATGTAGGGATCAGCAAACACTTCAGTCCAAGGGCCAGATCCCGCCTCTTTCCTCTTTTTGAATGGCATGTGAGCTAAGAATTATTTTATAGAGTTGAAAAAATCCAAAGAAGCTTGTGGGCGCAACTTGAAAGCTAAAAGAAATTCAAATTTTCATATCCATAAATGAAGTGTTATTGAAACCCACCCTGCTCACTGGTTTATGTACTGTCCATGTCTGCTTTTAGAGTACCACAGCAGAGTAGAGTACTTGCAAGAGAGAAAACATAGGGCCCGTATTTCTGTATAAAATGTGTGCTACTTGACCCTTTACAGAAAAAATACCCCTGACTTAGAGAGATTCGGTATTCCCCATTGCCCATGTTAGGCTTACCTGTAAATATGTGACATGGTATTAAGGATACACTCACTCTTGGAGTTCTCAATTGCATGTCCCACATGCATACCCAGATCCTCTCTCCTAGAACTTTGGCTTTGATGCAGATGGAACATTTTTGTCCACCTTACATTATAGAAAAATGAAAAGTATGGAGGATTATACTCACCCTATAATTTCTCTGCTTATAAAATTTTCCTAAATAGATTCTGTGTTATATTGGGATCATGTGATGCTGTGACATGTGCCTCTGACCCTCTAGCATGATATTATTTATCTCTGAATGTTAATGACTGCTAATGGAAATCATGGGGGGTCAAACCAGGCATGTGGTGGCTAGAAGATCTCTAGAAGAATCTGAAGTACTCCATGGCCTCTGATTTGTTTTTGATGTTTTGGTTTACACCTCTTTTTTCTTTTTTGATTTTTATTTCTATCTTCCCCGCCATTCTGAGATAGCGAACTGGATCTCTACTGGACCCCTTTAAAAAAAAATATCTTTCTAGACGACTCTCGATCTCATAGTTAATCGGGATCATTTTGTATGCTGTCTTAACATCGGGAAAATCTATACATTGTTCCTGATTGCTCATTTTGATTATCATTTAAGAATATTTAGCAGGTGATCTTAAGAATTTCTTTGAGCCGTGACAGTTTTCTTATTCCCCTTACGATGGGATGTTTTCTTTTATCTAGTAGTTGGGTTTTGTTGGTGGTAAGCTTTAAAAAAGCAGAGTGAAAGAAAATATTTTTGGCCATAGAACTGGAAACAATAGTTTGTATTTATACCTTTCTATATTTTTAGAATCACATATAATTGATTCTTACTCTTCACCCCTGAATTTAATTTCTGCCTTGACATTAAACTACTAAGATTTTCAGCTATGCAAGAAGAATGACTAAAACTTGTTTGAACTTTGTGATATGACTTAGGACTATGCTTTCAACAGATGTACCAAGGTTATGCTAGTAAGCACGGACATTTAAGTTCTTTGTGAATGTAACATTTAGTATTTCTCCCACTAGAAAAAGATGTTAACTTCTAAAGAAACCTGAGTCATAATTATAAATACCTCTCTCATTTCCCCAACATGAGCCCAAGCATTTGCTTTCATTTAATCTTAAAAAACAAGTTATTCTTTCTATTTTTTGCAGCTATGATAGTTTTACAACATACTGCATATGTATCCCAAAATACTCCTTAGAAGTTACATGTATGAAGTTTTCATGTGAGATACTTCTGAATGAAGTTCATTGTGAACTCCTAAATAGAAAAAAGTATCAGGATTTTCTTTTCTTTCTTTCTCTTTGTTTTCAAAATGATATTTCTTTGACAAAATGTCTTAGGGGTAGTAAGCCAAGACCAAAGGAATAGAATGCTTAGGAATGTCTGTTCTTTATGGCACAACAATTTAGACAACATAAAAAGAGAGTTTTGCTTTCTTGTTTGTTTGTTAAAGGAAAAACAGCCTTAATAACAATCAAACACAAAATATGAAGCAGTATAGACTCAATATCTAGTAGCATATTGGAGAGTTTGAACAAATGTGACCTTTAGAGATACCTTCTTCTGAGCACAAGAAAAATCAAAATATTTATAAAAGGATGTGAGCAATGTTGAAGTTTTTAAAATTGTTTTATCTTTGTTTGGAATCATTGATATCTAACAGCATTTTCTAAGAAAAAATATTAAATCATAAGTCAAAATTTTCTTTACTTCTCTTTTAACTTATCTGTCTCCCCAGTTGAACAGGATTTGTGGGTCAAGAAAATGTTATTCTAAGATGGCACGGCACAAGTTGGAAAAACCTTTCATGAATAAGAAAACTGAAAAAAGCCGATTTTTTTTTTACTTTTTAAAGATTTTGTTTATTTATTTGACAGAGAGAAGGAATCACAAGTAGGCAGAGCCACAGGCAGAGAGAGAAGGGGAATCAGCTTCCCCGCTGAGCAGAGAGACCCATGTGGGTCTCGATCCCAGGACCCTGAGATCATGACCTGAGCTGAAGGCAGAGGCTTAACCCACTGAGCCGCCCAGGCATCCCATAAAGCTAATGTTTATTAGATTCTTTTCTTCCCAACACTTTAATGAGTAAGGATGTTGATAGCTGTTGTTTTCTTCCCTGCCCTAAGAATGGAGAATCATTAAAATGAAATGAAAAATGGGGCACCTAGGTGGCTCAGTGGGTTAAGCCTCCAACTCTTGATTTTGGCTCAGGTCATGTATCTCCAGGTTGAGAGATCGAGCCCCACACTGAGCTTTGTACTCAGCACAGAGTCAGCTGGAGATTCTCCCTCTCCCTCTGTCCCTCCCACCACTTGTGCGCACTCTCTCTGTCTCTCTCAAATAAGTAAATAAATAAAATCTTAAAAAAAAAGAAAAGTAACGCACATTGCAAAGTTGTACAGAAATTCTATATTTCAAGTGGTCCTAATTTACAGGTAAGTCTTAGAATATTCTTACAGTGCCAATTTTTTCCACGTCATTTGTCTTCTGGAATTTATAGAATTACAACTTACAGTCTTCCATTTTTAGTGACCAAAGTAAACAAGTTCTATAATATATTTAAAGAACTTTTTCCCCCTCATTTAAAGTTAGGAATTTAATATTTATATATAGCTCCAGAACTTTTATGTTAACTTTCATACAAGGTAATAAAAAATAACAATTTACCTCGTAATATGTGGTTACAATTCTTGGGATTTATTGTACAAATAAACATCCTACATTTCCTGTCTGTTCAAGAAATAACAAAACAGTATGACATAAATATTATGTCATTTCTCAATCATAGAAGTTTTATTATCTTCCTTTATCTTGACTTCTTCTATGTAACTAACTTAATATCACTATGAATACTCATTGATAATATTTTCCATTTAGGAACCAGTCAGCACAGATGACATGATGGTGGAAAGGGAGGAGAAGCTACTGCCTCCATGAAATGGTAATATGTGACTTTATTATTAATAAATTATTATATCCCCTTTGTAGGAAGGAATATTGAAATAGTTGTATTGTTAATCATATAAAACTGAAAGGAAAAAAGATTTTGAATAATTAAAAACAAAAAGGTATCTGAATATTTCCAATGTCTGATAAATGTAATCCTATTAATGATAAATTATGTTATTTTGAATCCCCAAACTTCCTTTCCCTCAGAGGTATTTATTTATTTAACTAATTTAATTTTTATTTATTGAAGTATAGTTGACACAGAATGTTACATTAGTTTCAGATGTACAACATAGTGATTCGACAGCTCTGTACATTATCTTCACCACAAGTGTAGCTACCATCTGTCACTGTACAACACTGTTGGCTCTCGTCCCCATGGGCTACCTCTTATAATTGTGACTTACTCTTTCCATAAATGAAAGAGTCCAACTCTTTTTGCTCATCCCCCCTACCCATCTCTCTTCTGCAAACATACTCTTCTCTGCATTTAGGGGTCTGTTTCTGCTTTATTCGTTTGTGTATTTGTTTTGCTTTTTGCGTCCTGCAAATAAGTGAAATCACATGTTGTCATTCTTTGTTTGATAGACTTTACTTAGTCTAGTATACTCTAGGTCACCCACGCTGGTGCAAATCTTTTTTATGGCTGAGGAATACTCATACACACACACACACACACACACACACACCGCCTTTTTTATCCATTCATCTACTGATGAACACTTAAGTGGTTTCACTTGTTGTATGACATGCCTGGGGAAGATGACCACACAGTGACTTGTTTGTGAATATTCAAAGCAGTGTTATTCCTAAAAAAAAACTTGAAGGAAATTTACTTGAATGGATAAACAAATCGAAATATCTGTATATATATAATGAAATACAATTCTGCAATAAAAAATGAATTACCGATACAAATAAAAGCATAGATCAACTAGAAAACATTGATTTTAATAAAAGAAGCATACACAAAACAGTACATACCATATGGTTGCATTTCTAGAATGTCCAGCATTAAGCAGTGCTGTCCTGTGCTGACAGAAATCCGATCATGTTTGCCTATAGCTGTTGGTGAAGGACTTGACTGAAAAGGGGCACAAGGGAACTTTCTGGGAGTGATAGACATGTTTGTTGTTTTTATTGATACAGAAATTACACAGATGTATAAATCTATAAATTTTGATATCATTTTAAGTGGGTACATTTTATTGTATCTAAATTATATCTGAAAAACATGAGAATTAAATGTGCAAATGACAACACGCCAGCAGATACAACATATTAGCTAAAGTGTGTAAAGTGACAGTATCAAGTGTTGTTGAACATGCAGAGCAATTTGAATGATCTTATACTGCTGGCGAGTAAATTGATGAAATCACTCTGGAAAAGAATTTGACAGTATTTACTTTACACAAACTTTGGTATACCCAGTGATTTCACTGTGGAGTAAATACCCAAAAGAAATGTAGAAAAATGTTTATAGTACCACCGTTTATAAAAGCCAGAGAGTGTGAGCAATTTGAATGTTCATGTATAGTGGAATGGATAAATAAATGACGACTGAATGCTACACAGCACTGAAAATAAACAAACTACTACTATATATACACCAGAGATGAACCTCAAAAAAAAAAAAAAAAGTGTTGAGTGAGAGAAGCCAGAAACAAAAGAGAATATACAATATGATTCACTTATGTAAATCTATAGTGTTAGAAGTCAGGATAGTGGTTTCTTTGTTGGGGATAGTGACTGGTAGGGTCATAAAGGTATTTGTACAGATAATATTATAGTTTTGGGTGTTAGCTGGTATGTCTGCTTCATAAAAGTTAGTGAAGCTTGATGCTTCTATTTGTATACTTATCTATGTTATACTTCAATAAAAAGTTTATTTAAAAAGTTGAACTGGATAAAAAAGAAAATGTTCACTCTTGCAGCAGTTTTGAATATAATTCTGCAAATTCTGTGATGTCTAAGAGAGCATCCTGAGCCCTATGACCCATAGAAAGCCACAGCTTTCATGGAGTACCTTCTTTGTACCCAGTGCTACCATGGCTTCTGGGGGAGAACATTAAACCAACAAAAGCCAAAATAAAACCCCCAAAAACTAAACAAACCAATTTTATCCCAAAAAAACAATTTTTTGAAAGACAGGAGAAAAAGATGATGCGTTATGTTAAATATCAATAGTGAACAAAAAGGCAAAGAAAATCAGTAACATAGTTGGATGGGATTATATGTATTTCCAAAGGAGCAAATAATGATAGTCAATATGATTTCAACTTTATGTCTTAGAAAATGACATCAGAGTATTTGGTAGTACTATCCATGACATAATGAAATGTTAGGATCATGCCTGATAAAGACCTCTGTTCGGTCCTTGTGGTACAGAATTATTGCACACACAGAATTATTCTATTATATATAACATATATACAGCAAGCACAAATATAATTAACACAGGGCCCTTTGGGTCAAAAAAGAAAATACCATTTTTTAATGATAGAATAAAAAAAAAAAAAGAATAATATCACCATCCTATTCCTTTCACCATGTTGTTGAAAGAGTTTTCTGAGATAATTTGAGGGAAAAAAATTTTGTAATAATTCCCACTATATGTTAATTGTTATCATTAAATCTTAGCATTCAGAGTAGCCAAAATCCAGCATAGCTCAAATGCTGACTTTGACATAAATATTATGCTTTTCAGTGAAAGTGTATGATACTGGTACTTAACCATATGCACAGCTTAGATCTACGTTGTGGACTTGGGAGTATTGAAAACTCAGATTTATTTATTTATTTACTTACTTACTTACTTTTATTTTATTTAGTTGGTACTTGTAGAAATACTCCTACAGGCACTCAAATGAACAATGTTAAAGGTTTGTAGATTTAATTGATACCCACCACATCTGCAAAAGGATCTGATGCTTCCACAAACTTAAGTAAGTTATGCATTTGTACAATTTTCAGACCAGCATGTTATAGAGTAGGCTCTGCATGCTGTTAGTTCCATGGGAGGTTAAAAATGTGACAAAGGGGAAGAAATACATTATGTGGTTAAGTAAATTGAACACTAGTTAGTAGATTTAATTGGCAACATTGATTTCTTCAGCATAAGTAGTCATGAAGAAATATACATTGTGAATTCACAATGGGGGAATGACATGTCTAGGAAAAACTCACTGTATCTCCTTTACTTACATACACACACTTATGACAACAGGTGTATGGGGTTTTCCCCACACACCAAGCAATTCTCTGCAGTATCAATTGGGTGTCTTGCAATTCCATTCAATACTGACACCAACCAGAGTTAGCACAGACCCTACGGAATAAGGGCTCAGCTCCATAACACTGTTTCTCACTTTAGACACCAATTGCAAGTAACCGGCTGCAAATTGGAGGTTCCCCTGATCCCCTCTTTGGGTTTCATTATTCCCTAGAACAGACTACTCAATGAAAGACTTAGTTACATTTATTTACCACTCTCTTATATGATAAAGAATATGATCAAGAAACAGACGAAGAGCTAGATGAAGAGATACATAGGGTGAGGTCTGGAAGGGCTCTGAGTGCAGGAGCTTCTGTCTCCATGAAGCTGGAGTCTACCACCCTCCTGGCACCAACCTAGAAGCTCCCCTAACTCCATACTATTGACACTGTATTGACGTATTCATCAGATAGGCAAGATTGATTATTGTCTCCATTTTCAGATCCCCTCTAGAGAGTAGGGGCTGGGTCTGAAAGTTCCAGCATTCTTATTCTGGCTTGGTCTTTCTGGTGACCAGCCTTCACTGAAGAGTCATTTGATTAGAACAAAAGACACTCCCTTCACCCAGGAAATTCTGAGGGACTTAAGAGCTCAGGGTCAGATGCTCTCATCACTCAGGAAATTATAAAAGTCTTAGGACTTTTGCGTCAGTAACCAGGGTCAAAGCCTAAATAGGAAATTAGAAGATTTTCCTAGTATCTCTATTTACACGGGTTTTAGGAGCTCTTTGTTAGGAACCAGGAAAAAAGAGCAATATATGCCTTTCTTATTATTTCACAACATATTATGTTTGTCGTATGTATTTGGCCATTTCTCTCTGATGAGAGAGCTTTCTTCATGACACTTCACATAGGAATATATTCTACAATATCCATTTTGGGAAATGTTACTTTCAATCACAATATGGAAGAATGTCATTGAGGATTTCCCTAGTTATCTTCCTTTGTTAGCTACTTTTAATTTCATATCCAGCTACTCCTAAATCCCTTCTGATGACTGGTCAGGACTGCAACTAACAAGCGACTATTGGAGGTCCTTTCAGGAGGTACGTGGTATGGCAGAGGAGAAAGCAAATGTAACATTCAGAATTTTCTGCCCTGTTGTATAAGACCTTTCCCCTCACTGTCTCTGCCACCACTGCCAAACAGCTCTTTAGCCAAGATCTCAGGGCCCAGAACATGAAAGTCTACCTTCAGTTACCAGTCTCAAGCTGGCTTGCATTTTTAGCCTCAGACTCACTGTCTTCTTTTTCTCATGGTATGGTGGCTGTCTGATTCAGTGGGCATCATAGGACAAAGCTGTCTAGAAGAGGCCACAGTTTGTAAACGAGCGCATGAAAGCAATTACCTCGCAGATGAAATTACAAGTGTTGAGGCAGTTTGAGGTCAGTGGAAATCTCCATTGTATTTCAAAAGCTTTGGGGCTTACCACTGCTCTCCGGGAGTATTGCATAAAAGCACAATATAAGCCTAAGGACCTTTAAATGCTATTCATTAGATTCACCATAAAAGGATTATAAAATTAGAATTGTTGTTATGATTTATTTCATTAAGATGACAAACTTCTGTTTTACAATGATGATTCAAGACAGTTAACAGGAAGTGATGTTTAAAACACAGAAAATTGTTCTACACCGAACTGTATGGAAAAAGTAGGCCATACCATTTGAGGGAATAGCTATACCGCAGTGAATATGATTATATGAGCTACACAGACACAATCACATGGGCCGGCAGGAATGTTTCTTTTGGCATGTGAAGAGATACCTGAAATTAAGTTGTTCTTTTTCTTAGAAATATTTTTATGCAGTTAGGTGTAAAAGGGGGAGAATGGTATGATTTTTAACATGGTTTGTTGCAATGTACAAACATCTCATAAAAATCCATGATGAAAGCAAGAGATAGTAATTATAACTCCTTGGTGCTTACCTTTTAAAACTGTTAAGAAGGATTTCTACCGTTGGCCTCTTTTCAGAAAAACTTTCTACTGCTTAACAATGATCACAACTTTAAAAATGCTCTGTGACTGATGCTTTGGTAATAATGAATTCTGTGTGTGTCAGCTTCAGTTAGAAATAATAGAAGGAACTGAGGTATTATATTAGGGTATTAGCATCAGGACAGCCACTGGAACAATCTATACCCTCCTACATCTCAAAATAAAACGCTGCTGGAGGGAAGAAAGAAAGGAAGGAAGAAAGACGGGAGGCGGGGAGGGAGGGAAGAATGAAGGAAGGAAAGAACGTTGCAATGTTTCCCAAACCCTAAGGAAAGATTTTTAAATTCAGTCTGTTGAGAAATAATTTTTTCACTCACTGGAAGTTCTGAGGAGATACAGACCTAGAGGATTATGATTGAGATGGTTCTCTTGTTTATTGGTATCTCCTAAACAGTCATGTTCATTTTGCCTGTGTATTAGTTTCTGCAGAGAAGCACAAGCAGTAGGATATCTGCCTGTCTCTCTTTCTATATATATGTTTGCATATATATATGTGTGTGTTTGTATGTACATGGATTTGCATACATATATGAGGGAGATTGTCTCATACAATTACAAAAGCCAAGAAGTCCCACAATTTGCTCTGTACAGACTGGAGAAGCAGAAAACCTGGTAAAGCAGGCAAGCTGGCAATATATTTCAGAGCTAGTCCAAAGGCCTGAGAACCAGGGCAAACAATGATGTAAGTCCCTGTCTGAGTATAAAAGACTGAGAATTAGGAGGACCAATGATATAAGTGATGATCATAGTCCAGAGAGTGAGAAGCAGAGGTGTCAATGCCCAAAGGCAGGATATCTATGTCCCAGCTCAAGCAGAGAACAAATACGCACTTCCTCAGCGTTTTGATTCTATTGGGACCCTTAATGGATTGGATGATGTCCATGTATATTGGTGAGGAAACCTGTATTCAGTCTACTAATTCAATTGCTAATTTCTTTTGGGATCACCCTTATAGATAGACTCAGAAATAATGTTTTACCAGACATCTAGGCAGCCCTTAGGCCAGTCAAGTTGACACATAAAATTAACCATCATAGCCCATCTGAACTTTCACTGTCACAGTAGCTGTAGATTTAGAACGTTGGTATCTGGAGACCCTGAAATAGAGTTCGTTTCCCACCCTGTTTATTACTTCTCCGTGCAAGATGTTTTCATCTGAAAGAAGTGCTTCATGTGAAAAGAAACTATGAGAGGTCAAATTAAGGGAGTGAGGATAAAGGAAATCTGTCAAATGATAAACACCAAACGCCTAATTAACTTAAACTCAAGTTAGCAACTGCATGAAATCTTGGCCTTCATTACTCCATTCTTTTTACTGGGAAATGAAATAATGAGCTCCATGTGTGGTACATTACCAAAGAAGTATAGAGACCAGGTCATTTTATTAATTGCTGTGAACTGCCATATTCATTTGTTACTACAAAAAAGGTGCCAATCAAATAACTTTGTCTTTTAGAATGGCTCTGTTTACTTAGCTTTATGTAGGCGTTACACTGATAATAGGAGAAAGGTGATTATACGTATATTCGCTGCTACTTGACTGTGTGTTCCTGCAGTTATCCTGGAAAAAATGAAGAAAGAGATTGGTAGACTTTGAGATCCTGTCCTTCTGGGAATAGGTGAAGAGCGAGAAAAAGGGATTAATATGGAGTGCGTACTATAAATGTCAGGGACCAATTCGAGTGTCCTGGGAGGAGGTATTTATATTTTACACCTTTTTTCAGTAGCTTAGCAAGGGGCTGACATAGCCATTTGGGTTAGATCAAAAGAAAAGGATGGTAACAGCCACTGAACTTTGGACATGTTTCCTTTTAACAAGGGTACTTTGTTACCCAGGAAATTCTATCGTGAAGCAGTTATTAAGGTATCCTCTACAGTGCCCTTCCCTTCCAATATTCTGTATGTTGATGGTGTGTAGAGGTTGAGTGTGCCTCTTAGAGCTTTTCAGATGGTAAGGTCAGTCTAATTTCTCCACTGAAACAATCCTTCATTTGGGATAAGAGCTAGAAAAATATGGGTGCTTTGCTGTCTACTTTTTCGTAACAAATATGATTTTTCTTTACACCATACTGGCGCTAATAGTATATGTGTCTATGCCCTATTTGCCTCACACAAAAACATTCTTCTATATATATGTTATCTTATTGTAATCTCTATCCTAAGGTGAATTTAGATGTCCTTATTTTGTAAACAAGGGAATGTAAACAAAATTCAATATCTAATCGGGGCAAAATGCCAACAAACTAGAATTAGAAGATAATTTTCTAATGTGGTTAAGGGAATCTACACAGACTTAGAGCTACCATGGTACTTGATGTTGAAGGACCGAAAGCTTTTCTCTGAAAAATGGAAATGAGGCTAGGAAGTCTTCTCTTACCATTTCTACTTAACATTTTACTAAAGATCCTAACCAGTGCTACAGGACAAGAAAAAGAAATGTAAGCTGTACATATTTGAAAGAAAGAAGTAAAACTATGTGTTTGACAATAATATGATTGTTTATCTAGAAAATCCTTAGGAATCTATAAAAAAGAGAGCTATGAAACTAGGAGATGGGTTTAGCAACATCTTAGGGTATACGTTCAATATTCAAAAACCAATTACATCACCATCTTATTTCTGTGATAGGCAGAATAATACTCTCCACAAACTGCCACACCCTAATACTTGGAACTTATGAATATGTTACTGTAATGACAAAAGCAACTTCACGGATATGAGGAAAATTATTCTAAATTATCTAGGTGAGCCCACTCTAATCCCACTCCAAGTGAGATTAAGACCTAAAACCTTAAAAGTAAAGAGTCTTTTCTGTGATCAGAGAGACATGAAGATGGAAGAAAGGTCAAAGGGATCCAGCATTATTGGCTTTCATGATGAAGGAAGGTGGGAGATAAGAAAAGAACACAACCAACCTCTAAAAGCTGAAAAAGGCAAGAAAATGGATTCTTCCCTAGAACAGCCTAACTGACACCATGCGAGACTTGTGTTGGGCTTCTGACCTACAGAAATACAGTACAGTAAATATTGCCTTAAGTTACCAGTGTTGTGGTAATATGTTAATCAACAGTAGAAAACTAGCATCAGTAGTAAAGGAAAATAAAACTAAAGAACAATAAAGTTTTTTTTTTAAAGATTTTATTTATTTATTTGACAGAGAGAAATCACAAGTAGATGGAGAAGCAGGCAGAGAGAGAGAGAGAGGGAAGCAGGCTCCCTGCTGAGCAGAGAGCCCGATGCGGGACTCGATCCCAGGACCCTGAGATCATGACCCGAGCCGAAGGCAGCAGCTTAACCCACTGAGCCACCCAGGCGCCCCAAGAACAATAAAGTTTATAATAGCATCACAACTATGAAATACAAAGGAACAAATTTAATAAAACATATTACCTATAATGAAGGTAAAAAATATTGCTGAAAGAAATTAAAGAAGACCTAAATGAGTGGAAATGGATATTATGTTCATGGATCAGAAGACTTAGTTGAAAATTGAAACTTTGAAACCAGTAGCACTTCTGGGATTATAACCAAAGAGCATAAAAGTACGGGAATACTTGCTTCATTTGGGATAAGAGCTAGAAAAATATAGGTGCTTTCTATCTGTCTACTTTTTCATAACAAATACGATTTTTCTTTACACCATACTGGAACAAATAGTATATGTGTCTATGCCCTATTTGCCTCATACAAAAAGATTATTCTATATATATGTTATCTTATTGTAATCTCTATCCTAAGGTGAATTTAGATGTCCATATTTTGTAAACAAGGGAATGTACACAAAATTCAATATCTAATCAGGGGCAAAGTGCCAACAAACTAGTTTAACAAAAGCATGCAGGACTTTTATGTTCAAACTAAAACATTTCTGAAAGAGATTAAAGATCTAAATAAATGGAGAAATATATGTTGGCTTGAATTGTAAAGTCGGTTGGTTACAGTTTCTAACCTCGCACAATTATCTATAGATTCAGTGCAGTCCCAATAAAAATTCAGGAAGTGTTTTTTTTTTTGTGTGTGTGTGTGTGTAGAAACTGACAAGATTATTCTAGAATTTATATAGAAATGCAGAGTTTCTAGAGTAGTCAAAATAATTTCAAAAAGAAGAACAAAACTGGGTGACTCTTACTGCTTGATTTCAAGACTTACTATAAAGCAGCAGTAAACAAGATCATATGCCATAAGTATCAGGTTAACTTTATAGATAAATGAGAAAAAAATTAAGGAGTTTTATATATAATTCATGAGGAAATCCTACACCTTAATTATAAGAAAAAAATATAAGAAAAAACCCTGATCCTCTTATGAGTTGAATTATGTCTTCTCAAAGGATTTTTTGAAGTTCTAACTCCTACTACTTCAAAATGTGACCTTATTTAGAAATGTAGAATGGTTCGGATGAAGTCATACTGAAATAGAATTGGGTCTTCTTTCTTACAATATTACTAATGTCTTTCTAAGAGGAGGAGAGGAGACACAGATTCTGGGTGGGGAGCCACACCATGAGGACAGAGGTAGAGATCCAAGTACTACAGCAATAAGCAAACCATCAGAAGCTAACAGGTAAGGAAGGATTCACACCTACAGACCTCAGAGGGAGTGTGACTCTGCCCACACCTTGATTTTGGACTTCTAGCCTCCAAACTGTGAGACAATACATTTCTGATATTTTAAGCCATCCAGGTTCTGGTACATTTAAAGCTGTTGTGTGATGTATGGATGTGTAGTACATCTATTCTGTAGAACAGTATTCCACAGTACAAAGGAATGAACTAATAAAAGGATTCACACAACACCATGGGTGATTATCAAATGCATTACGCTAAGTGAAACACCCAGACACAAAGCCAAATGCTGTTTGATTTCTTTTATATGAATTTACATACGGGTAAAACTTCAGTGGCCGAAAACAGATCCGTGGTGATCAGAGGATAGAATTGGCAGCAAAGAGCATGAGAGAATATTTTTAGGCTATGAAAGGTAATCAATATCATGACTGTAGTGGGGTTCATACCACTCTATATATTTGCTAAAGCACATACAATTGAACAAAGTTGGAAAATTCTGTTTTATAAAAGTTACATCTTAATTACAAAAGAAAAGCACGGTATCTTTTATTTTTTTTTTTTGATGCGGTATCGATTTTGTATAACCCTGTTTGTCTTCCTATCCCTCCCTACCTAACATTTCATGTTTAAATGCAGAGAGATGACTAATAAAGTGTATTCGGGGCTAATAGTCATTTTCTGGGGGGCAAATTTTGAGGATTTATTTTTTAATTGTATTGGTCAAATTCTTCATAATACAGCATTTCATAAAAAACACTAGTCATTATTTTAGAATAAATTTAAGAACAATACTAACTTTATTTTTATGTATTGTATTGAACTATGCCTTTTCACATTTTATATTGAGCCCCTACATGCTAGGAAATTGGACAAGAAAGCATATAATACATGATAGTCAATCTATGTATTAATAACTTAGGAAACATTTACTTTTTAATCTTATGGTTAGATCTAATCTATATTATATGAATTATTTTATGTCAGCATATATTGGTAATATTATTTGATGTTATCAAAATAAACGCTCTGGGACATTTCTTACAGAAATAGATTTATCTCTCAGATCACTATTTCGCTCTCAGTTTTAATCCAAAGGTAGATCATATCTCAACTCCTTTAACATTCTAGCAATGCATTATGTTTTTGAAGTAATTCTATTGTGAAATGCATTTAGGTAGTTCTGTCTTAGAAAATGGAACCTATCTCCTGCTATATACAACATCAGTAAATTGTAGAAACCTTTTAGGGTTATTCATTGTTCTAAATGCTAGCCTATAAAGTTGGGAGTACTGGCATCTGAAACCTATCTTCTTAGATTCTGGGGCAAAACAGATGTTAAAAATATTTCAGAACGAGGGAGCCTGGGTGGCTCAGTTGTTAAGCATCTGCCTTCAGTTCAGGTCATGATCCCCAGGTCCTGGGATCAAGCCCCACTCTGGGCTCCCTGTTCAGCAAGAACCCTACTTTCCTTCTCCCACTCCCCCTGATTGTGTTCCTGCTCTTGCTGTCTCTCTCTCTGTCAAATAAATAGATAAAATCTTTTTTTTTTAATTTATTTATTTGACAGACAGAAATCACAAGTAGGCAGAGAGGCAGGCAGAGAGAGAGGGGGAGGCAGGCTCCCCGCTGAGCAGAGAGCCCCATGCGGGGCTCGATCCCAGGACCCTGAGATCACGACCTGAGCCGAAGGCAGAGGCTTTAACCCACTGAGCCACCCAGGCGCCCCAATAGATAAATCTTAAAAAAAAAAAAAGAACCCTAAAACTTCCAGAGAAATTGCATGCTTAATAAGGTGTTTTTTTATATTTCTCTGACTATATAGTCTATTTATAGATCATCTACATGTATCTATCTAGCCATGTATCTATCTATCCACCCATTATCTATCTGTCTGTCATCTATCATGATAACACTAAATGTTAAAGATACTTTAAGTATAATGACATGAATATGAGATAAAGGTATATCTAAGTTATAGCAGAATATGTGCTTTTGTGAGGACACACAACATATTTTTGCTTTGAATGATCTAAGGACATTCCCATGAGGTTAGAAAGGATTGATATAAAAATCCTGATTTGTGTGGCATATTTACATATTAATATATTGCTTATATTTCCTTGGTCTATCTTTATACAAGAATAATTTATCCACTTACTAATATGACTTAAAGTGTACTTCGTCTGCTTAATGCTTTAGTGAGGAAGAATTCTAAGTTTATTTTCAGAGTTCAGGGGTCCCAAACATCTTTATCCTTTTTTGGCCTATTCCCCCATTTTATTGCCCCTGACTCCGATGAAGTGCAAACTTCCTACTTTTGAGGAACATCATACGAAAGCAGAGGTGACATAAACTTTGGTCCAAAAAGTATTTGTTTCTTAAGGAGAAAACAGGCCCCGAATACTAAATCTCACAATGCAGACCCTTTGAAACCTACACAGAGGGGATTTTGTGTTTGTGTAAGGGACAGCTTTCAGTCAGCCATCTAAATACACTACCATGTCTTGTCTTTGACATCTACTGAGTGAAAATCCTGACCATGTTAGAATACTGCTATTGTAGGAAGTGGGCATATAGTAAGTCTTTGCTTTACTGTAAGTCGAAAAATCATCTCTAGCTATACACTCATTACATGGAGGGGAGGATAGCTGTCCTCTTCCATCTGAGGATACCATGTACAATATATGCATGAATCCGGGTATCCATACAAACTGTGGAGGTTTTTCCCCCAATAAAAGCAAATGACACTAGCATAAAGCAGTCCACATACCATGCATGAAATGATTTCACAGATTTGCAAAAAGACAAACGATAAAACTGGGAAGTGAGATATGCGGGTTAAGCTAGTATGTCTTTGGAGTTGGCTGCATATGTAAAGCTTTCAACAGAATAATATTACACTTTACTGACAATGAAATGTCCATTACATAGAAGAATAATCATTATCATTAAGTGAATTTCCTGCTGAGTACATTTTTCACTGTGAGCAGGCCTATCTCTCGGGACATTTGCAAGGTAGTCTCTGTAAAATTGTTTAGATGGGAGAAAGTAAGAGTATGGGGTGTTTGATTTAGTTGTCAAATAAGAAAATAACGAGAAATTTTAAAGCCACCAAGGTAGTTTTTTCTTCTGGCCCTGTAGGACAAAATTGTACACTTCTTTCTTGTATTTTCATCAAAGTGTTTTATTTCCTTTTTAATTCCAGGGTAGTTCACATATAGTGTTATATTATTTTCAAGTGTATAATATTGTGATTAAGCAATTCTCTATATTACTCACTGCTCATTGTGATAAGTGTACTCGTGGTCCCATTCACCTGTTTCACCCATCCTCCTACCTACCTTCCCTCAGGTAACCACTGGTCTGTTCTCTACAGTTAAGAATGTTTCTTGGTTTAGTTATTTTTTGTTGTTCTTCTTTTCTGTTTATCAAATTTCACATATGAGTAAAATCATAGGATATTTGTCTTTTTCTGACTAACTTATTTCACTGAGCATGATATGCTCTAGATTTATCCCTGTTGTACCAATGGTAATATTCCTTCCTTTTTATGGCTGAGTAATATTCTGTTGTGTGTATACACCACTTCTTTTTCCATTCATCTACTGATGAATACTTGGGCCTCTTCCATAATTTGGCTATTGTAAATAATGCTGCAATAAACATAGGGGCGCATATATCCCTTCAAATTTGTGTTTTCATATTCTTTGGGTCAATACCCAGTAGTGAAATTAATGGACTATAGAGGAGTGGTATTTTTAATTCTTTGGGGAACCTCCTTACTGTTTTCCACAGTGGCTGCACCAGTTTGCATCTTCACCAACAATGTATGGGAAGGGTTCCTTTCTTTCCACATCTTCACCAGCACCTCTTGTGTCTTGAGCTTTTATTTTAGCCATTACGACAGGTGTGAGGTAATACCTCATTTTGGTTTTGATTTGGCATTTCCCTCATAATGACTGATGCTGAGAATCTTTTCTTATGTCTCTTGGCCATCTGTATGTCTTTCCTTGTTGCTTTTGTGTTTGGGTGATTTTTCCATCATGTAAGTGGAGTGTTAAGTCTCCTACTATTATTATGTTACTACTAATTACGTCCTTTATGTTTGTTAATTAGCTGAGTGCTCCCATGTTGGGTACATAAATACTATCTTTTCTTTTTTTTTTTTTTTTAAGATTTTATTTATTTATTTGACAGACGGAGATCACTAGTAGGCAGAGAGGCAGGCAGAGAGAGAGGAGGAAGCAGGCTCCCCGCCGAGCAGAGCCCGATGCGGGGCTCGATCCCAGGATCCTGGGACCATGACCTGAGCCGAAGGCACAGGCCCTAACCCACTGAGCCACCCAGGCACCCCAATACTATATTTTCTTGTTGGACTTTTATCCTTTATGATTGTATAGTGCCCTTGCCTCTTGCTTTAATTTGTTTTAAAGTCTATTTTGTCTGATGTGAGTATTGCTGCCCCAGCTTTCTTTTCACTGCTATTTCCATGGTAAATGCTTTTCCTTCCCTGCACTTTCAGTCTGCCTGTATCTTCAGGTCTGATATGAGTCACTTGTGGACAGCATTTAGATGGGTCTTGCTTTTTTATCCATTCCATCACCTTATGTCTTTTGAATGGTGCATTTAGTCCATTTACATTCAAAGCAGTTATTGATGATATGTACTTACTGCCATTTTGTTACTTATTTTATGATTATTTTTGAAGCTATTCTTTGTTTCTTTCTTTTCTTGCTCTCCTCTTTCATGGTTTGTTGGCTTTCTTTAGTAATAGATTTGGATTCCTTTCTCTTTGTATTTTGCATACCTTTACTGGTTTTTGATTTGTGGTTATCCTTGGGTTTGCGTATAACATCTTCTGCATATAGCAGTCTGTGTTAAGTTGATGTTCACTTAAGTTTGAATCCATAATTTACTCCTGTCTCCTTTTCCCGTGTTTTGGGTGTATGGTGTCATATTTCAGATCTTTTTATTTTGTGAATCCCTGAACCAGTTTTTATAGATATACTAATTTCTGCTGCTTTTGTGTTTTCTACTTTTCTTTCTCCTACTTATGTCTTTACTTCTCACTCAAAGAGTTCCCTTTTATATTTCTTATAGGGCTTGTTTAATGGTCATTAATTTTTTAAACTTTTTTCAGGAAACTCTTTATCTCTCCTATTCAGAATGATAGTTTTGCTGGGTAGAGAATTTCTGGCTGCAGTTTTTTTTTTTTTTAAGATTTTATTTATTTATTTGACAGAGAGAGATCACAAGGAGGCAGAGAGGCAGGCAGAGAGAAAGAGGAGGAAGCAGGCTCCCCGCCGAGCAGAGAGCCCGATGCGGGACCTGATCCCAGGACCCTGAGATCACGACCTGAGCGGAAGGCAGCGGCTTAACCCACTGAGCCACCCAGGTGCCCCTGCAGTTGTTTTTTGGTTTTTGTTTTTCCTTTTAGTACTTTGAATATATTATGCCACTCTCTCTGGCCTAGAAAGTTTCTGCTGAAAAATCTGCTTATAGCCCTATAGGGGTTTCCCTCTTATGTAACTGTTTTCTTTGCTGTTTTAAAAGTTCTCTTACTATTACTCCTTTTTGCCATTTTAATTACTACGTGTCTTGGTATCCGTTTCCTTGGGTGGATTGTGCTGGGGGGCTTTCTATGCCTTTCAGATCTGGATTTTTGTTTCCTTCTCCAGACTTCAGAAATTTTTAGGTATTATTTATTTAAATAACTTTTCTGCCCTCTTCTCTCTCTTCTCTTTCTGAGATCACTATAATGCAGATGTTATTACACTTGATGGTATTGCTCAGTTCCCTATGTTTATTTCTCATTTATATTATTACTTTTACCTTTCTGATTCTGCCTCATTGCTCTCTGTTACTCTGCCCTCCAGATCACTGATCCATTTTTCCCCCTTCCTCTAGTCTACTATTTATCCCATCTACTGTATTTTTAATTTCATTTATTGAGTACTTTTTCTCTGATTGGTTCTTTTTTATGTTTCCTATCTCTTTGTTAATGGTCTCACTGAAGTCTTCCACTTTTTTCTCAAATCCAGTGAATATCCTTATGACCATTACTTTAAATTCCCCATCAGGCATATTACTTATTTCCATTTCATTTAGGTCTCTTGTTGTGATTTTGTATTTTTTCTTTCATTTGGAAGTTATTCCCCTGTCTCCTTATTTCATCTGACTCTGTGTCTATTTCCATGTGTTAAGAAAGTCAGCTATGTCTCTGTTCTTGAAGGTAGTGACTTTATGAAGAAAGGGTCCTGAAGTGTCCTACAGTGCAGTGTTGCAGTGCAGTGTCCCCTATTCACCAGAACCTGGCATGTCTTCTGTGTGTTGAATGTGCCCTGCTGTTGTGGTCAGTCACTTTTGCTTTCAGTCCAGTCATGTGCAATGACTGTCTATGTTGTGGACACTATTTCATCCTTGTGGTGTTAGTAGGCCAGTATGGGCCCACCTTGTGCTTGAGTTTAGTCAGATCAGGCATTTGCCAGAGATGTAGTGGCAATGAACTGCAGGAGAATGTGGAGACAGGGCTCACAGTGCCAGCAACATCTGCAGTGGTGGGAGGGGAACTGCAACTCCTGGACCACAGGCAGGTTGGGGGGATGGATCCACAGAAGCACACAGGTTTGGGATATCTGGTTTGTGGGGATCTGCTGGAGGGGGTATGTCTACAGGAGAACATGTGGGCAGGTGCCCTGTTAGCAAGTTAATTAGCTAGTATTGGTGCTGTGCTATTTACTACAGTTATCTTTGTGTTTATGCTGGGGGGAAGAGAAGAGAAATACCAACTCTCAGCTCCAGTACATGCTCTGAATTTAATAAAAAATCTCCCTCCCATACACCCTGGGTGATTTTCAGGCTGCTGCTTCTATGCTGTATCTCCCGAAGCTATTTGTTGTGCTGTCTCATTAAGGGTTGGACTCAGTTTCTCCCTTGTTCTCCCATGAGCCTACTGGTTTTGAAAGTTCCAAGGATTAAACCCCTCTGATTGTTAAGAACTCCTGAAATTTGGTCCCTTTGGTTTTCAAAGCCAAATGTTACAGGTATTCATATTCTCCATGTAGGCTCACCATGCACAGGGGGTCTGATGTAAGAGTCTGTTTATCTTCCCTCTCTGTGCCCACAGCATCCCTCCCTCATGTGTACAGTCCTGTGGTCTGTTTATCTCCCGACTGCTCCTCTGCCCTTCCTACCCTCTTTGGTGTGGCTTCTGTACATTTGGCTGTAGAGAGTTTGTTCTGCTAATCTTTGGGTCATTTTCTAGGTTGTTTGCACTCATGTGGCTGTTATCTATCTGTATCCTTGGGAGAAGGGGAATTTAACGTCCTCCTACTCTGTTTATCTTCCCCAGAAGTCTTTATCAATACATTTTATTTTTAAAAAAATTTTTTTAAAGATTGTATTTACTTATTTATTTGACAGAGATCACAAGTAGTCAGAGAGGCAGGCAGAGAGAGAGAGGAGGAAGCAGGCTCCCTGCTGAGCAGTGACCCTGATGCGGGGCTCGATCCCAGGACCCTGGGATCATGACCTGAGCATAAGGCAGAGGCTTTAACCCACTGAGCCACCCAGGCTCTGCTATGGATACATTTTAAAGTAAAAGAACATAGATGTTGAGATTCTACATGAAATAAACAAATACTATAACAGATGAATACTCCATATCATCCATATATTCAAAGACATCTATATAGCAAAGCAACTGCCCCCAAAGTCATGTTAGTGAAAGGAAACTTAGAAAAAATATGTTTTGAGGTACACATTTATTCTAACACTTAAAATATGAATAAAGGCCATTTTTTTTAGTCATGAAAAGCTTTGTTTTTTCTAAATTGTAGATATTTGGTAATTTACTTCACATATTTTGTTTGGTCATTTTGCTTCTGACCTTCATTAAACTTTCATAAATACCCCATAAAGACCTCTCAAAATACTCTCATTTCATTCTCCAATTTTCAAACATTCCTTTGACATTAGCACTTCTAAGAAGTTACAAGAACAAAAATTGTACAGATTTTGCTTTTCTCCAGTTCTCCTTTACCTTGAGAAGAATCTAGCTGGTGGAGTAAGAAATGCTCATATTTGGTAAAGAGAACATTCGTGAATACTTTGGATTGATAATCTCATTGCATCCAAATAAATATCTATTTTCTGAAGAAAAAGTGTAATAATAGTAATAATTACTTAACATTTTATCAGTGATTATTATGGAGAAGGCACTATTGTGAGTATTCCAGTTTAATTATTTTATTCAATCCTCATAACCACCCTGAAAGTTACCTTGTTGTCTCTGTTTTAAAGAAAGCCAAATTGAAGTCCAGAAGAATTAGGTGATTTTTTGGTATAAAGATGACAAGGTCCAGGTTAGTTAAGGGGTGATCACAATGGCCAGCTCAGGAGACAGTTTTATTATTTCAGTCAACAAGGGAATTAGATCTACTCAGCAATTACCTAATCGACTTCTCAGCAGTGAACTGCATAATAGCTAAAAACTATTGGCCGTTTAGTTAGAGCTGTATTGATAAGTATTATTTTAATTAGCATATTACAGGCTCATTTTAGAGGATGCAAACTGCCTTTTTTTTGATATCTAGAATGTATGTGTGCTAATATCTGAGAAATAAATCTATAATTTTATAACTTTCACGTCCTATTTGTAAAAATATCAGCGTATTTTGTAACGGTTTAGTCTAATCAACTCTCAATTTTGGTACATTCAGGTGAGTTAGTTATTACACTTTACATTTGAGCAACTTCTACTGTGTGTTTTCATCCATGAAAAATGGCCTTGTTTCTGTTTTCCTACCAAGTTTTATTATATTTTGCATTTCCCCTGTATCTTGGCCTTACAATCAGAATATCATGAATATCATTGAATTTTATATTCAGGCAGCGAAAAGAATTCAGTGCATTAACAATCCATTCCAAAAATTACAACAAAATAGACAGAATATAATATAACCCTTCATTGCTGTTAAAACTAAAGATCTTGAATCTTAGTTGGTCATTTGTTGCACTAGCAGTTCTATAGTGCTTCCCTTTCTTTATTCATGCAGATTTTTAATAAAGAAATGTTCATAGGACATTTAATTTCTGCTATATCAGAAACATTTCACATACTCAAAAAGAACCAGATCAGAAAGATAGCTATTCATAGATCATTGAGATGGAAAGATTCTCAAGAGGTTATTTAATCCACAGCCTTACAATTTAAACCTGAATAGAAAAATAATAGTATTCTAACTTTTCTTCAGCTTGTTCTTTAAAATCAGCAAGAACAGCATTAGGTGCTAACACATAGTATAACCATCTCCTTTATATTCAGAATGCTCTTCAGAGTTCTCATAAATCTCTGTATTTAAATTCAGTATTCAAATTGATCTCAGTGGAGACCTAAAATCTCATCTTCCACCAGATCCACACTGTCTAGCTAATACTCCTGAGACCGTTACCATCTCTCTATAATCTGACTGCCATCAAACTCCTTTTCCAGACTTTTCTCACATCTACTATCATTCTAAATGAGCCCTGAACAATATTTCTCCAGTACACTGTATTCTTCTATAGCCCTAGGCCTAGAAGACACTGCATCTTAGCTAAAATCAGGCCCAGTTCTATGTCATCTCCGTCATAAAGACTTTCTTCATCATGCCATCCAAAAATGGCACAACTCTCTTTCTTATTCTGAATGTCAAATGTGTGTCATTTGCTGGACTAATGGAACTGGTCCATAGAAGGTGATGAGATGTGCTGGACTTTCCTAAAGACTTCTGATCGTTACACTTACTGTTGATAGGGAAATAGGAGAAGGAAGACACATTTTTTGAGAAATCCTCCCCTCTTTTTTTAGCTAATTTTTTCCTACTCATTTCTTAATACTTCCTGTTACTTTTTTCTCCCCCCCCCCTTTTTTTAAGATTTTATTTATTTATTTATTTGACAGAGAGAGAGAGATCACAAGTAAGCAGAGAGGCAGGCAGAGAGAGAGAGAGAGAGAGAGAGAGGAGGCAACAGGCTCCCTGCCAAGCAGAGAGCCCAATGCAGGACTCGCTTCCAGGACCCTGAGATCATGACCTGAGCCGAAGGCAGAAGCTTAACCCACTGAGCCATCCAGGTGCCCCCATTTCTTTTTTTATCCTACCTTTCAGATATTTTATCAAACTCTGTATTTCATTAGTATTGACTATAATTATTATTTTTTATGTGTGAAAGAGACTGAAAAATCATATAGTCCCAACAATCCTAGTAGTATTTGACTTGAATATTTTCAAATAAGACTTATATTCTCACTTAGGTACTATGCAAATGAATCAAAATTACATAGCTCTTCACCTCTACAATAAAAAAAGGAGGTAGCAAGACCTCATTACATAGGCAGAAAGTGGAATAAATGTAGTTCCTAAAAATGTCAGAATAAAATTTTATAATCTGATGATTTACAGTTCATTCTATGGTTTTAGTGTGTAAAGGATAAGCATATCTAGTGGAAACGGATGAATTGGGTCAAGTAAAATTGGAACCCATTAAAATTCCAGCCTGAACTTTTGAGGTATAGAGAAGCTTGGCCACCCAAGTGATATATTATATAGCCCATTATTTGCTTCTGAATTTCCTATTTTTCATCTGACCAAGAAAATGGAAGGCTCAAGAATCCTCCCCCGAAACCCTTCATTTTGGGATCCAGTTAAGGAGAGATTGAAAATCACTGAGTAATATTTGCCTATTTGAAGTTTCAAACAAATCCTTATGCAAAGAATTTTGCATAACTCAGATTCTTGGATTTATCTTCAAAATCACTTTGTCGTATGATGCCTAAAATCTAAAGGCACGTTTCTATTCAAGATTATTATTTTGTCATTAAAACAAAGGCACCAAAACAAGCTTGCATTTACTAACTATTCAGAGCGGGAAATCTGCATGCTTCTCACTTGTTTGGAACAACTTGTTTCAAAAGATGCAGTATATTTATATGCAAAAGGCAGTATCCCCCTAATTATAATTTCCTTTTGCCTATTTAAGAAAAACACAACAGATGTATTTCTACCGACTCTTGGACTGTCACATGGCAAAAGAACAATTGAATAAATGCTTCAAATAAATGTTCAAGCACTTCGACATGAATAATTTTTCAGCATATCCTTGTTGCCATATTATAGCATTTAACCCTAATGCTATCTTTGTTGAGAATGCAGATGATGAACAAGATGGTTTGCATTCTACTCAGATCACTTTCCTCTGTGATCAGTAAGCATCAGAAACAAAATCTACAGATAGCAGAGCAACTGCATTTTAAATGTCACATAGCTGCCTTTATTATTCCAGCTGGCTTGTGGAAAGAAAGGTCCCTCTGTTAATGAGTCTAACACTGTCAGCCCCATTATAATAGATTTAAGCAAATAAATAACATGTTTGCCATTTCTTCTCTTGTTTTTCAAGCACTATTTTTGTCACTGATCTCATTGCTACAGACATTTGAGTGGAATAACTATAATTGTTGCATAGCTTAGGCAATGAAAAGTACACATGGAGTCTGTATTTATTTTAGACAATTCAGCATATTAATCCAGATTGTCCCCAAAGCCTATCCTCCTCATGGTTCTTGCTCACATTTGCCATTAATGCCAATATGACAAAAAGATACAATGGGTTAGGTTTAATGGTTCACTAATGCGTAGCAGTACCTATTGCACACTTGACAAGAGAGGAATAATAACCATATAGCTTCAAAAGGAATAAAGTCTGTTGCAAGCTGAAAAAAGGAACAGTACAAGATCTGTCTAAATTATTGCTGAAAATTGATTTGAAAATAGAAACCATCAATCTTTGGTCTTATGTAATTCAGGGAAATTAAAATTCACTGGAAAAAAATTCCATCTGTAAAGAAGTCATGAGTATTATTTATATTTATATTAATTATAAATATTTATTTTATGAAAAAGTCAGGCTTTTCTAATTATACACAATAAGTTAGCATATTTAGACACTGACTCTTGCTAAATGGATAAACCACACCACATAATCTATAGTGTCTTATACCTTTCCAATTTAGCAATTCTTTTATAGGCACTACATGAGTCCCATAATGGTCCTTTAAGGCATGAGCTTTTCACCATCTACAGGCTCTCTCTGGGTTACCTAATGAGTAGCATGTCTATAAATACCATCTGAAACTCATGAGGGCCAAATCTAGAATTCTGGTCTTACCTGTCCCTTTAACTCCAAATGTAAATATCCACTTCTTGGTTGTCCTTCCTATCCGACTGCTTAAAAAACACCTCAAATGAATGTAGCCAAAATAAAACTCTCTACAGTTTACTCAAACTTTTCGGTCCTCATCATTCCCATTCAGTAAATTACTGTAGGCAAAAAAAAAAAAAAAAAAAAAAAAAATCTCAGGATAACTGTAAACTTATCTTTTTCCTCTCTTCATGCCCTCCCAACACACACAACCACATCCATAAAACACACCTGTTGGTTCTATCTCCATTCTATCCCTCAGCCTTTTTCCTTCTCTTATCTCTACTGCTTACACGGTGGTGCCAACTAGAGCCATTTTTAACCGGGACTCCTTCAGTAACTTCCTGTCTGGTCCTACCTATTCTTTTCTCCCTCCTGTTTCTACTCCTCTCCCTTCTTTCTAGAATCAAGAGTCCCTAAGTATCTTTTATAATGAACAATACCAGAATTTCCTAAACTGCCTTTAAATAGAAAAAAAAAGAAGAGTGGAAATGGCATATTAACTTTTTTTTATCTTGCAGATTATGCAAGGTCAGAGAATAGGAAAATGCCTTACATACTCACTGAAGTTGAGTGAATCTGGAAACCATTCTATGAAACATAATCTCTAGCATAAACTCTTTTAATTCTAATTCTGTTTAAGTCTGTTGTGTTATAATGATTAGATAGTTAATTATGTATCGATAATGATTAGATAGTATATTCCTAAATTATGTATCATTTTATTTGGATTTAATGAAGTTATAAGCCCTAAATAGTTCTAAATGTTGAAGAACTTCTAGAGTTATACATCTAGTTAAGACTGGGAAAAAACAGGGTCTTCTCAAATATCTTTTTTGTTCAATAATTTAGGAATAATACAACTTAGAATTACTTAATTTTAAAAAGGAAGCAGTATTATTTCATCTACCTGGGATCAGGCAATTGTCAAATAGCTTTACAAAGAGAAAATAAATAGCTAGAGGAGGTAATTTTGTATTATGAATATAACAAAGTTCTTTCTAAGTATATTAGCTATCTTGTTTGGCTTTGGTAGTTGTGGTTGTTTTGATATATTTGTTATGAAACATTTTGGGGAAGAGGAAGAAGGAGATCCAGAAAGAGTGATATCTGTGCATGTCCCAAAGCTGAGAATAAAATCAATACTACTCAAGAAGCAACTTTGAGTGTGTTTATCTTAGTGTATTTTTCTTTTAAGCTTTAGTAACAAACTTCTAGAATTGTTAGAGTATACGCAGATAATAATCAGTGAGGTTTTTCACATTGCTTCTAGAAAAATTGCTTTGTGTTCCAGTTTTAATTAGTGTATTATTATCCATCGCTAATTTGAGGGTTTTCGTCTAGAATTAGCACACAGCTGCAGAGAATGCAAGCGCCTGAATTGCTGGATTAGCTGGAGTCCATACAAAGGGGAAGGAGTAAATGAGGGAGGTGCAGCGCATTGTGTCCTCCAAATAGCTCCCCGCATTTACCAGCTATTACCTATCATTTAAAAGTGAATCCTTGATGGTAAGGAAATTGTGCTTCTCTATTTGGCTTGTTTTATCATATAAGAATATAGGATTACGTTACCCACCCCCCATTTTTGAGGGGAAAAACTTAAAACATTTGGAAAACCAAAGGGAATAACTTAACATACTTGATTATCTCCCACTCAGATTTAATAAATATCACTACTTTGCCATATGTGCTCTAGAGTTTCCTAAAAGCCATAAAACCTCACAGAAGCAGTATTACACGCCTTTGTAGCCACACTAACCCTCTCCCCCAGTCTCTTCTTTCTCTCCCCAGAGGAAACCAAAATTGTGGAGGTGGTATAGGCACTCTCCATCTGGGTTTTTGTACTTCTGCCAGAAGTTTGTAGATTTACAACATAACCAGTAATTTTACATGTTTAAATATCATATAAATGGTAACGTGCTATATATTAATATACTGCTGCAACTTAATTTCTTTGCTCAACATTATGTTTGGATGACTTCTCCATTGATATATCTATCTATCTATATCTATATATGTATACATGTATATAAAATCAACAAATCTGATTATTTACAGAAATAATCAGATTTGTTCATTTTAGTGGCTGAAGTGAAAATCTTCCCCATGCTTGCTAGTTTGCATATATGTGTTGGGATAGGAATCCTTTATAGCAGAGTTTCTCAAATTCGTGTGATGCTCCTCCCACGAGCATTTGGAAATGCAGGGAGCTTTCTTTCTATCACAATATATTCATTTTCTAGGGCTTCCATAACACAGTACCACAGAATAGGTGACTTACATGACAACTTACAAAAAGTCATTATGTTGTAACATTATTTTATAAGTGCTATGACTTTTTGATAAGTCTTGATATCTCCTAGGGAAATTACCTCTTCTTTCTTTTTCTTTTTCTTTTTTTTTTTTTTTAAGATTTTATTTATTTGTTAGAGAGAGGGAGAGAGAGCGAGCACAGGCAGACAGAATGGCAGGCAGAGGCAGAGGGAGAAGCAGGCTCCCTGCCGAGCAAGGAGCCCGATGTGGGACTTGATCCCAGGACGCAGGGATCATGACCTGGGCTGAAGGCAGCTGCTTAACCAACTGAGCCACCCAGGCGTCCAGAAATTACCTCTTCTTATTGTTGTACAAAATGGACTTAGTTTTCTTGGCTTTTTACTCTCCCACATAAGTTTTTTAATTAGCTTACCATGTTAATAAAAAAGAAATATATAGGATTTTCTTTGAAAATACTTTTAAACTTATAGATGAATTTGGAGAAAAATATTCATCTTAATAAATGTTGTCTTCCTGTCATGAACATGCTATATCTCATTAATTCAGGCTTTTGAAAAATTATTTTAGTAATAGAATTTTCCTTATATATCTTTAATTAGATTTATTTATATTTAAGTATTTATTGCTACTATAAATGGTATTTTGGCTTTGTTACATTATTAGATTGGGTATTCATGGATTCCTAAAAGGACAATTTTGATTTTTGAATGCTGGTCTTAGATTCCAGTGGAATTAATAAATTCCCATTTTTAGTTGTAACAGTTCATCTCTAGAGCTTCTTGAATTTTATATGTAAAGCAATCATATCAACCACAAATGTTCATACATTTTCTGTTATAAAACCTGATACTTTTAAAAAATTTTTGCATAGGCTAAGGACTTCATAAAAATGTCGAATAGTGGGGCACCTGGGTGGCTCAGTGGGTTAAGCTGCTGCCTTCAGCTCAGGTCATGATCTCGGGGTCCTGAGATCGAGTCCTGCATGAGGTTCTCTGCTCAGCGGGGAGCCTGCTTCCCTTTCTCTCTCTCTGCTTGCCTCTCTGCCTCCTTGTGATCTTTGCCTGTCAAATTAATTAATTAATTAATTAATTTTTTAAAAATGTCGAATAGTGCCAAATTTTTGTCTGCTTTTAAATAAGAATGCTTTTCAAGTCTAGCCATTAAGTATGATGAGTGTTTTAGGTTTTTATTAGATACTCTTTAATAATCCCCCACTTATAGTTTGTAAATATTTTATAAAGATTAATCACTTTTTATTTTATCAAAAAAAACCCTGCACATATTGAAATTATCACTTCATCTTATTAAGTCCCATAATATGGTGAATTTCATGATTTTTATCTGAATTCCTGAGTCAAATCTGGATTGGCTAAACTCTATTTTATTGTTTTTTATGCTATGACAGATTTATTTTTCTAATATTTTATTTATGTGCATTTTCATTAGTATAATGTGCCTGTAATTTTCTGAACTGTTGTGTTCAGTTTTGATTTTATATCAAAGATATACTAGTTTCAGAAGATGATTTGATTAGTGCAGCAAAACATTTACTTACCTCTCAATATCTTTCTAAATTTTTCTTATCCTCTTTTTTTTCCGTAATAAAAGATGTCTAATGATATTCTGGCATATTTCTTTTTCACTTTTACCTAGATGTGGCCAAGTAATAAATTATGGTAGGGCTGCCACATTACTATGTGAAATGTTTCTCTGAGTATTATGTATGCACAGTAGTGAAGTGTTATATGATGGCTCTGAGTCTAGACAGGGAGATCCAAAGAAAAGTGTTACATGGGATCTTCTGGAAGTTTTCTTAAAAGAAAAGGAATGCACTTATTTTACTTTTCTTCTATCTGGCACATGAGACATGATCATTAGAGCTCTGTCGTCCATATTGAATCGTAACATGACCTTGAAAATGGGAACCCCCATACTGAGGATGGTGGTGGAGAAAGAACGTAGATTCGTGAAGATGATATAAAGTTGTCCTGGCATATCAGCCATAAAAAGTGTGTGTGTGTGTGTGTGTCTGTGTGTGTGTGTGGTGAAGTTCTATCTTTATAAAGCTCCAATTATTTTGAAGTTTTCAGTCATATACATCTGAACCTAATGTTCATTAGTACTGGCAGTATTTTTATTCCTTTTATTCTGGTTTCTGAGATAATTTGTTTAAGATAAGAATTATGTGCCCCTTAATCATTTGTTAATAATATCATGTAAATCCTCTGAGTTTAAATAGTTTGTCTCAGTAACTGCCCCTTCTGAGTTTCCTTCTGAGGAAAGGATGCTCACAGGAACCATGGAGTTGCTATTCAACATACATGAAGTAGATCTGTATGGTCTGCAGGGTACGATAGACTGTGGCACTCAAGGAAGTATACGGCTCATATCGCCCTTCAAAAGAAACTGCCAGGGAAAACACAGTTGACTGACAGCCTTCAGATGCCATGTTTGGATCCACTTAAACCAAACTACTACCATCCAAGGGTGGAACACAATGAGAGTGCTAGAGACAAGTTATTTCTGGTCAGCATGGAATTACCCTGTCAACCTTTAGTCAAGGGCTCCCTTTTGACATGGTTGAGACTTGCTCAGAATTTTACTGTTGTCAGAATCTCTACTTAATCCTCCTTCCTTCTCTCTCCACCTTCACAGGATCATATACTGAAGGCATTCCAGGCTTATTTCTCTTTCCTCTCCTTCATTCCTTTGTAAGATTTCCCCCCAAAACTTCTAACATATTTAATTTTGTTATGGTTTCTACCTCTCAGAGTCTATACTAGCACAGGATTAAAATATTAAAAATGCAAAAGGCAGGCACTGTCAACTAAGCAAAGATATAATCCACTTAGAAGATCATCTAGATAATTAGTAATAAAGCCACAGGGTCTGGAAGCATGAGGTAAAAATAGAATTGTAAAGAGAGTGAGAAATTCAGAGCCATAGTAGTAGGACAGCGGCTCCTCTGTGTACAGCTGGCATCAAGTGCACTAGCCACATCGTGATCCTCCTCCCTAGGTGTACGATGGCATTGACAAAGTAGCTTAATGTGACATTCTGTACAGTATCCAGAAGTCCCACCCTGGCCGGAGATAGCCCTCCTCTATGACCGCCATCATACTCAGGCTGCTGCGAGCAGTTCTAGAGATGCCTGGCCTTAGAACAAATCCCATGAGGGCTCCAAAGATGCAGCAGGTGCAGGATGTCAGTCAGTAATCTCTCCCCTTGCCCTGGCAGCAAGTCCTCTTAAAAGGAAATGTGGGAGGCACAGTTCCCTGATCGCCACAGATGCTGAATTCCATTTTTGTCTGATAGTACTGACATATCTCTTTCCACATAGAATACTGTATGTGCTATGACGGATACTATACTTGATGTTATAACTGCTCTTAACAGCACTACTAATTATCTGGTTGTTGGGTTATTGATTATCTAGCCTACTTAATTAGTGAGTTGTTTGGTTATTAGGTACACCATTTCCTTATTATTTCTTTTTGGCTTAACATCTTCTTTATCCATTGTTAATATTGCGGTACCTTATTCATTATACATTTCCTTGAATTTCATAAATGCGGCATCTATTTTCTCTCTTATCAGTAAATATTAGACTTTTAAGAAATTTTCAAGGATGTAAAAATAAATAAAAAGTAAACATTCAAATAGAGTTCTTACAATCAATTTGACCCGAATCTCATTAAATGGAAAAATAACTCTCAGCGAATAATTTGCAAGTATAAAAGATATTGAATTGGGGGTTGTGGGGAAGAGGAATCATTATAATAATAAAACATCTATTATCTTCTGTTGTCTTTCAGAGAAAGCACACAGAAAGTATTCCAGTCCCTAGGTGTAGGTGCTAACAAGATATGTACTAATAGGACTATCTCCAGCAAAACTGATTCTGAATAAGAAGAAAAGAGAAACTAAATGAAACCCTAAATCTGAGAATCTTGAGGTTTTCCCTTGGGGAGACTGACGTCTCTTAGTGAACTGGTTTATATGCGTTGATTATATCTAGGGGCAGGGTGTGATAGAGTGAGCAGCTTGGGGTAGAAATCAGCCAGAAGTAGATTTGTCAGAGATGCATTTGCCCATTTCCCACGTTCTCTTAGAATGGTGTTTAGCGGTCTCATCTCCATGTAAAATCAGGCTAGCCCTGTCTGTGTTAGAGGGATAATAATAGGATAGCACAAAAGTCCTACTGGGTGAAGAGCTGATGGAAAGAAATGGTACCGATTCACCTCCTTCAGCGCTCTCCAAAATTCTGAATCCTTCACTTTACATCAAACAGATGTAAAACAGAACAGTCTCTATTCACAAATTACACGATAGCCTGTGATAAAAAAAATCACAGACTCTGTAATACAGCCAGCCACTGGAACTAATGGGTGAATTGAGCAAGATCACTGGGGACAAAACCAATATACAAAAATCATTTATTACTCTACTAGCAATGAAAAATTAGAAACAGAATTTAAATAAAATAGTATCTTTTACAGTAACACCAAAATATATATACGTTGAGTTAAATCTAACAAAACGTGTGCAAGATTTGTCTGTTGAGAACTACAAAACAATGTTTTATAGTTTGGAGAAGTCAAAATTGGTAGGAAGGTAATTCTTAAAAATGTTCTTCGGATTTGGTGGAATCCCAATTACCATAATACCAAGAAAATTTTGTGCATGTAATATCAAAAAGCTAATTATAAAACTTACACAGAAAAAGCAAAGAAGTTAGAATAGCTCCCCAAAAAGGGTGTGTGCGGGGGAATCAATTGCAAGACTGAAAGTACCTAATTGTAAGACCCATGGCACTAAAGACAGTGAGATAAAGAGAAGGGACAGACGTATAGATCACTGAAATAGACCGAGCAGTCTATAGATAGGATCACACACATGCGGTCAGTTGATTTTCAAAAAGGTTTCAAGTCAATTCCGTGGAGAAATGAGTATTTTCAATAACTGTTGTTGGAACAATTGAGATGTAAGCAAACAATGAATGTTAACCCATACCTCACACCATACACAAAAGATAGCTTGAATAGGCCTGAATGTTAAACTTAAAACTAATAGCACATTTTAAAAAAGCATAGGGAAAGTCTTACAGACCTTGGTTTAGATGAAGATGTCTTGGGGTACAAAAAGCACAAACCATAAAAGAGGAAAGTGATAGATTGGACCTGATCAAAATTACCCATTTCTACTCTTTGAAAGATGCTGAAGAGACAAGTCATAGAAAAAGATAAAATAATTGCAAAAAGTCTATCTGATAAAGGACTTGCATCCAGAATATATGAAGAATTCTCACAATTCAATAGGAAAATACCTATAAAAAATATGGACAAAAGTCTTAAACACCAAAGAAGATAAAGTGATGAAAAGTAAACTTATGAGAAGAAATTCAACATCATTAGTCATGAGGAGAAGTCAAAAATTAAAACCACAAAGAGAAATCAATGTACATATAGAATCACTAATTTTTTTCGTGAATTAAAAAGCAAACAAACTTGACCACACCAAGTGCAGTGAGTACATGAAGCAACTGGAACCCTCATATATTGTTGGAGGGAATGCAGAATGGTGGCAACCATTTTGGAAAACAAATGAGTAGCTTCTTTAAAACTTAAATATGTATTTACCAGATACAGTTCCATATCTAAGAGTTTATTCAAGAAAAATAAAAATTTATGTCCACACAAAAACCTATAAGTAAATATGTTAATTTTGTAAATTTGAGATATTTATAAATATAAATGGGATATATATATAAGCTCTATTTTAAAATGCCAGAAATTAGAAACCATTGAAATGCCCCCGAACAGATGAATGATAAACTATGGTACATTCATACAATGGAATACTACTTAAAAATAAAGTTGAAAAAAAATGATTTATTTAAACACAGAGATAAATTTCAAATGCATTATGCTAAGTGAAAATATCCAGACTCAGAGGCCAACATACTGCATGATTCTATTTATATGTATTTATATTTTTGTCTTTTGCAGAAAAGACAAAACCACAGTGACAAAAATCAAATCAGTCACTGTGGGCAAGAGGTTGATGGGAGAAATGATCACAAAGAGACATGAGGAAACTTTATATCCTTGTTATGAAGGGAGTTACTTAGGTGTGTTTGTCAAAATTCATAACACTATACATTAAAGCAAGAGAATTAACTCAATGTAAATTATACCCCAGTGAACTTCACTTGAGAAAAGTCCATCAGGTGAGGAGGAATATGATGTAATTTTTACATCTGGTTTTAGTAGACAAGTATAGGCACTAGCAATCTGGGATCATTTCAGTCAACAAAAACTGAATTAAAATGACTGGAAGCTTGTGTCCATCTCTTCCATAGCTCATCTTTCTCTTGGAGTGGAGCTTTCAGGGTCCCGGTACAAATGCATGGGTTTCCTAACCCTTGGAGGTCTCTGGAATTCTGTTTTTGTCCTTCTTAGTTGTCACAATTTCTGGTCATTAGAAAAAAAAGTGGATGCTGAGAGCAAGTGTTTTCTGTTTTATTTTGATTTTTTTTCTTTCTTCTTTTTTTTAAATCCAGTGACATCCATTGCTCATAGCCCACTGAAAAAACCATAGTCTTGACCACACATCTGTAGGGGAGTCTAAGAAATGTAGCTATAGATGCATAGCCCAGGAAGATTGAGAGATCAACCATCTTTGCCACATGAGGCTACCAAGTAATATTCTAAATATTTCATTCTTGTAATTCATCATTTCAGAGATCTGCTCTTCATTTGAATATATAGAATGAAAAATATTTTTTTCTTGTGTAATTTTTTTTAATATGCTTCATAATGATTTTAAAAATTTGTCCTAGAAAGTGGAGGGTTTGGGGGGTTAGGGGTTAGGGGGTAGGAGAAGAATAAATGAAACAAGATGGAATTGGGAGGGAGACAAACCATAAGTGACTCTTAATCTCACAAAACAAACTGAGGGTTGCAAGGGTGGGGGCGGCGTTGGGGGAGGGGGGTAGGGTTATGGACATTGGGGAGGGTATGTGCTGTGGTGAGTGCTGTGAAATGTGTAAACCTGGCGATTCACAGACCTGTACCCCAGGGATAAAAATACATTAATTATATGTTTATTTAAAAAAATTTTTAAAAATTGTCCTAGAATAAAGAGAGATTGATTTGGGCTTACCCTTGCACTCTCTCGTGGCTTCTGGTCTATTCCTCCTCTCAGAGAGAAGAGCATGCTCGGCTCCTAGCCGAATTTCCGGACTTCAGCAGCCTTTTTTATCTACTATAGTTCCACTGGCTTGAGGTGAATCCTTCCTGGGGTCCTGATCCTGCATTTGCATTTTAACTTTTGAATCTGTAACACCGCCTCCCAGAGCAACCCAACTACTCTCTGCCTGCATTTCTGTGAGTTTGGGTGGACAGTCCCTGGCTGGTTTTCAGTCAGAAATCTCAACTAACCTGAAGGGAAGAAGAGGGCAGCATGGTGCTGCTTCAGAATGAAGCAACCTCAGTCTGAGAACAGCTGCCTGGCTTGGTTCACTATACAGACAGTTTTTCTGAGCCAGGGGTGAAAAAGTAGGAAAGAAATGAGGAGCTTTAAATCACTTTTGAACGGACTGATTTCCACTGTTTCTAATTGTACGGAACCTGTAAATCATTTTATTTTGTGTTATTTTAATTCTTACGGAATTGGAACCTTCTTGATTCTGGTGTTCGTTAACTTCAAGTTGAGTTGTGCTGACAACATTTGAGGATTTATCCTTTCTGAATTTTAAAGAAAATATTTTAGTGAGAAAATTGGGATAAGCTGGGTCAATAACTTATTTCCAGATCCCCTTTTAAATCAGAATATTGTGGTGTTTGGTTTATTTACATGCTTTTTTTTTTTTTTTTCTTTTTTTGGTCATCATTTAATCTTGATTTATCTTTAGAAAATTTCCCAAATTCTTCAGCCTCCTTCATCACGCTTAAGAGCACTAAATTTAAGCCTCCCTAATGTCTACAGTACTTGGACGAACAAGATAAATAAAATCAAGGGCACGGCATTCCAACTGTGAATTGCATTATGCATTGAGAATGATTCAGTATCTGACACGTCATATGAATAATAAAGAAGCATTAGAACTACTTTCTACTCATATCTGCACAAATTCAGAAGACCATATCACACACACCAGAGGCCACATTTTGTCAGTGAGTGTTAAATTCTGGATGCAAATTTTTATGCACAAAAAAGGAATGCAGACAGAATTATATAACTATCTCACTTCTACTTTGGCGAGGTCATTTTGTTTTTAAACCTAGTGAGTCAAGTTTACTATGTTTCATATGTGATAAGCCGAAAGAAAATAAGACGAGGTTGGCCACTTAATCCATTCCTAAAAGAGGGTAGAAATGAAGCAAAATTTCAACTTCCATGGGTATTACTTGTGGGGCTATAATTATATCCCCCAGAAAAGTCATTATATTTCATATATTACATATAGTTAACTCCCATCCTTTTGTGGCATAAAACACAATGATCCTTTCCACATCTACATAAATAAACCTCCCTACCCTCTATCTTTACAAATCACTGTGACATAGCTCCCAAACTAGACACTCCATTAAATTGATGAGTAAATAAATTAAAAAGACCAGCAGTCCTTCCTAATTTATATGCTATTTAAAGGTGTTATAAAACAAAACTTGCTTTTAATATTTCCAGGCACTCTACTCATCTAAATTGAATAAAATTCACATGTTCGATGGACCGAATATGTTATTTATATTTATGTATCAGCGACGGCTTCCTTTACAAATGGCTAGCCCACCCTCAAGTAAAGCAAACAGAAAATGCGTGATTATTCCACATCTTCTACAAACCTATGGATGGATTTTGCTTCTACACACATTGGCAGAATGCACTCCTTATGTCTTGGACTGAGAAACTCACATACAGCCAGAGAAGATGAGATAGTTCTCATTTTCCTCTTTAAATATAGTCTGTGTTTTTGTGTTTCATCCAGGATTTTGCTTTTTATTTGGATTTTTTTCCTTTTGCTCCTCCGTGTGTTGGACGTTTCATTTTTTTTGTTTGTTTGTTTGTTTTGTTTTGTTTTGTTTTGTTTTTAATACTAATGGGATGTTCTTAATATAATATTGCCAATGAAGATACTTAAGCTCTTGTTTTTGCCTTTTCAGAACAATATCTCACTTCATTTTCCTAAACTGACTAGGCCTTTGTGGTTTTTCCCACATGTTCCTCGAGAAGGTTGGCAGATCTGGAATTTTATGAGGGGAACTGCACCACGGGTTTCTTTTTTCAGATTTGCTCGCGGAGAAGTTTCTTGCCACTGCTCGCCAGGTTCCCGCCACAGGCTGGCTCTGCGGCATGTCCTGTCGGGAGCCAATTAGAGCGCGTGTTCGGGCCGCAATGCCCTCTTCTTTGAGACCCGCAGCCCTCTCTGAATCCGCTGGGCTTTTAATACGATGTTGAAATCTGCTCCTGCTTGACTCCTACAGCTGGTTTTGATCAGGCTCCTCTAAAGAGGAAGTTTCAATTAGCACAGTTCCAAATGTGCTCTGGAGGTATATTTTTATGACTGCTCGACTAATAGCACGCTTTGTTCCTAGTGGTGTGTGACTCCTTAGCAAACACAGGCATTCGTGTGAGTCACCAAGTGACTTTACAGCAAGGCGAGGCTTTGCCAAAACCCGAAGAATGAGACGGCCAAATTGAATTAGTGGTCGAAACACATTAATTTATGCTAGATAAATGTTATTGTGGTCCTGTGGGCAAGTACTCAGGTCAGAGGCTTTATGAACTATTTGCAGCAAGAGGGCTTCAGGACAGTAAATCAGCTCTGTAGCAGGACTTTACAAACGACTTAGAGCCACTTACTCTCGCCTGTCCCTTAAATTGCTTCCAACGACCCCCCCCCCCATCGCTGCCTTCCATTGAGATGGTGCACCATTTGGGACCCCATTTGTGATATTTAACGTTTAAGCAGTTGGATTAATGATTTGTGTTGGCGCTGCCTGACTCTGGTGGAGCTTGTGGCCATCTCTTATGCCCATGGCCCTCACCACAGGCAGCTGTGTGTTGATCATTCCAGACTACAGATCTCAGTGGGTCCAGAGCTCTGGCTTAGCACCCGCTTTCGCAGAGTCCCTGCAGCTGTGCAGTAAATGGGAACCTTGATGTCTCAAACAGAGTGCACACAACCACGTCCTGACAGGGCTGTTTCTTTTCTGGGGAGGAATTAGATCCACTTAAGGCTGGATTATTTCTAGAGTAAGAAAAGTAGAAATAAGTGTTTTCTGGCTGCAAATTGTGGCAAGTGAGAGATGATGCCAAGAAAGAATTATGCATAAATGATAGTGTTTAAACTTGTTTTTATGTGTTTAGATGTGCCTCTGCCAAAAAACTGACAAGGCCTCTTTGTTGGCATTTTTTCAGAGAGAGACCACTCACACACTGAACGTTTTCTTAATAAAGAAGTAATTGTAAATCACTGGTGTCTAGGCACGTGATAGCCAGTTTACCTTAAACATGATCTCTTGCAAAACACAGGGAAAACAACTGGGAGGGCAGAGTGACGAATCGCCGCCTCCCCCACTCCACAGTTACTAAAAATCACTGTGCCCGATCAAGGCCCTGGCAGATTTAGGGCTTGGATCAAGGAATGGGCTACGGAGTTGGTTCTAGGTTTAAATACTGACTCTACCTCTTCTTAACTTTGTGATCTTGCGCAATTTGCTGCTGTGTCCTCACATGTGAAGTAGAAGTGATAGCCATACCTACTCTTGTCGTGTTAAGATTAATGACGTTCATGAATATAAACCATGAACAAAATAAATGGGGAACAAGGTAAGTTCTTAATAAATTATAGTTTGTTTATTTGTTTTCTGTTTTTTTCAGAGTGAGAGAGAATAGAGGGAATGGGCAGAGGCAGAGAGAAAGAGACCCTTTTATTTTTTTTTAGATTTTATTGATTTATGTCAGAATGAGAGAGAAAGAGAGAGAATGGGCGCAAGCAGGCAGAGGCAGAGAGAGAAGCAGGCTCCCCGCTGAGCGAGGAGCCCAACACATGACTTGATCTCAGGACCCTGAGATCATGACCTGAGCCAAAGGCAGCGGCTTAACTGACTGAGCCATCCAGGCACCCCAAGAGAGAGAGAGAGACTTCAGCAAGGTCCACACTAGGGCCAAGCACGATTTGGGGCTTGATCTCATGACCTTGAGATCATGACCTGAGCCAAAATCAAGAGTCAGGTGCTTAACTGACTGAGCCACCCATGTGCCCCAAATTATAGTTTCTATTAATTATTGGTGTTGCTGTTATCATTCCTGTTGATCTAAAAAAAAAAAAAAGTCTCTGCTTTTGTTTCAGTTTCCTAGTGGCTCTTGGAAGAAGCTGCTGGTACAGTAAAGATTGCCTTTTCTTGGCATTATATAGCCTCACCTGAAGAATTTTCAAGCTGTCATATTCTGTTCAGCATGTTGATCTTGGCCTTCCTAACCTATTGGTACTCCACTATTGTAATGTTAGTTTTGTTATATTTGAAGAGAGCTGCTATGCTATTCATCTTAATATTAGCATTGAGCAGAGAGGCCAATGCATGCATGACAGATGCTCGTCTCGTATGTGTTCAGTTTCACGTTGACAAGTGCCCATGTGCATATGCTTATAACCACATATGGAAACTTGTCCAGGATAAATTTTTCTCCAAAATGCAACATGTATTCCCAAGATGGAACAAGATATTATCTACAGATTTAAAAGGGGGGAGAAAAGGCTCCTGCTGCCCCTTTTGCATTAGGAATACAAAAAGAAAAAAAAAAAAAAAGTAATTTACTCCCAGGGTCTTGAAGCTTGCTGAATTAATTCAACCGAATGTGTGTTACTCCAGCTGAGTTCCCAGCCCAAGCTCATTCAGATGTTTGAATTTAAACTCTTAGTTGCTGTGCAATTAATACTTAGTTACTTGACTGATTTAAAAAACCAAAAACAAAAACATAACTACAGTCAAAACTTTCTAACCTATTTGTATGTATAGTTACATTAAGAAATTTTTTATTTGTCCTGCTTTCCATTTTTTAAATGATTTTATTTTATTTATTTGATAGGGAGAGAGAGATCACAAGTAGGCAGAGCAGCAGGCAGAGAGAGAGAGGGAAGCAGGCTCCCTGCTGAGCAGAGAGCCCAATGCGGGGCTCAATCCCAGGACCCTGAGATCATGACCTGAGCCGAAGGCAGAGGCTTTAACCCACTGAGCCACCCAGGCACCCCATGCTTCCCATTTTAAATTGAACTTCGTTAACACTGGGTTCTTTGTCTTCTCAAACTCCCCCAAATGTCTGTAGCATCTTTTTCAATATATCCCTACCGAATATTACCTAAAATGTTGTAATTAATTAATTTTCCTTGGCCATTCTAACTTCCTGTCTCATCAAAGAGAATTTTTTTATCTTATAGGATTTTTACTTTTTTCTTTTTGAGAAAAGTTAAGTGTAATCTAAGGTGGATATAGTTGTTGAGCCTCAATACGAGGTCTTTTAAAACTCTGTTACCCTCGATAGTAAAAGTTCCACAAGAGCAGGGTTACTGTCTACCTGCTTCCAGTTTAGTCTCAGTGCCTAAAACCACCCTCTGAAACACAAGCCATGAAGTAGTTGTTGAAATAATTATGTACTTAATGAAAACCGGTTAAAAAATAAATTAACCCATGTTTACTCCATGTTTCTGACTTTTCCTTCATGTTTTATCCCTTTTCTCCTCATTCAGATGAAACTGACTTTGCTTCTTAACCATATATTTTTTATAATTGCACCCACCTCTTGAAGGATCCATTTTTCTGAAAAACAAAATGGAACAGATAGTATTGTTTTAGTAAACAAATGGTGACATTCACATAAGAATTTGTCTCATCCCAAGGATATTGATTTTTAAACCATAACCAATAAAGGTGATTTCTTGTGGCACTTTCTGAACAGCCCAAAGTGCTAAGAGAAGTCCTTGTTATATTAACAGGCTGCGGTCCAGTGTGTAACGTCATGAAGAGCATCTGTCTGGGGCCAGAAGTCATGGGGGTTCAAAAGCTTCCCATAGAGATTGCTCATCAATAAAAGTTCTATGTTCAGGATTTTGTACATTTTGTTAATTAGGCCAAAGCAATAGACCTTTGTGGCAATTATGCAGACAGTGATGTAAAAAGATAGCCTGACAAACAAACCTCCATAATCCACTTACGTCTCACAGAAGCCAAAGGGTTGGAAAAGCCTATTAACAAGCTCCCTGCCTGTCTGTTTGGAGACATTGTTAAATCAAGAGTCTCAGCACCTGAGGCGGTCTGTTAATAAAGATCGTTTGTAGCAGATTTCTGCTCTATTACGAATGGACATAAAACAGCATAATTTAAAACATGTCAATAACTCAAGGCAAAAATGCCAAACATAGTCTGTTCTGTCTTTATAAAATGGAGCCAAGTATACACAAGGAAAATGCCAGGAAGTCTTCTGCTGACTGAGTTTAGAGATTGTTCCTGATAAATATTGTGATCCTTCAAGTTAAAACAACCTCTTGGTTGGGTGTCTCTGTCTCTTTTCTGTACTAAACTCAAGGAATCTTTTCTATTTAAGGGCCAACAAGATCCCTAACCTCCAGTCCTAGAAGATGCCTGGAAACCTGTGCCCTTTGTGTCAGCCTCGTGAATTCATAATTGCTCGTGAGTGTTTCCTATTTTTCCCCTCCTCCTTTCTTCCTCTGGAGTAGCATTTACTGGCTGTTTGGGAACAGATCTTTGTAGACAATGAGTTATCATTGGGTTGTCTTAGGAAAATTTACTGAGGAATCTAAAACACCAAGCACCGAGTGAGTCACCCCTTGTCTTACACATTTGCTTAAATATGTTAGTCCAATTTTCAGGGACAGTTCTGTATTTTTAACACAAAATCAAGGACCAGGGAGTCGGTATTCCTGCAGCATCCATGTGGTACTTACTGTGATCCAATGGCAAAGGCTGATTGATGGCATTCTCAGTGAGTGCTTTGGGAGGCTGAGAAGAGCATCTACAGAGGGCTGCAGTGCATTGTTGCACATGTGCAGTGAGCTCTGCCATGTTCAACAGGCCTGGAGATGAAAATTTACCATACTGCGTCTCCCACATCCGGTTTGGGTGGACGGCTGAGCCTGAGTGATATTATCTTCTCTATTAGAAGGCCTCTCATGAACCGAGTGGTGGTTTTAATTAAATCCACTAGGTTGAGAAAAGTGGCTTGGCAGCTTCAATTGATTTATTGTGTTTGTGACATCTGCGCCTGATTTATTGTATTGACTTGCAGAATTGTTTTTGGACACTCACTGTACATATTTTCATTCTGGTTTGGGGGACTCACGGGCTATAAATAAGTAGCATTTTCATTCTGCTGTTATTTTAGTTTTCTTTGTGTTTCTTTGGTAGGATGGTGAACTATTGAAGTCATCACGTTAATATGATCAAAAGCATGAGATTCTGTGGGTTTGTGTGTGTGAAGAGGGCTGATTGAAAAGTGGTACTGGGCTGAAGTTCCTTAGCAGCATCTTGCCTAGGTTTGTGAGCTGAGAGAAAGAGACAGATTGATGATTTTTAAAAATTTAGTCTATAAATTGACAAAACGATTTGCTCCATGTAATGGCTTTCTTAATTTTAAGATTTAGGTTTTATTCTTTGTTTTCTTTCTTGTTTAATTTAAATTCAATTAGACAGCATATTTACATATTTAACATCATTAGTGTCTAGTGTAGCGTTCAGTGATTCATCAGTTGAAAATTTAGATTTTAGACATTAAGTATCAACACCATGTTGTAAAAAGTTCCTTTCCAATGATCTCAACGTAGCATATTCAGGTGGGTGTTACAAGTGGCCCCAAACCCAAATTTTCCTGTAGGCAGATCAATCTTAGAAAGTATCCTCTCCAGGGGCACCTAGATGGCTCAGTGTGTTAAGCCTCTGCCTTTGGCTCAGGTCATGATCCCAGGTCGAGCCCCGCATTAGGGTCTCTGCTTTGTGGGGAACCTACTTCCCCCTCTCTCTCTGCCTACTTGTGATCTCCCTCTCTCTGTTAAATAAATAAAATCTTAAAAAAAAAAAAAAGTATCCTCTCCAAATTCCACAATGCAGGTGTAAGAAGAGAGGGGAGAGAAGAGTCAAGATGCAATTTCTGCCCAAGGGGGAGGGCGGAGAAATACGTGTCTTTTTTTTTTTTTTTTAAATTCATGTTTTTGTGGGGTTTTTTAAAGACTTTATTTATTTATTTGAGAGAGAGAGACAGTGAAAGAGAGCATGAGAGGGGAGAAAGTCCGAGGGAGAAGCAGACTCTCCAAGGAGCAGGGAGCCTGATGTGGGACTCGATGACCTGAGCTGAAGGCAGTCCCTTAAACCAACTGAGCCACCCAGGTGCCCAAGTCTTAATCAGCCTAAATATTTCACCGGTCTATGAATGAGTGGTTGCACGCCCCAGTTACCCACACTGTAATGATGTGTTGGGCTCCCTGGGTTAAAGCTCGCTATTCCCTACAGCTGGGGCCACTGAGCCCCTACCTGAATCCCCAGTCCCACTTCTGAAACAAATCAAGGAAAATTTAAGGAGTCTGTGTAAGTCTCTCAGGAAAATTCACTTCAGGCAGCCTGTGGCTTAGCTCACTTTAACCTTCTATCTCAGTGTTAGAAGCTGGGCTCTGCCACTGTGCCTTGTAGTCAGCCTCTAAGTGGTGTTGAATCCACTTGGAATGGCTTCCCATTTTTTTCTTCCGTGCCCATATCTCTTGGTCAGTAGCCTATCTTGTTAGTTTTTGAGTTTCTTTCCAGAATACCCAGAGTACTGCTTTGAGCCCAAAGTTGGGGCCTACCCTGACACTGACCACTTATTGCCTGTGGCAGGACCCTCCTCATGCTCACCTACTGTCCAGGTGTTTCTCGATGAGCCGTAGGTGGTCTGCCAACTCACTGGAGTCTCCTTGTTGATCTAGGTTCACTCTTGCATAGGTGGTTGTATATCTTAATACACAGCATGACCCGTCCTCTTTCCTTTACAACCCTAATTTTCCCCCCTCATTTTCTTCTGTGGGCTTATCAGTTAAAATAGGGAAAGACTTCTCATCACTAAAGCTCTATAGAGTTCATTTGAAAACTTTTAATTTATTCTCCGGGATACGTGAGTTGCTTCAAATAACTCATGAACTTATTTTGTTTTTCTGGAGGGTGTTCAGTGGAAATCCCCGAACCGTGTAAGATCAGGTATGTGAGAGAAAACTCAGTTATAGGAGCCACTTACTGAACAACTACAAACAGGCATGGATTTTAGCCCAGCATAAAATCTGCTTGGAAAACCTAATTCATATCAAATTCAAGTAGGAAATAATGCCAAATGGCTTTAAGAAAAAAATTTACTGAGATAGAATTTACATAACCATTAAATTTACCATTTAAATTATATAACTCAATGATTTTTAGTAAAGTCTTACAAAATTGTTCAGACTTCACCAAAATTCAAGTTCAGAACAATTTCATTACCCCAAATTAGCCTGGTCTCAAAGAGGTAATTAGTCACGGTTTTATATGTGAATCATCTTAAACTAAGTTAATCATGGAATGATGTTATGTACATAATATAGGAAGAAAGTGATAGTGCAGACTGTTACACATGAAAAACAGCGTACTTTTCTAACGAGTGGCTAATTCCCATGACTCGGTTGGCTTAACCCAGGAATAAGACTGCAGTGCAGCCTGCCCTTCATATTGGAAAAATTCTGAGGGAATTTTGAAAATCATTCATTCTAAAGGAGAATAAGTCTACATGTGTGCAAAAGCACATCACATATTAGAACTGTGGCTCTGTGCTAAGTCAGATGAGGGAAACACTTCCTCATTAATAAACATCAGTCTGCTTTACCTGTGCTGTGGGCTTTCTGCACATAGTTGCAAGATCTTGTACCTGCAAAGTAAATACCAAGGTTTCTGGAGCCACATTTCCTAATGGACTGCAGAGAGCTGGCCTTGAAGGTACAGCATAAAGAAAAGCTCAAAAGAGTCATCTCAGTAGTAAGTGTGCGGTTCTACACTGTCAGAGATAATGATCCTTAATGGTGTTTTTCACTTGTGACGGTCATACCCGCTAGGCTAGGGAGCATACTAGCAGGATAGCGAGCTTTTGAAAATTTGGTTCACAGGTTATGTGTGGATTTAATAAAGCAGCCCTTTTAAGAAACTAAAGAATTCATCTGAATTGTTCAAAATGAAAAGCTATTTGCTTTTACTAAAACATGACACCGAAGAGCTAGCAGTGATCTGGAGGAAGAGTTTAGCTTGGCAGGTTTCCCATTCTTATTTACAAGAGTTTTTCAAGCAATTTTATTTTTACAAACAAGACTGTATTAGACCATAGGGAGAAATGCACAATTAGAGGTTCAGCCTTGGAGGACTTATTATCTAGTCAAAGAAGTAAAGCGCTTCGCCTGGACAAATTATCAGAGTGAACTCTTACTGTAGGAAGCGCCTTCCCTTAAATCGCTATGGCAATGATTGAATATAAACAATATTTAATAAGGTTGACACTTGGTGATGCCAGATAAATGTGATGAGAACAAAAGTCACCTGGATGCACCATCCCTTCCTCTCTGTGTCTTCCTCTTCCACCCAAATCCTCCATTACCTCAGGGACACAGAAAATTCCTATTATTGAGTTGATCAGGTAAGTAGCAGTCTCTTATTTTTATTGGATTAACAGCTTATTGACGAGACGAAAAGAACTGGAGGTGCTCAGCAAGGGTGACAACTCAATGCCCCTGAGACAGCTGTTCATTTTTACTACAGAATGTTCATCTTCTTATGCAGGCATGTATATTTTTCTGAGGGAAAGACCACGATTTTGTAGTCTTGGTAAAATCCTGGCACCTTGTGTTTTAAATGCATGCTTATCTCTGTAACTCTTCAAGACATATTAACAGCATCCTGCCTCCCTACTCTCATGTTTTATAAATCATGGGTCAAGGGTGTGCTGACATGCTAGTACATTGCTATTACACAAATCGGGTTTCCTCTTATCTCATCCAACCACTAAAGCATTTGTTTTAAAAGTGACTATTGTAAGCCTACAGATGCACAGGTCATATATTATAGGGTGCATGATTTATCTACAGCTTTGGGTCTCATGGACCACAGCATTTTATTTGCAAAAGTTGACTGATTGGGTTCTGTATAAGATCAAATTTTATCGCCATAGGAGTAAAAGTCTAGCTCACTTAGGTGGATAAATAAATACTACCTGAATTCTCACTAATGATGTAAGGAATGAGAGTCTGTCTTTTCTTGAGTTTTGTCTCCACATAACATCTCAAGTTCAGCAGGCTACTGTTTTGAGGAATACAGTCTTCTCATGAAAGTCCTTGATGAACTTTTTGTGCTGGTGAACTGTTCTCAGAATGGCCTCTTGACGACATTGTTTCATGGCTTTTTGCCTTCAGTTGAAATGCAAAATACTTTTTAATGGTTATCAATGATGAAAAAAAATCAACACAAATTCATTCTTATCTATTTCTTCTAATTCCAACTTAATAAGTTTGTGTTAAAGGGAAAAATTAGGGATGAGGGCAGTTGGAAAGGAGCTTAAACTCAGAGGTAGTTCAAGTGTATTTATAATTTAAGTGTTACATAACTGCCCTCCTTAGTTTAGCAGTAATTTTAGACTGTTGGGTTTTTGTTTTGTTTTGAGATTTTTGTTTGACTTGCGAAGTACGAGAAACAAATTAAAGAACCTATCAAAGAATGTAGCAAGGTTTTCTTGAACAAGAGGGAGTATATCTTTTTAATTTATTGATACTACAAACAATAGTAGTACGAGATCATTGTCCCTAACGCCTTGTTCCTAAAAATAAAATGTAAACTGACTTGGTTTATGACCAGAAAGTCATTCCAGGCTCTTTTTGGATAAACTTACCATCTATATACTTGGACATCTAGTTAGATAGGTAAAGGAATAACTAACTGGTCTGGAGCAGGACTTGCAAGTTGCAGGAGGACAAAGATCCTTTTAGAGAGGCAATTTCCACTGATTTGTTGTCCTTGAAACATCTGGTCTTTGAACCCTTCCAACTGGGCTCTTCCAGGCCATCATTTTCTACTTTATTATTTTCCTTCCCAATTGCTACTGTACCCACTTGGTCATTCCTGTAACCAAAGTACCTCATTCTACTTACTTTCTGGCTCCTTTTCCCACATGACTGAAGAATGTCATCACAAGAAGACTAGATGCCACTTAACAGGGCCTTCTGAATGTCTCCACTAGTAGCTGAAAGCTTTCATTCATGCAGCTGGGCATGTCCTTTCCTCATTCCATTTTTGTATCTTCTGTGCAGCCATCTGCCAAGTAGCTTTCCCAGACAGGGGGCAAAGATTGGAACCTAGTACTTCCTGAGATCACTCTTTATATTCATGGACAGATCATATTGCCTGGGAAAGCTTCCTTGGGATTCATTGAAATCTGTGTCCCATAGCTTCTGGCAATAGATCCTGCTTTAGTACATAGGCGATTATGCAGAATATGAGCCTTTACACTCAAGACCAGCTCATTATTGGGAAAATTTATTCAAAATCCCTTTCTTCACTATCTAGCTATCTTCTCTTCCGGAATTCTCCTTTCAAGATCAGCTTTCCACTTGAACCTTGATTTTATCTCCATCCAAGTTAGTGAAGAGATTTGATCCAAATATTACATTTTTCTCACTTGAATACCTAATCACCTTCCCTCTACTGTACCAATTCCTTTACGAATTTGCCCAAGCCTACCTTATACCACATAAAATAAAACAAATTAAATAAAGCCTCCTCTTCGCCTTGTCCTTTCCAAACAACCACACAATCTTGGGCCATCCTTTTTCTGTTAAACTGTTTTACTCTATTTTTATAATTGATCTGTTTTGCATTAATTTTTATAAGCCATGAAGGTGCCATTTAATGTATTGTTTTATGGATTTGAAATAACTCTAGTAGTTGACAGATTTCCAGAAATAGGCACAGGTTAAGATTTGATAGAAACTAATATATAAAATAAAACAAATACTTGATACTATCTAATGGATGCACATATGTATCCAGTCTAATCTCTTTGTGTTTAAGAAGAATCTTCTAGGAAAATTTTTGTCCTTATGTCACATTTAAATAACTCATAACCCTCCTTCCCAAATTCAGCTATGCAGAATGGGAGTGAAATATAATAGACTATTAAAAGATGTTGTAATCTATTAATTTTTCTGTGATGAGCAGAACACATTAATAATGTGGTATAATTTTTTTTTTAATCCCAAATACTACAGTCTTATTTTGAGTATCATTTTGTACTCATGTTACAGAATGATCTAATGCCTTATGCACTCTTAATTCCTTCCCCTCTCACCCTTGATGAGATAGGGGTCTTTGCTAAGACACAATAAAGAGACAGAGACTGTTACTATGCAAGTATGTAATAGTCCATATTTTTAAAATAAAGATTTCTTTGTTTCATGGATATGTTGCTCTGAATAGTCTATAAAACCTAAACTCACTCCAAGGAATACTGTGAAAAGCTGTTGGCCCTTCCTGCTGGAGCAGGGAATAAAGAAGAGAATGGATTTGGAAACAACTGGAAAAATATAAGCATGAATCCCACTCTTCAACAACGAAGGCCACAGAATGCAAATTTTTAAAACAAATAAATGAAATAAAGAGAATTATTCATAATGCAAAAGTAATTCATCATTATACAGAATTTCTAACAGAGTTCACTTGAATAAAGGAGGGCCCTGGTGTTTTCACAAGTGCCTGGGTGATTCGTGCTCTGATCACTTAATTCTTGCAATTTTCAGAACCTGAGCTATATCTGAAATATAGCTGTGTGTTATACAATGTATACAGATAAAACTCATGCATATATGTGCATGTTAAAATTTTGTGAAAAGGGGGCGCCTGCGTGGCTCAATGGGTTAAAGCCTCTGCCTTAGGCTCAGGTCATGATCCCAGGGTCCTTGGGATCGAGCCCCACATCCGGCCTCTGCTCAGCAGGGAGCCTTCTTTCCCCTCTCTCTGCCTGCCTCTCTGCCTACTTATGATCTCTGTCAAGTAAATAAATAAAATCTTAAAAAAAAAATTTAAAAAAATTTTTGTGAAACACTCCAAACTCTAACATTCCCATATTTTAATTGATTTCTGTAACTCGCAGTGAACTTTCTAAAGTTCTCTAAATTCTGAGCACCATATAAAATCAAATTTGATTAAATCAGTTTTCCTTGATGGAAGAGAACATTACTGAAACCATTGTGATTTGTGACCTATGATTGCACTCTGTTCAGTGTGATTCGGAGGTCATGTCTAACTTAAAGCTATGGAACACGGTGAAAATTCATTCTTTCTTAGCTATAGCACTACAGCTAAGACCCCATGCCACAGCTAAGTAGTGCCACAGCTAAGACCGCATGAATATTTGTACTTCTCAAGACAAACTCTGAAAGAAATCTATCTCTCTGATATTGCCATATCGTCCAGTCCTCTATGGATGAGACTGCAGAAGCCCTCCAGGTAATAAGAGTTTACGATAATCACCAAAACATCTATGCAAGTCCACTGTTGCTGTCCTACAAGGCAAATGCAGGTCACATAAAAGAGGAAAGTAGGATATATCTCTCACCAGCAAATGACACCATTGATATTATCTTAACACCATGAGCTATATAGCTTCCAAAAGCAAATGGGAAAAATAGCCAACAAGCAGAGTTCATTACAAAAGTTCATGAAGTTTCTCAACGGAAGGAATTTTTTTTTTTTTTAATTTATTTGACAGAGAGAGAACTCACAAGTAGGCAGAGAGGCAGGCAGAGACAGAGGGGGGAAGCAGTCTCCCTGCTAAGCAGAGAGCCCGATACGGGACTCGATCCCAGGACCCTGAGATCATGACCTGAGCCGAAGGCAGAGGCTTTAACCCACTGAGCCACCCAGGCGCCCCTCAACTGGAAGGAATTTTGAAATTAATTTACTGTCGCTTCTTGTTTTAGAATTAAGGTAACTGAAGACCAGAAACTATAAATTATTTGAGATTACATAACTTGTTAGAGGCACAGCCAGGACAAGAGTTCAGGACTCCTGACTTCAGTCTTTTGTCCTGTAACAATGATTAGTAGCTAAGATGACTTTATATTCTTAATATGTGTTTAGGTTTAGAAAGTCAACTATGAGAAACATGTATTTCCCTAGACCATGTATTATTAACAAAGACTATCACCTCCAAAGGCGTGAACATTGGCCTTTAGTTTGAAAAAATCTTAGATGTTAGATATGATAGTGGTATGTGGCCTTCAAGGGGCATAGTGTCCAATCAGGTATGTTATGTATCTGTAGCTTGCACATTTCAAGGTGAGAGGTCGGGTGGAAGAAGGAAGGATTAAGAAAAGACTCTTAATCCTTTTACCACTGATTTGGAAGCTTTTGTCTTAAGGTTGTCCAAGTTTCAATTTCCTTACCTATAAATTGATTTTATCTACATGATTTATCTATCTTACATGATACATGTATAAAGCAATAAACCTGGAACACAGTAGTCATTAAATAAATAATAATATAATATAATATAATATAATATAATATTTGTTATTATTATTATTAGCTGTTAATACTTTCAGCAGCTGTAAGACCTAGACTACTTCTGCATCAGTCTGTTTAGTAGGCAATTTGTTCTTATCTCCTCTTTGGAAAAGCTCTCCCCTAGTCTTTCCCCTCCCCATCCCCCCACGCCGGTCATTCTTCTACTCCTGACACTCCCTAGTTGCCTTTGGCTCCTTTGTGGTCTGTCTGCCTGCATAGGGATCCCTAAGACAAACTGAACTAGTAGGATTCAGCATAAGCATCGCCTTACCTTCCCATCCCCAAGAGGTTAGAGTAAGATATCTCGCTGGTTTAAATCTCCCCATGAGACTTTTAACTTCTTGAGAGTAGAGATTCACTTATTGGGAATTTACTCTGTTCCGGGCACAGTTCTCAGCTATGAACAAAACAAACAAAAATTCTATCCTCACGGAATTTGTATCCCCATCGGGTAGAAAGACAGTAATGTGAATGAGTGAACCATGGAGCATGTTAACGGTCAATGCTAAAGAGAGAAAGTCATAAAGAGAGATGGTAAGTTTAGGAAGAAGTGGAATTTTAGAAGTTGGCCAGTGGAAAGCTCCCCTTCCCTCCCTCTGCCACACCGCACAAAAGGCGGTTGAGAATAAGGTCGGAAAGAAATGAGGGAATGGGCCATGGAGATATTTGGGGAAGAATGTTATATTCTCAGAGCTGTGAGGTACATTTTCACAGCTGCCACAGCTGGGAAAGGCCACACAGCCCACCTTGTAAGGCCACACAGATCATTTTTAGGATCTTGGCATTTACTGTGAGGGAAATGGAATCGTCTTCCTAATACCACAAGTCCTGGGCCCCATGCCTAAAACATGCTAGGCATTGAATAAATGATTGATGACTGAACCGACTCAGTCACCACTACACGTACACGCATAAAACCCATTAAATGAAATAAATACAAAGACTGGCTTTGTGCTGTCCTGTTTAGACAGATACCATGTAGGATAAACCTGAAAACACAGAACCTACTGCATATCATTTAAAGAAAGCATAGCAAAATACATGGCTTTATACCTGTCAGTTCTGTGCTAGTAATCAATAACCTCATACCTGGTGAGGAAGTTGGAGAGAGACATAGACAGGATGAAGCAGGAAAAGCATCAGGTGGATCCTCAGGTCATTGGATGAATTGGTAGATTTAGTCAACAAACAATTCTGGATGCCCAGTTAAATTTATGTTACAATAAATAATGAATAATTTTTTTAGTATAAGTATATCCCATCAGCATTTAACTTGGTGTTCAGTATTTTATCTGGCAAGGGTCCTTCCAAAAGACAAGATTTAAGTGGGACTTTGAATTCTCAATGTAGCCTGACTGCTATGAGCTCTCATCCAGTGGTCTGGTGGAAATGCCTTAAGGAATGCAGGTCAAAATAATTGAAGTCATTTGTATATTTATTTTGATGCCATCACTTTATATTTATATTGTATAATTTTACAGTGTATAGAGTGTAGTAATATGTCTCTCTATATAATTTATATGTAACTTATAAGTAAATATTTATTGGATTTATTTTTCAATCAGACATTTATTCTTGATAACAGAGAGGAGTCAAAAAATAGAAAAGCTGTTCTATTCAGTAGATGAGCAGCACTGGGACAAAGGACATCTATTATTTTACCCTTAAAAAAAAGATAACCCAAATCAAGAAAATTATTACTTGCTTGGTAAAAGTGTCACCGAGGTATTTAGTTTGAGGAATTTGTGAAATTGACCAAGTGTTCTGAAATATACTTTCTTGCCTCAAAATAGCTGATAATGACTGGGATAAGTCACTGTTAGGTAATCACATTCAAACAGTTCATTTTATGCATTGCTCATCTTACTTAGGGAGAAAAAATGTAGTTTGTTTGGACTTGATCCTTACATGTCACATGGTCAGTCATACTTTGTTGTTTTGTTCTGACAATTGCCTGTCCATCTTCCACTTTGAAACGATAAAAAGGGGAAAGAAAACACGAAGCCACAAACTGCTCCCACTGTGCAGAGTGACAGCATTGTAATACCACAGAATCTAGAGACAGATGGTGGCTTATAGCAGACATCAATCTTCAATGAGAGTAAATTTAGGATAATGCCCCTCTTTGGTAATGGACATGTCTTTGCAAAGTTATTGCTGACAGCATCCTCTAACATGCTGATTTGCTAAGACAAGGTTTTTATTGCATCTAATCTTGTCGTAAGGCATGAAAAAAATGGTTGGGTACATGTTTTTCATGTATAGTTTTTACAAGAATTGCCTGCATTAGAGAGTGGCTAAATTGTTTTCCATATTTTATGGCACATTTCTAATGTTCCACCGCACACAACATTGATCACTCAGTCCATTAGCTTATTATGATATCCTGAAAGGAGACACTTCCTTTGGGAAAAGCCATTATTTGAAATGAGATGAAGGTTCTGACTTCATAGGACAAAGTGGGGTGGAATCTATTGAGCAACTTTTTAATTTCATCAAGGGAGAAAAGCAGAATATATATGTGTGCATGTGTGTGTGTGTGTGTGCGCGCGCGCGTGTGTGTAAAGATGTATTGTATTATGTATCTATAATATATATGTAAAGGTATATGTATTTTCAAAATATCTGACCTGTCCAAATCTGCTTTGCCTTTTGAGTGGCTCGGACACTCCCCAAAATCTCAGACTATAACCCCAGTAAGGATGGAAACAGCTGTTACAATACAAACCTTTTTCAGAGTTACATACATTGAGGAATACTCATGGCGTTCTAGGGTCCTAATAGTAAAAGAGAACACATAGGGAGACTGTAATGTATGGATTTGAGAGAGCTGAGAGATGTTCAGGGACTGTGGAGTACTGCAAAGATTAGCTATAAAAGAAAGTGCTGCCACCACCAAGTGGCACTGCCACAGCCCAGGCCAGTCAGCAAGAGCGGGACCCATTCTGGAGCTGTCTTCAAGAGATGAGGTCATGAAAGGTTTTTTCAATGGGCCTGGAATCATCATGGAGATGGAACCCCTACAGGAGACATCACTGAAGGAAGTGAGAACATATTGGTTTCTCCCCTCTTTGCTGTCCTCCAGTTTCCAGCTGCATTTCCCTTAGGCAAGACAGACTTGCCCATGTGCTTCCCAGAACGGCAGCCCAGAGAGGGAGGGGCAGGGAACAAAGCTGGGAGCCAAGAGGTAAACAGATGACTTAAAACTGGAACAGCTTCCTTCCCCACTTCATTTAATACGCTTCCGAGTATTGTAAACTCTATCCTACCCATAAAGATACAGTTTTCCTCCAGCTAAGCAAACTTTGAAATCTTGGCTGGCACGGGGAGGGCTGAAGTGGAGGTTGGGGCAATAGAGAAGTGGGCCACAGAACGTATTTGGAAAACTGTTGGCAGGTGGCTCTTCGGGCTCCTTTATGCACTGGTGCTTTGAGAAGAGGAACTGTATGGGAAAATGGAGATGCCCCATTGTATTCTATACCTGCTATGTATCAGGAGCCAGGCAGAGTGCTTCTGCACGTTTCACTTCATCCTCAGAGTGGCCCAGCAGGGGAATTCATGTCCCCATAGGGATATAAGCTATGATATCTTTATCTACTTCTGAAATCCCCAAATCATGTCTTCTGGGTAGGGGGTCTTTTGTATCTGCTGTTGAGATAGGTAGACAACATGAAGTTCCGCTCTGACAAGAAGTCCCGACCACTCCCAATTATGTAAAACCTCCAGTCCGGAAACGTAGTAACACATGAGGTGCCCTACCGTATCAGACCTTGCGTCCAGTCAATTATTTTGTCTTTGACAATAACACCGATGGTTTATGGTCTGTCATGTTTGTTCTCTAATACATGTGCTAAATATTCTTGGGGTTGTTCTGCTACTAATAGTAGTTTGCACTAACTGAGTGCTCACGAGATCACAGGCACTGCTGGAAGTGTTCTACTTTTATTAGTTCATTTAATCCTCACTATAAACCTGTGTATTGGTTTTATTATTATTTTCACTTTCCAAATGAGGGAGTAGAGGCAGAGAGCTTTTATATAACTTGTCTAAATGCATGGACCTGGTGATGGTCGAATGGGATTTCAGTCCTGTGTCCTAAGAATTAGAAGACTTCTCACTATCCTCTGATGACCCTTTATAGGTGAATGGCTCATGATTTTACTTAATTCTTTATGCAAGAAATTCCCTAATGAATAGTTATGATTATTTCTCTTGAAAAATGAAAAAAAATTGTAATCGTACTAATTGTACACGTTGAGATGTCAAATAAGTTTGGATTTTTAATATGCTCTTTTGAATAAAGAAAGTAGATAATTGTTTTGCTGGTTCATGAAATCAGGCCATAAATATTTTTCACATCTGGTATTAATTAAATGAAATTTCCTTTAAATGAGATAAAGCCGTTGAAACCATAGTACTAGGTTTTTTGCTTCTCAGAATATAAAACCTGACCGATGAAGGTCTCTTCTGATGGAGAGGAGCCAGGACTAGACACTGTAGGAACCCTCCGCCCTCGTTAAGTTTATATAACCACAAAAGTGCTCATCTTGTTAGTTCAGGTTACATTTGACGTCTGATTCTGAGCGTGTGTCTTTGTTTACAGAAAGCAAGAAACTAGTGATGTGAATCCAACACTGGACAAATCAGAAACTAGTGAAGATCACAGCATAGACTCTTAACACCAGCCACCTCCAGTGTGAAGAATGTCAGGGCAGTGAGCTTGTCATGTCTTCCGGCCAGGGGTGGATAATGAGAGCATTTTTTATTATTTTTATTGCTGTACTTCTCTGTCCACCACAACCAATGTATAGGTGGCAGAAGTCTTTATGAGAAATGATGGTAGCCTAGATTATGAAGGGGGCAGAGGAGTTAGATTTGGATTCATTTTAATATTCATATTCATATTAATATTTCAATAATTTTATTATTTATTTTAATAATTTTATTAATATTTTAATAATTTTAATAATTGCTGGAGGTAGAACTAATAAGTCATGGTAATGGACTGTATGAAGAGGTTTGGAAAAGGGAAGAATCAAGGCTTCCACCCAGGTTTCTGGGTTGAGCAATTGGGTGTATGCTCCAAAAATTACTGAGATGGGAAACATGAATAGAAAATGGGCTTTATTGCTCTTGCTGTTGTTATTATTTTAATGGAACTGGTGGTATTTGAGTTGTATTTTATATACATTGAGTCTTGAGTTTCCAAAAGCCCTTAGCTGTCAAGGAATAGTGCTCTAAAACTCTTGTGTGCAGCTGAGGAGAGGCCAGGCTAATACAGATTTGGTATGGGTGTTTTAAAACTTTTTTTTCCTTAGGGATTAAAATGTGCAAAGAAGTAGAGACTAGTACAGTGGATCTCTGTGTGCCCTAACCCAACTTCTACAACCATTAACTCCTGGTCAGCCTTGTTTGAACCATATTCATCCATTCCCTGCTCCCCTACCCACCCCCTGCCCACCGCTAACAAAGCAAGAATCAAAAGCAAAAAAGCAAATCCTGAATCACATATAATTTCCATCATTACTCAATATAGAATTTTAAAAGTTGAGGACTCTTCTGAAAAATATATTCACAATGCCAGTATCACAACTAAAACAACAGAAATTTCTAAAAATTATCCCATATTGAGTCAGTGTTTCAATTTCCTTGCCTATCCATAAATCTGCTACAAATCAGGGTCTGACTAAGGACCGTACATTCTAATTAGTTGATTTTGCTCTTATGTTTCTTTCCCTTTCCTCTCCTTGCCCCTTACAATTTATTTGTTGATAAACTAAATTTATGGTCTTACAGAGATTCTCACAATCTGTATTTTGCTGATTGCATCTCCATGGTGTCATTGACCCCATTATCTTCTCTTTCCCTGTGGTTTCCTGTAAATTAGTAGTTGGATCTATAGGCTTTTACCAGACTTCGAATATTTATTTATTCTTGGCCCAGAATATTTCACCCACTGTAGTAGGTTTTTCCATCAAGAAGCACAAAATGTCTGGTTGTCTTGCTTTTTCTGAGATTAGCAATCACAGATGATTACTGCCTAGATCCATTATTTCATTTAATGTTGTAAAAAGCCTTTTTGGTTTGGTTTCTGGGTAATTTGGACACATTTCTTGCTTTATACCTGAAATCAACCATTTCTCTTAGGAACCCCAGACTCTTTTAGTTGGAAATGGTATTTAGAGAGCACAGGCTGGGTACTCATTGTTATTACGTTGGTCACTGTGGTTATAGCTAGGAGATACATCACACACGTTCAAACTGATATTGTCCTTTTAAATTCAGAATTACTGGGTGTTTACTTCTAGATGGTAGCTACTCTTGGGGTGAGCATGGCATAACATACAGAGTCATTCAATCACTATGTTGTATACCTGAAACTAGTGTAACGTTGTGTGTCAAGCATACTCAAGTTCGAAAGGAAGGAAAGAGGGAGGAAGGGAAGGGAGAGAGAGAGAAAGGAAGAAAAGGAGGAAGAAAGGAAGGAAGGAAAGAAGGAAGTAATTAATCACCACGCTTTTACTTAATTAACTTCTTCTGTCTTGCATAGTGATGATTTCTAATGCCATCAAAAAAGATGATTCGCGTATGGAAAGGCCCATAACCTGGGTCCTGTGGGGAAATAGAGGGTTAAGGGACAGAACGAGAAAAGGACCTAGCAAAACTGGCAGGACAGAGTCAGCAGATGTGGTGCCCTTAAAGCAAGGATAAGATCGTGTTAGGAGAAGGAGGAGACCATGATCCTGAGAACTTACATAATTCGAAGTGAAATTGTGTGACTTTGTATTTGGCAAAAAAGAAGCCCCTGTTGCCGCTGAATGACAGGGCAGAACCCCATCAGTTTGGCTGGATCAGTAGCTGGGAGACAAGAAAAGGAAGAAAATGTGAAGAGATCTGTCCTGATTCTGAACGGTGGAAATAAAGTGGCCATTTATAAGCTGTTTTCCCTCAAGGAGTATTTCCTAATTGATAAAATCTAGGTCTTAGGGCAAGTTTCCTTCTTAAATCTGAGAGAGAGAGAGGGAAAGAGTAAGCTATCCATATTTACAAAATGTAAATGAACGGGGCAAAAGGGCATTTCCACACCGGTTTCCTTTCACACTCCTGGACTCTTTTGTGTACTGAATGATTCAGTGTGTGAAAATGTATTTGTGCACAGCCCCTCCAACAAGTTTGTCCATAAAACCCAAGAATTTCCATCTTCACTGAACAGTAGAGGTCTTTAGGAACCCTAAGTCACCAAGGTCCCAGCCCTCACATATCATTTCTCTACATCAGCTCTGGATTCCTCTTTCTTCCAGCTGATCAGTCCATCCTTCAGACTGGAAGAAAGATTCACGGGGTGAAGGGAGAAAGAAATCCAAACTTTCTGTCATTTCCATGTGTTGTAATAGATTCACCTAAAGTAATTACCTCGGCTGTATATTCTCAGCCTCACTGGCTTGGCCAGATGGTGTGTTCCTCTCCTCTACAGCCTGTTAGTTTATTTTAGCAAACCCTTGAGACTGCTTTAACATCCCATAAATGGAGTGGATGAAGGCCAGGTTCTTTCTAGGTTAATGATTTTGAGATCAGTATTTTTGAAACCTAAGCACTGTTTCAGCAAAGGAAAAAAATCAACAGATGGGAGAGAGGGTCACTCTCAGTGATTATGATGGCAATAAAACAGCTTACATAAGGAAAAGAACAGACTGTGTGGCTGGGTTTAGTCCTTCCCCATAGTTATGTGGTAATAGATACAAAAGCAAATCAGGCCTGCCTGTTGCTTCAAAGTCTTCAGGAGTGAAGATAAATGGGAACAAGACAATAACTGTTCCCACGCTTTCCCGTCCAGCAATGTGTTACCTCTTACTAAGAGTTCTTTTCTCCAGAACTGCAACACGTGCCTCTGAAATGAAGGGGGCTATTGTATTGATTACCTTTTATTTTATAGCATACTATCTGTAGCAAGCAATTTTAAATATTTTTTAAAGCATAGTGATGGTTTGAATCAAAAGAAGGCTCTGTTTCAGTGGACCCAGTGTGACTTCTCAAATTCAGCGTATCATTTTTCTGGGGTCAGAATTCTTTTTAAAACTATGATTAAAGAGTTTACCTAAAAATAGTGCCTGAGAAGACATGGGTGTTTTCCTTACAAAGAAATTCCAGAAAGGGAATGAGGGTGGATTTTAAAGAAAGGAAAATATGAAAGATTAATCGTGCACTTGACACCATAGTTCTTTTCTCTGCACAGGTGCAGGGACAATAAGAGACCACTCTGGTTTCAGGTTCTCTCTCTCTCTTTTATCTGGATCATTGCTATCACCAGAGGGCTTCCTCTTTCAAGCAGCATGTACAACAAAGATCAAATTAAAGCACCTCAGGCGGAAGTGGGGTAGAGGATGGGAACGGGAGGCGGAGCTGAGCATGGTTAAGGATCACTAATAGCTATAATTTTGTGTGGGGGGGAGTCTCCTTTCGAGCCTTATATCTATTTTTGAACCTAAAATCCCCACTCCTAAATTACCTACATTTGCTGATTCACATATAACTGATCTGAAAGCAGTATTAGAAGGAAAAGACCAGGCCTATGGATTAAATGTCAGGAAGGATGGCCTTCAAAAATTGCAACACGTTATTATAGATGCCTTTCTTATGGGCTGAAGTCTTGAGGCCAGTGCAGACTAACTAGAGGCTCAACTGGTTCTCCAAAATTACGGACCTCCAAGACAGTTTTTACTTCTACCTTAGGGCAGACTGCATCAGTACGGGGAGAGGGGACTGTACCATTCTTTTTTTTTTTTTTTTTTTTTTTAATATTTTATTTATTTGACAGAGTTGGAGAGCACAAGTAAGCAGAGCGTCGGAGGTGGGGAGAGAGAGAAGCAGGCTCTCTGCTGAGCAGGGAGCCCGATGTGGGGCTCGATCCCAGGACCCTGGAATCATGACCTGAGCTGAAGGCAGCTGCTTAACCAACTGAGCCACCTGGGTGCCCCAGGGACTGTACCATTCTTAAGCATGAGGTCCCCGATGCAAACCCCCATTTTTTCACTGATAAGTTTCTAATTACCTATACAAACTGCACATTAAACATGATTTTGCTCAGAAGAGGCCATAAATTCAAAAATGCTCGAGTTGTACAGATTAGGTTGTAGCCCCGAGAAGAGGAACATTTTTTAGAAATGATCTTATCCATTTGGAAAATACGCCTTCCTGGTTTCCATTTATTTATTTCAATAGTTAAACCTAAAAAGCACTTAGCTCTCCTTTGCCAAAATGGTTCCTATCCTGACATAATCAAAATTGCTTGTGCTGATGAAAGTGAGTAATAGGCCTGGGAAGAATAAGGAGATAATATTTCACGCTTTATCTTATTTTGAAATGTTTCTTTTATAAAAACTGGAGAAGGGGAGCCCTCTTTGTCCTTTGTCTCTCAAAGCATGTGCACCGAAAAGCCCAGCTCTCCACCATATGAACGTGAAAACCTTTCTAGATTCATGATGAGGAGCTGAAAGTATCCAGGGAGAGTCCGTGGGCAACAGCCAGTATCTGTGTGCCCTCCTGTCTGTGTCACTGTAACTTCAATACATACTGTCTCAAACACATTGCCTTTCAATGCTTTTCTCATTGTCCTGAGGAAAACAGTCTCAAAGCCTCCTTTAAGCGTACATCCTTCAATCTTTTATGCATCATCATAGGAACAAAACATTGCCAGATTTTACATTTAAGTCAGTTTCTGTCATTTGAAAAAAAAAAAAAAATCAGAACAAAAAGCTCTGCCTGTGCTTTCTGAACTGAGTTTGGGAACACTTTTATCTGGCATTTGCGAAGAAGCCCTCTGTTTTTCCTGTGGAGTCACTGTCTGATCACGTTCCTCGCATTTGGGGGATCCCATCTGTTTACATTAGCGATGAGCAGGCGAGGCAGAAAATGGGGGAAAAAATCAGAGGTGGGAAACAGAGTCTTGCAAACGTGTGAGAAATGCTCAGAAACACACACACACACACACATTTTAGCAATTTTCTGGAAACAATGGAAATCCCTGCTCTTCTTGAGGAACCTCCCTTCTTCCCTCCGCTCTCCAAACACCATCCGAAAACCAGTGTTTTAACAACAGTAATCTTCCTGGAATGGAACAAAACGTGTTTCAGAGGCAGCATGGGAGCCTGAGAGCCATGAACATATGTGCAGTGTAGTGCAGTAGGAAAATATAGGCCTTCTTAATTAGACCCTAAAACTGCTTTTTTAACACTGTTTTTTGGAGTTAGAGAATTGTATGGTTTTCTGTCATATAGATTCATGCTATACCACCAAGCTTTTCTTTTAATTAATACACAAATAAAGCATACATAATGGGTTGCCCAGAGATGGCACATTTATCCTCACTAATGAGGGTACAGTGTAAGGATGCTCACTTCTTGCCTGAGGCTTTGCTGTTTGCGGTTCTTCATCCTGTAATTGCAGAATTAAATAGTTTACACTGGCTTTTGTGATTAGGATAAGGAGAAACACATTTTAGGAGGTTAAAAAATCCACTTGAATGTGGCATAGTTACAATTTCCTGTTCACGTCAAGCCTTTAAAATTTTCTGGTTGCATGATTTCTGCCTTGCCAGCATCTACCCCCAGCCCCACCCCTAATTCCTGGAAGAAGACTCTTTTGTTGGGAAGGATTAAATAGGAAGAGTCCCAGCCACTCTAACTGACCAGTAAGAAATACTGACCCAGGGGTGCCTGGGTGGCTCAGTGGGTTAAGCCTCTGCCTTCGGCTCAGGTCATGGTCTCAGGGTCCTGGGATTGAGCCACGCATGGGGCTCTCTGCTCAGCGGGGAGCCTGCTTGTCCCCCTCTCTCTGCCTCTCTGCCTACTTGTGATCTCTCTCTCTGTCTCTGTCAAATAAATAAACAAAATCTTTTTTAAAAAGAAAGAAAGATTGAACCAGATGCCTATAGAAGAGATGAGAAAAAGTGAGCAGCGACGGCAAAGAAATGTTTGGACAGGGCAAAATCTACCTCATCAGGCCTAGAGCCATAGGCTTAAAGGGAGGTTTGTGTTAATGCTTCTCTCTTAGGCCCTCTGTCAGATACAAAAATGAGCAAAAACAAAAATGGCATTGGGCACTGTGCCATCAAGTAAATGAGATGGGACAGATAAAAATAATTGACATATAACAGACCAAGTTTAGCCCAGAGAATGTCGAATGATTCATATTGGGGAAAGCTTCCTGGAGGAGGTGGAAGATCCAACTGGTAGTGAGGTTTTAGTAAGACATTGGTTTCAAAATTGGGCTCCTTGCATTCAGGAGGGGGTTTTATGGGGTTGTTTGTAAACATCTTTTCCTTGTGTCTGTGTACGTACTGCAGTGCAGCCCAGAAAGGAAGTGCTCAGTGAGAGGCAGGGAGAGGAGAAACTTGTATCTGGGAAGGTCAGTGACAAGCCAGCAATGGAAAACGGAAGCTTAGTGCAGAGATCTAGTGGTTTGCAAAATAGAAGAAAATGACCAACATCTCACTTGCTAATATTCCTCACTCCATGAACCTTAGTGTAAGGGTGTCTTAGAGTCTTGTCATTCTGCACATGCACAAAAACTTCACAGTTGGAACTAAAATCAAACAGAAAATCTGTTTGCTATTGATAATTGATATGAAAAATATTAAATTGTCCTACTTCTGGATGGAAAGATATGTGACATAGGTTTATTGACATGAAATTATAAAGTCTAGTAACAAGGAAGTTAGTATGAAAAAACAACTTACTTGCTTTTGTATTAATATAAACTTTGTTGTTTTTTATTATTTGTTTTAAAGATTTTATTTATTTATTTGAGAGAGAGAGAGAAAGCATGAGCAAAGGGAGGGGCAGAGGAAGAAGCAGATTCCCCACTGAGGAAGGAGCCCAATGTAGGATTCAATCCCAGAACCTGGGAATTATGACCTGAGCTGAAGGCAGATGCTTAACAGACTGAGCCACCCAGGTGCCCTGTTTTGGTTTTTTGAGTAGTGATAACAAGATGTGGGTTACATAGAAGGCCATTCCCATAAAGAGACTGGATCAAACTGAATTTGTACAATATCTAGTTGATACCTAGCAACACAAAATACTGAAAAGAAGACCTTATTAGAAGGAAAGAAACCTGTGGTCCAGTTCTAGTTCTGCCCATTATAAACACCGGTGACCTTTGAGAAAGTACCCAAACTTTAATCTGAAAAAAATGAGCCTGACATTTGTGCTTCCTTTTTGACAGCAATTTTTTTGAGGGTTAATAGAGACATTTTATGTGGTGGTGCCTTAAACATTTGCACATTAATATTCAATTAAATAGAATCTCGTGAATAGATGCTTTGAAATGTTAAATTTGAAATGTTAAATTAATAACAAGCTGCAATAAGCCTCTTACAACTCAGCAGTCTAATCCCTTTACAAAGTAGAAGACCTGATGTTGAAGAATTTCAAGTTAGCAATGTTTCCACTTACCTTGGTTTCTTGCTGGAGTTACTTCATTGGTATAACTATTTCATCCAAAAGGATCAGTAGGGATTTCCAACAAAGTCACCTGTACTGAAACCATGTAAATTAAGCCTTCTTAGGTAAACAAGATCAGTGGAAAACTTCTTTGGGATTAAACTATTTGAAATAGACATATGGACCAAATAGAGTCAAATGTAGTTCATCATTTGATTCTCAAAACCCTTAGGAACTATGGACCATTCATGGTCCTTGCTAATTACCCTGCATCATGAACACACTAGTTTAGACACTTCAGTCTCTACCTAATATATTTCTTTTCCAATCAGCATCATTTTATTTTGGAAATGAATTTCCAGAGGTTCTTTCTAGAGGTTGGGCAATAGAACATTTGTTTCTTTTGAATTGGGTTGAAACATTCTCTGAATGAAAAAGAAGCTCAGATTATGTATTCATTTTTACTAAATTTACTTTAATCTGTTCTTAAAAAGCAATTAAATTGCTCTACAAAATTTCATTTTGATGCTTATTTGCATTAGGTTTGCTTATAAATTGTGTTATTCAAGGATTATAGGTCAGAATATTGCTCAAAGAGTTTGTGGCTTCTTGTTACTAAATAGACAGAATTAAAATATATATAGCTCTATTTCAGTAGTGTATGAATTCAGTTATTCTTAGCAAATCTTTTCTTTTTTTTTTTTTCTATTTTTCCTTTAAAAAGTCCCATGCTAAGGAAATACTTTCAAGGTTGTTTAGGTATCTATTTTAAAAAATTTTTTATTATTTCTTAAAATTAACTTAATTAAATTAATTTAAATCAATTTAATTAAATTTAAAAATTGACTTAATTAATTATTTTTTTAAAAATTTTTAATGAACATATAATGTATAATTAGCCCCAGGGGTATGGGTCTGTGAATTGCCAGGTTTACACACTTCACAGCACTCACCATAGCACATATAATGTCCATAATATTTAGGTGTCTTATAACAAAAAAAGATGGGGTGGAGGAGAGGGAAATTACTGGAAAAGACTCTCATAAAACGAAAGGTCAAGAAAACAGCTAGGTTTTAGAGAAACTTAAGCATGGACAGAAGAGTCAGTAGGAGCCCAGGATGTGTTCTGAATCTCAGGCTGAGCTTGCGTGGGCTTGTATCTTTGCTTCTCTCGTCACTCCCCACCCCCATATACATTATTTTGTTGGCATATAAAAGTCGTAAGTGTACAGTTCGTTAAGTTTTCACAAAATGAACTCACCGGTGAAATCATCATCCAGACTAGTAAATGGGATGATACCCACAGTGCTGTCCTCCGCAAAGGTTAACTTTGATCATAAGTTAGTTCTGCCTGATTCTGAATGTCCTAAAAATGGAACTATGTTATATGTAGTCTTTTATTCCTGGCCTCCCACCCAGTATTATCTTTGTGAGAGTCATCCTTAATGTTATGTGTAGTTTCATTTGTTTTCATTGCTACATCATATTCTTTTGTGCACATATGCCACAATTTATCTTTTCTACTGTGGTTTGGAAGTTTGGTTTTTCATTTTTCCCTCTTAAAAAAAAAAAAAAGTGCTCCTGTACACAATCTTTAACTTGTCTCTAGTGCACATACTTGTGCATTTCTTTTAGACATAAACTTTGGAGTAGAAATCCTTGATAATAGGTTATATACATATTCCGCTTAAGTAGATCCTGCTAAACAAATTTACGAAGTAGGTCTGCAAACAGTGTATGGCTTTTCTACTTGCTCCACATTCTTTCAGCAAAAGAAACACAAATTAAAACCACAATAAGATGTTACTATACTGGGGCGCCTGGGTGGCTCAGTGGGTTAAGCCGCTGCCTTTGGCTCAGGTCATGATCTCAGGGTCCTGGGATCGAGTCCCGCATTGGGCTCTCTGCTCAGCAGGGAGCCTGCTTCCTCCTCTCTCTCTCTTCCTGCCTCTCTGCCTACTTGTAATCTCTCTCTGTCAAATAAATAAATAAATCTTTAAAAAAAAAAAAGATGTTACTATACTATAAAATGATATTATATTGTATATTGTATGTTAAGTATAACATTTTTCTGGTCCAAAATTTTCACTTAATTTCTTTGATACAGATTCCCTTTCTCAGAGGAAAGTCTCCATCTTGTCATCTACTTTATGAATCATTATTTTGGGGACTTTAAAATAACTTATCCTAGTTATAAATATAAATATGTAAACATAAATATATAAATATTTATATAATATAGATAAATATGCAAATAACCATACATTATTTTATTTTACTTTCAAGATTTTATTTATTTGACAGAGAGAGAGAATAAGCAGGGGGAGCGGCAGGCAGGGAGAGCAACAGGCATAGGGTGGGGGCAGGGGAGAGGGAGAAGGAGGCTTCTCGTGGAACAGGGAGCCCGATATGGGGCTTGATTCCAGGACCCTGGGATCATGACCTGAGCTGAAGGCAGATGCTTAACCGACTGAGCCATTCAGGTGCCCCTATAAGTTATTTTAAAGTCCATGTAAAATACCCTAAATGTCTAGATAATCTGTGTTTCTACTATCTGCTTTTTCTATTGATCTTATCTCTTGACATGCCTTGTAAATTTTGATTGAAGGCTGGAAATTTTTTTTTAAATATTTTATTTATTTGACAGAGAGAGATCATAAGTGGGTAGAGAGGCAGGCAGAGAGAGAGAGGAGGAGGAAGCAGACTCCCTGCCAAGCAGAGAGCCCGATGCGGGACTCGATCCCAGGACCCTGAGATCATGACCTGAGCTGAAGGCAGAGGCTTAACCCACTGAGCCATCCAGGCTGGAATTTTTAAGAAAAGTTGAGAGGCTTTGGAAACAAATGTTCTTCCAAGAGAAGATTTTCTATAGCTTCTTAACAGAATGTTAGAATGGAGTAGGTCATCTTTATCCAGTCTTACCCTGAATTGGTTTGGGACTGCATTTTAGCTTTTATTAAAGGATTGATCTGTCTAGTTCTCTGGATGTCCCAACCGAAGGCTGAGCTGTTTATTCGGGTCTTTTGACTTTGGTAGGCCCTTAGCTACAATTTTTCTCTCTCAGCACAATGAGACTACTGCTAACCAAGGTTTTCAGCCTCTTGGCAACTGTTTTTTGTTTGGTCCCCCGAAGTCTTAGTCTATTCATGTATAAATGACAAATGCTTCTGGGGAAAGCAGCTTAGGATGTCAGGTTTACTTCTCTGAGCTTCCCCCTCTCTTCAAAATCTTGGCCCCTCAACCTTGAGTTGCTTTGCGAGCCCTGCACATCAAAATTTTACTTCCCAGTTCCAGGAGACACTGGACAGCTATATTCAGCTTCCATACCTTTTTAGTCAACTCTTTCTGCTTGATTTACTACTGTGTCAAGTAACACTGCTTCTGAATCAGCAAAGGGATTGAGGCAAAAGCAGTGTGGAATGGCATGCTTACCACAATGAGTCTCTTTTCTCCCAGAGATGCTCTCCCACGAAGCATTGGCTATTTTAATAGCTTAGTAATATTTCAAACAGATTACTATTGCATTTTGTCCAGTTTTTGCTGTTGTTTTTATTATAAGGATTGATGTGCTACAAATCAACTATCAGAATTCCTGTCTTTCATGATCTCTTCCACTATATAGGAACATTCTCTCCTTTTTCTCAGTTTTGGGTAAATATGGCCACTCTAGAGCCTTGTGACTTCCAAGTCCAAGACTTGACATTGAAGTAAGTTTTGTGCGTCAGTTGCAAATTTTCAAGATGAAATGTAGTTGGTTGAATGTTATCACTGACACAGGGTGTATCATTCAGCCTATTACCTAAATTACAGGGAATTTGAAAAAAAATGCTCTAAGAAGCAGTAGCAGGCCTTGAAGAAACAAAGAAAGAGAATGACATGACTTAAGAAGCAGAATCAAAAAGAGAAGGCAAATAGACATGACAGACTTTGGCTTCAAATTATATAGTTCAAGGGCCTATTTTTTGAGGATTGATTGATTGATTGATTGATTGATTTCTTTCTTTCTTTCTTTCTTTTAACAGTGAGGAGCTACCGTGGTATCTTTCCAGATTACAATGGTCAAAAATATATGTGTGTGTGCTTAATCTAGTTTTAATTGTACTTCTGTGACTCATATTCAAAACATCCTGACTAATGCATAATTACTCCACTCTAGGTCAATGAAATTATCCGACACACTACAGAGTAAGTAATAAGGATTTCTCTCACACTTGTATTGCTCAGTTCTCTTGGTCCTCTTCATTAGGTCTTTAATCTTATCACACAGCTGTACATTTGTTTGAGGTGTTTTGATGTCCTTTGCATTTCCAATTGCTAAACATTTATCTTAAACAATGAGTCTCTCTCAGGTGGTTTTCTAGTATTTTCTGAGTGAGGTTGGCTTTCTGCCATGTCCATGTCACTCTGCCCATGCAGTTCTATGTTAGTTTGTAATCTGTGCACTCTGTACCTTAGTTCCCTAAAATGTGTCTTATGTTCATGTAGGAAAAGGTAGGGCCTTTTAAATCCTACTTGGCATATATATATATATATATATATATATATATAATATATATATATATATCCCTTCTTATGTGGCTCCATTTTGAAAACAGAGTTCTTCATTGAAAACAGAGGATCTGTAGAACACAGTGATACATTTCAACCCCCAAGCAGCTCAGAACCTATTTCTGGTTAATTATATATGTTTCTTTAGTGGATATTTCCATGCTGACTTAAATCCTTTCTTGAAATAAACCATTCTAAAAAGATAGTAAGTCATTTATAATTCTTATGGAATACCTTTGTTTATTCACTGAACAAATATTTATTTTATGAATCTTAAGTATCAGCCTTACTGGAAGCAGTGATGATAGAGGAATGAAAACAAAAGACAAGATTCCTGCCCTCAGAAAGTTTACATCCTTGTAGTGGACAACAAAAAGCAATGACAAATAAATAAGTAAGCAAATACATTTGAATAATTATTTCAAATAATAAAATGTGTGAAGGAAGTAGCATGATATGAAAGTATGGGGGAAATATAAGATATGTTGGGAAAAGAAGAATGGTTTGAAGAGGTTAAATTTGATCAGATACTCAAAGGATTAGGTGTTACTCTTACAAAGATCTGAAAATGACTCAAGTAGAAGCAGAAGGTAACAGCAAGAGCAAAAAGCAATATTCTCGTGCTACCAAGCCTGCAATGATTCCTTTCTCTTGACACTTGTGCCTTTGAATAGTATCCTGACCAAATGAATAGTGTTAACTTGTGTAAGAAACATAACAATTCAGAAATAATGGTATGTGACTTAGGAAGCCGGGTCATCAAAGATATTAAGGCTTCCATCTTGCTCCCCTGGAACATTCATTCTTGGGGAGCCAGTCACCATGTTGTAAGGACACTCATGCAAACATGGGTAGGAACATGTGGTGAGGAGCAAACTGGTAAGAGTCAGTATTACAGGCCCTCTGCCATCAGCTGTGTGAGTTAGCTGTAGAAGCAATGAATCATCTACCACCAGGTAAGCTTCCAGATGACTGGGAGTCCAGACCAACTTCTTGACAACAATTTCATGAGAGTCCGCAAGCCAGAACTTATCAGCTAAGCCATGCCCAAACTCAGGAGGCACCAAAAAAAAAAAAAAAAAAAAAAAAAGAATAAAGACTGATAATAATAAATGTTGTTTTTAAACCACTGGGTTTGGGATACTTTGTTTCACAGCCATAGACCACTAATGTAACTAATGAGTTTGGTAATGGAGGTGTCTTGCTGCTGTAACAAATACCTAAATATCTAGGCTGTGGGACCAGGCAGTGAGAAGATGGAAGAGCTTTGAGGAGAGTGAAAACCTCAAGTACCTTGGACAGACTTTAGGCAGAAGTCTAACAGTTTGGGAAAGGCTGAGAGTGGGGCTTCAAAGCAGAATGAAGGAAAAGGGATCCTTGGTGTATATGGCAGAAAGTTTAGCAACACGGCTATCTACAGTTGTGTGGAAAGTAGAAAATATGGCAAATCAAGTGATCTGGCTAAGGAGATTTCCAATTATTTTCCCTATTATGGCAAAACAAAAGAGGTAAGGGACACACTGTTAAACAGAAAGAGATAGGACTTTAATGGTTTTAAAAATCCTAAGCTTCTCCAGTTGGCATACAACTCTAAAATTAAGAAATGGTTTCTAGGCAAAGACAAAACCCAGGGCCCTCCTAGGAAATAGTGGCCTAATGATGAAGTCAGGGCATGGCAGTAAAGATTATTTGTCAAGACCATATAAAGAGGTGTCAAGACCATATAAACGTGGTGCTTCAGAGAACCTTTGATCAAACAGCAGAGTTTCTAAGAAACTTAAGACACTGTCCTTCAGCTGTCTCTAGGGAAGGCCAACATAGAGAAAGTTTTATCTTAAAGAAGTTTCTAGATGTGGATTTTATCCAAAGGTTTGAACTCCAGTGTGATTCACAGGTAAACCACAGAGTTTTAAAAATTATTATCTTGGTAGAAACACTGACAGCTTGAACTGAAAACAATAGAGAAAATATGGGATGAAAAAGAAACCCCCCCCCAAAGTTCTATTGATGGAAGCGGGCTAAGAAACTTTTGCCTCTGCAAACGGACTATCTTTTGTGGGAAAGGAAAGATGAGTTCAAGGAAGGAACCAAGAAATCAGAGGTCAGAAATAAGAGTCATACAGAGTTTTTCCCAGACAGGAGTAAAAGTGATACCTAGTAAAGGAACTCCCACTATTGGTCTGGCTGGATTTCCATGATTTCTGTGTGCCTCCAATTTACCCTCCTTTTAAATGATTATACAAAAAAAGAAAAAAAGAAAAAAGTTATCCTAGTGTTACACCTTTGTGTGTTGGGCATATAAGGGGACAGATAACTTATTGCTATAGTTCATGGATCTTAAGATCAGAAGACACTTTTTTAGAAGAGCTGTATTTAAGGAATTACATCTGAGAAGCCTCATCTGCATTTGGGACCTTTATTTAGATGACACAATTCCGGATTTTGAGCTGGCACTCTTATGGAATAGGACTTTGGAGGAGGGTGTGACGTAAGTATATTTGGCGTGTAGAGAATATGTAGATCATTGTAGGACAAAGAGCAGACTGTGCAGGGCAGCCTCCGAGATGACCCCTGCCCCAGTTACCTCTGCCTTCCCACATTGCGACGTACTAACTTTTATTACCAGCACGATTCTTTCTGAAATGATCGAGTCTGATTACTGTGGCTAGATTTTAGAAGTCATTCAAGTGTCTAACTTGTTCTTTTCCCTGCACTTGCTCTGGGGTTAATCAGCTGCCATAGAGACTACTCAAGAAGACCTATGAAGACCTATGAAGAAGGCTATGTGGTAAGGACCTGAGGCCTTCTACCAGCAGCCAGTGAAGACCTGAGAGGCCTACTGTCAACAGCTGTGTTAGTGAATCTTTCAGTCCCAGACAAGCCTTCAGGTGAATGAGATCCCAGTGAGCATCTTAATTGTAACACCATTAGAGCCCTCAAGCCTGAACACCCAGATAAACACCCTCGGATTTCCGATCAACAGAGATTATGATATTATAAATGTGATTTTTAAGCCACTATTTGGGGGGATTGTTTGTTATGAAGGTATATGTATGTGTATATATGTATATACGTGTGTGTGTATATGTATGTGTGTGTATACATATGGAGAAAGAGAGATGCACTAACATGGTTTAAAGATGAGCAGGGTCAGTATAATTGAAACATTGTAAGTAAAACAGAGAATGATAGAAGATGAATTTAGAGAGCATTAAGGGGTAGATCACAGAGGAACTGCAGACTTTGGTAAAGAATTAAATTTTATTATAAATACAAATGAATGTCACTGAAGAAGAGTTTTAAGCATAGGTATTAGATATTGAGGAGAAAGAAGAATACACCAATTTTAATTGTTCATTCATTCATGCAGCAAGTATTTGTTAAATGTGTATTTATAGGAGAAATTGAGCTAGTTACTTGTGATACAGTGCTGAACAGGGTACAAAAATGCCTCCAGGGGCACCTGGGTGGCTCAGTCGATTAAAGCCTCTGGCTTCGGCTCCGGTCATGATCCCAGGGTCCTGGGATGGAGCCCCACATTGGGCTATCTGCTCAGCAGGGAGTCTGCTTCCTCCTCTTTCTCTGCCTACCTGTCTGCCTAATTGTGATCTCTGTCTGTCAAATAAATAAATAAATAAATAAATCTTAAAAAAATAAATGCCTCCAATATAGAATTTACATTTCAGGGTTCATGGCAATAATGAATAGACAAACCAAAAGTAAAACAATGTTGTGACAAATTGTGACAGAAATTGAAGGAAATTAAGAGTGGTAGTAGTAGTAAGTAGCCTGAGAGGGAAGGTTAGATGAAGCAAAGACGTCATGAAGATGATAAGGTTTTAGTCCAGACCTTTAGGAAAGGAAGTCACTAGGTGTGAGAAGGTAGATGAGAAGTCTCTCCAGGCATGTTGAAAAGCTCTTTAACTTGACAAAATAGAGCACAGAAAAGAAGTGTGGTCAGATCAGTTTAAGCAAAGAGAGGATGGGGGGGAATGAGGTTGGGGAACTAAGGGTCAAATCATAAAAGGCCTCGGGGTCATAAGAATGGGATTTGGATCTTAGCTTAAATGCAGGGTATAACCTGAAGAAGAATTTTTAAAACTATATGAAATATAATTTCTATGAAATATATTATCTATTCAAATTTACACTTTTGGAGGGAACAGGATGCAAAAACAGAAAGATGAGTTAGCAGGTTTTGCTCAGTTCTGGCTAGAGAAAATGTGGCATGTGGTAGGTGTGTGGCAATCTATAGAAAGAGAAGTGGATGAATCACATAGATTCATAGATGTTGGCATTGCCACCGGGTGGGGATGGGTGGATGGTCTAGTGAGTTGTAATAGGCTTTCTTTGCTGTCATAATTTAACGCCAGGAATTTATTTATTTTTTGGCCTAAAGAATTATATGGTGACTATATTAAAGGCTTTTAAAAAATTAAAGCAAATGTAATTAATTTTGTTTCTGATTGCTAAAGAAATGTATAATACCTCTTGAAATCATTAACAAAGTAAGGAATTATTGAATGAGTAGGGAATACTAGTTCTTCAACCATGCCTAAGGTATCTAAGGAACAAAGGAGAATGCATTTATGATGGTGTGGAATAATAAATCCTCCAGACAGAAAATGCCAGCAAGGTCTGATGGGGCAAATATAATGAGAATGATTTTCTTATGTGGACTTGTCTTCGTTTAGAAATTAGATGTCAAATCTACTTTGCACACACATGTGTGTTTATATGCATATATTTTTTTAAGAATTTATTTATTTATTTATTTGACAGGCAGAGATCACAAGTAGGCAGAGAGGCAAGCAGAGAGAGAGAGGGAGGAAGCAGGTTCCCTGCTGAGCAGAGAGTCTGATGTGGGGCTCGATCCCAGGACCCTGGGATCATGACCTGAGCTGAAGGCAGAGGCTTTAACCCACTGAGCCATCCAGGCACCCCTATATGCATATTTTATATATGCTGTAGCTACTTGTATTTTTGCTACTGATCAGAAAGTCTCATTGCTTTTCTGTCTGTCCCCCATACAATTAATTTTAATATTGTATTTTATATTATCTTCAGGGGTATTTTCACTTCAAAGAACCACCTCCTCAATTTTTTTCAAGGAAAAAAAAGTCATTCATTTTAGTTGATTTTTACATTTCTGGGATCCATTACAATACTTTCCCTTGAGAATAATATTTATTTTGTCAACTGAATTGCCTAGAGATAGCTGATAAATATCTGAAATATTAGATAGTGTGCTTTTTTCCAGGCATTTAAGATTAAGCAATCTTCCTTCTTGACAGCTGTACACGAGCTCATTTCCAGAACTCTTGCCATGTGTTTGCACTTCAAGTTTCTCTTTCTCTTAGTTGAAACATTATGTATTAAGCCATATTGTGTTTAAGGAACCAGAGAGGCTGAAAAGGTGTGTGCCCACTTATTAGGCCGTTGCCTTGTGGAAATACTTTTCTCCCAGGACCATTCTTTACAGATGTTGTAAGGCAGGGCATGAAGGGAAACCTCTGCTTGGAAATCTGGAAGCACCTTGAAACCTGGGGTGTGGATTCACAGCTCTGCTCTTCTCATTTCCGGGAGAAATCTCTGTTTGTGGTTTCTCTTCGCCTGAAGTGATGTTAACTTGACGAGCTCCTTCGTTCTTTCCCTCTCTCACGTTTTATTCCCCACCTGTTCTGGCTCATTCCTCCTCTTCTTTTTTTCTGTCAGGAGCTGACAAACTGTATCTCTGAACTCCAGTGTCGCTACCATCTCTCCTCTTTTTCCTAATCTCATTTTACCCTATTCTTATCCATTCTTTCTGAACTTTGTACACATTATTATATGAGTATATGTACGCAGGTAGACAGGTGTGAGAATTTTTATATACCGCCCAGTCTGTAAACAAATTGATTCCTCACACTTCCTTCTGTTCCCCTACCCTAAACATTGCCTTCTTGGTATTCTTTTTGAATCGCTCCTAGAATGAGGCCACACATCCAGCTTTCTCTCAATCCTCTTATTTCTGAATAACAGCTTTGTAGCTTCCAGCCCTGGAGATTTTGATTACCATTTGGGAATAACAGAAGTTACTAGAGACGGATGAGAAGAGCAGGTTTTCTAGCAGCTCTGAGGAAATTGCTAAAGTACAAAATCATGCTGGGGGCTGGAATATGTTCTCTGTGGATAAGAGCTATTAGTTTGGAGTCTCTTTCCTTTTTTTCTTGGTGATAAATATGCATGCAAGATAGCGTGATATATATATCACATATATAAAAATGTATGTGTGCATATAAATTTGAAGAAAAACAACAAACTTATTAGCTATGTAGCCACGATCTAGTTTAAGAAATAGGATACTGCCTGTTTCTTTTAAAAAAGAGAAAACAAAACCAAACCTGTGCGCCCCATCTCAACACAGCCTGCCTTTCCCTCTAGGGTAACTAGTGCCTACATTTTGTACTTACAGTCTATGTACTTTTCTGAATGATTTTATTACCAGTACAGTAAACTGGCAAATGCTCCAGATGTTCCAAGGGAAAAGCAGTACAAAATGCCATGTTCCCCTTAATGAGTTTTCCTTCTCGTGAGGACCTTTACCCTCGAAGTCCTCGCTGCCTCAGGAGCTCCTCGGTGCCTTCAAGCAGAAGTTTCGTTTGTTTGGTTGGTTTTCATCTGCTGTCGTAGTTACTCTTGATAGGACAAGTGGCTCCATATGAGTGAGTCCAGCAATTCCAGAGGCAGAATCCTTCTCGGACTTGACTCATCATATGAAAAGTATAGTGTGATGTGAAGAACTGTGAACCCAGGCTTCTTTCATGAGATAACATTGTCAATATTGAGAGGTTTGCTGGAGAGGGAGGGAGGAGAAAGGGCATTTTAGGCAGGTGGAATCAGGCAAAGCATGGGCGATGTGGCGTCACTGGACAGCTGCAGAGAGCTCCTCCTCTCTTGCTTCCCTCTTTCTTCTGAGTGCTAAGGCTTGCCGATTCTAAGCTGTCCTGAAAGTTGGAGGAAGATCCCTTTCTTTGAGTTGGAGAACCAAATCTATGTTAAACAAGGCCATGATGAGTAGCAAAGGAATATGAGTTTCATTAGCAGGCTTTTTTTTTTTTTTAAGATTTTATTTATTTATTTGACAGAGATCACAAGGAGACAGAGAGGCAGGCAGAGTGAAAGGGAGATGCAGGCTCCCTGCTGAGCAGAGAGCCCCATGCGGGGCTTGATCCCAGGACACTGGGATCGTGACCAGAGCCAAAGGCAGAGGCTTTAACCCACTGAGCCACCCAGGTGCCCCAGCAGGCTTTCTTTTTAAAGCTCCTCCCTTGCTGTCTCTCTGAAGTGGCCTTTCAGGTAGGCTCCTGGAACATTTGCTGTCAGCCCCTCACTCACTGTGTTCACCTCTGATGTGTGTGAGATATACATACTAGCCACAGTCACCCCGCACTCTACTAGGGCCAAGGTCACTTACCGAGGCTCTGCCATGTGCCCATCACTCTCACTTCAAGGAGCTCACCGTCATGTTAGGGAGCCAAGATCTGAGTCCCTGAAAAGCCAGTTGGCTTTAACTGTGACTCATTAAGACTGGCCATGTCTGGAATGGCACTAATTCCTGTGATGTAAAGATGTATGTACATGTATGCCAGGAAAGATGGACAAGAATTACCTGGATGTAATAACAAAAGAGATAGAAACAGTAAAAATGGCTGTCAATGGAAAATGAATAATCCGTGATATCACCATTCATCAGAACAGTTCAAATAAATGAAAATTATTTTATTTCTGTTGGAATGTATTCACATAGGTACATCACAAAGTCACATTGACTGGGAAAAACACATTGTTACCTTTTATATAAATGTTGAGCACACACATATATATGTACAGACATTTGTACTACTGATAATGATAGCTGATATTTATACAGAACTTAACATGAGCCCTTAAAAACACTTCAGATGCATTTTAGTCTCATAATAAC